>NC_065443.1:185498030-186698030 GCF_917563875.1 Diabrotica virgifera virgifera | reverse complement strand
ATTTACATAAGAAGTGATCTGGTTGAATTAGACACAAACATCATCTATTTTTCACACTTAACTTTTGACATTGAAAGTGGGTGAATGACTTTTTCTGATTACCAAAAATAATGCTCTGACTATGAATATCGAATTACTGATTACGAATACGAATATCTAAGAATTTCGCTACATTTTCAAAACGATACACTCATACAGGAATTATTAAATGAGTTAAAATGTACCTATTCTACAAATATACAAACGTGTTAAAAGTAATACATGTTCTTTCGATAGTACTAATTTTGATAATATTGATATCGAGTCCAATGGAGTATCGCAAACTGAAGTGTATTGTAAATGTAACTTTGTAACCTATTGGATTAAAAAAACCGAAAACCGGTTTTTCCAAAAACTGGTTTTTTTTGGCCGGTTATAACCGCCAGGTTAAACCGTAAGCAAATAAAACCGGTATAACCGAAAACCGGTGTTTTGTCAAAAACCGCCATCCCTATTGCAAACACGCTTGCTTTGCAGGACAAAAGAGGTTATGTCCAAAAGTAGACAATTTGAAGAAAACTCATTAGCATATATCAAAGACTAATAATAGAGCTTCAACGTGACACAAACGTTTTTTTGAAATTCGTGTTTATTTTTAAATACTGGAATTTATCAACTTACCCGAAAAAGTTTTGACACTCACACCAACTGACAAACAATTATTATAAACTGGAAAATATCTACCACTTTGGCGCCATCGCTGCGGTGATAGTTTAACTTCGTCAAATACCGTTTGCAATAGTCAAAATGTAGAGATCTGCAACGAAGAGCTGTGAAACCCACCTAGCCCATATTACAAGACCAGCCCATATTTGCAGCCTTTCCTCTAATATTTTTTTTAATTAACGGATGTCAATCAAATCTTTTGAAGAGTTGGTGAAAATCTTAAGACCTCTTTATGGGAAACTTTTTTTATTACTAATTTTACGAAAAAAAGTTTGAAAAAATTGAAAACTGTTATTATGAAAAGTTGTTTGAAATTTCATTTCTTAGTATGTGACCAAAGTACCCCGAATGAAGTAGGTGCCTCCTAGTGGCGGGATACGGGCAACAATACATTGGCTTATAGGGCAGTCCTTACAGTAGGGACCCTGGCCTATACAGAAAAATGCAGGCGGGTGTGGGGTAATACTGCATTTTGGTTGCATTGGTGGTGTATTGGCTAAACGTGCAGGGCAGGGTATGGTGCTGATAGAAAAGGCATTCAGGCATCAAATATCCAAAAATCTTTTCAGGCCATAATAATGAAAAGACCGTCTCCAAACGCAATAAAAACTTATACTGAAATGATGGCATCTCCTGAGGTAAAATGTTCCGGAAGTAAAATGAGCCTCCATTCGGATCTCCGGGTGAGGACTATCTCAGGGGGAACACCATTGCAGGTTAGAAAAATCAGGATAGGGTCTTGGAATCTTGGTAGTCTTACAGGTAAGAGTCTGGAGTTACTGGATGCGCTCAAACGAAGAAGAGTTCAAATTGCTTGTATTCAAGAAACTTGGTGGAAAGGACAAAGGGCGAAAGAACTATGTGATGGATATAAATTGTGGTATGTAGGGAGTAGTAACACTAGAAATGGAGTTGGTATAATTGCTGATAGTGAACTGAAAGATAACGTAGTAGAAGTTGTAAGAACGAGTGATAGAATGATGTCAGTGCAATTTGTAATTGATAAAGAGGTATTGAATGTTGTGTGTGTGTATGCTCCTCAAACAGGTCTGGGTGAGAATAAAAGAAGAGCTTTCTATGACCAATTAGGAGACGTACTGAGTGATATTCCAGCAAAGGAGAAAGTTATAATAGAAGGTGATTTCAATGCACATGTGGGCCAAGCCAAGACAGGATATGAAACAAAACATGGGGGATTAGGCTTTGGAACTAGAAATGAAGCTGGAGATGACATGCTAGAATTAGCAACAGCATTGGATATCGCGATTGTTAACACATTCTTTAAAAAGAGAGAAACTCAACTTATTACCTACAAAAGTGGACAACATCAATCCCAAATAGACTACTTCATGATAAGGAAAGAAGACATACGTGAATGCAAGGACTGCAAGGTAATAGTTAGTGAGACAGTAAGCCAACAACATAAGCTGCTTGTTCTGGACATCGAAGTAAAAAGCGAAACTAAACAAAAATATCTGAGAGGCCCACAAAAAATCAAGTGGTGGATGCTAAAAGATGAGAAGGAAGGTCTATTCAGGGAAAGAATAGTAGAAAAAATATGTTGGAACATGAAAGGAAGCCCTAACACAATTTGGAGAAAAATGGCCAATATTATTAGAGAGACGGCTATTGAAATACTTGGGAAAACGTCAGGAAAGAAGTTTGAGGATAAAGAGACTTGGTGGTGGTCAAATGAAGTACAAGGAAAAATAAAAGAGAAGAGAAAATTATATAAAAAGTGGCAAGAAACCAGATTGGACATAGATCTTCAAAACTATATGGTCGCCAAAAAGGAAGCGAAAGTAGCAGTAGCAAAAGCTAAAGCAGAAGCGTATTCAAACCTATACGATCAACTTGATACCAGGGAAGGCGAAACGAAGATATATAAAATAGCCAAACAGAGAGCAAAGAAAGCAAAAGATTTTAATCAGATTAGATGTATCCGAGATGAAAATAATAAAATACTAGTTCACGAAAGGGATGTCAAAAAGAGATGGAGAAAGTACTTTGACATCTTATTAAATGAAGAATTTGACAGACAGCCTGTAGAGTCAACGGAGACAGCAGCAGCAATGGTCACCAAAATAACCAACGAGGAAGTGGCTCAAGCGCTTCAAAAAATAAAGAAAGGAAAAGCGGTAGGACCAGATGATATTCCTGGGGAAGTATGGAGAGCATTGGGAGATACAGGAACAAGGTGGCTAGCAGGTCTATTTAATAGAATTATGGAAGTTGGACAAATGCCAGACGAATGGAGATGCAGTATACTGGTACCTGTTTACAAAAACAAGGGAGATATATAACAATGTACAAACTACAGGGCTATAAAGCTGCTTAGCCACACCATGAAAATATGGGAAAGAGTAATTGATAGACGGATACGTGAAGAGACCGAAATATCCGAGAATCAATTTGGCTTTATGCAGGGTAGATCAACAACAGATGCAATTTTCATTATAAGGCAGTTGCTGGAAAAATACAAGAGTAAAGAAACAAACGCTCATATGGTATTCATTGATCTTGAGAAAGCATATGATAGAGTTCCTCGAGAGATTCTGTGGTGGGCACTCAATAAGAAAGGAGTCCCTGGTGAATATGTAAAGATTGTGAGGGATATTTATGAGGGAGTAACGACTAGTGTTAGGACAGGTGTGGGAGAGACTGATAAATTTCATGTAAAAGTAGGATTGCATCAAGGTTCTGTGCTTAGTCCGTATTTATTCTCATTAGTTTTGGACCAGATAACAGCGAAAACACAGGGTAACATTCCATGGTGCTTAATGTATGCTGATGATGTCGTGTTAGTAGGAAATAGTGAAAGAGACTTAGAACAAAAACTGGAACAGTGGAGACAAGCTCTGGAGGAAAAAGGTTTAAAACTTAGTAGGACAAAAACAGAGTATTTGGAATGTTCATTTAAAGATGGAGCTACTACATATAAAATGGTATCTTTGGATGGTGAAATGATTGTAAAAAGCAATAGTTCTAAGTACCTAGGATCGGTATTACAGAGTAATGGAGAAATAGATGGAGATGCATGCAGTAGAATTAGGGCTGGATGGATGAAGTGGAAAGAAGCGAGTGGTGTGTTGTGTGACAGAAAAATCCCAATGAAGCTGAAGGGAAAATTCTATAAAACAGCCATAAGACCAGCTATGATGTACGGAACTGAATGTTGGGCAGTGAAAAAGAAAGAGGAACAGCGAATGCATGTGGCGGAAATGAGAATGCTTAGATGGATGAGTGGAGTGACAAAGAAGGATAAAATTAGAAATGAGTATATTAGGGGAAGTCTAGGTGTGGCACCAATTGATGCCAAAATGAGAGAGCATAGGTTAAGATGGTTTGGTCATGTTTAACGTCGAGACGTTAACCACCCAATACGAAGAATAGCTGAAGTGGAGATTCCTGGAAGGAGTAGGAGAGGAAGACCAAAGAAGATCTGGGGGGAGACGATAAGGCAGGATATGTTGGTAAAGGGGATTAACAGTGATATGGCCCAAGATAGAATTGTGTGGAGAAATGCAATTAGGGAAGCCGACCCCGCATAGGGATAAGGCAAAGAGAATGATGAGTATGTGACCAAAGTAGCTAAGTTTTCCTACCTTCATAGTGTTGAATATTTATTTTTCTTTTTTCATATTTCTTAATGTTTTCGTGTTTGATACGTGTTGTGTCTATGATATTTTCCACATTCTTCGATAGCACCACATCGTAGCCTCTCAATACTCTAGTTAAAATTTTGACACACAGTTTTCCATTGCATAATACTGATTACTTCCATTGCATAATACTGATTACTTCTGGCATCTGGCGATCTCAATATGCGTTGTGTGGGTGTGTGTGTGTGTGTGTGTGTGTGTGTGTGTGTGTGTGTGTGTGTGTGTGTGTGTGTGTGTGTGTGTGTGTGTGTGTGTGTGTGTGTGTGTGTGTGTGTGTGTGTGTGTGTGTGTGTGTGTGTGTGTGTGTGTGTGTGTGTGTGTGTGTGTGTGTGTGTGTGTGTGTGTGTGTGTGTGTGTGTGTGTGTGTGTGTGTGTGTGTGTGTGTGTGTGTGTGTGTGTGTGTGTGTGTGTGTGTGTGTGTGTGTGTGTGTGTGTGTGTGTGTGTGTGTGTGTGTGTGTGTGTGTGTGTGTGTGTGTGTGTGTGTGTGTGTGTGTGTGTGTGTGTGTGTGTGTGTGTGTGTGTGTGTGTGTGTGTGTGTGTGTGTGTGTGTGTGTGTGTGTGTGTGTGTGTGTGTGTGTGTGTGTGTGTGTGTGTGTGTGTGTGTGTGTGTGTGTGTGTGTGTGTGTGTGTGTGTGTGTGTGTGTGTGTGTGTGTGTGTGTGTGTGTGTGTGTGTGTGTGTGTGTGTGTGTGTGTGTGTGTGTGTGTGTGTGTGTGTGTGTGTGTGTGTGTGTGTGTGTGTGTGTGTGTGTGTGTGTGTGTGTGTGTGTGTGTGTGTGTGTGTGTGTGTGTGTGTGTGTGTGTGTGTGTGTGTGTGTGTGTGTGTGTGTGTGTGTGTGTGTGTGTGTGTGTGTGTGTGTGTGTGTGTGTGTGTGTGTGTGTGTGTGTGTGTGTGTGTGTGTGTGTGTGTGTGTGTGTGTGTGTGTGTGTGTGTGTGTGTGTGTGTGTGTGTGTGTGTGTGTGTGTGTGTGTGTGTGTGTGTGTGTGTGTGTGTGTGTGTGTGTGTGTGTGTGTGTGTGTGTGTGTGTGTGTGTGTGTGTGTGTGTGTGTGTGTGTGTGTGTGTGTGTGTGTGTGTGTGTGTGTGTGTGTGTGTGTGTGTGTGTGTGTGTGTGTGTGTGTGTGTGTGTGTGTGTGTGTGTGTGTGTGTGTGTGTGTGTGTGTGTGTGTGTGTGTGTGTGTGTGTGTGTGTGTGTGTGTGTGTGTGTGTGTGTGTGTGTGTGTGTGTGTGTGTGTGTGTGTGTGTGTGTGTGTGTGTGTGTGTGTGTGTGTGTGTGTGTGTGTGTGTGTGTGTGTGTGTGTGTGTGTGTGTGTGTGTGTGTGTGTGTGTGTGTGTGTGTGTGTGTGTGTGTGTGTGTGTGTGTGTGTGTGTGTGTGTGTGTGTGTGTGTGTGTGTGTGTGTGTGTGTGTGTGTGTGTGTGTGTGTGTGTGTGTGTGTGTGTGTGTGTGTGTGTGTGTGTGTGTGTGTGTGTGTGTGTGTGTGTGTGTGTGTGTGTGTGTGTGTGTGTGTGTGTGTGTGTGTGTGTGTGTGTGAAAAAATGGCTTGGATGCGGGTCCGTTAGCCACAGATTTTTATTTTATTTTTATCTCAATTTATTAGTTTTGTTATATTCCCACCTATCTGACTCAAATGACTATATTTGTTTCTTTCAAGTAGTTTATGAGCAATTTAAATATTTCCATTTTATGACAACTTAGTAGATATTCTATACTAATTGGAAAATGAACTTGTGTTTGTCGTAAATTGGAATACAATTGATTTATATATCTCTCGTTAATTTTGCTTTCAGAGAAAATATGGTTCAAATCTCTAATCGAAACATTATCACAAACACAGACTGATCAATTAGCTATTCCTAATTTGTGCAGATGTGCCTCATATTTTCCGTGTCGAGTTTTTAATCTGACGATAGTAGAAATATCTTGCTTTGGCAGGTTATACTTAAATATGTATTCAGGTGGCGGAGGAAGTTCTTGATGTAAAGAAAAATATAAATTTTTTGATATGCTTGAAATATTTTTCCATTGTTTTTTCCATATTTTATTTATTCTATCTTTGACGTCATTTATTGCATCTGTCGATAAGATCTGAGTTATATATGATAAGATCTCAATGCGTTGGTTTATTTAAGGCTACGGTCCCATTGTTCAGTTAGCTCACATCCCAAATAATTGTATCTGGGTACTTTTTCTAAAGGTTTTTTAATTAACGTGGATTGTTTCGTTTTTAATTTTGTTGTTACCGAAAATCATGATTTGTGTTTTTTTTTTCAGAGCCATTCCGTACCTCAGATAATTATTAGCCATTCTTTCGAAATTTCCCCTGTTTTACCTATATTAAATTTCGGTGAATAATTCTACTGGTATATCTAAATGTATGTAGTTGTCTGTTAGTAATTTTTACTTGTAAATGTCTGTAGATAGTTCATCCGGTCCCATACGTTTTAGTAATTCAATTTCAAGCTTTTTCAATTTCTCTTTTGGTAATTGTAAGTCCATTTCTACCTCTTTGTTCTTCACATGGTCTCCATTTTTTCGTCGCCTTCAGTAGCTCTTTTATAAATTGTGCCTATTTATTTATTTTCTCTGCAGTTTTAATTATTATTTTGTTTTTGTCCATTATGTTTCCATGTTTCCAATACCTCTCTTTTTGTATAATATGCAAGCTGTTTCTTTAATTTCTCTGTATTATGCTAAACCTGTTATGTTATTTATCTAACCTTTCTATCTGCACATTTTTTTGATAGCCACAACTCATTCGCTTCGTAATGACATAACAAGGTAGAAAAATCATTTATTTAAGAAGAAGAAGAAGTATTTAAAGTTTTTTTTAAACAAAAGAACTATAAAAAAATATGCAAAGCAGGCTACCTTGAGTACCGTGATTCACAAAAGGATTGGAATTCACTACCTTGGCAAATATTGGAAATTACGAGGGGACAATATGATAAGATAATCGCCCCGGAAGATTATGTGAAGATTTCATACAATTTGTAATTTAGTTTTCATTGAAAGTTCATTACCTGTTTTCATTGAAAGTTTTCTGAGAATAGATATTTTTTACCAGCGGGTATTGTTAATCAAAGTCATTATATCAAACACAGAAATATTAACACATATTTTGTTTATTACATCTATTAATTATGACATAGGTAATAAAGTATTTAATGAAATATATTTGGTTTTTTATTTTATTCAAGAAACCTGGAATTTTAAAATTATTAACTACACAGAATAAATACACTAAAATAACAAATGTGTTATCTTTTTCCTGCCTTTTATTAGCGTCAAATTCTGGTGGAAACGCATTAGCCCAGTAAATGAACGGGAAATACGGCAATACCTTGTAATTTTCAGGGGCAACCCCGAATTGCATGAAAATTTGGATTTAGGTTCTATTTACCGTCCACTTCTAAGTTGAAATTGTGCCGTTGGTTGCTTTTACTTGGGGGGTGACAGTCACCCCTTCTCGGGGATGAAAAAACATACGTTCAAGATAAGACCGGAAATGGATAAATTGACTGATTCTAAGCAAATTTTGTTATATAGAGTTTTTTTGGTGTTGGAGGATAACTTTCACTTTGGATGTCTGGGTTTTTGGTATAGTTATACCCAGTGCTGTTTTTGTAACAATAGAGGTTCCGGTACGCAAGTTTCCGGGGGGTCTGGGGAGGGTTCATAAGGGGGACTGCCCCCGGGAAAACTTTTTAAATTTAGCCTCAATAAGGGCGTTTTAAAGGTATTTGGGAGCAAGGAAAATGCATGAATTTGTCTATAATTTGGTTGTTTTTTTTAATTTTTTGTCCCAAGAGGTGCCGGTACGGCGTACCGGCGCGTACCGTCACAAAAACAGCACTGGTTATACCATACATTGCCCAAAAAATATAAAAAGTATAGAAAACCTCGACTTTTCACCCTTCGTAACTCTGGAACCGTTGATTGTTATAACAATTATGTATAAAAGATTTTTTGTTATAAATTTCATGTAGAACATTTTTGTATATAACATTGTTTACGTTAAAACATAGTTTTAGAAATATTGACGAAAAACGTAAAAAACTAATAATTTACCGACTTCTCCCCCACCTGCCCCCCAAACGGGACGCTCAAAATGGTGTAACTTTTCACTGAACAATATGTGGACCATACAGAACAATTTGGTGTTGGAGGAAAGTTTTTACTTTGGATGTTTGGGTTAGGCCTTTTTTTGGACCAGTTATACTATACTACCTCCGTAACTTTGGAACCATGCATTTTAGAAAGATTATGCAGAGGACCTTTTTTATTTAAAATTAAATTTAGAACAATTTTGTATAGAAGGTTGTTCATGCTAAACAGCATAGTTTTAGAAATATTGACGAAAAACGTAAAAAACTACGAATTTACCGATTTCTCCCCCCTCTCCCCCCCCCCCCAAACCCGACGCTCAAAATGGTGTGACTTCTTTCTGGACATTGTGTGGACCATATAGAACAATTTGGTGTTGAAGGATAACTTTCACTTTGGATGTCTGGGTTATGCCATCTTTTGGATCAACTATACTATACTATATACTTAGGCCACAAGATTTCAAATAAATACCGCAAAATTTAAAAGAAGCCAGAAGATTCGTAGCCTTTGCAAATTAT
Organism: Diabrotica virgifera virgifera; assembly: GCF_917563875.1. Lineage (NCBI taxonomy): Eukaryota > Metazoa > Arthropoda > Insecta > Coleoptera > Chrysomelidae > Diabrotica > Diabrotica virgifera. The sequence continues at coordinate 186,689,038 of NC_065443.1, read as the reverse complement.
TATAGAAAACATCAATCATTTTGCAGAAATAGCCTCACTGCTAAATAGACGATTAAGAAAAAATGTAAAATTGGAGTGGACAACCGAATGCCAAAAAGCTTTTGAAAGCCTCAATACGTCATTATTAAACCCCCCAGTAATGGAATTCCCAGATTTATCGGAGATAAACACGGTTATTCTACGGACAGATGCATCAGGCCTCGCACTAGGAGCAAATTTGTCAAACGAGAATGACAAACCGGTAGCATATGCCGGTAGAACACTTAATAAAACGGAATTAAATTATCCGACCATAGAAAAAGAATTACTGGCAACAGTATGGAGCATTTCTAAATGGAGACATTACATTCCACATAAACAATTTATTATTTTGACAGACCACCGATCATTGGTGTACATATTTCGTATGACAAACCCTTCTAGCAGGTTAACCAAATTTAGATTGAAGTTGTAAGAAGACAACTTTACAATTTAATACGTGAAAGAGCTGAAAATGTAACAGCGGACGCCTTATCGTGAATAGAAGTTACTAAATAAAGCAACTAAATAAGGTCACAGGGAAAAGTGTATTAGGGATGACGAGATCACAAATGAAAAATCAGGAGGAAATCGCCAATTCGAAGGACGAACGGATAGTCGAATTGTTGAAATTCCCAAAAAGTGTGTTAGAGGTAAAACTGCTAGACAAGGACGATTGCAAAGAAATGAAGCTAGATTCTGCTAAAGTACATACAGAGGATAGTATATTGTATAACGAAGAAGACGATATTATTAATCTGATTCGAGATTTTCGATCAATATCTGCATTACGAGCGTCGTTGAGAAACTAGACATATCAAGAACCTCTATTAATTTCTGCACTACGAGCATCGTGGAGAGCCTTGATTCAAATGTGCGCACAAAAGAATATGAAGGAACTATTGCTAGTAAAGAATAATAAGAATCAGCCAATTATTGAAGAGATAAGAAAGGATTCTAAAATATTTAAAGAAAAAGATATCAAAATATCTATAGTACTATACAAACAAAATATAGCACATAAAAAGTTAAGAAGAATTAAAATTAATGATTTTCACAGGTTATTAACAGAAAGGCATGCTGGAATAAATATAATGTACAAAACTATAAGGAAATATTATTTTTGAAACGGATTAAGAAAAGATATCGAGGAATTTGTGAAGAGATGCGACTATTGCCAAAGGCATAAGCACTCTATCATAACCAAGCAACCTCTAAAGTTGTGCTCACTACGGAGACCAAAGGATTGTATCCTCGCTCCGACCCTCGCTCCCTGGTATTTATATTCGTGAATTCTCGCATTTAAAATAATGTATTTTTAGTCCAGAGAAATAAGGTTTTTCTCGTGACACATCCCCCTCCAGGCCGAAACCAAATTTTTTGAGTAGTATGGACATCTATATTATTAACCTATATGTTTCCTGCAGCCAATTTTGATGATATACATAGTTATAAACAAATGAAGATCGAAAAACGGTAAATTATCGCTTTTTTCGTCTATTACCAAAAAGTTAAGCACTTTAAACAAATTTGAGAGTAAGAAACTCATAAATCGTATAAAAAACATCAATATGGCATTCGCTGAATATGTCCAACCTTATTGGTTGCTTAGAAAATTGCAAAATAAATCATAAATATTGAGTTTTTATAAATATTCGTAACATAGGTAAAAATTAACTTAGAATCTTCTTATTACACGGAATGCCGAGACTTCTCGTACTTAAATTATATTTTAAATTTCAAAGCAATTGGTCAAATAGTTTAAAAGTTATTTAATTTATTTTTCCCAAATTCATTTTTTTTGCAACACTATAAGTCAGAAAATTATGAGGTTACAATAATACTTCTGACAGTTTATGAAAGAAGAACATTTATACTATTACCTTAATTAAAAATAAATGACAAAACATAATTTTAAACAGTGTAAAATTATTTTGCAAAAACATGTCCATTATTTGCTTACTTATAAACAATTAGAATAACTTTTTAACCGTTACCCGTAGAAAAATTATTTTTTCATATTTAGAAAGACTGAATTTTTATACACATTTAGAAAGAAAAACAACTGATCTAGGACATTTAGGGACAAAGTTAGCCCCCCATTTTTTTAATTCACATGTTTTTGCAAAATTATTTTGCAATATCTATAATTATTTTTTGTCATTTTTTTTAAATTAAATTAATACTGTAAATTTTCTTCTTTCATAAACTATCCAAAATATTACTGTAACTTCATCATTTTCTGACTTACAGTGTTGCAAAAAAAATTAATTTTCGATAAACAAATTAAATAACTTTTAAACTATTTGACCAATTGCTTTGGAATTTAGGGTATAATTTAAGCAGCATAAGTCTCAGCATTCCATGTAATAAGAAGGTTCTAAGTTAATTTTTACATAAGTTATGAATATTTATAAAAACTCAAAATTTATGATTTATTTGGCAATTTTCTAAGTAACCAATAAGGATAGACATATTCAGCGAATGCCATATTGAAGATTTTTATACGGTTTATGAGTTTATTACTCTCAAATTTGTTTAAAATACTTAACTTTTTGGTTATAGACGAAAAAAGCGAAAATTTACCGTTTTTTGATCTTCATTTGTTTATAACTATGTATATCATCAAAATCGGCTGCAGGAAACATATAGGTTATTATTATAGATGACCATATTACTCGAAAAATTTGGTTTCAGCCTGGAGGGGGATGTGTCACCAACACGATATTTTTTTTCCTTATTTCTCTGAACTATTTTTTTACATAGCGATCGATAATATAGTTTCGATCGCCATAAGTGCACATGTGCACTTATGGAGAAACAGCCACTGTTTCTGTCTTGAGGCGTTTAAGTTACAGGCAGTTAAATTGGGGGAAAATATAAGTGGACACCCGGTACAATGAGGACGTTTGAGTTGGAATAAATTCATTATCTTGATAATGGGTGAACTTGGAGAAGAATCCTGAGACAGGTCGATTTTTATTTTTAAATTATTATTTTTTGGCATATATGTATCATACCAGTGACGTCATCCATCTGGGCGTGATGACGTAATCGATGATTTTTTTAAAATAAGAGTAACGGTTGTGTGATAGCTCATTTGAAAGGTTATTCAATTCTCTATTCAGTAATATAAACAATAACCTAATTATTTATACCTACAGAGTGGCCAAAAAATATTTTTTTTATTAAATTAATTGACAAAAAAAATATTAGCCATTTATTGATTTGAAAATACATTTTACTGCTGTCGGACAACAGGTAAAAATGTTTATTTCACAAATAGACATTGCTTTTCGCTTAAATTCAATGATGAAACTGCTAAGAGACTGGTAGGTGGCAGCTTTAACATTGAATTTAAGCGAAAACAATATTTATTTGTCAGATGAACATTTATTTCTGTTTTCTGACAGCACCAAAATGTATTTTGAATTAAATGAATTACATACATTCTTCTTTTAGTTTCAATTAATTTAATCCAAAATAAATTTTTTTGGACATCCCTTTTGGACATAATTATGTTTACGTTTATAATACTGAATAGAGGATTAAATAACCTTTCAAATAAACTATCACACAACCCGTACTCTCGTTTAAAAAATTATCAATTACGTCATCACGCCCAGATGGATGACGTCACTAGTATGATATATATCGACGATCTCATTCTAATACCCCGTATCTGCAACAAAAACTGAATTTCTGATTTTCACGGCAAACGATTAACAAAACAGTTATCCATCTATACACAATACCCCAATCTAAACAAAAAATTCTAGGAACCTCTAATACAGGTCATCTAATACCATACCCCGTAACTGACCGTGTTGAGCTGCCCCCCCCCCACTTTCAAAAATTAAAAAACAAATAGCTCTGATTTATGAGCTATTTATGAGCTTTCATATTCCAGCAAACTAAAAATTTTGAGCTCGTTCCACTGAGCAGGAATTTAATACTTTAGTGGGGGGGCTGAGTCAGCCCCCCACTACTTAAAAATAAGAATATTGAATCGGTTTTTGCGGCAGAATTACGAGCTATTTATGAGCTCTTGAAATTATATAGTTTCGATTTTTGAGCTCATCCCCTTCACCCCCAAATAACCCTTTAATTGATTTAACTTAAGAGAAAAATGCTGAGAAAACTTAAAATATATCGTATTGCGGATATAATTCCTATAGCTTATATACTCTAAGAATAAACTATTAAATCACGTGCATTTCGATTATTGAGCAACAACCCCTTCGCAAGAAAACCACCCTATCTTCCCGGCTTCAGAGAAAGTTGTACTTAAAATGCATTAAATTAATTATTTGGCGACTACATATCATTTAATAATTTATAAGCTCCCTAATTACGCGCATTTAGATCAGTAAATTGCAATTTATTTTGTATAATGCAGTCACTGAAGGTAAAAATCAACGATTACCTTCAATTTCGGTGAACCTTCATCAATTTTCACGAAAATTGGTCAGTGGTTAGAGGATACTTCAAGAAACAAAGGTGACATGGTAATACCTTGCGCCTTTACCCTGAGGGTGGATACCGCCCCTTCTCGGGGGTGAAAAGTATTTTATAAAAAATAATTTCAGAAATCAACAAAAGAACAAATTAAAAGCAAAATTTATTATATAAAGTTACTAAAACAAGTCAATACTTTTTAAGTTATTAAACATCAAAGATTTTAATTATTCGTGAAAAAATGCATGTTTTGAAGCGGTTTTTCGTAAATCACTGAAAAACTGTAGGTTTTTACAAAAAAGTTAATAGTAGTTTAATTCGTATAGCTTATATTCTAAGAATAAACTCTTAAATCACGCGCCTTTTGATTATAGACCTACAACCCCTTCGCAAGAAAACCATCCCATATTCCCGGCTTAAGAGGGAGTTGTACTTAAAATAATTTAAATTAATTATTTGGCGACTACATATCGCTTAATAATTTATGAGCTCGCAAAATATACGCATCTCCATTATTGAATTGCCATTTTCTTTCTATAGTGCAGTCACTGAAGGTAAAAATCAACTATGACCTTCGATTTCGGTCAATCTCCATTCATTTTCACGAATTGACAATAAGAACTTGCGGTTTTAGCCTGGGGTATATGTCACCCCTTCTCGGAGGTGAAAATTACTTTATTAAAAATAACCCCACAAATCGGTAGTGGGACAAATTCTAAATGTTATTAACCCGGCACCTGCCACGTGGCTTTGCAAGGCATCAACTGCCACGTGGGGTGCTCATAGCACCCCTTAAAAATTTTCTGTGATCTACTTGTTTATAAACAAAATAATGTGTTGAGTTACACAAGAATATAAAAAAACATGTTTTATTAACTTATTAGCTACTAATATATTATAAAAGTTAAAAAATAAAATTAAAAAGGTGTTATTGTCCTTTTCATGATCATTTTTCAGTGCGTAACAAATGATAGGAAAAAGGGTAAGTCCGTGATAATACACATTTATGACATTTATTCTAACATGACATTTTAGTTAAATCTGACAGTTGTCACATTTTATTTTCAATTTGGAATAAAAACAAATCAAATGTGTTTCTTGCATTTATAAAATGGTATTTTCTTTGATTTGTATAGTCTTATAAATTATACAGATTATATTTGTAATATTATTATCTAATTAAAAATAAATTATTTTTTTATTATGGCGCCATCTATCGACAACTAGAATAACTAGAATAAATGTTATATAAATGTCACCGACGAAATGTAATCACCGACGTGCGTTTTTTTCTGTCACATACAATTTAATGCGTTAGAAAGAAATCAAAAAACTGTGACGCACTGAAAGATGATCATGAGAAAAAGAATATAAGCAAATTAGCAAGTACCAACCCATAATAAATGAAGTGATGTAAAATATCTAAGAAAATTAAAATTTATTGAGTATAGAGAATATATTAATAATTTAGATCAGTTATTACAATAAAAAAATGTAAATCTGACCTGTTTATCAAAAACATAAAAAAATTTTACTGCCAGATGATGACACCCCAATTAGAATTTAGAGCTACAATTTCAGAATGACACTAAATAACCACTTCAAACACAAACAGATCTATGCTATATAATATTATTGAAAGCTACTATGACGCACAGGACGGTTAACAAATTTGAAATACCAAATATTTGATGAAAATATGTTATGGGGTGCTGGTAGCACCCCACATGGCAGGTGCCGGGTTAAAATAAATCAATATTTTTTGAGTTATTAAAGATCAAATATTTTAATTTTTGTGAAAGAAAATGCATGCTTTAAAGCGATTTTTCATAAATAACTCAAAAACTGTAAGTTTTTACAAAAAAGTTTTCATCACTAAAATTGAAGCTAATAAAAAATATAATAAATTGCTTAATTTTGTTTCTTGAGGTATCCTCTGTCCGCTCAAAAATTTTCGTGAAAATGAATGGAGATTTACCGAAATCAAGGTCATAGTTAATTTTTAACTTCAGTGACTGCACTATAGAAAGAAAATGGCAATTCACTAATTGAGATGCGTATATTTTGCGAGCTCATAAGTTATTAAACGATATGTAGTCGCCAAATAATTAATTTAAATTATTTTAAAAGTACCATTCTCTCTTAAGCCGCGAATATGGGATGGTTTTCTTGCGAAGGGGTTGCAGCTCAGTAATCGAAAGGCGCGTGATTTAAGAGTTTATTCTTGGAATGTGAGCTATACGAATTAAACTACTATTAACTTTTTTGTAAAAACTTACAGTTTTTCAGTGATTTACGAAAAACCGCTTCAAAACATGCATTTTTTCACGAATAATTAAAATCTTTGATCTTTAATAACTTAAAAAGTATTGACTTATTTTAATAACTTTATATAATAAATTTTGCTTATAATTTGTTCTTTTATAGATTTGTGCAATTATTTTTTATAAAATAATTTTCACCCCCGAGAAGGGGCGGTATCCACCCTCAGAGTAAAGGCGCAAGGTGGTACCATGTCACCTTTGTTTCTTGAGGTATCCTCTAACCACTGACCAATTTTCGTGAAAATCTATGAAGGTTCACCGAAATTGAAGGTATCGTTGATTTTTACCTTCAGTGACTGCACTATATGTACAAAATAAATTGAAATTTACTGATCTAAATGCACGTAATTTGGGAGCTTATAAATTATTAAATGATATGTAGTCTCCAAATAATTAATTTAATGCATTTTAAGTACAACCTTCTCTTAAGCCGGGAAGATAGGGTGGTTTTCTTGCGAAGGGGTTGTTGCTCAATAATCTATATGCACGTGATTTTAGTTTATTCTTAGAGTATATAAGCTATAGGAATTATATCCGCAATACGATATATTTTAAGTTTTCTCAGCATTTTTCTCAAGTTAAATCAATTAAAGGGTTATTTGGGGGTGAAGGGGATGAGCTCAAAAATCTAAACTATATAATTTCAAGAGCTCATAAATAGCTCGTAATTCTGCCGCAAAAACCGATTCAATATTCCTATTTTTAAGTAGGGCTGACTCAGCCGCCCCCCCCCCACTAAAGTATTAAATTCCTGCTCAGTGGAAGGAGCTCAAAATTTTTAGTTTGTTTAATATGAAAGCTCATAAATAGCTCATAAATCAGGGCTATTTGTTTTTTAATTTTTGCAAGTGGGGGGGGGCAGCTCAACACGGGTCCGTAACTGAATATCTCTAAAATTAATAAGAAATTCCCCGTATCATAATAATTTCAGTCTGTATTCATAATATCGCATGGTAGGGCATAGTCAATTCCCGATACGGTATATTGCTGTAATTTTTATACGAATATTTTTGAAGAGACGGGGTATTGTAAAAAACAGAAAAAACTCCTACTATAAAAAACCTCTTTTGGCAGATACGGGGTATTAGAATGACACCGTCGATATGCCAAAAACCCATAATGAATTTATTCCAACTCAAACGTCCTCACTGTCTGTATATTGACACTGCAATGTGAGCTAAGTAAATACATAGAAGGATTACCAGAGAACGGCAGTTCTTGCCAGTGGCGCACAATGCCCCTACATGCGATACTATATTATATACACGAAATTTTCGATTATCTAAATCGGACTGCATTGAAAATTGAGCCAAATCCCATCTTAAAGTTTAGGAAAAGATTCGCCCATCCGTATGTCAACTTTCCATTTTGGTGCAAGGGTGTGGATTTTACGGCCCTTCCCATTTAGGATCGGTTTTTCGTTCTCGTCCCCAAAACTCCCAAAAACTTCACAAATTTTAGTCCGAACTTTGCGGCTTCTAGTAGCACTAATCATTACCTTTCCAACGCATGTCTAATTTTGAAAATCGGTTATACCATTCAAATGTTACCGACTTCAGAAACATAACTAAATTTTTATTTAAAAGGGGGAAAATGTGGATATGTATGTATGTATGTGTGTGGAAAAGTTACACCTATCTGAATTTTTTTCTCTGCGTTTTAAGAGGGGGTTGGGGCCGATTCAGAACCGGTGTAGTTTGTGACTTTTGACTACCCATAAGCCAGCTATAGAGCTAGGTAGATACAAAATGGCATATTTTTTGGGCATATAATATCCTAGGTTCATGGAGAGACGCGAAAACCGAAAATACACCTTGTCAATAGTATTGAGTTAAGCTTTCAAATGGTGCCTAAGTGGTCAAGATCATACCTACACCGTATAGCCGAAAAACAGAAAAATTAAACATTGAAAATTACTCAGAATGTCAACCTACGAATTGCGCCAGTAACTAAGCGTTTGTAGGAAGACTCTAGAAGCGTCTAACGGTGTATACCTCATATCTGGTAAAATTCTAATTTTTAAGTTATATGCTTCAAAATATGATCAAATCTATTTCTTATGGGAAAAACGGTTTTTCAAGCTCAATAATTCCTTTAATACCTTCAGTTATCATACCTGACCTTGGATGCATTAGATACTACTTGCCAATACGTTTCAAACTCATGTTTAATGATCAAAATCGGTTAAGCCGTTCAGAAGTTATTGAGCTCCAAAAGTAAAATCCACTTACCAATTTTCGCCGAAATGATTTATGTAGTTGTAGTGCTTACGACGCTAAGTTTGATCATGCAATCCGAGTTCATTTGCCGGCCATAATTATTAGGATGGCAGGATGGCTGGGATATGAACTCGGATTGTCTTATCACAAGTCTGGTGTCGTAACTACTAGATCATTTGGACAATAATGCGACAAAGGCGACCATTTATAACGCTTAACGTGTACTCGAGAAACATTACATTCAAGTTCATACATTTAGTCTATAAAAAACTTTGAAAATCTCTTGATACAAGAATTAAAAACCGCTAAACGCCGTAAAAATGAGTGGCTCGTACAATATTCCAGCTACAAAAGAGCTGATATGAATATTACGTGGCGCAAAAATGTATTTTCATTTTGATGGAAAATAAAATTGTAGTTTATTTTGAAAGATTTTTCCATAATATTTGCTAAATTTGAAATAAAACGCGCCACAAAAGAGCCACAAAATGCAAAACTGTATCAAAGTTACTCTTTTCTGACGCATTTTATTTCAAATTTAGCAAATATTATGGAAAAATCTTTCAAAATGAAACTACAATTTTATTTTCCGTCAAAATGAAAATACATTTTTGCGCCACGTAATATTCATATCAGCTCTTTTGTAGCTGGAATATTGTATGCGCCACTCATTTTTACGGCGTTTGGCTGTTTTTTATTGTTGTATGTAATAAAAAATAAAGAAGCCGAAACAGTAGCTACAGCATTGGTAGAAAAGTTTATTCTGAGGTGTGGAGTACCCAGAAGAATGGTCACAGACCAAGGCTCTGGAGTTTATGGCAAGAGTATATAAGAAGGAAACATGCTCATTATTGCAAATAGAGCAACTAAACTCCACAGCATATCACCACGAGACAATTGGAGCATTAAAAAACACTCACAAGCATTTAAATGCGTATTTTAGGATACAACTATCAAAATTCCCTACAAATTTGAGTACATGGGTACAACGTTTCTGTTTCTCATATAACATTTCGGTACACTCACCAACGGGTTATACGCCATTTAAATTAGTGTTAGGGAAAACCTGTAGACTTTCGACAAATGTTCAAAACGAAATATAACCTTTGTACACACAAGTAACCTTTTGACTACAAAAGTAGCTGCAAAGGAGGCTAGAGAAACACTATCATAGACAAAACACAGCAGACAAAAAGTATATGATGCCAAAACGAGTAAAATAACTTATAAACCGAGAGATAAGGTATTAATCAAAAATGAGCCAAACTCAAAACTTAACTTTTTATTTTCTGGTCCATATATTGTAACTAAAGATAAAATACCTAACGTCATTATTGATAAAAAGGGTAAACATATAGTCATACATAAGAATAACGTTAAGCTGTATAGTATTTAAAAAGAATAAGTACTGAAAGGTGTAATAGTGGTTTATGGTAAACTTTTATTAGTACTCAAGGTTTAGTGTTATTTAGTTTAGGTTTAGTTTAGTATTATTTTTCTTATCGGTTAGTAATATTAGATTCGTGAGCTTAAAAATTATTATATGTATGTTTGTTTAATTTTATTATAAAGGAGACATAAAAGGAAATTATTGCTAACATTTCCTTTAAAAATACCCTCAAGGAATTGGCGCAATTGTTTTGTTATAAAAATAATGCCATAAAATTATAATTGTAATTGTATAACTAATTACGACAGTAGCAAAATTCGAAGTATTGCATCTATTGAAAGAATGCAATGAAAGTAAACGTCATTCTTACTACACTTTATTTGTAGCTCATTACCACATATGGTAGAATACGTATACAGTATGGTGCAAATGAAAGGAATACATTCGTTATTTCGTAAACCGGTGACTTTACCAAAAAATCCTAAAACAGGTCGATTTTTCTTTTTAAATTATGATATTTTTGCATTTTTTCTTAAGAACAAATAGTATTGTATACAAAATTTCTGTCTTGTCAATTTCCAGGAGATATTAAAATTAATTTTACTTACATTCTAGAAAAAAAAACCCTCTATTCTAAACTAAACAAAATTGTTTACCATCGTTTCTTTCTTGGAAACCATTTAGAAACATTGCCTATTGTTCAACTCCAAAGCGGCACATTAACTTTCTAAAACTACCGTTTTCTAGTTAATTGTTTTGAAATGTATTAATCCGTTCGTAGAAATTTTATCACTAAACTTTTACTCTTCCCCAAAACACTGCTTAATGCTAAATTATTTTATTTTCAAATTTTGGCTATATACTGGGCATTGAAAATTTACGGTCTCGTGGTTTTTGACATAAAATTAATTCTCTAAATTCTTCCCATAAAAATTATTCAACAATATATATACCAAAATATCATAATTTAAAAATAAAAATCGACTTGTTTCGGGATTTTTCCTTTAAAGTCACCAGTTTACGAAATAACGAATTTATTCCAAACATTTGCACCATCCTGTATAATATATATATTATAATATTCATATACATATTATAATATCATGTCAAGAACATGACATGATAATCGCAAATACATGGTTCAAATTACACAAAAGAAGATTATATACATGGAAGGGACCAGGAGATAACTCACTTCATATAATTAGATATCAGATAGACTATATTCTGGTAAACAAGAGATTTAAGAATGGTGTCAAGAGATCAACGACATGGTGCAGATATCGGTTCAGACCATAACCCTCTAATAGCTGACATCCAAGTGAAGCTCAAAAAAGTTGAAGAAAGCCCCAAAACACCAAAATTACATATATCAGCATCCAACAAAACGCTAATAGAAAATGACCTAAATAATCAGCTAAAGAATTCAACAAATGTAAACAATACAGAAATATGGAACACGTTTAAAGATCTTACCTGGAAAGTAATGGAAAAATATACAACAACGATGCAGAGGCACAAAAAACAACAATGGATGACTGATGAAATCCTGGAATTGATGGAGCAGAGAAGAAAAGTGAAAGATAACAAAACAGAATACAAAGAAAAACAGAAACTAATTAAACAAAAAATAAAGGTAGCTAAAGAAAAATGGATGGAGAATAAATGCAAGGAATTAGAAAAGTTGAATGAAAAACATGATACGTTTAATATGTTTAAAAAAGTTAGAGAAGTAGCTGGTCTTTATTATAAGAAAACTATACTATAACTGATTCGTCGGGAAAAATGATAATAGACGAACACGAAATTCGAACTACCTGGTATAACTTCATAAATGAACTGTATAATGATGATAGACCCTAAGAACTGGACACTTTAGATGAAGGTGAAGGACCAGAAATACTAAAATCAGAAATACAACATGCTATAAAATTGGCAAAAAACAAGAAAGCCGTTGGTCCCGACAACATACCTACAGAAATGTTAAAGCTCACAAATGAGGAAAACATTGGAATACTAGTCAAACTTTTCAATGATGTTTATTCGACTGGTGATATCCCTGAAGATTGGTTAAAGTCCGAATTCATAACCCTACCAAAAAAACAGCGTCCGAAAAACTGTAGCGACTATAGAATGACAAGCCTTATGAGCCACACCTTGAAAATCTTTCTACGTATCATCCACAGTAGAATCAGAGATAAATGTGAAGAAGACCAGGATGAAACACAATTTGGCTTCAGAAATGGACTGGGAACCCGGGACGCACTCTTTGCACTAAATGTGTTATTGCAGAAATGCCGAGATCAAAGGAATCTTTGCTGTATTTATTGACTATGAGAAGGCCTTTGATCTAGTACAACATCACAAATTAATTAAAATATTAAAGGATAAAGGAGTTGATAGTCAAGATGTACGAATCATAGAAAAATTATACTGGCGTCAAACAGCGACAGCTTGCATAAATGGAAAATCAACAGAAATATGCAAAATACAAAGAGGTGTCAGGCAAGGTTGTATACTGTCCCCACTGTTGTTCAATTTGTATTCAGATAGAATATTTAACGAAGCGCTGAATAATTTGGAATGGGGTGTGAAGGTTAATGGAATTCTGATAAATACAATCAGATATGCAGACGATACAATTATTTTAAGTGATGATGTGAATGAATTACAACACCTTTTAAATGCCATTGACACAGTGGGAAGAGAGTTTGGCCTATATATAAACTGTTCAAAAACAAAATACATGGTAAAAATACCAAGTTTCTTGTAAAAGGTATATATTAAAATACCCTAAATAAAGGTCACAATACAAAACGTTTTCGGATTAAGGAACCCATCATCAGTGTTTAAAAGCCAAAATTTGCATGCCTGAGCCACCAAAATGTATAGGGCAAAAACCCTTTAAATGTAAATAATAAAGATATTTTACATATTTATATAAAATTCATCGGATGTTATAGATAAACCTGGATGTTACCCAGGGCAACACAGGACTCTCCCCACGTGGTTGGAACTTTTTTTGGAGAAAACCTCACATATTGGATTTTAATGGCCAACTGAAATCCAATATGTGAGGTTTTCTCCAAAAAAAGTTCCAACCACGTGGGGAGAGTCCTGTGTTGCCCTGGGTAACATCCAGGTTTATCTATAACATCCGATGAATTTTATATAAATATGTAAAATATCTTTATTATTTACATTTAAAGGGTTTTTACCCTATACATTTTGGTGGCTCAGGCATGCAAATTTTGGCTTTTAAACAGTGATGATGGATTCCTTAATCCGAAAACGTTTTGTATTGTGACCCTTATTTAGGGTATTTTAATATATACCTTTTACAAGAAACTTGGTATTTTTGTGATTTATGGTATACAGCCAGCTACAGGAAGTTTATTTTCCTCGTGGATTTTAAAATACATGGTATTTAGCCGTTTGGCCCATCAAGATTCACGGTTATATGTTGATTGTCATATAATCTAAAGAGTACCCAGTTTTAAATATCTTGGATGCCATATTACTGAACAACTAGATCCAGATAAAGAGATAAAATGTAGAATAGAGATAGCCCGCACGACATTTTTAAAAATGAGGTCATTTCTCTGTAATGATACCTTGCAACTTCAACTTCGAAAGCGCATGATTAAATGCTACATTTGGTCAGTCCTCTTGTATGGTGTCGAAGCATGGACATTAAAAATATCCACCATTAACCGTTTGGAGGCCTTTAAAATGTGGCTTCACAGACGTATTCTGAAAATACCATGGACCGCTATGCTGACAAATGTGGCAGTCCTTAAGAGAGCAAATGCTACCCGCAAGCTGCTTGATAACATCAAATATAGAAAGATGGCCTATTTTGGAAACGTAGTAAGGGGAGACCGGTATAATATTCTTCAACTTATTATGATGGGTAAAATCGAAGGACGCAGAGGAATTGGTAGAAAGCAGGCCTCTTGGTTGAAGAATATCCGGGAGTGGACAGGAATAAAGAAAGCAGAACACCTATTTAGAATAACTCGAGACAGAGACAGTTTCGCCATGTTAATCGCCAACGTCAAGGGGACTTGATAGGGCACGTTAAGAAGAAGAATATTGTTTTACATCTCAAAAACTGACAATAAGATTTGTTAACATATATTTTTTATTTAAATGCATTTCTCCGGTTGTTTGTTAAGACCTTAAGGGACTTAATAATGCCAGCCTGGCCGTAAATCTCTGTACCCCATCCCCTATCTGCTCAGATCAAAAACAAATTACATCTATCGATTGAAGGTAAATTACTTGTTTAAGGGTAGCTATGGAAACGCTCATGGACGGGTAATGCTATAAGTTGCAAGGGGTAATATTTAAAAACTACCTGTTTTTACTAAAAATATATGTTTATGTTTAAATAAAGAACGTTATTAAAACAAAATAATAATAAAAATCTGCTAACAATTAATCGAGGGTGGTTTCATAATTAGTATAAACTTAAATGGGTACTTTAATTGTTTTTAAATGTTTAAAATTATTCAGTGCACACCCACAGTTTAATTTGAATTGAATTATCATAAAAGATAGAAAATAGCTCTGAAAATAAAACTCTACCCACAGGTAAACAAGAATTTAACAGGTGGCAATAATTAAAATTTTTAAATGAAAAATAGCTTATGATTCGGTGAAACTCAGGCTAAGATTAAGAAAATAAGAAGTTTCTCGGCTCTTAGTGTTTTATCAAAAATCGGTTGGTTTCATTATATCTTTTTCTTCTTCATGTGCCATACTCGATTATCGAGCGTTGACTATCGAATTGGCTATAGTAATTTTGTTGACGGTAGCTCGGAAAAAGGATGCAGAGGATCTGTTAAACCATTCTCTCAGGATTTTAATCCATGACGTTCTTGTTCGATCTGGCCCTCTTCTTCCGTCTACCTTGAATTTTATTATTAAATGGAGTAAATCATAAATGTATCTTGATGTCACGTAACATGACCAAAATATTCAAGTTTTCGATTTTTGACTGTTCTGACGACTTCCGTCACTTGTCCCATCCGGTGCAAAACAACTTCGTTACGAACTCTATCCACCCAACTTATCCGTAGGATTTTCCGACACACCCAGATTTCAAAGGCTTCCAATTTCTTGAGAAGTGTGTCTGTTAAAGTCCAACCTTCGACACCATACAAAAGGATAGAGAACATATAACATCTCACTAAACTAATTTTCAGATTCAAAGTAATGTTATTTCCACATAAAAGTTTCTTTATCTTAAAGAATGCAGCTCTGGCCTTCTCTATACGTATTCCAATTTCTTTGCTCATATCCCAGTTCTCATTTAGATTACAACCAAGGTAGGTGATGTTAGGTTAGTTCTCTCTAATTGTTCACCATAAACTATTACTACTTCCGGTTGTATTGGCGTCTTACTGACAACCATCACCTTTGTCTTTGTGGTGTTTAGCTTGAGTCCATATTTATCACACGTTGTGGTAATCCTATTAATCAAATGTTGAATTTCTTCCTAATTGCTCGCAATTAACACTGTGTCATCGCCATCGTCATTGCCATCGCCATCGTAACATTGACCATTATCGACTGCTTTAATGAAAACAAACTCACAATATATGTTAAATATTAGTGGGGACAAAATGAAGCCCTGCCTTAATCCTCTTCGTATTTGAAGTTCTTCAGACGTGTCCCGGCCAATCCTGATGTTTGCACGTTGATGACAGTAAAGATTTTTAATAATGCATAGACCTTTATCATCAATACCCACCTTCTGAAGGATGGCAATCATTTCATTATACATATAAGATACTACTATAGCTAGGATAAACTCATACGTATCAGAATGCGTTAGCTTGAGATTAACAAGTTCTTGTTTTTCCTTTGTATAAACAATTTTGCTATTCTATTGACGTGTTGTTGTCTGTATGAAAGATTGTCGCTCCATTTCTTGAGCGGTTGGCCGATACTACTTGTACCATCTGGTGATTATTTGTCCCTTGCTATATTAATGACTCCTGTGTCCGTTATTCTCTTATTCTACTGATGTTATTGTTTAATTCTTTATCTATTTATTGTCAACTCGTTTATACCCTATGCATAATCATCCTCAATGATGTTAATTTTTCTTCTCTTTTCCGTTTCCTTTCTTGTTTTTGTTTTCCTGCTCTTCTTTTAACTCCTCCTTTTTTCGTAACATTTCTTGATATTCTGCAGATGTAATAGCAAAAGAAAGTCGTTCCGCGTTAAGTTTAATTTTTCTTTCCGGTACAGTAGGAGAAGTTAAAAAATTACCCAACAATTCGTGTTTAACAATAATTTTACTTGTAGAGGGTAAGTCATAAACATTAGTTTTATATTGTTAAATATGGATATCATTGGTACTACTACTCACAGAAATATTATTTCCATTTTCAATACCACTTTGTTCTGATGTTTTTATTTCAGTATTTTTAACGGGAGATGTGATAGCTATATTTTGAATAATATTAATGTTTCTGTCTCTATTTTTAAGAACCATTAGATTATCCGAATATTTTGGGTCATGTTCAAAAAAATTCCAAATTTTGAACAACAAATTCAAATTATCGCTCCTAGGTAGATTATTCTTTCGATTTTCTTTTAAATTCTCTAAGCTATGAACTTTTTCAGGACCTAAGATATTTACAAAAGTATTATAGTCCATCTTGGGTTTCTTTTTATGATCTGAAATGATTAAATTTTTTACTACTTCTTTACCTAAACATTTTGTGTAGTCAATAGCATCTGCTTTAAATGGAAACAAGCCGCAAACCTTGAAACCATTTACTACTGTTTCAGTTTTACAGCTTTTTTGTAGCTAGCTCCAATATAGAAGCAAATACAACCTTATTCACTACCCTTCCTGGATGCTGTTCTTCCCATTACCTCACTGACTGCCGCCAAGCTGCTTTTAGTGGACGGAAAATAGAAACGTCACATGGTTGTAGTAAAATCCTTGTGGCGTTAGGATGAAGTTTCAATCTGCAGTTCATTACACAATAGACTTAATTGGTAACTTAAGTGACTCTTGTGCCCATCTACAAAAAGAATAACTGGAAGCTTAATATTATTTTCAATTAGGTGGGGGTAAAAAACATTCGCAATATACTGATAGAATGTCTCTGCCGTCATCCAAACCAATATCGTTTCTGCCCACACCCCATTTAGGATTAATGCCTTTAGCAACTTTTTGGATTCCATATTTCGGAATCCCATTTTATTTTTCAGCTGTTCTATACGATTCAGTGCCATTTTGGACATCCTTAACAGCTTCTATAATTTTAATCTTAACGTATTTTCTAAGTTTAGGCATTTTACTACAATCCTAAAAAATCAATTTAGTGATTGGACGGTCAAATTTAGTTATTGGACAGCTGTCCAGTAACTGTCAAATCGATTATATTACTTAATTAATTTTACTGCTATCTCCAGTTAATTATACGTAAAACCGTTGAAAATTGTAGAAATATGTGGTAAGTATAGTTATCTAGTGATTGGAGAGGTGTCCCATAATAGAATTTAGCAAGTTTTCTAGTTTAGTTATTGGACAGGCGTAATTAAATCCGAATTAAAATCCCTATTACTGTACGCGATCTACCTTAGGGACTATAAGTGCCTTTACTACACCCTTTTAAATAAAATTAC
The DNA here is from genome assembly GCF_917563875.1 of Diabrotica virgifera virgifera. Classification (NCBI taxonomy): domain Eukaryota; kingdom Metazoa; phylum Arthropoda; class Insecta; order Coleoptera; family Chrysomelidae; genus Diabrotica; species Diabrotica virgifera. The sequence goes on along the minus strand of NC_065443.1, from coordinate 186,670,976 downwards.
AATCTTACCTTAAAAATAACACGTAGTTTAAAAAAAAGTCAGAACAGATGCTTAACACAATGCTTAAAAATGTCACTTCACTCACATAACCTAAAAATATTTACCGCCAAAATCACAGAACCCGTTAAAGGCAGAACATAGACATAAAAATATACGTAATATAGAAACGAGTAGTGCCACCTAGTGAAATATACTCTTGCTAGCACTTGCATAAATCTTATAATCGCAAGTTAACACTGTAATGTCCAATAACTGTCTCGTGTCCAATAACTGGCGTTTTACCCTACTAAGTTATATTCAAAAAAAAAATTCGGAACAGATTTTTTTTTATTATTTAAATTTATTTTGCAATCTGTTGAGTGTCAACAATAAACAAAAGTAATTACATTGACTAAGGACAAGAAAGATTTTACCCACTGGCAAAATCAAAGTACAATTTTTATAAAGTTCTGTACAAAATAATTACATTTCATAACTACTAACTCATTAGTTTAAAAGTTTACTCTAAATGGTAAGTCCAATAGTTTGAACCTCTTTAACCTACGCTGTTCTTGGGAATTGTCTAGGAGGTTAAGTGCAAACTGGTTTTCATGATCCTCCAACTTGGCAATGTAAGCAGCGCTACGTTTTGTGATGACTTCTTGTACCGTATCAGTTTTAAGGTCTCGATGAATAATTCTATTGTTGATGTACCAAGGTGCATTAGTGATGGTTCTGAGGGTTTTTGATTGGAAGCGTTGGATGATTTCGATGTTGGAGTGACTGGGTGTTCCCCATAGTTCCAACCCATATGTCCAGATTGGCATAAGTATTGCCTTATAGAGCAGCAATTTATTATCCAGAGATAGTCTTGATGAACGGCCCATTAACAATACATATTTCTGAATTGGAGACCTAGTTGCTTTCTCTTGGTCCAGATATGTTTCCTCCATGTGAGACTTCTGTCCAAATGAATACCAAGATATTTTACCTCGTTGGCTGATGGTAATTGGTGATTGTTTAAAGTTACAGGAGGACAAGTTCCTCTTCGTGTTGTAAATGTAACTTGAACAGATTTTCCTTCATTCACTTTAATTTTCCATTCCAAAAACCAAATTTGTACTCTGTCTAGATACGCTTGAAGGATATGCGAGGCATAAATAGGGTCTGTGTGTGAGGCTAGGATTGCAGTATCGTCGGCAAATGTTCCTAGCATCATTTCTTCTGTAAGTGGTCTCTCCTCTAGTGGTTCCTGAAGAGGTGGAGGTATATCTGCGGTAAACAAGAGATATAAGGTAGGTCCCAGCACGCTACCCTGTGGTACGCCAGCTTTGATAGAATAGAGTTTGGAAATTGCATCTTGGTATTTAATAAAGTAACACCTACCTGACAAATATGACTCAAGAAGAATGTAAAAGCTGTGCGGTAATGTCTTTTTTAGCTTGTATAGGAGGCCTTCATGCCATACCTTGTCAAATGCCTGCCTAACGTCAAGAAATGCCGCTGAACAGTACCTTTTGGCCTCAAAATCAGCATTTATATATTTTACCACTCTGTGAACTTGTTGGATTGTTGAGTGATGGGATCGAAATCCAAACTGGTGGTCTGGAATTAGATTTTTGATCCAGGGTTCGAGTTTTTTTACTAATAGTTTTTCGAAAACTTTAGACGTGATTGGCAAGAGGCTGATTGGCCTGTACGATGTAGTTTCTTCTTGAGGTTTCCCCGGTTTTAGAATGGTTATTATCTGAGACACTTTCCATTGATCAGGAAAGTAACCTAAGTTTAATATGGCATTGAATATAAACGTTATAAGTTTTATGCATTTGATAGGTAATTCTTTCAATACTTTTCCACTGATCAAATCGTACCCTGGAGATTTTTTATCGTTTAAATTATTAATAGCCAAGATGACTTCGGACGACTTAAATTTCGGAATAGGCAAACTCATTTGATATGGACTTTGAAGAAATGAGAATACGTCTACTTCCACAGGTGAATTCACTTGATTGGGAGTAAATACTTCGGAAAAATACTCTGCAAAACAACTTGCTTTCTCTTGTGCACTACGAGCCCATTCTCTGTCCGATTTTCTAATTGGAGGTGACGGTTTCTGGGGTTGTTTCAGTTTTCTCGTGGCTTTCCATAGCGAATAATCGGTATCTTTAGTGGAATCTAAATTTTCCAAGTAGTACTGAAGTGATTGGTTTTTGAGATCTTCGAAGAGCTTTTTTAATTCCCTTGATGCACTATTGAATCTACGCTTATCAGCAGGATCTCTGGTCTGTTGCCATCTTTTCCTCAGTCTTCTCTTTAGCAAAACTCTTTCTTTGACAACTTGTGGGCAGTCATTTATTATGCATTTATTTTGTATTGTTGGTGTTGCTTGCCAGGCAGCTGATTGGATATTTGTAGTTAGTTGTTCCACAGCAAGAAAAATGTCCTCTTTGGTTTTTAGTGGAATGTCTAGAGACACCTTGTTCTCCAGGATAGATCTGAATTTTGGCTAGTGTGTGCGTCTGTTATAAAGTGAGGGGGATATTTCTTTAATAAGTACCTGGGTTCCAACTGTGAATAGTATAGGCGAGTGATCAGAAGATAATTCGTAGCATGATGTAGCTTTTATATTAGACCTAGGGATGTTCTTAACTACAGCAAAATCGACCAAATCGGGGATTTTATTTCTGTCCGAGGGCCAGTATGTTGGTTCGCCGGTTGATGAATAATCCATATTATTTGACTCTATGATATTTAAGAGAACTCTACCTCTCGGAGTGATTAGTCTTGATCCCCACCTGGTATGTTTGGCATTATAGTCCCCTGCTGCTATGAAGCGGCTCCCAAGTGAATTGTAATAATCTTTAAATTGTTCGTTTGTGATAGAGTGTCGTGGGGGGCAATACAGCGCAGATACTGTAAGTGGTCCATCCCAGTCTTCAACCACAATATTGGTCGCTTGAATATGATTTGTTTGGTACTCGCCAGCATTATGATGTTTTATTGTATTTCTAACTATAATAGCAGAGCCTCCATGTGCTGATCCATCTGGATAATTAGTAGTATATATAGTATAGTTTGGAATTTTAAGGTAACTTTTTTGTGTAAAGTGAGTTTCGGATACTAGCAGTATATCTATTTTATGAAGGTGTAGAAAGTATTTGATTTCCTGTGTATGTTGTGATAAGCCATTGGCGTTCCATGAAGCTAGTTTTAGAAACGCCTCCATCTTAGGGTTTTTTAGCAATGAGAGCGGTTAAGAGGTTTAACATTGTGCTCATTTGTTCTACCAATTGTTTGATCATATTTTTAAGTTCGAGCATGTCAGTGGATTGTTGAAGACTGGGAGCTGTATTTGATGGTATTTGATTACCAGCGGTTGCTACCTGAGCATAGGTTACATTCGGGACTACTAAGTGTTGGTTTGATTGGACAGGCTGACTTGTTGGTTTGCTTCTCAGTTGTGGAAATGCTCTTTTTTGCAGCTCTTTGTGGACTAAGCACCCACGATAGTTTGCTGGGTGATTTCCTTCACACAGCACGCATTTCACCTGGTTGTTTCTTTCTTTGTAAGAGCACTGATCAGATCTGTGGTTACCCGCGCATTTAACACATCTTGGAGAAAGGTAGCAAAAATTTTTGGTGTGGCCGTAGCGTTGGCATTTTATGCACTGAGGTACTACACGCTTTTTATGTGGAGGTTCAAAAATTACTTTATAGTTCAACAATGAGTCGATCTCATATATATCTTTGTTATTCTCGGCTTGTTTTAGTTCAACGTAGAACAGTGGTAATGGCTTTTTAGTACCTGATTGACGAATGTTATTGATATTTATGACTTCGTGCCCTACGCTTTGGATTTCCGCCTTAATTTCGTTGATATCTGTAGATGGATGTACATTTCTTAGTACAACTCTGAATGAGCGATCTTCTTTGAGTTGGTTGGTATGAAATTCAGTATTTTTGTCTTCTAGTGCTTTTGTTATGACAGAGTAGACTTCATTATTTTGAGGCATTATTTTTACTTGGTCATTGGCGAGAGTTTTTAATACATAAGCATCTTTTGCAATCGTTTGTAGTAGTTTGGTAAGCGGAGTAATATTTTTAACACTGTAGACAAATATTGGTGGCGTTTTAGTAGTTGTATTTGTATTTTGGCTCTGGTTTTCTTCTGTAGTTGTATCCTGATTTGCATCGTTTTGTTCTTCTGTAGCTGTATCCTGATTTGCATCGTTTTGTTCTTTTTGTAATACAGAGAATTTGTTGGAGGTCGATATTGGTGAGTTTAACCAGTAATCATCTATTTTGGATTGTTTTGTTGCTCTAATATATTTTTCCGGGCTATCAATTCGATTTCTTTTTTTGTTGTGTACGTGTTTCCAATCATCTGGTGCAGATTCAGCTTGGGATTGCGATTGAACAGGTACTACAGGATAATATTGTGCTGCACTAGTAGAAGGCTGCATCGGTTGTGAAACTAAATGCGGTTGCACGTTTTGAATACTCTGAGCTGTGTTATTATATAAGGACTGTTGAACAGATGTCAAGAAATTGCTTTGAAATTAAAGTGAAAGTAAAGTTGATTCAGATTTTATTAGAAAGCAGGGCATCTACTATGTGCTTGTGCTTATACGTATTTAGGATTTAACTTACCCCCCTTGGAGCACCTTTGAGTTAACGCTTTGAAATACTACTTCTGCTTATGCTTCATTTTATTAACCATGAAGACGCGATTGCTAGCGATCGTTTGGCAAAATTGAGTCCTTTGCTACAGCTTTTGACAAATAAATTTAGGGATGTGTATGTCCCAGAACGCAAAATTTGTATGTATGAAAATTAAGTTCCATTTAGGGGACGCTTGAGCTTTAAACACTACATAAAAGTAAAAGATACAAGTTTGGGATAAAGGTGTTTCAACTTTGTTGTAAACGAGGCTATACCTATGATCTTAGAGTTTATCGTGGAAAAGATAAGGATGCAAGTGTAAGTGCTTTAACAAAAATTGTAATGTATCTAATAGAACCACTGTTGGTCAAGGCAGAATTCTCTTTGCGACAATCTTTGTACAAGTGTTCTCGCTCCTCGCTCAAGAGCTTATAAAGTGAGAAACTCACGTGGTTGGCACTTTACAGAGAGATTGTGGCAAAAGAACATAATGGAGTGGTTGTTCTAAAGTAGCAAAATAAATGAGATATAAGTACTTTGCCTGAGTACAAACCACACAGCAAATAAATAGCAAATTACAAGACGAGGTAAGGAAATTGAAAAACACACTCTTATTTGATAACGATAGCAAAGCATTTATTGATATGTCCAATCAACTAAATGCTTATTCATAACCGTTAAAAAAAAGGGATAAAATGGTATCGGAAACTTTCGTTGGAGTTGTTGGGTACATCTATGGTAAGTGCATGTACATTATAAAAGAATATAACCAAAGATAAATTATTTATTATCTTATTCAAAGAGGAAATATTCGAGATCATATAGTATACCATCAAACAACCCACCATCAATAATGATGAATAACGCATTCTTGAGGAAGTAAAATCCTAATACATACCGTCGTAGATATGTTACATGTTCTGAAAAAATAAGTACCAGGGAACGTCAAAACAAGGCACAGTTGAGCCCTTGTAAACCAAAATGGTCTAAGTCAAGAATTTCATTTTACATTTACGTCAAGAATTTTATTTATTTGACAGTGTTCTATTTTGCAAAAAAATTTGAAAAATGTTAGTGCATCTAGAGTTGCACAAGTTTGACTTGAATGTTTGAACTTGACTTGAATTTGACTTAATTTCAAGTCAAACTCAAGTCAATCCTTCTGACAAATAATTCAAGTCAAGTCAAACTGGTCAATCGTACAGGTTTGAAAATTCAAACTGTTTGTCAAACTATTTTGAAAGAGTTTGAAAAATAATTTATTTAGTAGATATGTTACAGTTCAAGTTGATTATCCAGTTGGAGTTGACTCCAACTAGTTGGAGTCGACTCTAACGGCTGGTTTCAGTAAAAGTTGATTATAAATATAAAATGAAGATTTATATTCAACATTTACTAGTAAAAGTAGACTCCAACTAGGAAAAGTATACTCTTCCCAATGCCATTTAGTAAAAGTTGATTCTGATTCACACCAACAGCCGATTCTAGAAATTAAATGTTACTGAATATGTTCAAATTAGTCTAGGCTGTAACGTCGCCCCCGTTAGGTAAATTACTCCGATTCGAATTTTTTGCACAAACTTACTCAAAAAGAGGTCCTTATAACAAATCTACTTACTAGGTGCCAGGCAGTACCTTGATCGATAAATTGTTTAAACAATTTTTTTAGACAAATTCACAAAAATAATTTTTTCACTTCGAACAATTTTTTTAGATCATTTGGGTTAGTCTGAGCAAAAAAAGGTATTTTGTGATTTTTCTCTAAAATTGATTGTTGTCTAGGTATACGCGATTTAAAATTTGAAAAATGCGAAAATAGCCATTTTCAAGGCTTAATAACTCGGTTAAAATCCATTATTATGAAAGTCAGAAAGTGACCAAATCAAAGTTTATAGCTCCCTCTACAAGATCCAGCAGAAATTTTTGTCACTACATATTTTATTACTAAGCTTTATCTTTAATTATCAACAATGAGCGCTAAGTGCGTATTAGGCGGCCGTCAATGGTGAGTGCTAAAGAGATGCACCATTCCGGCCGTCCAATGGTGAATCTCACTCGCACTCGCATTGACGGCCGCCTCAATACACGCTTAGCGCTCATTGTTAATAATTAAAAATAATATCTTATTAATGAAATAATGACAAAAATTTCGTCAGTATCTTATAGGGGGTAGCTTTAATTTTTGATTTTTTTTTTAGTTTCTGACTTTCATAATATATAATATCGTATGGCATTTTTGCCTTTCGGACAGTTCCGGCGCCAATTACATCTTTAACCCTGTTTCAAGTAAATAGTGTCGATGTACACTAGCCCAGAGAGACCGACGGCTTAACGTGCTCTCCGAGGCACGGTGAGATGGCTCGTGTCATTATTGGAAATGAAAATGGTTTGTCTTTGGCAGGACCGCAAATAATGATATGTACCACCAGTGGTACATGTACCACAGATTGAGAACCGCTGCTTTACATAATATGAGATAGAGTAGATAAAAATTATTTTTGTGAATTTGGTTAACAAAAATTGGTTAAACAATTTTTTGACCGCGATACCGCGTGACACCCTGTGTATTTGTTATAAGGATTGTTATACGGATCTACGGATGTATTTCTTTGAGTAAGTTTGTGCAAAATATCGAATCAGAATAATTTACCTAACGGGGGCGACGTTAAAGGCTATACTAATAAGTAGTTGAAACCGTCAAAACAAAGAAACGCACACTCATCAAAAATGCACTTGAGATTCTCGTATAATCAACATTTACTGAATCGATCCAGGAAGAGTCAACTCCAACTAGTAAAAGTTGATTTAAATTTTTAAAATCAACTTTTACTGCTCGTTTCAGTTGGAGTTGACTCCAACTAGTTGGAGTCAACTCTAACTGAGAATCAACTTGAACTGTAACAGATATACTTTTTGTCGAGATTGACATGTTAGTTGCCAATTAAGATAAGAAAATTAATAATACAATGAGTGCCACTTAAAAGTATCTTGATACAGGAAGCTATTATAATCAAAATAGGGTAAATTTTTCGAAAATGATTCCGGTATGCTTAGAATTGTTTGCTGGTAAGTTTCGTTTTATCGATATAACTTTTTTATATTTGAGTGTCACTAGATTAAAAAAAGAATTCTTTGGATAGTTTTCTTATCACACCAAGTGTACTTTAATCTACTTTGGAAGCTTTAAAGTATTACGTAAAGCAAGTTGGGGGAGGGTAACGCAAGTTAGTAAATGAAATAATTAAACATCTAAGATCTAACAACATCACGAGAGAAACCAAATGCAAAATATACAAAACCCTGATAAAACCGGTCCTTATATATGGATCAGAGACAAGGACACTGTCGAAAAGCGATGAGAACTTATTAGGTACGTTTGAACGAAAAATCCTCAGAAACATATATAAAGGGGTGAAAGAAAATGACGTATGGAGCAGAGGATATAATTTTAAACTATACGCAGCATACAACGAACCCGACGTCATAACATCCATAAAGATCGGAGGTCTGCGCTGGATGGTCCATGTTAAACGGATGTTGGAAACCGAAACACTAAAACATATAATGAGGCAAACACTAATAGGGAGAAGGTCAAAGGGAAGACCCAAACTTAGATACATGGAAAGTGGAACAAGATCTGAAAACACTTGAGATTACCCACTGAAAGAACAAAGCAAGGAACAGAACAGCATGGCGGAAAATCCTAGAACAAGCCAGGACCCAAAAAGGGTTGTCGAACTACTGATGATGATGAAGTTGGGGGAGGGGTCATGTAAAACGTTACGGCGCGTTATACGGGGGGAGGGGGTTTCGAACAGCGCTTTACATAACATTGTTTTTAACTTAAATAAAAAAAACTACGGAATCATAATCTCCCAACTTTTCAACTTTCGTTTATATTTTACATAGAACCCCTGGATTTTATTATATTGCCCCCTCACGCTCCGCTCATGTTACAATAGGACAATAGTATTCAAGTGAAAAAATCTTAAAATTTGTATTACCACATCAAGCACAGTAACACATGTTTGCAATAAATAGCTGGACCTTTCTTCACAACAAAAGATGAAAAGGTACAGATGGGATAAGGAGGTTGTAAAATTGTGTTACGATACTTGAACGCCCCCTTGAACAAAAATTTCTAAAGGAACAACAAAATATTATATTTTTGATAGAGTAGGTTTAATGAATTTTTGCGACTGTGCAATGTCGTCTTAAAGAATTAGTTCACTAATTGACATTTTATAACACTGTTCTTTATTTTTACATAATACAAGTATGAACTTTTCAATTTTCATTGTTTTGAAATCACCTGCCTCACTATCAAATAAATCAGTATATTTATTTTTCTTAATTAATTCTACTTCAACTACAGATTTTTTTCTCATAATTTTTGCAGTGGAAGAGAAGTGATACATTCAAAATCAGACTCAATTTGATCTGGTACTTGTTCTGAGCAGAAAAATATTCAGGTTCAGATATTATTTCACAAAGCACACACTTCAAAATGAACGTAATAAACAAGCCAAGCACATACTTCTTAATATGAACGACAAACTAATCTTAATATGAACTACAAACTAATTTGCGGAGTAGCAGAGTACAGATTCAGACCTATCCAAATAAGTCAAAACAAAAGTCGGTACGCTCTCAATTAGAATTGTAAATAAACACGTTGCGCAATATTATATTCAAACTTCAAACTGTTTGCAGTAGTTTGATTTCAAGTCAAACCTAAAGATATCGAAATCAAGTCAATTCAAACTTTTTTACAGAAAAAGTTTGGTTTTCAAGTCAAGACAAGTTTGTTAAATAAAATCAAACTAGTTTGACTTGATGCATTTCTAAGTGCATCCACCCACTCACAGACGAAGCTACTGTAATACATGTCAATATTATATAATATGTAATAATATAGTATATAATAATAATACACCAAGAGAGCGTATAAAATAAAATTCTTGACTTGGACCACTCTGGTTTTCAACAGCTCAGTTGCAGACACCAAAGTCTAGGTATTCTTGTAAAAATGCATAAAGTTTTATGGTTTAATACGTTTGGTTGAAGTTCATAAATGTCATCAATAATGTAGATAGTGTTAAACTTATTTTGTTGATAAGAATGTATTTTCCTTAATAGCAAAGATATATTTAAATTAAAATTTCTAGTTTCTTCATACTTGATAACGAAACGAACAAAATATGAGCTCATAGCTGGTTTTGGGACCATCAGGCCCAATATTTTAGTGTTTTATACACCGCAATGTAATACGTTAGCCGTAAGTAGATTCTCAGAGCAAAAAGTGGAAGCCTGTGGAAGCAAAAAGTTCTGAAGCCCATAGGTTGAGTCACAGAGCCTGGGCGCCTCTTTCGGTTGTGAACCGTATGTTGCATCACGTAGCGTTTAACGTGTTAATAAATGCATTTTTTTTTTCTAAAAAATAACAAACTTTTATGAAAATCATTAATCAGACTAGATGCAAGATACCTTAATATTGTTCATTAAACCTGGAAGAAATCACTTTGCGAGGTTTTAGGCTTGGATCCCGCGTACCAAAAAAGTTGATTAATAGCAAGCTGAAAATTTGTTAATAGCTTAACGGTGTCTAGTCGGGCAAACTTTGATGTATATGAACACTGGAACAGGGTAAGTTTTAATTTTGGAACAGGTTAAAAATTTGGAATCAATGCAAATATCCCTGAGATGATCCTTGCATGCAACTTTGTCACACCTTTGGAATGCCCTTCTTGTTGACATATTGCAAATTCGGGCACAAATATTGGAATATTAGAGGGGGGGGGGGGGTAACACTTCTTGAACTCCGAAGTAGTACGCGAGCTCGTCGTCTAAGTTCTCTTAGCAGGGAAGGTATAGTTGAACCATATTCAATTTGCGGTGGATTAGTTCCCATGCTTAGTTTTCAATGAAGTCGCTTTTTGAAACTTTTTTATTCATGTTATTAGCTTTATATACACAGCAGGCTACATATTAGCTTTATATATACAACTAAAAACTGGAACGCGCTTAGTCGCGCGGTCTACGGTTGTAGACCAGTGCTCTTTGAATAATGGTAAAAAAATAATGCAAAGAGATCGGCGGCGTTTAGCAAACTGAAGAGTAAGTTGGAAGTATTAGTGACAGCTACTAAGTGGGATGGGGGCGTATGTGCAGTTTTCGGCAATTAGCGACCACTTAAAGGAGAGTGGTCTACGATTGTAGACCGCGCGGCTAACGAAGGGTTAAATGCTGCTGGCCATATCTTGTCTCTAAAGCTTGAACAAAAGAGTCACAATTAATTGAACCCTGGGGAAGAAATTGTAAGACCGTTGCTTCTTGTCCTCGAAGCAACACTACCAAGAAAGCTGCAATTTTTTTCTCAGTCCAGTCTTTTGCTCTAGCTGCAGCTTCAAATTGAAATCGATAAGTCCAATAAGAGCATCCATGCTCTTTGGCCCTCGATGGTGGGTGGTTTTAAAATTTTTGCTATTTCTCATTGTACCTGGTTCAACTATGGGAGATGATGGAGCTGTTTATTCTGATTTGACAATAGTAACTGAAACAATATTAGATAAAGGAGCTTAGGTATTATTTTTTCTTTCTAACTCAACTATTGGTCTTTCTAAATTAAATTTCAAATCGTTTTGTTGTTATTTTATTTTGTTTTCTAAATAGTTTTGTTTTTCGACTATTTTGTTCTCTAAGTCGGTTTTTCTGTTCTCTAAGACGGACTAAAACGGCCATTGTAATATTAGCCATTTTGTAATTCTTACAACGGACGTACGTTTGTTTCACATATTTTGGTTTATTTCCTATATCACGAATGACGACGATATGCAAAGTTACAGTGGAAGAACTATAATAGAACATTCTGATAGGGATATATTTTTTTTCTTTTGAAGTTTTATTTATAATTAACTTCTATATGAGAGTTTTGAAAGTAAATGTATATGAATTTCAAAAATGAATAACCATTTTAAATTTCGTTGCAACACGAAACTACAGCAGCATCATATCCTAATCCAATCAGAGTGTGCTGCAAGCACCTCTACCGGTTTCGAAACTTATTAGTCTCTCATCAGGAGGCACATATTCTGCTCTCTGACCCAACCAGGACAAACCCCGGCGTGCAGTTACAGATTGCAACGAACGAAATGGCATGGATGCCCTAGCGGCAACTGTTAGCAAAAGACGTAAGTTTTCAATCTAATAGCATATAAAATTTCCCCAAAAATGTTGCTCTACATCCTACCCGATTGAAAACAATGGAAAACTTCTATGGTTATACCTCCGAGGCTTCTAAAATTTGCAAGCCATAACGGATGCTAAGACAAAGGAAAATGAGGGAATTTTACAATTTATAATTCACATCCCAGCTGCTCAGCGCGGTAAAGTTCCAACGAGAATGGTTCCCTTCGCACTCTTATCAGAGTAAACATGTAAATTAAAAATGAATAACCATTTTCAATTTAGTTGCAACACGAAACTACAGCCGTATCATATCCTAGTCCAATCAAAGATTGCTGCAAGCACCTCTACCGGTTTCGACACTTACTAGTCTCTCATCAGGAGGCATATATGGTGCTCTCTCTGACCCAACCAGGACAAACCCCGGCATGCAGTTACGAATTGCAACGAACGAAATGGCATGGATGCCCTAGCGGCAACTGCTAGTAAAAGACGTAAGTTTTCAATCTAATAGCACATAAAACGTCACCAAAAATGTTGCTCTTTATCCTACCAGATTGAAAACAATGAGAACCTTCTCTGGTTATACCCCCGAGGCTTCTAAAATTTGCAAGCCATAACGGATGCTGAGACAAAGGAGGATGAGGATATTTTACAATTTATAATTCACGTCCCATCTGCTCAACGCGGTAAAGTTCGCGGTATATGAATTTGTAAGCATACAGGATGTTTCACTGGGAAAGAAAAATACTTGTGAATAGAAGTCAACGAAGCGGTTCTTGTACATACTTGGTATATTTTTTTGATATTCACCATTCAAGTATTTTCGTTTCCCAATGAAACACCCTGTATAAGAAAGAGCATTCAATGATGCTTCGTTATACGTTTAAGGGTAAAGGCGCAAAATGTCGCCTGTCAAAATTTTCAATGTGTTTTAAATGTATTCATTTTTTTAGAATCCTGAGAAAACTAATAAGTATTTTTTTTTTAAATTTAACCACAGAATGAAAGATTACGTTATTACCGAGGGCCAAAAGTGCCTTAGAATAAATAAATAGTACATTGTTTACCGGGTAGGAAAAGCTTAACATTCCTGGACGACTGTGAAGATTGCTAAGTCGAGGCGCAAGCCGAGACTTAGCAACACAGAGTCCAGGAATGTGGCTTTTCCTACGAGGTAAACATACTATTTTTCCGCAAATCGTTTAAAATTCGACAGATATTGATTGATTTAAAAAAAACGCGATAATTTTATTCCCAAATAAATGGTGCTTTGAAATTCCTAATAAAATTACTTGGGTTACTATGGAAACGTATTGAGGTTGAATTGTCAAACTTGACGCTTATAAATTTAATTGCTGGTGTTATGTACAAAATATTCAACAAAATGACCCTTCCACCCTGCATGTTGTCCAAAATGTTTCTCATAGTTCTAAGAGTGTTCCTCCAATGTTCAATAATTGTACTAACTGTCAAATTACTGTAAATATAACAAATTGATCTTAAAAATGTATTCAGCAATGACTTGATGTTTTCAAAATATAAATTAATTCCTTATAAGCAATGTGTTTTCTATCATTTATGTAGAACACTAACAACTGTACGGAAATATCATTTCCTTACAGTAAGGAAATGACATTTCCTTACAGTAAGGAAGTCCTGACTTTTTCTTCAAGAAATTTTGACAGGAATGTCAAAATTTCCTGGCGATTTGCGGAAAAAGTTTCTTTCGAATGAAATATTTGTAATTATAACAGAAATACTTATTAGTTTTCTCAGGCTTCGAAAAAATGAATACACTTAAAACGCACTGAAAATTTTGACAGGCGATATTTTGCGCCTATCCCCTTAAATACAATTTGTAACAAATTACAACTTAATATACTATTTTAACGTACGGGTACGCTCCCGTGACAAGCACTTAACGCCCGTTTTGATAACGCGCGATTACAACTATTAAGGTGATACAGTAGCGACCAACAGGTAGCAAAAACGCGTTCCAAGATTGCGGCTGTAATTTTGAATATTTTTTCGAGATATTTGGCACACGTATTCGTAATATAATAAAGAATGGCGGTACAGAGCCTAATTTGAAAAATATATTAATATGTGGAAATTACTCTGTAATTAAGTACAATATTAAAAACGAGTGTGTACCGCCATTAAGAAGAACAAAAAAATACACTTTCTTCAAATAAACTTTTTTATCCCGTGCCTAGATTTTGTGTCACATTGGAACTACTAAAAATCGATTTTTTTATAACCAGAAATCGAACGTCACTGACTGGGCAACATTTCGCGCATATGTGTATAAAAATTATTGTTTTTGATAGTATAAACGTCACTGTCAGTGTCGAATTACCGACGCACTGTTGCCTCACTTTTGAAAGTTCGCAGAACTTTCGCAATCTTGGACCGCATTTGTTGCTACCTGTTGATCGCTACTATGTGCTCTTAACCTTCGGAGTACGAAGACTGGGTCAAGCGTGACCCGAAATTCACTTATTTCTTAATATTTTATGAAATAATTTTTTTACAAATCCGATTGATCGTAAGTTCTCCTTATTTGTTTCAGTCTATTTTTTCGTATATAATTCGTGAACATGCAAATTACAGTTTTTCCTCTTCGTAACATCTATGATGCCGGGTCAGTCCTGACCCGGTTTTCGGATTTCGAAAAATATTTTTAATATGTTTGTAGGTACACGTAAATCGCAGCCGTCTCTGTTTACGGGTATACGTATTCAAATATATGGCCGGAGCGAATTTACCTATGCCCGTTTTCTGTAAGGTATTAAAATCTGGCCGCCGGAGCGAACTAGTATATACCCATGGGAACCCATCTTAAAAAATTTAAATACAATAATTTAGGATTATAATGGTTATGCTTGTTTGTTTTTTGTTGAATTAAAGATACTGTTTATTAATACTGACTATTTAAAACATCCTTATAAATAAAATGAGAATGGGTCACGCTTGACCCATCTTCGTAATCTAAGTAAGTCAAATAATCTCCGTACTCCGAAGGTTAATACATACATTTTATTCAGACAGTTCACATGCTAACGTACGCTAACGGCCTGAGTAAAATGTATGTTTCTGTAATCGCACGTAATGGAAACGCGCATTGGTTCTCATGTAAACGTACCTTATAGTGATACAACTTTTAGTAAATTGAAAGAATCTACAAGATGTTTAATTTAACAATATATTCATAATAGTTATTTATGAAACAGTTCGTGAAGTATGCTTTTTGCGAACTCACGCGATGTTTAGAGCACGAGCGTTAGCGGGGCGAGTGCTATACATCGCGTAAGTTCGCAAAAAGTATTTCACGTACAGTTTCATACAATATTTTATCTACGATAAACAGATAAAAAACTGTAACTCTTCGTCAATGAAATGCATTTCTATTCTACAATTTTTAGAACTTTGATATTTAAAAATTCGAACTTCTTTCAAACCACAAAACTGTAAAAATTTTGGTTATAATTTATTGCTCACATGTCATCACCATGACAGCACGAAAGTTAAGGATATTTGATTATATGAAAGTGTGTCAAAAAACAGTGCGAAAAAGTAAATCCCATTTAAAATACATTGTTACTTCACGCACACTCCCGAATCATAATTTACAATGTATGAACTTTGGAAGTCGTGATTTGGGATTTACAATGTATGTATATATATTGTACATTATGATTCGTGAGTTCTCCTAGTAGCATTTAACGTCTCTTGGTTTGTTTATTTCTACTGCATCTTGATTGTAAATTAAGTATAGTGATTATTGGAGTTAGTAGAATTTATTTGACTGATATATCACTAGTTTAGTCCCTTTCTGGGATACAATACGGCTTTGGTGTTATCTCGATTTCGATTTGGTAATTTTTTGTTTAACCCTTATCCGGGCAAGGTGGGCCCAGCGGGCCCGAGACGCCAATTCTTTTATCATAAACTGAAACTTTCAGCATCACTGAATTTCTTTAGAAGTGTGTTTCCTTCAACATAGTCACGAGCCATTCAAAATACTCATTATCATTTTTGAAATTATTGCGTCGAAAGAATTTTGTCACGTAAAGGGGCAATACGGGCCTGTCGGGCCCTACTTGTATTTATACCTAAAGTCTAAATCTTTGTTACAGAAGTTAATCTGGCAGTCAGGTAATGTTTTTGTGGATTATGTAAAAGACTTTTATGATTCCGGAAATCCAATAATAAAGTCTAAACGTGCACAAACAATTTAAACATCTCATTGATGTGGACATCAAAGAGATGCTTAAAATAGGTGTTATATCTATTTTAAATAAATTGTAAAAACTGATAATGATTGTTGGAATGAAATAGTACTTTTAGGTAGGTACCTCTACATATTTTGAAATAAATAATGCATCTGCTATCAGTCGTTTGATACCGATGTTAGTGTCGACAACTACTAAGCCAGTAAAATTATATTGAATTACAGTGAAAGTGGATAGTGCGAATAAAATGTCCCGAAAACCATTATCAGCTGCAGAACTGCAAGATATTGCTAATAATTTATGGGATTCCGATGATGAAGAATCTCCTGAAGTAGTTGGCATTGAAAGTAACTCTGAAATTGAAGATCATCTTTCGGAAGCAAGTGAAGAGGATGATCAGCAAGTAGTATTGAGTGATAATGAAGAAGAATGTGTAGCTAGCAGTTCCCAGATTTCAGAGTGTGTAATTTTTGAAACTAAGGATGGAACTAACTTGAAGAGTCAACCACAACCGACAGGACGTAGGCGATCCTGCGACATAATAAAAAGCAAAGTGCACGAAGTAATGTTAGCCCCTGGTCAAAGTGTGGATGATCCTGTTGATTCCTTTTGTTTGTTTGTGGACGAAAAAATTTTAAACGAAATAGTGAAGTGTACAGATAAAGAAGCTGAAAAAGTCCTGGGATAGAGAACTGGACATATTGCGACTCTATAGAGATATATGCCTTTATTGGACTCCTACTAACTTCAGGGCACCTGATTGTCAACAATCATAATGTATGTATACTTTGGAGTAAGGTTTAATGTCCTACTATATTTTTTCTTTTATACTCTTTCCTCAGAAGGGTTTTCACATAATAATGAAAGGCAACAACACCGTAATCTTTTTCCAGGGTATGCGTAAATACCAATCCCTCTTTTCAAATAAAATGGTCTATTAGATTTACAAAAGATTTTATTTATTTATTAATTAAGTCTTCTTTGGCTCCAAATCTTTATTACTTTTAAATAAATATTTTTTCTACAAAAGTTTTTTTGCATTTCATTATTTTGTGCAAATCCTTCAGGTAGATCGCACCCTCGAGGTAGACCGCATTGGTACTATAGTAGCACCTTTTTTTAATCTAGAGAATTAAAATTTAACTTTAATAAAAAATCAAAAATGAATATTAGACATAATATATGGGTAAATATGATTAGTACATTAAAGAACAGTGGTGGGCGCAACGGACCCGAGTTGCCCGGTTACGTAAGTAAAATGTGTTGCCCGGATAAGGGTTAAGACCAAAGAGTGATTGTCGCGTGCTCAGTATACTGAAAGGAGTTTCTTTATTGGAGTTGTGCTGAAGACACGTGATCCACTAAACGCTGGAAGACCCATCTATTTTGTTTAAGCTATTCCATATTACATTGCGCCGGAGGGATTTAAAGGTGCTTGTGGATTTTATTAGTGGTATTAAGGCTTGTTTTATTTTAGGGTTTTTATTTAGAGTTTATTTTTGTGTAAACTGTAAGATTCCGGAGAAACGTTGTATTTTCTAAGAAGTTGGAGAGTTTTGTGCGCGGTGAGTTAAAAAGTCTTCGGAAGTGGATGGAGAAAATTCATTCCATTAGGGAAGAACTGGAACTCAGATAAGTCAAAATCTTTACTTTGTTTATTCTACTTGGTTAAAAGTTGAGCAGTTTGCTGATCGTTTTTGAATTTGAGGAATTTAATTATTAACTTTGCGTTAATTTATATTTAATGATTTAATTTTTGTTTAATAATGTTTTTATAGTAGGAGAGGAAAGTACGCTAAATTTGCAGTTACTCGAGCGTTATGAGGGCCGATTGGGTTGTGAAGAGTGCGTCCTAAAACTAAAAAGGTTAAGTTAGGCTTTCCATAAAGTGGGGGACTTTCCATATTTTTTAAGTAAATTTTTCATTTCCTACAATCGTTTTTTCCGATTTTAGCGCCATCTATCCATAATTCGAAAAAACGTCTCGAATAAAAGTAGCTTATTTTTACGTAAAAATCTGCAACAAAAATTGGGGCCTCCTATTTAAGATTTTAAAGTAACCCCCACCCAACCCCTGTGGGGGTCGTGTTTGGTGCAATTCGATAGATTTTAAAAAAATATTGAATACGTGTATTTCGCAATATTTCGATCTATTGTTCATTTAGAGAAATATCGCGGGGTTTGTGCTTAAAACTTGAAATTTACCCCTACCCATCTCCGTGGGAAGTCGTGTTTGGCATAATTCGATAGATTTTTGAAAAATATTGAACACGTATTTTTTAGTTTTTCGATCTGATGTTCACTTCGCGAAATATTCCCTTTTTTGTAAATATTTGTGACTTGCCAATTTTCTTACGCCCGCTCAAATCATCAGATTTTTAAAATATACACTCTTTTGCATGTACCTACTTAACTTACCTTATATTAATGACGATTTCGAGTTTTTCTAAGGATAGATTATTTTTCGGACCTCCCTTAACGAACTCCACTGTATTAATAGCCAATATATGGTAGAGGTAAATTTACAGGGTACAAAGTTTCTCCCTATGTGATAATCTGACGCGATCGAGTAACTGCAAAAATCCCCGCTTGGGTTCCCCCACCATTATATACATACTGGAAATTTTAAGGTTGTTTCTTGCGACTTGGTATTTTTTTTTGGTCGCCACCTTGCCTACTTTTGATAAGATTTAGTTAAGTTTTACTAACCATCTATTTAGTGAGTTAATGTCTTTTAATGTACACAGCACTTGATCGGAAAGTCGACGGTTACTTTTGCGCTACGCGTAATCGACTTTATAATTGTCAGGGCTCTACGATTGCGTGTCGAGGTTTATAAATTACGTCCTTCGTTATATACGTCGATATTTTTTTTTGTTGCTACGCCTATTTAATTTACCTAGTGATCTTCTTCTTCTTCTAGTTCCATGACCGTTATCGATCGTTGGAAATCATGTTGGCTACCATATTCTCTATCGTCACTTTATTGACAGCAGCTCTAAATAAGGATATAGTCGATTTTCCGTACCATTACCTTATATTTTTCTGCCATGATGTTCTTCTTCTGCCAGGACCACCGTTACCTTCGATCTTTCCGTGAATGGTGAAACGTAAGATATCATATTTTTGACCCCTGACCCAGTGATCAGGGGTCGTTATTTGGTTCACTTTTTTAGTTAGTATAATTTTATGAAAAGTATCCAGTAAATGTGTTAAAGTGTCTGTATAATATCGGCCTAGCTCTACCTTCGATCGCCGATAGTGAAACACCAAATAAAAGTTGAAACTTTATTTCTCTAACTACACACTATACCCGGGAGACCTTAAATTTCTACTGATTGACGTAGATTTACTGCCCGACTGGTTTTACGGTTAAATTGATAATCATTGATGAGGCTACATGTTGATTTTTTGAAGTGAATCAAAGGAATAAATTTAAAGCCACATCTGGTCTGTTTAAATTGACTCGAAAGAATGATTCTAATATATACTTTTTCGTAGCGGCAAGATGAATTGGGTCAACCCAGGCGTCTGACACACAAAGGATTTTATTTAGTCAGCAAACTTAATATGCAATTGCCCAAATTATTGTTTACGATTTGCGTTAAACTAGTTAACGAAATTAGTAGCCCGCACATGTGTAAACATAATAACAAATTGGGTTCATGTGATATACGGGGTGATAAATATATACTGTTTAATATCGGATATGAATGATGAATTTGTGCGATTAAACAGTGATTAAAGTTGTATTATTCCTATTATTTTGACAAATTCTGGAATTTAGGTACACTAGATTGGTGTTTCGGGTATGAATTGATCTGGCGCCTATTTAACACCAAATTAGTTAAATTGGGAATCCACCTCATCTCCACTGTATAAAAGCTAGCCCGCCACAGCTATGCTCTCACCTCCAACGAAGTGTGTGTTGGATTGTGAGGTGGTGGCAGTAGGACATATATTAACTAATATACAATGAGTCCATAAAGTAACGCATAAATTCATTATTTCGTAAACCGGCGACTGTAAGAAAAAATCCCGAAGCAGGTCAATTTTAATTTTTAAAATTGCGATTTTTTGGCATATATATCATACTAGTGACGTCATCCATCTAGACGTGATGACGTAATCGATGATTTTTTTAAATGAGAATAGGGGTCATGTGATAACTTATTTAAAACGGGTATTCAGTTCTCTATTCAATAATATAAACATAATTATTTATAAAAGGTGTTCAAAAAACTTTTTTTAATTAAAGTAATTGAGACAAAAAGAAGAACGTTTGTAATCTATTTAATTTAAAATACGTTTTGCTGTTGTCAGAAAACAGGAAAAAATATTATTTATTTTAAAAATAAATATTGCTTTCGCTTAAATTCAATGTTAAAGCTGCCACGCGCCTGCCTCTTAGCAGTTTGAACATTTCGTTTAAGCGAAAATCAATGTTTATTTTTAAAATAAAATTTTTTCTGTTTTCTAACTACAGTACAATCTATTTAGAATTAAATAAATTACATGCATTCATCTTTAGTATAAAATAATTTAATTAAAAAACAAATTACTACGTTTTGCTGTTGTCAGAAAACAGGAAAAAAATATTATTTATTTTAAAAATAAATATTGTTTTTCGCTTAAATTCAATGTTAAAGCTGCCACGCGCCTGCCTCTTCGCAGTTTGAACATTTCGTTAACGGAAAACAATGTTTATTTCTAAAATAAAATTTTTTCTGTTTTATGATTACAGTACAATCTATTTAGAATTAAATAAATTACATACATTCATCTTTAGTATCAAATAATTTAATTTAAAAAAAAATAATTTTTGGACACCCTGTAAAAATAATTATGTTAATGTTTATATTATTGAATAGAGGATTGAATGACCTTGCAAATGAGCTATCACATGATCCCTATTCTCATTTAATAAATTTATCGATGACGTCATCACGCCCATATGGATGACGTCACTAGTATGACATATATGCCAAAAAATCGTAATTTAAAAACAAAAATCGACCTGTTTCGGTATTTTTCCTTAAAGTCTCTGGTTTATGAAATAATGAATTTATGCGTTACTTTATGGACGCACTGTATAAATATTATATATTTGTGACATTATGTTAATTTACATGAAGAAATTATGATAATCAACTTGGCAAAGAATTTACAATTTAAGTGATGATACAATATAAAACATCTTTTATTAAAATTAACTAAAGGCGGCTTCAGAGCCAGAGTTTTAACTGCTCACTTTCAACCGAACTGTCGAACTATTCAGTTAAAACCTATGTGTGTAGGCACAAAACTGAACGTGTTTGAGTTGAAATCGTGCAGTTAAAACTGGGAGGTATATAGCCGCCTTAAGTTTGGCGGTTCTGAAGGATCGTATTTAACCCATTAGCGCCCAACGTTACCATATGGTAACGTAAAACACATGATTTTTAAAAATTCTGTGGTATGCCCATGGAATTAGTTAACCACATATTTTGAGAACTATCGTTTCTCGGAATACTTCAGGCACACATAAAACGTAACGGATTCGTATTTTAGCCTTTTCTCAACCGTCGAGAGATAATCATATGACAGTGTGGTTTAAATTTATAGAAAAAGATGGACGTCCGTTTTGCGTAAGCAATTTTTGATGGTCTTCTAGTAACTATATTTGCATATTTAAAAATCTAAGTTTATTATACCCCAACTTATTATAAATTGTTGTATTTTATCAACAATTAAATGTAGCGAATTCGGTAGGAATAGTCAAAGTACGCCGTTACCATATGGTTGCGGTGGGCGCTTACGGTACGATGGAAAGATAACTCTGTTGTTACAATAGCATCTACGAGTTGTGGTGGTTCAGCATTGGGCACAATAAAAAGATTTTCTCATGAAGAAAAAGGCCACATTCTAGTAAGTCGGCCTCACATATTGCTGAATACAACAAAATATGGTGGGTACCGACTGGACGGATCAAGGTGTTTCAACCTACCGAGTAGCAATTTGCAGTAAAAAATGGTACTGGCAAATTGTAACATGGTTGTTGGATGTTGCAGTCCATAATTCATGGCATTTATATAAAAAAAGAATAAAAAAAAAATATCCTTGCTATCGTTTAGGAGAGAATTGGCCCAAGTTCTTCGCGCAAGATATGGAAGTCGTCCCTTATATACAGGAAGACCTAGTCTACATAGACAGAACTTGCCAGATCTTCGTTTTGATCGCTTCGACCATTTGTTACATCAAGCAGTAGAAGGCGATGTGCTGGAGACAGATGGACATCTGGATGAACAATGTGTAAAAAATGCAACGTTGGTTTGTGTGTTAATTGTTTTACAGGATACCACACCAGACGATGAAAATATTCTCAAATAAATATTTAAAAACAATTAAAAAATTTGGTTTTAACGATCCTAAAAATTCCTTAAGCGCCCAGCGTTACCATATGGCAACACCATATAATTTTTTTAAAGAAAGACAGAAAACCGAAAAACTTGTTTTTTTTTATTAAATTATTAACATTTTCATCAAATTAACCCTAAAAGTAAAGATTTTTAAATAAAAAAAACTTGGGCGTTAATGGGTTAAAGTTTACGAACAAAATGTTGAATATGTGAAGAAGAAAAAAAGAGTGTGTACTCTGTAGGCACGTAAAGAAGTTATACTTCTCTTATTACGAGTTCAACCAAATAAGTATATTTGAAACAGTTTAATTGTATTTCTATTTAAATATTAAACCAGAGCCGTAACTACGATGTTGGGGGCCCCGGGGCAAATGTGATCTGGGGGCCCCCTACCGGGAGGTCTGGGAAATTTACCCCCAGCGCAAGGGGAGTCAGGAAAAATGTTTGATATTTAAACTCTTGAAAGCGCTTTTTTCTCGTATGTGAACACCACACTCTCTCCTTTCTTTTTTTTAGCATGTCCTGCAATAACTATAAAATTAGCAGCGCTAATGATTACAGCTACATCTGTACCTGACATTGCGGACGGATTATCAACGAATGCGTTCCTTCGCTACAATGTAAATGGTCTTACTTTGTAGCGAACGAATAACCAAGCGAACACCTACGAATTCGTTCCTTCGTTCGTGTTCACTTTGATTTAAAAGCACCTTAAGGTGCCTTAAGCTAGTGCAGTGTGAGCCAAGCAAACTCAATGAAGCTGGTCAGTGTACTGGTGGGACTGATCCTAATGTGCTCATTTTATCTTATGTGTACCTTTCTTTTCAATATGTGGTTGCTTTCACGTACCAAGATGTGGTCTGGGGTAAATAAATTAAGACAAAGTATCTGGGACCTGGAGTCCCTATTCCAGTTGCATTTTAGTTTTTATTTCGCCAAAATAACTAATTTCCTCAGTCACAATCTATATGTTTACGAAAGGTCTCGAGGACCCCAGCTTAGCTCGAGAGTTGCAGTTTAGGTTTTATTACGCCGAAATAACTAATTTCTTAAGTAATAATTTAAATTTTTACGTTAAGGTCTCGGGGCCCCAGCTTAGCTCAGGCCTTAGGGGCCCTGTTTTGTTCCAATTGCATTTTAGTCTAAAAGACTAATTTCCCCAGTGAAAAATTAAAACTATGTTGCGGTCTTTTTAAAATTGTGTCAGTTGAAAATATTTCGTTGGGATCGGCTTTTAAAATACATATTTTTATTTTCCTCGTTAAAATCTATGCACGGGGCCCCCCTTGGTCGGGAGCCCCGGGGCACTGCCCCGGTTGCCCCAATGGTAGTTACGGCCCTATATTAAACTGTTTTTGATAGTTAAAATAATACCAAAAATTCTAAAAAAAGTACGGCTGCAACATGAGATTTTCCCAAGCGGTCAGTCATCCCTTTTTAAAACGGTATCATAATCACCAAAAACGTTTATTTTATGGATCAGCACATGTAGAGAAACCTACAAAAAAATTGGCAACCTTGCACTGCACGCTCAGCCGCTGTGATAACATACTGACATACTGACATAATATTATTATGTCGATCTAAGCTTCGTAAACAATATGGCCAAATGATAACATTACAACGTAAAAAATTTGCAATTTTGCTCAATTTTAGCAATCTTTCATTATAATCCAATATTCTAATATAAATTATGAAATATTTCGACCTAATATAAATTAAATAAGTGGTTAGTAGCTTAGTAGTCCTGTGTTAGTAGTAACATATTTTTTTGTTTCATCAAAATGTCTCAAATTAGCATGACAGTTAATTCGTCTGCCAACATGAATTATTTAGAGAGATTTTTTAGACATACAGATTTTTAGATAGATATTTAGACAAACTAATATTAAGGTTGTTTTTTAATCTTCTTTTCATTATATTTTAATATTTATTATCCTATTCCCGAAGATCAGTCTAAAGACACAAACATTATAATAAATATATTTACTAAAAGCGCCAATATATTGTATCACTTTACTTGCACTGATACACACGTAACTAGAAAAATTTAGCCACTAACTTCATACTGTCTGTGTGCGCGTAGTTCATACTGTCGTTTTTACAAAAATTCACTCTTAATAATTTTCCTAATAACGCATACAGAAATACAACTTCAAAAATATTCTACGAACGATCAAACAAGCATTAAACAAACATAGTAATAATAAATAGAAATATTAGGCACTTTTTATATGAAGCTGGTTGTTAGTAGGTTTTAATGACATTTAACCAACATGACAATAAATAATTAAGAAACCGCTTGTCTTTTAGTATTACCGTCACCGAATATCAAACCATTGACGAACATGTTTTGAAATAAATCCACACCCCCGTAATTATCTTTAGCGTCGACCTTGTTTGTTCATCGTTTGTTTTTCTTTCGGATAAGATAATAAAAGGTGGAAACTCTTCCAATTTTCCTTCAGAGTCTGTTTTTGTTCTACAAACACACCAACTGTTCATAAATTTATATTGAAAGGTAAGATACTTGCTGTGAAATTTCATTCACTTAACAAAGAACTTTTTTCATTACTATTAAATATAAATATAACGTTTTGAGAAAATATTATAATAGTTTAGTATTTTATTATTACTAGTTTTCTAGTTTAATTCTTCTTCTTCTTCTTCGTCTAGCCATTCACGTCCACAACTGAACATAAGCCTCCTTAAGTATTCCTTTCCATTGTTTTTTGTTGTACGCTACTTGTAGCCCATTTTTCCCGTCTGACCGTTTCTAGTATAGTTATTATTTATATTAGATATATTTTAAAAAAATATATTGGATTTCTTATTTTGATTGATGTTTATAGTCTAAGAGCTAGTGAACCCTCCGACTAACGGTCGTCCTGTAAGGCTAGAAATTTGTCTAGTGATAATTCATAGCACACCAATGCTAACAACCATGACCTGGCAGGCATCAGCCGTGCACGTGTATCTACCAGGTGAATCGAAAAGTGCAAATTTAGGGGGTAAAATAAACTTTCTCCTGTAAAGTTTAAATTTAAGTATGTGTTTGAGGCGTGTGTCATTTAGAAGAAATGTGTCCAATGACAGGCGATTCTGAAGAGCATAAGACCTTGCCAGGCGAGGGGAAAGATTAGGTGTTTTTCCTAAAATTATCTTTTTTGCATCGAACAAAGTTTTTTTAGGTTTCCTGAATTATTCTAAACAGAAAAGGTCTTTAGTGACTTTTCTCTTAGGTTAATAGTTTTTGTTATATAAGCGATTAAAAATTTTGAAAATTGCGAAATCGGCCATTTGTAACCCTAAATCGAGCATTTAACTAAAAATTTCAATGATGCCAAGGTAGGTAGATATTCTTTAAACATTTATTGATGAAATCCCGAAGAGTTTTTTGCAGTACAATGTCGAAAACCCCTTTGTTTTTTAATTGCTAATCAAGCGGTCGCGACACTGTAGTAAAAATGAGGATGTTTGAGTTTGCATAAATTCATTATCTCGAGAATGGGCAACTTTGAAGAGAAATCCTCAGACAGGTCGATTTTTATTTTTAAATTAGGACTTTTTGGCATATATATAAGACTAGTGACGTCATCCATCTGGGCGTGATGAAGTAATCGATGATTTTTTTAAATGACAATAGGGTTGTGTGATTGCTCATTTGAAAGGTTATTTAATTCCCTATTTAGGAATACAAACATTAACATAATTATTTATACAAGGTGTACAAACAATTTTTTTTCTTTTTGTCTAAATTAATTTAATTAAAAAAATTAGAAAATTAAATAACCTTTCAAATGAGCTATCACACAACCCCTACTTTCATTTAAAAAAATCATCGATTACGTCATCACGCCCAGACGGATGACGTCATTAGTATTATATATATTCCAAGAAGTCCTAATTTAAGAATAAAAATCGACCTGTCTGAGGATTTCTTTTTAAATTTGCCCTTTCTCGAGATAATGAATTTGTGCAAACTCAATCGTCCTCACTTATACTACAGTGTCGCGCCCGCTTGATTAGCAATTAAAAAAAACAAAGGGGTTTTCGATATTGTATTGCAAAAAACTTTTCGGGATTTCATCAATAAATGTTTAAAGAATATCTACCTACCTTGGTAACATTGAAATTTTTAGTTAAATGTCCGATTTAGGGTTAAAAATGGCGGATTTCGCAATTTTCAAAATTTTTAATCGCTTATATAACAAAAACTGTTAACCTAAGAGAAAAATCACCAAAGACCTTTTCTGTTTGGAATGATTCAAAAAACCTAAAAAAACTTTGTTCGATGCAAAAAAGATAATTTTAGGAAAAACCCCTCATTTTTCCCTCGCCCGGCAATGTCTTATGCTCTTCAGAATCGCCTGTCATTGTACATATTTCTTCTAAATGACTCACTTAAATACATACTTAAAAAACTTTACAGGAGAAAGTTTATTTTACCCCCTAAATTTGCACTTTCGATTCACCTGGTAGATACACGTGCACGGCTGATGCATGCCAGGTCATGGTTTTTAGCATTGATGTGCTATGAATTATCACTAGACAAATTTCTAGGCTTACAGGGCGACTGTTAGTCGGAGGGTTCACTAGCTCTTAGACTATTAGGAGCTTGCTGTCCTGAATTCATAAATTTGTTATTTTTCATCTTCTCTTTCTTATTTAGTTATTCCATTTCACATCTCGTCTTAATTTTCTAACTCTCGTTATATTGTCCACAATCTCTTTGTTTCGTATACCTGTTCTAGTCAACGCCCGAAGTTTCGTTTGACCTAGTCTGTCAGTCGCTTCTAGGTTTGTGTAGGCAAAGCCCGAAAAAGATTAATTTTGTTTCGACGTTTGACTGAAAAGTTAGGCACTTCAAGGTTTGACTAAAAACACTTCAGTCAAAGGCCGAAAATGCCAAATTATTTCGGGGTTTGACTAAGACCGTTAGTCAGACCTGATTATTGACTAGTCAAACCTTGGAGCGGCGCACAGTGTTCAAAATTGGTCAAAACGTGATCGAAACTAAATTTGTTTAAACTGTAATAGTGATCCGTCTGAAAACTTGGAATATTTGAGGTATTATACCGTATAACGAGTATATTATAACAGGGGTCGTTTTTTTTAGTTTTCATCCCTTCATTAGAGGGTGAATTACTTAAAAAATATCATTATACAGGGTGTTTCATTAGGAATTTCCAATTTGATTTGTAGGATTCTAGACCTCAAAATATTACGATTAACCCAAATCGCTTAAATAAAATGTGGCTCGTTACAGAGTTACAGGGTGTTTTATTTAAAAATTTAAAAAATATTTTTGCTCATTGGTTTAAAACTATTTGACGTATCCTTTTCATACTTGGCAAAAAGTGTGGGTACTGACACCCTATAAAATTATGTTAAACAATCGTTTCTGGCTATTACCAGAGGCGTACGACAGGGGACAGTGAATGGTTGAGCCTTCCCAAATTCTACGCTACTGGCGGAAATGCCATTTTAGCACAATTTTTCGATTCTCCAATACTATCTATGTAAATAACATACAATTCATTCGCAACGGTAAAGTCATCAGTTTTCGAGATATTTGAAGTTAAACATGTAACGGCACAGATATTTAATTAATGTATTGTGCCGCTTAATTTTAAACTTCAAATATCTCTATTACCAATGATTTTACCGTTAAGACTGAAGAGTATATTATTCATTATTAATGATAAAATCATAAGTTTTCGAGATATATTAAAATTAAGCGACACAATACATTATTCAAAATATCTGTGCCGTTACTTGTTTAAGTTCAAATATCTCGAAAACGAATAATTTTACCGTTAGGTGTGAGGAGTATGTTATTTACATAGTGAGTATTGGAGAATCGAAAAATTGCGCTAAAATGGAAATTCCGCCAGTGGAGTAGGATTTGGAAAGGGTCAACCTCTCACTGTCCCCTATCTCGTACGCCTCTGGTACTAACTAGAAACGGATATTTAACATAATTTCATAGTACCTACACTGTCACCTCAGTAAGGAACCATATGTTATTTAAGTGATTTTGGTTAAATCTTAATATTTTGAGGTCTAGAATCTACAACTCAGGTATTGGACATTCTTAATGAAACACCCTGTATATATATATATATATATATATATATATATATATATATATATATATTTTAACAGTGTTATAAGTGGTAAGAAATACTCAATACTTTTAGAAAAAAAACACAGTATTATTGGTACACCCGGTATACAATGACATCTTACCCGTCTAGCAACAATATTATTACGGAGATATTGTTAAAGAATAATGCTATAACATATTAAACAACTCAAATCGGACAAGAGGCTTAGGCAATTCGAGACATCAAAAATGTCCCATTTTACAGGTGCGTTAATTTTGCTGCTTAGTGTATTAACATTCACGGATTATGCGACAGATTATGGCGGAAACTCGAAACAAATGAGAAGCGTTGAAAAACCCTATAACGTATCTGCGCGTAGAGCTAACAATTTTTGATGAATTCGCGCACATTTATATTTACTCCAAATCCCAACATTTTTCCAAATCGCGCCTAAAGAAATATAACTTCAATAAATTGTTAATATAGCTATTTATAAAACTAATGTACAATATTCTCTATTAAGCAAAAACACTACTTCATCAAAACTAAAATCTCTTTTCGCAACCCCAACAAATATCATGTGTTTGACATACATGTAAACAATACGTACGAATGCAATTAATTCAGACCAAACGCGCGGAGCGCTCGATGAAATGCGCCATATACTCAGTTGCGCAGCTTTGCGCAGTTTGTGTTTTTTTTTATTCCTTACATTGTAATCTTTCATTTGGTGAAGGATTTAACGTGGCACAAGATGGCACAATAAACGTAATACGCTGTCAAACATTAATTTTATCAAAAATTGTATAGGTTTTTAGACAGCCGATTATATCAAAATTATAATCACCTTTCCGTGAAGCTGACTATATCATTTTAATCTTTAAAGTATGTATTTTTATCTGCAATAATTACTTTTACATTAGCTATCCACATAAATGAAGTAATAATCAAAGTAAAAGGCATATTCTGAGGATTTAAATTTGATGTAAAAAATTATATTGAATTTTGTATTTTTGATCATTAATACATCTGGCTCCAGCAAACTTAAAAAATCAATTTTGGCTGAGAAGTTGCGTCATGAGTAGTACAAACAAACCCCTTAATTTCGGCATTCTCAGATTTATTTTTTTTGGACTTTCGATCACGTTTCCTTCAATTTTGAACACTGTGCGGCGGAACTTCGGTGTTTGATTATAACATATCGGTTAATTTTTGATTATATTTTAGTTTAGTTTAACTTTATCTTTCGGTTTGATATTAGGTATAAGATAAGATGTTTTATTATGATTTCATTCAAATTCAAATTTTTGTACTGTTTTGCAAGGAGAAGAGTTTTGTACTCTCTTACTTGACCTGTTTTTGATATTCATAATCTATTTCTTATTCTTATTTACTATATTTATTATAAATTGTTTTGTGGCTTATTGATTATGACTTGCAACAGCTCTGCCATTATAATATAATAAATATATTAAAAGTATATTAAAAATTAAAGTGAAATTCAGCCACAAACAAAATGGTTATTTTGACGTAAAAAAGACTATACATAACAACAAAATGAAAATCACGAAGAAAATTAAGAAGTTAAGAGACAAGTGCTGATTACATGAATATATAAAATTTGAGGTATGTTGGCTTCAAATACAACATGAATTTGCCATCTTACTGATTAAATCAATTCTTTCGGGGAGAATTTTAACATTGCAATAGAATAGTGTATAATATAGAGCCATTGATTGTGGTAGTGAAGTGATCGGGGATTCATTGGAATATGGTTCCAGACGAAGCTTTCTGGAAAACTCTTTCAGTCGGTAAAAGTAAATTATTGCATACTAGATCATGCTGTGTGCCTGTGCGTGCATTGTATTTATTTACTCTGGGCCAATTAGCAAAATTCATGGAAAAGTTATTTACCAGCAATTTTATTGCTGAAATCGAATTATAAGATCCTATATATTAATAATATAGGTATGCAAAGTCCGCAGATAGTGTGCTACTTTTTTTATAAACAAAATGGCGCCGACAAATCGTATTTTTTTTCAATTATTGCTCTATAACTCCGAATATTTTATCTTTACAACAAAAACACTCAAATAAAAATTCACCGCAATTAAATTCTGCATAGAGATATGTTTTTCACGATTTGCTCGGATGAAAATTTTCCTCGCAAAAAGCGGGTTTTCCTAACAAAAGCTATAATTTTCAAATAAAGTTTTAGGTAAGTAATTATTAATCAATAATTAAATATCTTAGTAACATCAAAGATTTCTTGGTATAGATTGTAAATCCAGAAGCCGGTGAAAATTAAACGAATACTTTAGCAACAATTCAATTGTTAATTAACAATTTACGATCGCAATAATAACCAAAATAATCATGATACATTGATCAAAATTATAAAGATTATAAAGATGAGATGTTTGTTTAATATTTTATCGACAAAATATAAATTTTTCTTTTTTTTTGCATAATCTTTAAATTTTGAAAAAAAAATAGTTATCATACGTTGGTCTAATTAGTAAATTACAAAGAAAGGTTATTTACCAGCAATCTTATTGCTTTAATCGAATTATAAGATCCTATATATTATTAATATAGGTATGCAAAGTCCACAGATAGTGTGCTACTTTTTTTATAAACAAGATGGCGCCGACAAATTGTATTTTTTTCAATTATTGCTCTATAACTCCGAAGATTTTAACTTTATACCAAAAATACTCAAATAAAAATTCACCCCAATTTAATTCTACATAGAGGCATGTTTTTCCCGATTTGCTCCGACGAAAATTTTCCTCGGAAAATGTGGGTTTTCCCAAAAAAATCTCGAATTTTCGAATAAATTTTTTGGGTCAGTAATTATTTATCAATAATTATATAGCTTGGTGAAATAAAAGCTTTCTTGGTATAGATTATAAATTCAGAAGTCGGTTAAAATGAAACGAATATTTTAGCAACAATTTAATTGTTAATTAACAATTTACAGTCGCAATAACAACCAAAATAATTATGAGACATTGATCAAATTTAGAAAGTTTATAAAGGTGTGATGCCTATTTAATATTTTGTCGACAAAATATAAATTTTTCATTTTTTTGGATAATCTTTAAATGTTTAAAAAAAATTGTTATAAACAAATTAACATTTCTTAGAATTTGTTTATTATATTCTAATTTTAAAAAATACTTAAAATGCGTATTTCATAGGTCTTGAAAATGAATGCTTTAAAAAAAATTTCCAACCATTTGCAAAAAAGTTAGGAAACAGCAAAATAAATATACGATATCTCCATTGTTTATAATTTGTTTTAATTGTTTCAAAGCTTAAAAGTGAGTCTATGGTACAATCTAATTACTCACAAAGAATGTCAAAAATTAGTGCAATGGTTATATTTTAATCAAAGATTAAAATTACTTTTTTTGTAATTTTTAGCGCGAAAGTAGGCTTGATACAGAGCCGGAGATAAAATGTTCACTCGAAGCGACTGACACGCTTAAACTCGCGCGAGTTGTGTATGTGGGCGGGTAGCTACGGTACTGTATTATTCTACTTTCGCGCGTGTAAATTACAAAAAAATATATTTATAATCTTTAATTAAAATATAACCATTAAGCTGATAATCGATATTGTTTTATAAATAATTAGCTTGTACTTTAAACTCACTTCTACGCTTTGAAAGAATTAAAAAAACTATTAACACCGTAGTAATCGTATGTTTACTTTGCTGTTTCATAACTTTTTTGCCAATGGTTGCAAAAAAGTTTTAAAGCATTCATTTTCAAGATATTTGAAATGCGCATTTTAGCTATTTTTTAAAATTATAATATAATTAAAACTTTCTGAGAAGCGTTAATTTGTTTATAAGTATTTTTTTTAACATTTAAAGATTATGCAAAAAAAAATAAAAAAATTATATTTTGTCAACAAAATGTTAAATAGGTATCTCATCTTTAAAAGATTTCAAAGTTTGATCAGTGTATAATAATTATTTTGGTTATTATTGCGACCGTAAGTTATTAATTAACAATTGAATTGTTGCTAAAATATTCGTTTAATTTTCACCAGCTTCTGGAACTATAATCTAAACCAAGAAGGCTTTTAAGTCACCAAATTATTTAATTATTAGTAAATAATTACCTATCTAAAACTTTATTTGAAAATTACAGATTTTGTTGGGAAAACCCGCATTTTCCGAGGAAAATTTTCGTCGGAGCAGATCGGGAAAAACACTTCTCTATGCATAATTTATTCACGGTGAATTTTTATTTGAGTGTTTTTGTTGTAAAGTTAAAATCTTCGGAGTTCTAGAGCAATAATTGAAAAAAACACGATTTTCGAGCGCCATTTTGTTTATAAAAAAAGTAGCACACTATCTGAGGACTTTGCATACCTATATTATTAATACATAGGATCTTATAATTCGATTCCAGCAATAAAATTGCTGGTAAATAACTTTTCCCAAAAATGGCCTATTCTCCGATAATCAGCCCAGACTAATTGTGTATCAGAACATTGTTATATTTGAAATTTGGCAGCATCTTATTAACGAAATCCACGATATAAGAGAGAAATAAATTGGTCCTCAATCGGTGCTGACCAGATATTAATAGTAAGTATAACATAGGTACGTCATAATAGATACTGTGAGCACGTAAAGGTTGTAATAAATTAATTTTTTTATAAATGGACGATTTTGGAAGCATAACGGTTGGGAAAAGTTTGCATAAGGAATCAAATGAAAATGGGAAAAAATTAATTGAATTTGCAACAGAAAATAAAATGAAAATTGTAAGCACAAGATTTGACCATAAGGATATTCATAAGATAACTTGGATATCTGCAGATGGAAGGGCAAAAACCAGATAGGCCAAGTATTAATAAAAAGTAAACATATCAGAGCAATTACCGATTCCAGAAGCTACAGAGGGGCAGATGCCAATAGCGATCATATTCTAACTATAGCCAAACTTAAAAAAGAGCTGCCAAGAAACCCAAGACAGCAAAATAAAGATTAACATACAAGATAGAATTACTTAAAGAAGAAAAAACGGCAAACAGATTTGTGGCAGAGATAAATAAAAGACTTCGTTACCCCACCGCAGAAGATATTGATGAAGAATGGAAGAATATAGAGATAACGACGACAGAAGCAACGGAACTATGTCTAGGAAAAGTACAAGCAGAGAAACGAAGAGACTGGTTTGACGAGGATTGTAAAATAGCATTGATACGTAGAAATAAAGCAAAAATAGAAAAAGACAAAAATAATACACAGGATACTACAGAAAAACATAAAATGGCAAGAAGAGAAGTAAAACAAGTCTGCAGAAAAAAGAAAAGGGAACATCTTGACAAAAAGTTGAAAACAATAGAAGAATCATACTTAAACACGGAAATAAGAAATTTCTACCAAGAAGTAAAAAAATCCCGAGGAATTACCAAGAGTAAAACAAGTTACTATAGAGGTAAAGACGGTGAGCTTTTAGGAGAAACATCAGAAAAATTGAACAGATGGGCTGAGTATTTTGAAGAACTACTAAATGCAAATAAACAAGCAGAACCCCGGGAAATAAAACAACATCAACAGGATAACACAGAACAACAACGTGAAGAAGAACCTACACTACAAGAAGTAAAAGAAGCAATATTGAATCAAAAAAATAACAAAATCGCAGGAGAAAGTGGAATTCCGGCAGATATTTTTAAAGCAGGAGGAGAAAAGCTGCAAGAAAAAATTTTCCGACTAATATTAACAGTCTGGCAAAAAGAGGAAATGCCGCAACAATGGAACAATGCACTCACCTGCCCAATCTACAAAAAATGTGATGAAACAAGTTGCGAAAATTATAGAGGAATATCGCTATTAGAAGTGGCCTATAAAATACTTGCAAAAATCATCCGAAATAGATTGCAAAAGGAGGTAAATAAGATGATTGGAAAATACCAAGGAGGTTTTAGACCAGGAACATCAACAACAGATCAAATATGTTTATTAAAACTAATACACAACAAGAGCTACGAACAAAATTTGGGACTACACATGTTGTTCATTGACTTTAAACAGGCTTACGACTGAGTAGACCGAGATAATATGCTATATGAAGAAATGAGATCCTTAGGTATATCAGGAAAGCTGGTTAAATTAGTGAGAATGACGCTCAACAATACAAATAACAGGATAACAATGGAAGGAGATTTTTCAAAACAATTCACAGTGAATAAAGGACTAAACCCTCTACCCAGTAGTAGTTGAGACACGATCGAAGCAACATCGAATCTCTTTAATAACCGAATCAACCTATTAATATTTGATATTTGTTGTGATTTCTTTTTACTAGTCTAAAAAGTGATTTGCAATTAGTGTTTTGGAACAGGTATATTATAATTTTTAATTGCTTGCTAATTACAAGAATTCATAAAGTAAGGTAACACATTCCAGTCTGTTTTTTGTTTCTTGTTGTTTTTTTAAAGTATTTGGAGGAACATAAGCGTATCGTTAGCTGTATTTTCGGAAATATGCCGTCAAATTTAATATGTTCTTGCTGCAGCAAATCATACAAACCAAATTTAATGTTAAAATGCTCGGTGTGTACTAAAGTATTTAGACATACTTGTGTTAACATTAGTGCAAATGAGCTTGAACTGATTAATGATGAAGAGAAGGGATGTGACTGGTCTTGCATAAATTGTAGACAAATTGGTAATCAGATTAAGGACTTAAAATCATTAATTCTCTCACTTCAGGCTGAAATACAAGCCCTAAAAAATGATAACCAGATTTTGAAATCTTCTTCGAACCCACTAGAAATGGAAGAAATAATACAAGAAATCAACGAACGAAATAAAAGAAAACGAAATGTTATTTTCTTTGGTGTGCCGGAACAGGATCAACAACTATCTGAGGATCATCGTAAGATTAGCGATAAGTCTGAAGTTCAAAAAATAATCTCAAGCGTAAGTCCTAATGTGAATACTGCCAACATTAAGCTCTTCAGACTTGGGCAAGTTAACCAAGGGCGAATTCGACCAATTAAGGTCATATTAGATGATGAAAATGATGTATTTGCTTTAATACGGCAAGCTAAATTTCTAAGAAATGGGAACTACAAAAATGTGTCAATGTCATTTGATCGAACTAGAAATCAAATTAATTATTACAACAATGTAAAGGTTGAACTAAACAACATGAATGCGAGTGGAAATGGATCTTTCAAAATCAAGTATATGAATGGTATACCCAAGGTAGTGCCTTTAAACCAATAGAGCCCGACAGTGTTGTAGGATGTGAACTTATATGTTATTACCAGAATGTACGTGGTCTTAACTCTAAAGTTTCAGAGTTTTATACTAGTGTAAGTGAGGGTGAATATGACATTATTGCTTTAAGTGAGACCTGGTTGAACAAGGATGTGTCCAGTCTAGAGTTGTTTCCTGATCAATACGATGTGTATAGAAAGGATCGAAAATTTGATGTTGTAGATAAAACCACTGGGGGAGGCGTCTTATTAGCGCTGAAGACGGAGATTAAATCGTCTGTTATCGATGTATCCACATACGATCTACAGTTTCCCCTAATCGATATGTTAGCTGTAAAATGTTGTGTTGGTTATAGAAAATTTTATGTTTTAGTTCTTTATATTATTGATAAGTTAAGTTCTGAAGACTTCGAATACTTTTTTGAATGTTTAGAACAACTGGATATATTTAATGAAACCATTGTTATATTAGGTGACTTCAATGTACCCAAGTTTGTAGATCAAAGCAGATTAGATAAAAAAACATCAACTGTATTAGATTTTTTAAGTTTATTTAATTTAGTTCAATACAATGATGTGCCTAATAACTTAGGTCGTTTGTTGGATTTAGTAATGTCATCAGAGAAATGTGATATTATTCATGATAATTCTTCACTGGTTAAAGAAGATGGTCATCATCCTGCACTTATGATAAAGATTAATAATTTGGGAAAAAAGGAAATTAGGTTTTTACCAAATTCTAATTCGAAAATGTATAATTTTCGGAAAGCAAATTTCACTTCTCTGTATTCTGAACTATTACAAACTAATTGGGACTTTTTAGATAATTACGATGATGTAAATATAGCATTAAAGCAATTTTATAATATATTGTATACAATAGTTGATAGATATGTTCCGGTATACAAAAATTATAAACATAAGTATCCAAATTGGTATCACTCAGATATTATTAAAAATATTAAACTCAAAGCCAAAAACCGTCAAAAGTATAGAAAAACAGGAAACGAAATATATCACATAGAATTTAAAAGATTGCGCAAAGTTATTAAACAGCAAATTAAAACTGCATATAACAATTACATTGAAAACATTCAAGACAGTATTACCATTGAAACAAAATCATTTTGGTCTTATGTACATACTAAAAATAAGTCATCGCGAATTCCAGGTGAAATGTGCTATGAGGGAAATACTTTTGATAATCCCCAGGATATTGTCAACGCTTTTAAAAACATTTTTTGAAAAAGTATATGTATCTACTGACAATAATGAACCAGATGACATCAGCGTTCAGGGTTTTAATTTACCAACCATTAATTTTTTGAAATTTGAAGAAAAATGAAATTCTGGAAGCTTTTAAAAGATTAAAAAATAAAATGACGACTGGTCCAGATAAGATTCCAGCATTTCTAGTTAAAGATTGTACACGAATATTTGTCAAACCGCTTCAAAAACTGTTTAACTTGTCTTTGGAAACTGGAAAATATCCTGAAATATGGAAAGAGTCAAAAGTATGTCCTATATTTAAAAATGGAGTTAAATCTGATATATCTAATTACAGACCTGTCTCTCTGTTGTGTAACTTCTCAAGGATTTTCGAGATTGTTCTGTATAATCGTATATATCCGTGTGTTCGCGGCTATATTGCACCTTTTCAACACGGATTCATAGATAAACGATCTACCGTCACAAACCTGGTAGTGATGACACAATTTATTTCTGAAGTATTAGATGAACAAGGACAAATTGATGTCGTATATACAGATTTCTCGAAGGCATTTGATAAGGTGGTTCATCCGTATTTATTATCCAAGTTATCAAATTTAGGATTTTCTGTTAATTTAATTAAATTCTTTGGTAGTTATTTAATAGGAAGGAGACAGTATGTATTCTATAATGGCTTTAAGTCAGATTTAATTCTGTCTAAGTCTGGTGTTCCGCAAGGCTCCAATCTAGGACCGTTATTATTTTTACTTTATATTAATGATTTGTTTCAAGAAATTAACTGTAAAAAATTGTGTTTTGCGGACGACTTGAAAATTTTCTGTAAGATCGACACTATTGGCGATTGTTTAGAACTTCAGCGTAACTTAACTGCTATTGATACATGGTGTACTAATAACAAACTACTATTAAATTCTGCAAAATGTAAAGTAGTGAGTTTTTGCAGGAAATTGACGACAATTAACTTTAACTATATAATTCAGAACTCTGTTTTGGAAAAATGTAACAGCCTCAAAGACTTAGGTGTCATTTTTGACTGCAAGTTAACTTTCAATTTGCATATGGAACAAAAAGTTTCTGAAGCTATGAGAATGTACGGTTTCATTATTAGGAATTGCAGAAACTTCACCAACATAACACCAATAAAATTATTATACTATTCTCTAGTGCGTCCAAAATTAGAATATTGCAGTCTAGTTTGGTATCCTATATATAATTGTTATACAAAAGATATTGAAAAAGTACAGAGAAAACTTATAAAATATCTGATATTTAAAATTGATGGAATCTATCCTAACCGTGGATGTGATAATAATACATTATGTTGTAGAGTTGACATGGTTAGTTTAGAATTAAGGAGAGAAATTAGTTCATTAACATTTTTGTATAAATTATTACATAACAGTATTGACTGTAGTGATTTATTAGCACAAATTAATTTCAACGTTCCTCGAGTTAGATCTAGATCAAACGTTTTATTTAAGTGTCCAAGAGCAAGAACAAATATATTAGTTAAATCGCCACTTTTTGTCATGTGTAAGAATTATAATAGTATTTGCAATCATTGTGATATTTTTTCGTGCTCACTTAATGATTTGTTAAAAATGGCTTCTCTTTACTTAGATTAGGTCTCTACTATTACTTTGTAGATGATATACTAATGAATTATGTGATTTTTTTTCTGTATTTGTCCTATAAATGGAAAACTGTTGGGCAATAAAGCTATTATTATTATTATTATTATTATTATCCACAGACTTATTTAACTTGTTACGAGAGCACATAGTAAGAAGGATAAAAATTAGCACAAGCGGTACCATATTTAACAACAGACAGCAGTTTATAACTTACGCTGATGATCTAGTCATCCTAACAAGAACAAAGAAACATCTCCAAAAAATATTCCAAAAGTTCGAAACGGAAGCAAAAAGGTATGGATTTAGAATCAACCAAGGAAAAACACAATACATGGTAATGAAAGAAGATATAAATAAAGTGGATGACTATATAAAAATGAAAGGAGAAGGAGATGAATATAAATTTAAGGAAGTATCAGAATTCGAATACCTGGGAGTGACTGTAACCAATACTGGAAGGGAAGAAAAAGAAATAGATAAAAGATTATTGAAGGGAAGTCGAGTTGTGGGTGCCTTAAACACGATACTAAAAGCAAAAAATGTATCAATAAACGCGAAAATCAGAATGTACGAAACGATAATACGGCCCACAGTGTTTTATGCGAGCGAAACGTGGGTAATGAATCAACAAGAGGAGAATAAGATACAGATATGGGAAAGGAAGGTCCTGAGAAAGATTTCTGGAGGTATACAGATAGCGGAGAAAACCTGGAGGAGATGAACAAATGAACAAGTAATGTGGATGTATGGGAGACCAAACATAACGACAAAAATACGAGCCCAAAGAGTTAGATAGCTGGGACATATTACTCGAATGCCAGAAAATAGAAACGTCAAAGGAATATTGAATGACAGAGCATTGGGAAAAAGAAGAGAAGGTCGCCCAAGGAAGAGATGGTTAGAGGCTGCAGAGAGGGATTTAGAAGAAATCGGGGTGAAGGACTGGAGAAAGAGTGCAGAGGACCAAAAAGAATGGAGAAATATTAACCAGAATTTAGAAGCCGTAGGCCTATAAGGCCTATTAGCGCTGTTATATATATATATATATATATATATATATATATATATATATATATATATATATATATATATATATATATATATATATATATATATATATATATATATATATATATATAAATCCAAAATGGTGGATGTGCGAATTATTCGTAAGGGGATTTCTCCACATTCTCTATTTCATTTGATTGATTTCGTACGAGTGGTCGTTGAACCAATAACTTCTACATCTTTTGTTTTAATATATATATATATATATATATATATATATATATATATATATATATATATATATATATATATATATATATATAACTCTCAGACTTGTAAGTTATTGCTCAGAGACAATCATATTTTTGACCGTTTTAATGCTAGTTTTATGTGTTTCATAAAAAAGACTAGCGCATAATCCCTTCTATTTCTTTCTGATATAACTGATAAAATTAGTTTACTAATCACAATAACTGTATCAATAACTGTACTAAATTATTTATAGAACAAATATATCATAAAATTAGAAAATTCAAATTATAATAATAGGTTTCGTAATAATTAGATAATATTTAATGATTTATGATTAATGACATGGTTTTATTTGGGTTATGTAGATATATAAATATTTATTTTTAGAATGTTCAACTGATTTATAGGAGTGAGAGTAAATGACTGGACTAAAACCTAAACTAGAGTAAATCTCCAATGTCAAAGGTCAGTATAATCAGGAATTATTATACTATATTTTTAAATGATTAAATCTTGAATGTTCGCAATTAACATGATTTTGTGATATCATTCAGGTATTTTGAAAATGCAAGTAACACTCAGCACAGCGAATTACTCACTAAGTCTGAAGTTAAAATTTAAACAATGCTGGACAAGGATTAAACATTTGCAATACAAGGATATAGTTATCTACATGTACCAACCAGCTGATCCGTCCAGTTTGGGAATTATACGATTTTTATTTGGTGAGTATGCAGAATTTTTTTATCATGCTCCTATCCCAAGTGGTTTAATAGGTCTTCCGATTTTTACTAGCTTCTAGCATTATTTAATTTAAATATTTTTAATGGAAAATAAGCCACAATTTTACTAAAAAATGATTTTATTAACGTTTCGACGTCCAAATCGGATGCCGTTGTCAAAATACAAAAAATATTAATGAATTAAACAAAAATGTTGTTGCTTAGTAAAAAATTCATCTAATAATTTATTTAATCTGACTCATTTATATCGACAATTCAGACATTATATATTTTAAAGTAGAAGGCTTTAAAATGATATTGCCAATATTTATGAGTTGCGTTCCTGGGACGACTTTACTGATAGATAGTTCATTCGATTACATGAAATCAGCCCCAACTCAAGAATATCCATCACAAAAAATCATAGCATGTGATCTGTCTTTAAAAAGACAACCACATGCAACATTAAAAATAGATAATTTGATAGATCTCAAATATGTCAACACGCATGGGATAATGAACATAGAGTTCAGTGGAGTGATTGAAGTATAGTCCTGAAAGAAACAGATAGTAAAAAGAGAAAAATCAAAGAAGCGGCTCTAATTATGCTAAATGAAACCAATTGTGTTGCAAATTCCTCGTTGGAATCCAGTAGGATGTGGTTACCCATACTAAAAGAGGAAAACAATAGAAAGAAAATACCACGATTAGTAAGTCAATAACAAATCGAGTACATATTTTATATTTTAATATTATTTATATATCTATAAATTATTAATATTATTTATAATTTAAAATAACATTTGTACATATTAAGGTCAGAATTTGGTATTAGTTTTGAGAGTAAACTAAAGTAAGACCTAATACTTACGATGTCGGGATAGTATCACGAGGTTTTTTCTTGGTTTTCCCTCGTGACTTACTATGGAATCTCTAAAGCGAGAATTTTACTGTCACCATTGCACGTGGTTGTCTTTTTAAAGACAGATCACATGCTATGATTTTTTGTGACGGATATTCTTGAGTTTGGGTTGATTTCATGTAATCGAATAAACTATCTTTCAGTAAAGTAGTCGCAGAAACGCAACTCATAAATATTGGCAATATCATTTTAAAGTCTTCTACTTTAAAATGTATAATATATGTCTGAATTGCCGATATCAATGAGTCAGATTAAATGAATTATTAGAAGAATTTTTTACTAAGCAACAACATTTTTGTTTAATTCAACAATATTTTTTGTATTTTGACAACGGCATCCGATTTGGACGTCGAAACGTTAATAAAATCATTTTTTTAGTAAAATTGTGTCTTATTTTCCATTAGAAATAGTTAATTACAAAATTGCCATAAGAAAATTCAACTTCAGCTTCAGAACAACATTATTTAATTTACCATTTAATCATTAGTTTTGTTTAAATCATTTTAGAAACTTACATGTACTACCATTAATATTGGGTGTTTGTATAAAGTAATCTTTTTTTAATAAAAAAAATACCGTATTCACTATGCCGTGCCAATTAGGTTGAATATAGTGTAGGTATACAATTCGAATACTTTAAATTTCATGATACAAACGTATACTACCATGCTAATCCTAGAGACGGTAATCAACATTTGACAAAAGCACTTTCTTCGTCTTATTCTTTTGCTCTTTCTTTAGTTCGTCCAATTTTGAACATAGGCTTCCCCCAGTTTCCTCCATTCGCTTCTGTTTAGTGCCTTCTGTTTCCAGTGCGTTCCTCCTATCTTTTTAATGTCGTCTGGAGTCGTTCTCTTGCTCTATTTCCTGTCCATGGTCTCCAATGTTGTATCGTGGTATTCCATCTATTGTCCATTTGTCCAGCGTTATCACCTGCGAAGCTCCATTTTAGCCAGGCTATCTGTTGTCCTGCGTCTTTGACTTTTGTTTTATTCCTTACCCAATTGTTTTGCTCTTTGTCATTAATTTTACTCCTAACATTGCTCTTTCCATGGCTCTTTGTGTCTTCATTATTTTATCCATGTTTGCTTTGGTCAAGGTCCATGTTTGGCATGCGTATGTGAGAATTGGGAGTATGCACTTGTCAAACACTCTTGTTTTTAAGTATTGTTGTATTTTTTTTATTCTTTAGGACCCATTTTAATTTCCCAAATCCTGCCCAGGCTAATCTGACCCTTATTTTTACCTCCGCTGTTTGGTTTTCCTTATTTGTTTTTATTATCTGTCCGAAATATATATAATCATTAACCGCTTCTATTGTGGTGTCGTTTAGGAATACATTTCTATTATCTTGTTTGTTTGTTATTGTTTTTTTTTTTGCAAAATTCATTTTTAGATCTATTTGTTTGGATTCATTTGCTAGTTCGGTTAGCATGGTTTGTAGTTCTTCAAAACTTGATGCTATTTATTACCACTACATCGTCTGCATATCTTAGGTGGTTTAGTTTGTTTCCATGTATGTTTATTCCCATGTTTGTCCATTCCATTGTTTTCATCTTCCAGTGCTAATGTAAATAGTTTAGGAGAAATAACATCTCCCTGTCGCACTCCTCTGTTAATTGGTATGGGTTTTATGGTTCCTTCCAATTGTACTGTCATTGTTGCTTTTTTATATTATATATTATATATTAGCATTCTTTATCTGGAATCTATTCTACAGTTGTTTATATCTTTTTCTATTGCCCACATTTCCACGCTGTCAAATGCTTTTTCGTAGCACGTAAACTTTACTAAAAAAGCACTTTACTAAAAATATAGTTTATAAATATTAATTTGATTAATCAAATGAACGGTTTACATAATTATCGGGCAATAAATTACTAAAAATGTAAATTAGTCTGTATTTATATCATTGGAAGCCGGTTTGACGTGGTTCTCGAACAAGTAGAAAGCTCTACAGACATTCCGACGCTCGCTCATCGTATAAATTTTTACGTGACGCGTATGGACCTTCCTTCAATGAACTCGATTTTTTTCGATGATTCTATGAGGGAGAGTAGGTTAGGTAATCGCGTTGCATTGTTCCCTCCTTAAAAAATAGTTACTTCTGCTTGTCGGGAGTGGAAATAGCAACTGGACCCTCTCTTGCGTGCGTCATCATTTAAAGCATACGAAATAAGTCGATGATAAGTCGGAAATTGAAATTTACTAAACGCAACAGCAAGTCACTTACAGTCACTTACACTCACTTGCTGTTGCGTTTAGTAAATTTCAATTTACGACTTATCATCGACTTATTTCGTATGCTTTAAATGATGACGCACGGGTAAAGATTCCCGGACTCAACTGTAAAATTGAAAAGGGATGGTTTACGCTCCGCACCAGTACCTAGTCATGCGGGTTGCAATAAACTAATACCTGGATTTCAGTCTCTTAGAAAATTTCCTCCTCCATATTTT
Source organism: Diabrotica virgifera virgifera (assembly GCF_917563875.1). Lineage (NCBI taxonomy): Eukaryota > Metazoa > Arthropoda > Insecta > Coleoptera > Chrysomelidae > Diabrotica > Diabrotica virgifera. Next base: position 186,626,924 of record NC_065443.1, on the reverse strand, counting down.
GGACAACCCTAAAATACTCGTTAGGTAGAGTCACTAGCGTTACTGGAGCCTTGGCATGGCTAACATCTGCACGTTAAACTCCAGCACGTCATCTCTCAATTGAACTTATGCTTCCCATACATTTTGTTATGTGGATTGGTCATGGGTAGTGTCTTTTGCTACCAGAGAGAAAAGGTGACGTGATAGATGTTTCAAAGCTTTTCCGAGGACTGTCATTTGGCATTAAAGTTCTGCAACTTCCTTCAACAGACGGATACTAACTCTTTTACGTCATTAATACTGCCGTGGACAACGATATTCTATCTGTGTCGCTGTTTGGAATTCAGGAAAATGGCCATCTGATTGGTGTACCTCAATTTATATCCCGCTACACAAAAAGGGAACTACTACTGATGTGAAAACTACCGCACACTGTCACTAAAAACAATTCTTCTTCTTCGTCTTCTTCTTTTTATATAGACATTACTCTGTCTGTTTTTCAATATGCCTCCAGTAAGTTGTCATTCCATCTTTTTCGTGGTCTTCCCACTGATCGTCTTCCTATTGGGGAACCGTCTCTCGCCGTCCTTACTACTCTATTTGTTGTCATTCGGCTTATGTGGTCGTTCCATTCTACTCTTCTGCTTTTCACCAAGTTATTAATGTTGTCCACCTTGCATCTCCTTCGTATATCTGCACTTTTAGCTCTATCCCACATCGTCTTACCATCGATTTTTCGCAATGTTTTCATCTCTGCTGTTTCTAGCATTCCTTTTGTCCTTTCTGTATCAGGTCGTGTTTCTGCCGCGTATGTCATTATTGGTCTGATGACTGTTTTGTAAATTCTGGCTTTCACTTCCTTTCCGATGTTTTTATTTCTCCATATTGTTTCATTCAGGCAACCTGCGTCTCTGTTTGCTTTATTCACCTGATCTTCCATTTCTGTTTCGAGTTTTCCGTAGCTGCATAGTGTGATGCCTAGATATTTAAACTCCATGACTTGTTCTATTATTTGACCCTCCAGCTCTAATTTACACCTTATTAGATCAGGGCCTCGATTTTTGACCCTTCGCTTCGTTATGGAACGTATGCGCTACGTATACTAAACAGATACGAAGCGAATACGTTCGATAACGAAGCGAAGGGTCAAAAATCGAGACCCTGCTGTTATAGCCATGCATTTAGTCTTTTTTGGGGAAATTAACATGTTAAATTTTCTAGCGGTTATATTAAATTCGTGCAGCGTACGTTGTAAATCATCTTCACCTTGAGAGATTAGTATTGCGTCGTCTGCATAGCAGATTATTTTAAGTTGATTTTCTCCCATTTGGTATCCTTTTTTTGTTCTTACTTTTTTTATTATTTCGTCCATGATCAGGTTGAACGACAGAGGACTCAGGGAATCTCCCTGTCTTATCCCATTGCCAGCTTCAATTGGGTCAGTTAGTTCATCATCTACTTTTACTTTTATTGTGTTGTTCTAGTAGATATTTTCGATCGTTTTAATTATTCCTAAAGGTATCTCTCTTGCGTACAATAAATGGATAACGTCCTATAATTTCACCCTGTCGAATGCCTTCTTAAGGTCCATGAAACATAAGTATGCCGGTTTGTTTTATTCTAACGATTTTTCTTGAATCTGCCTCATTATAAATATAGCGTCGGTGCATGATCTTCCCGACCTAAAACCTTGTTGTTCTTCTGCTAATGTCATAATTTTATTCAGTTTGTTTGTTATCACTTTGGTCGTTAATTTTAGTGTTGTGTTTAATAAATTAATTCCTGTGTAATTCTCCGGGTCCGATTTTTCTCCCTTTTTGAAGAGAGGTATTAGGATGCTTGATCTCCATTCTTGTGGTATTCTGTTTTGTTCTATTATTTTTTGGATTAGTTTTAATAATTGTTTGGTCAGGTCTTGTCCTTCATACTTTAGGAGTTCATTCGATATTCTGTCCTCAGTGTTCTCTTTTTATTTGTCTGACTAGGGTGTTTGTTTCGTTTCTAATTCTTTTATAGTGGTTGTATGCCTGTTGTGTTTCTTGTGTTCTGTATTGTAAAAACGCTTTCTTCTTTTCTTCACATTTTATCTTCACTTCCTCTCGAAACCATGGGGTTTTCTTTTTTGATATATTTGTATTGGTTACTTTCCTCTCTCCAAGTGATTCTGTGGCTGCGTTAATTATGTTACTTTTGAGTTTTCCCAGCTTTCCTCGATGTTATCGTTTTCTAGTATTTCATTATCAGCAATCTTCTCTAATATTCTTTTTCTATATAAGTACTCCGTGGATTCCGTACTTAGTCCTTCGACTTTGATTTTTGTTTGTATTGGTGCCACTCTCTTAGGTTTGAAGCATTTCATGGTGATTCTAATTTTACATAATACTAGGCTGTGGTCACTACCTAAATCTGCTGAGTTGAGGCATCTTACGTCAATTATTTTTGATGGATGTATATCTCTGTTAGTTACAACATAATCTATCATAGATCTTTGTCCACGGGTATTATTGAATGTATATTTGTGTTGGTCTTTGTGGTCAAAAAAGATGTTGTTTATTCGAAGTTCGTTATTTGTGCAGAAGTTTATCATCAGTTCTCCATTTTCGTTTTTGACATTCTCATTATGTTTTTGTTTAATTCCTAAAACTAAACCAAACCAAACTAAACTAAAAACACATGCTAGTAAAATCTTGTTAAACATCATCAAAAACAGATTCAAAACCTCTCTACATTACCAAATACCTCAGGAATAAGCGGGGTTTGTAAAGGTACAAGGGAACAAACCCTGAACCTGGGACAACTCATTGAAAAGTCTAGAGAATTTCAAGTACCTATGATTATATACTTCGTTGACTACCAAAAGGCATTTGCTTGTGTAAGCTGGATAAATCTGTGGTCAATTTTAATAGAAATGGGCGCACCAATGCACCTGGTGACACTTATTAAAAATCTGTACCAGTCTAATATAGCGACAGTATGACTAGATCATAAGTTCTCAAACCAATTCAAGACCGAGAGAGGTGTTAGACAAGGATGCGTATTGTCACTTGACTTATTTAACATTTATGGTGAACATGTCATGACGATGGTTTTAAAAGGATGGGCCAGTGGAGTAACAGTAGCTGGTAGGAAAATCTCAAATTTTAGATTCGCTGATGACACTACACTTATAGCAGCAAATGAGCAAGAAATGTTTGATCTCCTGCAAAGAGTTGAGTACGAAAGCAATAAAGTTGGTCTGAAAATCAATAAAACTAAGACAAAAATAATGGTGGTTGACAGATTCGACACTATTCAACTGACTAACATGTTACAGGAGTACTAGATAGTAAACACCTTTGTCTATCTCGGGTCTAGTATAACTAACGATGGTAACTGTGAAGCAGAAGTTCGAAGACGTATCAGTATGGAAAAAAATGCGATGAGTCGCCTAACTAAAGTTTGGAAAGACAGATCTATCTCTCAATATATCAACATGAGACTGGTAAATGCCCTTGTATTCTCAATATTTCTATACGGAGCAGAGACTTGGACTCTTCGCGCATGCGAGCGCCAAAAAATTGATGCCTTTGAGATGTGGTGCTAGAGAACAATGCTGCGCATACCTTGGATAGCTCATAGCACAAACGTTTCCATTCTTAACCAACTCAAGATTAAAAAAAGGCTGTCCACAATATACCTGCAACGAATACTGCAATTATTTGGTCACGTGGTTCGCAGAGGTGACGACAGTTTGGAGAGATTAATGAGATTAATTGTTTCTGGAAACGTTTCGGGGGGAAGATCCAGAGGACGATAACCAACTAGATGGTCCGACCAAATTAAGAATTCAGCTGGAAAATCATTCTGCGAAGCTCTTAGAGCAGCTGAAGATAGAGACCAATCGAGAAACATTGTTAGGAATATTTGAAGAAATCACGATTCTCAGTAATGGGGAAATGACAAGAGAGAGGTACAACGACATAATCATTTCTAAAATTGATACGAACCGTTAACTGTGCTTCAGAGAGTACGTTAAGCCGTCGGTCCTCCTGGGCTTGTATGCATCGACACTATCTACTAACAGGGTTAAAGATGCAGTGGCACCGGAGCCTGTTCGAATGGATCTTCCTGGCAAAAGTGCCATACGACACTAATATTAAAACTGGCCAAAATGGTATGGGTCAGTGAGTAGTCATCCGGAAGTGCCAATAGATCTTGCTTTTTCTCAGTGGGAACACCGTGTCTTGCTTTAGCGGTATTCCATACGCCCCCATGAATTCCTCAAATGTGAGGGAGGTGCTTCTTGGACTTGGTGTATTTCCACTTTTTAATCTACGTCGTGGTCTCTTTCGATTATAGAGCCAGACTTTGTGGTTCTTCTGAAAACATCCCTTTTCGGCTTGAGTATCGTATCATTTCTTCATTTGGTCGCTAGTGATCTAAAGATGACCATGAACTTAGAGAGATAAACAAAATAATACAAAAATCTATTAGGGCGGAGAACCGAAAATATAAAAGTGAACAAAACAAACAAACAATTGAAGATAAAAAGAGCCTCAAAGTTCTTAGGAGAAAATTAACAAATGGTAAAAAGGAATAATAAAATTAAAGAATCAAGACCGAAATATGATCACCAGGAGAGATGTATTACTAAGGGTAGTAGAAGACTTCTATAGAAAACTATACAACAGCCAACAAAATCATGCTGAACAAACTTAGAGAATTACCGACCCAAAATCTATTACACCAACTGTACAAGTTATTTACAAGAACAACAAATAGACTGAAAACAAAATTAGATTTTTATCGACCAAGAGAAACTTAAAATACCTAATCTGCTATGCAGACGACGACGCAATACTAATCTCTCAAAGTAAATATATTACTAGGGAGCGGATTTATATGCGATCAATTTTGATGAAATATGCGCATATATATGTAGTAAAAAATTACGAAATATGCGCAAGATATGCACAAAAATTAAAAAAATGCGCATTTGGAAAAACCACAAATTTTCTGTTCTATTATATTCTAGGGGGTTCTTTTATAGGAGGTGGGCGGCAATCTTATTTATTATCTTTCACATAAAATCATTATTTTTTATATATGCAATTTATTCACATTTTCTACAAAAACTGATACCAATAGTTACCTATTTAAAATAAAACAACAATATCATTATATACAGTGATGAGCGCTCTAATAATCGGCAAAATAGCGCAAAAGACGTCTGTGGCAGGAGTATTTTATAAAATTCTACTGTCACAGTGACAGTTGTCATACTCCTCTGGTACTTCTAAAGGTGGGAAACTATGTAATGTAATGTTAATGTATACGTTTATAACGATCATTTCCATCTCCACTAGTTTCATCTCTTTTTGTTTCGCAATGTATTATGTTTTCCATATTTTGCGCTATTTTGCCGGTTATTAGCACGCTCATCACTGTATATCTTCGATTATCATTCACTACAATGTGTTTTTCCAAATTTTTACGAGGAAATATTTTCTTTGATCAGATAAAATATTTTTATAACTTGAAAAACTCCTTTCAACATCAACAGAAGTAATTGGGGCGTATTTAAAATAACTTGTTAAAGCAGAAAATTCTGCACCAAAATCAATTTCAAAATTTCCATTAAAAATTTAACAAAAATAAAAAATAAAATGTCCTCGAAAGTTTTAAAGCCGTTTAAAGACGGGATCTGATCTAAAGCATGAATATTTCAATTTCCGTTAGAAAATCGTAAAACTATGGTTAAAAGTGTAAATTCTCTTACAATAGGGGATTTAAAAGAATCACCAGAATTATAGGTGGCTACTAAATTGGGATACAAATTGTACCTACTAAATATAATAACAGTAAATAAAATTCGGATTTCCCGGTAAACCGTCCTTCATCATTTTAACTTCCTACAATCATTTCATAACGGCGTCCGGCGCACTATAAGTAATTTGTGTAAAGATCGGGTATTTTCTAGGAAAAAATGAAAAGGCAGTGAATAAGCCGTCTCTATTCAGGTAGTTCTCGAATTAATAGATACGACAGCCTGTGCGGGGAAATATTTTGTGTCCAATTAAAAAAATTAAATTTTTTTTTTACTTAAATGTTTTTAAATAGGCTCAAAATATGCATGTTTTTTTAAAAATATGCAAAGTTTAGTAAAGTTCTCAAGTATGCGAAATATGCATGCAATATGCATTTAGCATAAAATCCGCTCCCTATATATTACTTTATTAACTATTTTACTTTAGACATGAATAAAACACTTTCTTTCTGAGAAAATTCAGCAAGATAAAAAATGTAATACAAAAACCGAAAATTAACAGCTAAAAAAATGTTTATACAAAATGATCAAAACTTTTTTTTCTGTAAAACTTACCTAAAATACATTTAATAATAAATGTTCAACAATAATAAATGTTCAACAAAAAGTTTTTGTTGAGCTCTTATACAGTATGTCTGCATAACTTGAAACCTATTGATAACTTTTTTATTATCAGTTTTACGAAAAAAAGTTATTATTTATAAAATACTTTGCATCGTATAGAATTTAATATGCAACCATCAGATATCGAATTTTTCGAGTAATAATTTTATACGAGCTATGCCAAACAATATGAATTTCACTCAAGAGTAACCTAGTACCTTTATATTTCACAATATCGAAAATTGTTATTAAAAAAAGTTGTTTGGAATTAAAAACTATGTTTTAATGTTCAATTATATCCATCTACTTGAAATATTGTGAACTATACAGGCACTTAACTATTAAGCGAAATTCATATTTTTTACATACCTTCAAGGAACAAAGGTGACGTGGTGCCAACTTGCGCTTTTACCCTGGGGGTGGATGCCACCCCTTCTCGCGGGTGAAAATTATTTTATTAAAAATAACCCCATAATTCGATAGAGGGACTAACTCTAAGAAAAATTTGTTATATAAAGTTATTGAAATAAATCAAAACTTTTTGAGTTATTAAACATTAAAGATTTTAATTTTTCGTGAAAACAATTCATGTTTTTAACCGATTTTTTATAAATAACTCAAAAACTATAAGTTTTCTCAAAAAAGTTATCATTACCAAAATTAAAGCTAATCAAAAACGAAATAAATTCCTTAACAGAAAACCTTTTAGTGTTAACTAAAAGTGAGTTATAGGTAATTGAATGTATATTTCTTTCGGCGACTACCCAAATCTAAGGATTCAAGCTGAAATAACGGGAAAATGATCCATTTTATAACATAAACTTATTAAGCATTTGTCAAAGTATTTAAAAATATCTGTCAAATGAGCCGCTGAACAAGTTGATAGCAGTAAAATGTATGCTCTAAAAATTTTTCAAAAGTTATCTTTTCAAAATTTTTCTAAAAAATGTTATTGTTTTTTTTTAATAACTCCGTTAATTTTGAGATATCAGATTCACCTAAAAACCACTTATACACTAAAACTAAGGGCTTTTAAAACACATTGAATTTAATCTTTTAAACGCCTTACTTTTTTAAAAATAAAAGGTTAAATGGCCCCGGTTACATGGTTCTGGCAGCAAAATTTAAGCTTTAAACGTTTATATCTCGGTTATTTTGTACCCTACAAAAATAGTAAAAACAGTAAAATATTTGACACAGAAAAAACTAAAATTTTGTTATATGTCATTTTTTTCTTATATTGAGTATTTTTGGAGTTATTATTAAAAGAAAATAAAAATTACGATAATTTGAAAAATTCTGATTTTTTTAATTATATATTTTTTTCAAAAATATGCATTCTAAACCGTTCAAAATTTTTGAACTCATTACTTATGCTAACGTAAAAAAATTCTTGTAAGGATTTCTATAAATTTTAATATTTTTGGAAATGACGTATTTTTTATTTTTCACTTTTCCCAAAAAAATTCGAAAGGGTTCTCTTATTTTCATCATAACTTGCTTAATATTTATGCTATTAACTTTTTCTGGAGCTCATTTGATAGGTATTCTGAAGTACTTTGACCATTGCTTAGTAGGTATATTTTAAAAACTGCATCGTTTTCCCGTTATTTAACCTTGAATACTTAGATTTGCGTACTCGTCGAAAAAAATATACCTTCGATTACCCATAACTTACTTTGAATTAACATTAGGGTAGTTCTTTAAGTCGGAATTGTATTCCATTTTTTATTGTCTTTAATTTTGGTAAAAATAACTTTTTTGAAAAAGCTTATAGTTTTTTAGTTATACTTGAATAACAGCTTTAAAACATGCATTTTTTTACGAAAAAATAAAATCTTTGATCTTTAGTAACTCAAAAAATATTGATTCTTATTAATTACTTTATGTATAACAAATTTTGCGTAGAATTTGTCCCTCTATCAACTTGTGGTATTATTTTTAAGGAAATAATTTTCACCCCCGAGAAGGGGTGGCATCCACCCCCAGGATAACAGCGCCAGTTGGCATTATGTCACTTTTGTTCCTTGAGGTATCCTTTAACTACTCACCAATTTTCATGAACATCGATGGAGGTTCGAAGAAATCGGAGGTGAAAACCTTCAGTGACTGCACTAATAAGGCATAATTTTCTTATAACCCGCATTTTCAAATGTTTTTGCAAAGACACTTAAAAGAGTTATTCCTCTAGTTGGACAGGAGATTTTTTCTTCTCTTTTGTAAACTGGAACTACCTTGGCCATCTTTAGTATATTAATTTGGAAATTTTTCTGTAGATACAATACAGAGTAGTTTATTAATTCGGTTAGAATGGGGACGATCTTATCAGAACCTTCTTTCAACAAGAACAGTGGTACATTATCAAACCCTGTAGATCTCTTATTTTTAAAAGTATTTATAATTTCCAATATATCAATTTTAATTACTAGCCTATAAAAGAATGACCCACCAGGTGTGTATTTGCTAATCGTACATGTATTCCTGTTATTTGGTACCTACAATAATTATTGATAACACCGAGCTGGTGAAAAAGCAAAGCTATTACTAGCATCTTTTTTGTTTTCATAGTGCCGTCTGTTATGTTTAAGTTTTTCTGGAATGAAGTGGTTTTTGTTTTTTCCTAATTTTTGGTTGACAAATTTCCAAATTGTTTTCGTTTTATATTGAAAGTTGTTTATTAAGTTGGACAAATGAGTTTGTTTTTCACGTATAATTTTATTATTTATATTGTTCTTTTTAATTCTATACTATTCGTTACTTATTAAATTTGAATTCTTGCGTAACCAATTCACATGTTAAGGTTGTCTATTTCTTGTTTTAATTCGGGTCACATATTAAATACATACATAAAATCATCCCAAAAAACTTCAAATTTGTTGTCAACAGTACTTAATGCAATTAGCTATTCTATTTCTTCCTAATAGAAACTTAAATTCTGCAACAGACAGCTGGTTGGAAACTCTACGTGTTATTACCTCATCCCGCAGTGGTGTTGCTTTTGGTATCTGATCCCATTTCAACATCTGCGCAGATTGATCAGAGATAGCTGGTCAAACACCGTAATATTAAGTGATTTAAAATCCATATTTGTAATTAATCATGTCATCTACACTCCTAGCGGAGTGATTACCGCCCTCTTTGGGCTCTTCTGATTCATTTGTCTCGGTAAATCAATCCGCATTAACATTTTGGTTTTACAATTGGTTGTGTGACTTGGTATCTTCTACAATTTTTCTCCATTCGTTCCTGTTTTTGGTTGTGGTTAACCATTTTCTAACTCCCATCTTCTTAAGGTCCTCGGCTATCTGGTTCTTTCATCTGGTTTTGGGTCTTCCTGGTGGTCTTCCTGATTCAGGTCTCCATTTGGTAATTTTCTTAATAATGGCTTCTGGATTTCTCCTTTTTATATGTCCCATCCGTCTGAGTCTCTGCGCCTTGATAAATCTGACGATATCTTCTCCTTTCAAAAGTTCTCTAACTTCGTGGTTCATGAGTTTTCTAAATTGATAATACCTAAGTTTAGTGGGCCTGCTAGTCTCCGAATTATTTTCCTTTCTAGGATCCTCAATATTTCTTCCTCTTTCTTTGTCAAACACATTACTTCAGCACCATATGTGATTAATGCTCTAATTAGTGCTTTGTAAATTTTCAGTTTAGTAGTCTGAGTAAGCTACTTATCTTTGAGGAAGTTGTTGTATTCCCAGTAGGTACTGTTTCCTGCTTCGATTCTTTAATTAATTATGATATTTCTATTATTAGTTCCATTAAATAAGACCCCAAGATATCTAAAGTATTCTACCTTTTTAAACTCATATTCACCAATATCTAAGCTTGCCCTATTATTTGGATTTTTTCTTCAGCATACTAGGTATTTTGTTTTGATTTGATTTAGTACTAAGCCTTTTGGATGCTTCCGTACACAACTTCGTAAATTCTCTCTAAAATTTAGTACTAAGAAAAGAGAGTATCTCTAAGCTCCGCATTAGCCGTGATTCTGAACGAGTTTGAATCATTTACCTTGTTTTCGTACAATTTACACGAAAACTCATGCCCCGGGAACTTTGATTATAGGTAATCTTACAATTTTTCCGTAGTGTAAGATTTTTTATACTTGGTAGCGTACACCCACAACTTTTCTTTTGATGCTAGGTCCTCGTTGTCGCTATTGTTGCCAACGATTTTTCCATCTGATCGAGCTTGTCTAACATTTTGACCTAGGTAATGTTTGGATATTATTTATTTTTATACTTTGCTTTACTTGCATTAATGCAGTTGAGACTTGATAGTCTGTAACTGTTATATTGTGACGTATCTCTGGCTTGCTGTTGATTTTTCTGCCATTTCCCGTAGCGACGGATTCCAGAGAAGGTACGGCAACGCTGTTCTCTTTACTAGTACATATTTTATTCATGCTCAACCTCCAAATTTGCAGGATTTTGTAAAAGGTTAATAAGTAAATCTTGATTACTAATAGTCCTTTCCAGTTCTTTAATTAGGCGCGTGGAGACATCTTATTGAATGTTTGCGATTTTCATCTCGTATTTTAATGTTAATTTACTTACCGGTTCAGCTTTGTCGGCTATAAAATTATCAGGGATGTCATCAGTTGCATCAAGGGACTCTATTTTTTCACTTTCCACATATTGTATCACTTTAATACTTGTTTTTAAGTCCGTATGCACTTTTTTCCTATTATTATCATAATTTAATCACTTTTATTTAGTTTATTTAAGTCCATAACTAATCCATGTTGCCATATGCAATCGTATTCAAACTAATGAAATTACAGTAACAACATTGTGGGTTCCATCACACGTTGGTATTCCAGTTAATGAAAAAGCCGATCTAGCAGCAAAACAAGCCTGTTCTTTAAACTTAACAACGGAGATTCAAACATCATCAGATCTAAAAGGAGCAGTCAAACCACCAAGTTAAGCGTTCTCCAACTAAACATTTTCTACTATCAACTTCCACCAATGAAAAGAAAGGACAAATCTATTATTCGGAGATTTAGGATAGGACATATACGCCTTACACATGAACACCTCATGAATTCCAGCAATCAGATTTTGTGCCAGTACTGCAACACCACAACTTCCGCAAAACATGTACTTCTTGACTTTCAACCATACCTAATAGCTAGAAGTAACTACAATCTTGGTAGCAACCTAAAAGATACTTATCTCAAAGAGTAGATACAAAATTGTGTTAAACTTTTTAAAAACACAAAGTTATACAATTTAATTAAAAAAATGTAGTCTAAAAAATGTATTGTAGCTAACATTGTACCTAATGCAAATGTATTAAAAATATAAATATAAGTGTAAATAGTACCTTTGTTAATGACCACTGCAGTCGAGACACATATTTCGAAATATTTTTTTTTCAAAAATGCCTATGAAATTGGTCCAGATGAGGTGAAAGCTGATCTTGCTACTTTTATTTTAGACCCTTTCTCACTTCTGAGAGAATGAAAGAATTATCCACTTACAACAATCAAGGGAATGTCACCGAAATTACTATTCCGCTGTCTCTTCAAAACGAATTTTTTAAACATTACGATGTGTTAGGAGGAACTAGAATCCTCAAGTTATTTTAGTGATAACAACTTTCGCGTGGTTGTGATTAATATTTGTTCTATAAGATACAAAACTGATGAATTGTTTTTGTTTCCAGATGAATTAGGATTTCTGCAGGTAGTTGCCGTTTCAGAGCATTGGCTTGAAGTAAACGAGTCTTTTTTGTAGAAAAATAAACCACAATTGCTAGGTATGATCGGCCAAGCTCAGCTCATAGGGCACTAATTGTTTCCACGAATAATGATTTTTCTTTGGTAACAAAATATGACTTTCTTGTTAAGTGAAGCCTTCTTTGAGTTTTCCTTAGTTTACAATAAGAATCCTAATCTTTATATTATTTGCCTTTATATAGTTCCGTGGAACTATTTTTTCAGTATGTGCTAAATTTGTTGGATGACCTGCCCCATAAAAGCAGAAAAATTTTATGCGGGGACTTCAACATTGATTATGCTTCTGCTTGTGCTACAAAAATATCATTGGTCAACACATTTGAATGGTATGGTCTAACAATGCACGTTGATTCTCCCACAAGGATTACAAAAACTTCCTATACAATAATTGATTATAATGTCTCAGATTTCTCACCCCTTGATATCCGCTCTACAATTATTAATGCTAAACTATCTGTAAATTAATGAAGCAGTTTATACGAAGTTGAATATTCTCAGAAAACCCTCCTTGAAAACCCGAAGTTTAAGCAGGATTTTTTCCACCCGGAACTTTAGTAATTTAAAAAATTTATGCTTAACCTCTGAGTGGCAATTTCCTTCTACAGACGTAGGCTATAATTTTCCCACCTTCCCACCTTCAGGAATTCCATTACTAGGGCATACAAATTAAGTAGTAGGAGCAAAACCGCCTCATACACCGTACCCTACTGGTGGAATGACGAAATTCAGTCGAAACGGACAGAATGCCTTAGATTCAGACGAATCGCCCAGAGACACAGGACCCAGCAGACAAAAGACGAATATAAATCCGTCAAGAAAGAACTAAACAAACTTATAAAGAGCGCAAAGCGCACATGTTGGCAAGACTTGTGCGAGGCACTGGAAAATGACGTATGGGGCGATGCCTATAGAATAGCCACCAAAACGCTGAAGTTCGAGGTCCCATACAATCTGTGCGATGAGAAAAGAATAGAAATAGCTAACACTCTCTTTCCCAACAAGCCCGGCATTGAACATACGTACAATCCACATATCTGTCCGGAGAAAATAAGTAATGCGGAACTCATCAAAACAGCAGAGTCCATTAAAGTAGGTAAATCCCCAGGACCCGATCGTGTGCCACCAGAGGTGATAAAACTAATAGTTAAAACACAGCCAGACGCTATCAGAGCCATATTGAACCAGCTGCTGACAAAACAAGAGTTTCCTAACCAGCTCAAGCTCGCGAGACTAACTCTAATACTCAAACCCGGCAAAGACCCGGAAGAAGCCACCGCCTATAGACCGATATGCCTACTCGACTGCCTAGGAAAGTTGTATGAGAATATTGTTAAAAACCGTCTTGAAAGAGAGCTGAGAGAAAAAGACATCATCTCAACCAGACAGTACGGTTTCAGGAAAGGAAAATCTGCTATAGATGCGGTCAAGCATATTACAGACATTGTGAAGAACACCAGAAAAAGATGGGCCGTTTTAGTAATGTTTGACGTAAAGAACGCCTTTAACTCGGCCAACTGGGCCCATATTATTACTAAATTAGAAACCGCTAATGTCTCGGGATACCTGATCAATATTATAAAAAGATATTTAAGCGAGAGACATGTATCAGTGGCCAAAAATGTTGAGATGAAACTAACAGCCGGCGTACCTCAAGGCTCTGTACTAGGTCCAACGTTGTGGAATGTCTTGTACAATGGGGTTTTAAATATCGATTACGGTAGAAACAACATGGCAGTAGCCTATGCGGACGACCTTGCTATATTGGTCACCAACGACATGTACTGGGACCTTGTGGAAATCGTAAACGAATGCTGCGAGAAAGTGAACAGGTGGATGGAAAATAATGATCTTGAACTTGCAGGTCACAAGACAGAAGTGGTCATCCTTAAAGCTCCAAGAAATGGGCCGGACTTGACCTTCCAAATAGGTAGTAGCCAACTAGAGCCGACGAACTGTGCGAGGTATTTGGGTATTGACCTGGACAGAGGCCTAAGATACACGAAACACTTATTAAGAGTGGTTAAGAAGGCAGACGAACGGACGGCAGCTATCCAGAGAATAATACCTAACATTGGAGGGCCCAGCAGCAACAAGAGAAGTTTGTACCTCCAAGTGGTGCAGTCGACCCTTCTATATGGAACCCCCGTCTGGATCAGCGTACTAAAATACCAGAAGTACAAAGATATCATAACAAGGGCCCAAAGGAAGCCTCTTTTAAAAGTGGTGAGCGCGTACCGAACCACTTCTACGCTGGCCTTACAGGTGATAGCGGGCACTCTTCCTATTCACCTGTTAGCCAAAGAGAGACAAATGCTGTATGAAGCACACGATGGCCACTTACAACAGGTGAGAAGGACCATACGAGTAAACATGCTAATGGAATGGCAAAGGGAATGGGAGGTACAGACCACGAAGGCTCGCTGGACCAAAACACTGATCCCCGATGTTGTAGCTTGGTACAACTGTAAATTTAAACGGGTAAATTACTACTTTACTCAGTTCCTGACGGGTCATGGATCTTTTAGGTCTTACACATATGGCATCAAAAAAACCAACGATGATATATGCACCACGTGTCACGAGAGGGACGATGCGGAACATTGCATTTTCCGGTGCAATGTTTTCGTCGTAGAACAACAAAGGCTGCAGAATAGTTTTGGTGCTATCTCGCCCAACAACATCATGCAGATTGCAATGACCAGCAAAGAGAATTTCGAGTGTATAATCGACAATATAACAAGCATCATGAAAAGAAAGTCTATAATGGAAAGATTAGAACAAGCTGGGTGAGGGAGTCTACCTCCTTCATAGCGGTCAACTGTAAAAAAAAATAAAAAAATAAAAAAAAATAAAAACTTTATTTCTTTCTTTCTTCTTTATTGTATAAAAATGTATCGAGTTACCTTCTCTTTTTTTTTTTTTCTTCTCAATGTTTCCAAGTTCCTTCGCTTGGGAACTAGATCTTTTCCCTACACGCTCACCGCTATTAGGTAAGTGTTGTAGATATAATAAATAGCTCCAAGGGCACCTTTAATCCGGTCTGCGCGGGGTATCCCCATGTTTCGTTCGCTAATGAACTCGTCCAGGGATACCTCGGGTCGAAGAGGGGGTGGTTTTAGTTGGTAGGTGACCTGGCAGAGATGTCCGAAGGGGGCCCTCTGTCACCTAGTTTTGACACCGTGCCGTCGGCGTATGTCTCTGGTTTGGTTGAATCCAACAGTACTAGGGACACCTTCCCTAGTCGATTTACGAATCTTTCCACCTCATTAAAAAAAAAAAAAAGGCTATAATTTGCGTGATTTTTTAGATAAGCTTTTCTTTATCTTCAATAACGCATATCCTTTAATTACAATTAAGCCAAAGCATCGCAAACCCTGGACTACTTAAGGTATCCGAATATCAGCCAAGAATAATATGCGTTCACTACTCTACATCAAGAAATTAACTGCCAACGTCTCTGTCACTGAATATGCCACCAAGTACAGGGCAACCTATCTTAATATTATAAAATCATCTAACAAGTGTACTATCAAAACCGCCTGGGAAGCTCTAAAAATGTTACAAAAGAAACTTGGCCCATAATAAACGATCTTCGAAATAAAACCCACACTGCTCAAACATTTTTTCTTCCAGACCTTGAAAATCTAAATGAATACTTGTGAATCTATGAATGTGACTAAAAATATTACATCAACTATTTTGCCACGACAAAATCCCATTTCATATCTCCCTAATTCAAGAAAGGTCCCTTAATTCAAGAAAGGTCTCGAATTCATTCTTTATAAAACCAGTTGATAAATCTGAACTGATCCAAACAATCAATAGTATCAAAAGCAAATCTTCCTGTAGTGATGATGGCCTATCGATAAATTTTTTTTCCATTCTCCCATAAAATGTGTTGGAAGGCCTCATCTCACTAATTAATGATTGTTTTGAGAAAGGTAAATTTCTAGAGTGCCTAAAGACAGCCATCATTATTCCTCTTCATAAGGGTGGTGAAAAATCTAATACCTGCAATTATAGACCTATTGCACTACTACCGGTACTTTCCAAAATTATTGAGAGATTCATAAAAGCCCGACTTATGTCCTTTCTCGTTGAAAACAACATTTTATCACAAAATCAGTTCGGCTTTTTAAATAATAAAATGTACCACTGATGCCATGTTTTCTGTACTACATGAGGTTTATCTAGCACTCAACAATAATCTTCACACTGTCACCAATTTTTGTGACTACGTCAAAGCTTTTGATTGTGTAAATCACGACATTTTCATAAACAAAAAATTTTTACGGAACTCAAGGTATTTCTTGGAATTGGTTCCAGTCTTACTTGGATGATAGAAAACAACTGGGCAGAGCAAACGATACAGATTCTTGTCTCAAAAACGTTTTATGTGATGTACCTTAATATTCAGTATCTTTTCTTTATTAATGACATCACTAGTTGAAAATCGATGGAAAAATCTTTCTTTTTACTGATGATACCAGTATCACTTGGAGGAACTCAAATATTGCAACTCTTCATGCTACTTTAACTTCTGATTTACTTGCAATGAAAACCTGGTCTGGTTTTGATTTTTTCTCATTTAACGTAGATAAAACAGTAGCTTTATCTTGTAGAGAAGCTCTTCAACCCTTACCTCTTAATAACAGCCAGATCGGTACCGTTGATTCTGTAAAATTTCTTGTTATTTTTTTAGACGGCAACCTTAAAATGGTCCCTTTATATCGATTTGTTAAGGAAGAAACTATCTTCAGCTTGCTATGCTATAAGATCTGTTTCGAAGGAATTCAATTTAGCATCTTCGAAAATAACATATTTTTCTTTGTTTGAGTCGCATCTTCGATACGGTCTTCCTTTTTGGGGTTCTGGTACAGCTGCCCAATCTTATGTTATTTTCAAATTACAAAAAAGAGCAATAAAATATCTGTTTGGCGTCAGAAGATTAACACATTTCAGAAGCAACTTCAAAGATCACAGGACTTAAACTCTTTCTTCTTGATATATTTTAGAAACTGTTTGCTTAATTCATAAACATCTACAAGTCTTTCCAGCCAGACATATCCATGACTATTTCACGAGAAATTCTACCATTCACGTCTATGCACCGGAACCTGTCCTCTGAGTTAGTAAAGAAATCTTTATTATATTCCGCAAAAAACTGTACAACCATCTCCCTCTACAACTTAAATCTGCAGTATCTTTCTCCAAATTGCGTAAAATGACAAACACGTACCTATCTGAAAGACCTTATTATTCAGTAGAAGAACTTCTTAATCAATAACTAATAAATTACGGTACCCTTTGTACAAGTAGTATTTTTAATCTATATTTGGGTGTTATATGCAGCAGCTTAACTTTTAAACTTATTAGCGTTGATTGATAAATATATATATTATCCATTTTTCACTGCAAACTTTTTCGAAACACACACGTTTACCGAAACCAGAGGTGAAACATGATAGTTTTCGTTACACCTCGTATGCACACACGATCAACTTTAACTCGAAACTAGCCGTTCTCAACAACTACCCCAGGTTCGAAAGTAAATAAAAGTATTTATAAAAAAACCTCTATTTATCTAAATCAGCTTCTAAATTAAGGTATAAAATGCCGAACAAAAATTAATAACGAAAACAATATATTTCTAATGGATCTAACAACGTAAAAATAATTAAAATGTGTTTTTATTACCCGGCACTAAATGTCAATGATCGCCGTAAATGTCTCGTCTTCGGCTTCTTATTTCAAACTCATTTATTATTTACAAGATAAGAGGCTTAATAGCCGGAGAAGATTTATGGAGTACCGAATTTTAAAATATTATCTCTCTCTCTCTCTCTAACTTACGTACCGTACCCATTTGATTCCAGATTTATTTATAGCAATTTAGATCTTATTATTGAAAATTTAGAGTTGGCGCAATTATATGAAATGATCATTAATTCGAGAGGAATCTATGCATGTAAATTTGATTGAATTTGAGCGACATTATATTTTCCATAAGATGTGTGCGGTGTCCTTTAGATACTTTTAGATTTGAGTAAATGATAATAAGACTCCTATTTCTTTTTTTGTTTCTTCTGTTCGTTATATATATACAATTCTGTTACTCCGTGAAGGAGCATAGGGCATCCACGAAGGTTCTCCATTCCCCTCTATTTCTGGTCATGGTTGCTATTTCTCCCCAGGTTTTCTTCATACTTTTGTAGTTTTCTTCAATAGTACTCCTCCATGTTTTGGTCGGGCGTCCTCTGCTTCTTCGTCCTACTGCACTCCATTTGAGTGCTTGTTTTATTGTCTGCATTTTCTTTCCTCAGGGTGTGTCCCAGCCAGTTCCATCTTTTCCTCTTTATTGTTGTTCTGATGGGTTCTTGTTTGGTTTTCCTCCATAGTGCTACATTTTTTATGGTATTGGGCCAATATACCTTTAGAATTTTACGTAGACATCTATTTACAAAAACTTGGATTTAATTTACATTTCCGCCAGTTATTGCCCATGTTTCACTTCCATAAAGTAGCACAATTTTCACGTTAATATTAAATAGTCTTATTTTAGTATTTTGGCTAATCTGTGTTGATCTCGATATATTTGCGAGGGTTCCAAAGGCATACTGTGCTTTTCGTATTCTCTGTTTAACATCTGCTTGAGCTCCACCTTTTGCACTTATTATACTGCCTAGGTAGCAAAATTCTTGAAACTGTTTAATTTCTTCTTGGTTAATGTATAGTTTGTCACAGTTAGATACTCCTATTCTCATCTCTACTGTCTTGTTCGTGTTGATTTTAAGACCCACTTCTGCCTATTTTACCTCCAGCTTCCTTAACATGCTCTTCATATCATCTATTGTGTTCGCTACCAAACAGATATCATCTGCGTATTCCATATCTGCTAGTTTCTTTTTCTGAAGGTTCCCAAGGGATCCCGTTTTTTCTTTCAATAGTTTTTTCCAGTATATGATAACACATAATATATTAAAGGGCAAAGGTGAGTGTATGCAACCTTGTTTTAAACCTACTTCTATTGTTATTTTATCTGTCATTTGCCCTTTATGCAGTACCTGACATGTTGTTTGCTGATACATCATTTTGATTATTCCAATGATCTTAGGAGCTAATTTATTTTATGCTGTCAAAGGCTTTAGCAAAGTCTATAAAGGCCATAATTAAGGCCATTGTTTCTTCTGTTCTTTAGTTCGTTATTTATAATTTTTTTAATATGAACCATCTTCCTTGTGGCCATCCAACATTTATGAACATGAGACTAATGATATCTGATTTTTAAACGCTTTTATTTAGTTCAATAGTTTGCATCAAATCTTTAGACGTTAATTTGACTGCCTTTTCTTCAATGCAAATGAATGGAAAATGGCAGACATATGTATTCGCGGGAAGAATACACGAATAGTCAGTAAAAATTTTTTTTTATGTTTATTAATTGTTTAAATAAAAAAACTATTTTAATGGAAAATGCTTAAATTCTCTTGTTTTTTACAATGTAGAAACTTGAAACTTTTACGGATTGTAGCTAATGATATGAACTATACATAATTTCCACTTTTTACGTTAATTGTTTGCGTTATGCTTCATAGATAAGCTATGAAATTTCAAATTTTGAACGCTCATATTTGTTTATACAAAAATCGGCTCTTATGGTATTTTTGCAGTTACCCAAAAATACCCAAGCGGGTATTTTTGCAGTTACTTGAGCGCGTCAGATATCATATGGACAGAAACCTGGTACAATGCAGATGTACCTCTGCCATATATTGGCTCTTAACACAGGGAAGTTCGTTATGGGGAGCCCGAAAAAAATCTATCCTTAAAAAACTCGAAATTGTCAGATTAAAATAAGGTAAGTTAAGTACATTGTCATGCAAAAGAGTGTTTATTTCAAAAATCTGACGATTTGAGCGGGGCGTAAGGAAATGCGTGAATCAAAAGTTTTACAAAAAAAGCGAATATTTCGCGAAATGAACGTCAGATCGAAAAACTAAAAATACGTCTTCAAAATTTTTCAAAAATCGATTGAATGGTACCAAACATGGGGGGTAAATTTAAAATTTTAAATTCAAACCCGCGATATTTCGCAAAATAAACATCAGATCGAAAAACTGCAAAATAAAATTTCATTATGTTTTTGAAAAATCTATCGAATGGTATCAAACATGACCTCCCACGGAGGTGGGGTTGGAGGTTACTTAAAATCTTCAATAAAAGTCCCAAATTTTTATTGCAGATTTGGATTCTTTACGTAAAAATAGGCAACATTTATTCGAGATATTTTTTCAAGCTATGGATAGATGGCGCTATAATCGGAGAAAACGATTGTTGGAAATGGAAAATTAAATTAAAAAGTGGAAAGTTCCCACTAAAATGGAAAATTTTACTTAACTTTTTTTGGTTTTAGGACCTAATAATCACAACCCAATAGGTCCCCATAACGCTCGAGTGACTGCAAATTTAGCATACTTTGCTCCCCTATTATTCGTGTCAAATTTCAATATGATACGAAACAAAACGATAGCTTTGTGTGAAAACGTCGTATCTCATTTCACAGAAAATTTTACAGGAGAGACTTTAAACTTAATTTCTGCATACTATAACTTAAAACAAAAAAACTATGTTTACATATTTTTGATTCTGAGTATGTTTAGATCATTACACATATATTTTTCATATATATTTTGGGTTAGAGTATGCAGAAATTCAGTTTAAAGTCACTCATGTAAAATTTTCTGTACAATGAGATACGAGGTTTTCACACTAAGCCACGTTCAACCAAATCTCGAAATAAAAAAAATCCCGTTTTTATCGTAGTCTTAGAAAAACGACCAGTAGAGAGGTTTTGTGCTACAATAAACGCATTCGTTTTGGCGTATTAATTAAACGCTTTTCTTTAGTTCAATAGTTTGGGTAAAATCTTTGGATGTTAATTTGACTACTTTTTACTCAATGCAAATGACTAAAAATTTGCAGACATATGAATTCGCGGAAAGAATACACGAATAATCAATAAAAAATTGTTTATATTTATTAACTGTCTAAATAAAAAAAGATTTTAACGGAAAATGATTAAAATCTCTTGTTTTTTAAAATGAAGAAACTTGAAACTTTTACAGATTGTAGCTAGTTATATGAACTATACATAATTTCACTTTTTACGTTAATTGTTTATGTATGCAGTAAAGTTTTTGCCAATTCCGACTACTTTTCATGTTTGTACCTATATCATATTTTATTATGTTTTATACATATTTTAATAAACATGACGATATATTTTAATGTTTGAAAAGTGTAAGACTAAAAAGTTAAAAATAAAAAAATATGAACCAAAAATTTTTAAGAAACGCTTTTCTTTAGTTACGAGTGCCCAAAATTAAAAATATTATAAAAAAGCAACTAAAAAGCAAAAAACTAAAAAAATTGAAAAATCTAACACATTCGTTAAAGAAAAGCGTGGGGCGAAAACCGTTTATTCGATGGAGACGCGCCACGCTTTTCTTTAACAAATGTGTTAGATTTTTTGAATTTTTTTTATTTTTTGCTTTTTAGTTGATTTTTTATAATATTTTTAATTTTGGGCGCTCGTAAACTCGTAACTAAAGAAAAGCGTTTCTTAAAAATTTTTTTTTCATATTTTTTTATTTTATATTTATTTTAAGAATTACATGATTATAATTTATTTATAACTTGCTTAATATATATGTTATATTTTAGGTTTGCTAATGTTAATAGATTTGTCAGAAGAAAGGGGAGGATCAATTATCGATTTGAGATGGGGCCATCCAAATGATTGCCACTTTCCATTATTCCCGATATTAAAAAATCCCGGATATCAATGCATCAGTTTGCTGTATTTATTAATGTGGTTAGGTATTTCAACTTTATATATTATTTGCTTATTTATCTGTCTGTTACTATTATTTTACGAAATTGTGACTCTGTAGCCACAAATACACATAAGTTGTTTAAATATTCTTGTTCTCATGATCATTTTTCAGTGCGTCACAGTTTTTCGATTTCTCTCTAATGCATTAAATTTGATGAGACGGAAAAAGCGGTAGCTCCGTGATTAAACACAAAAATAATGCAGCATTACAATGGTTATATACATAAGATGTCTATTCCTAACCTACGTTTGATTCGTTGATATTTAGAATGCGCGTTTTTTCTAGCCAATCAAATACACGTATTACGAACATTTGACGAAAACTTCGTCCATTTTGGCCAATTTTTAGAAGTGTCAAAGAGTCAAATGACGGTTATTATTCAGGTCAGTATTTTGTGTACCTATCATTTTGAAATTTCGAATTCGACTTCCCTTGTGTTTCACAACGTTTTTGTCCATTATTTTGTGTTTTGGTTTAGAATTTAGTTCGTTAAAAGTTAGTTTTGTATTTCGGTTTAGAATTTAATTCGTTAGAAGTTAGTTTATACTCCAGGTTATTATGCAAGAAAAATATCCATAGTAAGGAGACGTAACTCATGGCTGAAGAACCTTAGGAACTGGTTTGGATGTAATAACAATGAATTATTTAGAGCCGCGGTTTCAGAAATAAAGATCGCTCTGATGATTACCAACTTTTGAAGCGGAGACAGCACCTAGAGAAGAAGATAAAAATACAGTTTATGGAGAGTTTTGTGTCATTTTTGAATGTTTCCATATTTATAAATTTAATTAACAATATTGTTTACTTTTTAATTTTATTCCCCTTTATAAAAAATACCTACATGTTAACATATTGTGTAAAAATAAAATCTACTAAATTACTAATTAGTTTAATTCCACAAGCTTTTCACCTATGGCGAAATACGATTCTGGCATCTGTCAGATTCGTCAATAATTACATGAAATAAGTCTCGACACACCCAATACAGTATATGACGTCATAATTAATGACGCACTGAAAAATGATCATGAGAACAAGAATATTAATAATATTATACCTATATATGCAGGGTGTAACCAAAAAGCAGATCATAATTTAAATCACATATTCTGGGACCAAAAATGTTTCGATTGAACTTAGAAAACCTTAGTACAAAAGCACATAAAAAAAGTTTCAACCATTTGAAAATACAAAATGAATATCGAATTTTTTTAAGATCGTAAACTGTTACAGATTTTTTATTAAAAATGGACACGTGGCATTCTTATGTCATAAAAACCTTAAAAAATAATAGTGAACTGTAAAAATTTATTGGTGGGGGGGAGTGAATTATTATTGTGGTACAATTAGTCAAACACATTGGTTTTAAAACTTTTTGTATCCTACTATTTTTTCGATAAGCCAGTTTTTATTTGGAACATAGATATTTGGAACATTTGTAAAATTCATCACATTTTTTAAATGGTAAAGTAAGATTATTAGACAAGGCGAAAACGGCGGGCTCGTTGGAAAAAATATTCCCATGAGACTTTTTTGCATAATCACATTCGTGAGACACCCCAGAATAAGGTTCAAGAAGTCGCCCACGCGAAAATTGGTCAAAATTTTTTTTAACCATTTTTTTAATCAAATTTTAAAAATAAATATTTTTGGTCCGTACAATTTTTTTTAGGTTTTTTGGACCATTTTTTACAAAAAAGATCTCTCGTAATTTTCCCTAAAGTTGATCGTCTTCGAGTTATAAGCAATTTAAAATTTGAAAACTTCGAATATGATAATATGGCCATTTTGAAAACTTAATAACTCGGTTATACCCCAGGCTGTGGGTGAAAAAACGTGATATAATTCAGGAATTTTTGAAACCTATCAGGTGTTGTAAAGGACGATGCCAGGAATAACTTCTACTAAAATGTGACCAAAAATATTATGAGCTTTTTTTTAATTGCGATTTTCATTTGTTAAATTTGCAATTTTTAAAGATTTTTAATTT
Organism: Diabrotica virgifera virgifera; assembly: GCF_917563875.1. Lineage (NCBI taxonomy): Eukaryota > Metazoa > Arthropoda > Insecta > Coleoptera > Chrysomelidae > Diabrotica > Diabrotica virgifera. The sequence goes on along the minus strand of NC_065443.1, from coordinate 186,602,901 downwards.
TGCAGCTTAGGATATTGATTTTAGAGAAAAACTTTTTAATAGAAAGTTGTAGTAAATTATAAAACCTACAATTTGAGCTATGGTAAGTTTAATTTCGTTTATTGGTTATTGCAAAACAGCCTGCGAAAGTCCAAAATGGCCGTTTGTTACAATTGCGTTATTTGTTGTACAAATAATTTTTTTATTTTTTAAAGCTTTAAAATGAAGATCTTTCAATTCCAAACACAAAAAAAAATTGTAAGGCCGGATTAACGAATTTGTTGCTTAGATATTATAAATTGTTTATCCCAAGAGATCAAATGTCGAAGGTTATAACTTTTTGAAAAAAAATTGTAGAGAGTTGGTGAAACATCCAATTTCCTTCTAAAGCGTTATATTTTCATATTCTGATGTAAATAAATGCGTAAAACATTTTTAAACCTCCAATTTTTGGGTTTGAAAATAAGGGGGCAAATTTCGTTAAAAACATTTAGAGCTGAAGCGGCCCAGTACATCCTATGAGTTTTTAACTTACAGATTATTGTTGCTGAAGACGAAACGAAAATTTATAAAAAATAAAAAATTTCTACGACCAACTGAAGCCGAGCTAAATGTTGGGTTTGAAAATAAGGGGGCAAATTTCGTTATAAACATTTAGAGCTGAAGCGGCCCTGTACATCCTATGAGTTTCTAACTTACAGATTACTGTTGCTGAATACGAAACGAAGATTTATAAAAAACAAAAAAAATTACAACCAACTGAAGCCGAGATAATTGTTTCTTTTTTCTTAAATCGTAGTGCCTTTATTTATAACAATTAAGAAATTATTTTACAGTCATTGACTAAAAAAAGACTTATATTATCTTAAAATAAAAATTATTATAAACTATAATTACATTTAATTATTAAAAATTATTTTTAAAATCGGTGCTTTTGCGAGCGGCCGAATTTTGCAAATCGCCCGGCTCGCTTCAAATCCGCGCGCTCGGAAAATGTTTACGTAACTTGTATTAAATTTTGACCGAAAACAATTTAATAATATTGCCATTATAATATACAGTGTATTTACGACTGTATTTTTTTCTTGATAAACTTTTATATGTGAAATCTCATTTCTGAAGAAATAATATTACAAAAGTGATACATATATTTATATGAAATATATAACTATATTTTTAATTTTTTCATTGTTATATAAATATAATAATAATAATGTTACTTCTTATTATACAATATAAAACTTTTCTTCTTGTAGTGACTATCCGTTTTGGATGTTGGCGACCATCATGGCAATTTGGCAAACCCCATTTCGAAACTAAGAACCAGGAAGGCGAAGGATTACCTTGCTAGAAAATTTACGTACGTCGTTCAACACAACAACTACAAATCTTTTTAGAGCAGCAGTACCGATTTAGTGTGCAAGTACAGATTGCCATGATGGTCGCCAACATCCAAAACGGTTAGTCATTACAAGAAGAAAAAGTTTTATATTGTATAATAAGAAGTAACATTATTATTATTATATTTATATAACAATGAAAAAATTAAAAAGGTAGTTATATATTTCATATATATTTATCATTTTTGTAATATTATTTCTTCAGAAATGGGATTTCACATATAAAAGTTTATCAAGAAAAACAAATACAGTGGTAAATAGACTGTATATTATAATGGTAATATTATTAAATTGTTTTCGATCAAAATTTAATACAAGTTACGTAAAAATTTTCCGAGCGCGCGGGTTTGAAACGAGCCGGGCGATTTGCAAAATTTGGAGGTTCGCAAAAGCACCGATTTTAAAAATAATTTTTAATAATTAAATGTAACTACATTTTATAAAAATTTTTATTTTAAGATAATATAAGTTATTCTTTAGTCAATGACTGTAAAATAATTTCTTAATTGTTATAAATAAAGGCACTACGATTTAAGAAAAAAAAAACAATTATCTCGGCTTCAGTTGGTTGTAGAATTTTTTTATTTTCTTATAAAACTTCATTTTGTCTTCACCAACAATAATCTGTAAGTTAGAAACTCATAGGATGTACAGGGCCGCTTCAGCTCTAAATGTTTATAACGAAATTTGCCCCCTTATTTTCAAGCCCAACATTTAGCTCGGCTTCAGTTGGTGGTAGAAATTTTTTATTTTTTATAAATCTTTGTTTCGTCTTTAGCAACAATAATCTGTAAGTTAAAAACTCATAGAATGTACAGGGCCGCTTCAGCTCTAAATGTTTTTAACGAAATTTGACCCCTTAGTTTCAAACACAAAAATTAGAGGTTTAAAAATGTTTTACGCATTTATTTACATCAGAATATGAAAACATAAGTCTTTAGAAGGAGATTGGTTGTTTCACCAACTCTCTACGATTTTTTTTTCAAAAAGTTATAGCCTTCGACATTTGACCTCTTGGGATAAACCATTTATAAGATCTAAGCAACAAATTCGTTAATCCGGCCCTACAATTTTTTTTATGTTTGGAATTAAAAGATCTTCATTTTAAAGCTTTAAAAAATAAAAAAAATTATTTGTACAATAAATAGCGCAATTGTAAAAAAGGGCAATTTTGGACATTTCGCAGGCTGTTTTGCAATAACCAATAAACGAAATTAAATTTACCATAGCTCAAATTGTAGGTTTTTTAATTTACTACAACTTTCTATTAAAAAGTTTTTCCCTAGAATCAATATCCTAAGCTGCAAAATTAAAAATCTTTAAAAATTGCAAATTTAACAAATGAAAATAGCAATAACAAAAAAAGCTCACAATATTTTTGGTCACATTTTAGTAGAAGTTATTCCTGGCATCGTCCTTTACAACACCTGATAGGTTTCAAAAATTCCTGAATTATATCCTGAAATCGACCTATTTTCACCCACAGCCTGGAGTATAATAGTTATTTATGATATAAGTGTTAAAAGTACACGTTTAAGGCACGCATGTGAAAGCTATCGCAGAATGAGCGATAGCGAGTTCTGCAATTCACATGAGTGCCTTAAAAATGTACTTTTTAACACGCATATCATACAATATTTTTTTACAAACGTAATTACAGGACAATATCTACAAAAACTTTTACTTGCAATGTCAAATAAACGTCAAATTGAAAGGCAGTTTATTTAGAAGTTCTCCTAAAAATGATTAATTTTTAAGGTTTTTTCTTAACTTTTTGAGTATTACGAGTAGTATAAAGAAGTACTAAACCAGTGATCTGTAAGAAAGTGTGAAAGTTCGCGCCTAGAAGTTAAATTTCAGAAAACAAATAATACGGAAGGTATACCACCCGAACCTCCAGATAAAGGTAAATTTTATGTAGAAATGGAAGGAGATGGGATGATGGAATATGAGGAATTTAATAAAAATAACAATAGAATAAATAATAAGGTAACAAACGAACAAAACCAAACAAGTAGCACTATTGAGGTAAGTAACAAATTTAGTTCCAATAACGATGAAACTTTGACAAATGTAAATCAAACAGATAAGTCAGGTAAGCAAAATTTAAATAAAGTAATAAATTTAAGATTAAAACATAGATATCAATTTGGAGATAATGCACCTTATATAGTACACATAGAAAATAAAAACGGTAACATTGGTCGATTACACAGGATCGGCACGGCCCGTTTGATTTTAAGTGCAGTACCTGAAATTGAAAATAATATCACACAAATTACAGTAGTTGGTAGAAATAAAATCAAGGTAGAACTAAATAATTTTGCTAGTGCTAATAAATTAATTGATTCTCAAATTCTTAAAAGCAAAGAGTATGAGGCATATATTCCAACGTTTTTTACTCAAAAGAAAGGTGTTATAAAATTGGTAGATAAAGAGATAGAAGATAATGATTTATTATCATTAATTAAACCTAGATTTGGAATTAAATTCGAAGTATTACATGTAAAAAGAATTATGCGGAAAGTGATTCAAGATAATGGTAATACTAATTATGTAAAAACACGAACCGTAATTGTCACTTTTAAAGGTCAGTCTATACCAAAAAATGTAATAATAGAAAAAATGATATACGAGGTGGAAAATTATACACCCAGAATAATCCAATGTTTAAAGTGTTTTAGATTTGGGCATATAAGTGCCCAATGTAGAGCAAAAGATAGGTGTGAAAGATGTGGCGAAGAACACAACAAATCTAATTGTTCCAATCCGAATAATTTACTTTGTGTATTGTGCAAAGGAAAACACAGCGCTACTGACAAGGGAGCAGATTGTACAGAAAGACAAAAACAGGAATATATTAAAAAATTATGAATAATGAAAATATAACATATTATGAAGCTAATAATAAATATAAAAAATGTTATTCAACAGTAAGTAAAGACCAAGAAAATACTTCAAATAAATATACAATATCTAAACGAAAAAGATCAAGTAGTATTGATTCTAGTAGTGTAGATAAAAAAACAATGGGAACACGCAGGAAAATTTTGCAAACACCAAGAATACAAAGTCAGCCTTGTTATAATTTTAATAATCCCATTTATTCTAACACAACACAAACACAAAACGATAATTAAAATAATATAGGAGAAATAATAGTAAACTTTATTTCAGCAACATTAAATCAAATTAATCACAATTTAGATAAAAAAACGTTGGAATTATTAAAAAACAATATTTCACAATTATTATTACCTCGTGATGGCTAACGTTTCATTTCTTCAATGGAATGCGAGATCAATTAAAACAAATAAGGGTTATTTAGAAAAATTCTTGTATGACAATAAAATAGATATAGGATTGATATCAGAAACTTGGTTAAAAAAAAGTAATTTTATTAACTTTACTGGTTATAATGTCTTTAGGAATGATAGAAATGATGGATATGGTGGAGTAGCCATCCTTTTGAAAAAATTAATAAAATTTTACAACAGTCCTACTTTTCACCATATTAATGACATAATGTGCAATAGCATATCAATTAAAATTCAATCCGGAAAAAAGTTAAACATTTATTCAATATACGTAAAACCAAATCTTAAAATCACTCTAAATGAATGGAAAAAGTTTTTTAATAGTCTAGAGAAGCCTTTTATAATTGGTGGTGATTTTAATAGCCACAATTATGTTTGGGGTTGTAGTACTGTAGACACTATAGGAAAAAATCTGTTAGAAGCTATTGAGGACTGTAATCTTGTAATTTTAAATAATGGTAAAGAAACTTTGATGCGTAGACCGAATAGCAATAATAAATCTGCAATAGATCTTACAATATGCTCAGCAAATATTAGTCATTTTTTCGATTGGGATGTTGTGGACGAGACATTAGGATCAAATCATTTTGCTATTGTTATTAAGTCAAATATTAATGTTAATAAAGCGGAATGTATAAATACAAAATTCCAATGGAACATAAATAAAGCGGATTGGTCTCTTTTCTCTTCTATCACTGATAATTTCATGGAAATAGATAATAATTTAAGTTACCAACAATTATTAAATAAATTAAACGAATATTGTAAGATATGTATACCGGAGAAGAGAACAGGGACTAATCCACGATTTAGAAAAACTTGGTGGAATGACAATTGTAAAAAGGTAATAGAAGAACAAAAACTAGCTTTACGCAAGTTTAAACTACAGTCTAATATACAAAATTATATAAATTATAATAAATGTGTAGCGAAAACCAAAAAAGTTGTATTAGAGAGTAAGCGTAATGCATGGAGAAATTTTTGTAAAACTTTAAACAAAAATACACCAATTAAAGATATGTGGAATCAAGCCAAACGATTACAAAACATTTTTAAACCACAAGTAAATCCAGTGACTGAAGGAGAATGGGTTGAGGAGTTTTTAAGAAAATTATGTCCAGATAATATATTTTCAAAAATTAATGTAATGGAAAGAAAAAACTCTATGCATCCACTTTCAATTCCATTTAGTTTCTGTGAATTAGAAATAAGCCTTAAGAATAAGAAAAATACTTCTCCAGGTATAGATAATGTACATTATATTAGGTTGGCCAATTTACATCAAAAAGGGAAAGAAACACTATTAAATTTTTTAATCAAATATGGCTATCAGAAGACATTCCAGATAACTGGAGAGAGTACCGGGTGATTCCTATTCTCAAAACAAATCGGAATCCTGATTCAGCAGAATCTTATAGAGGTATTTCATTGAGCTCCTGCATAACAAAAACACTGGAAAGAATGATAAAACTTAGGCTCGAAAGTTGGCTAGAAAAAAACAATAAATTATCACAAACACAATTTTGATTTCGAAAAAATCATTCTACTGTGGAAGCTGTGAGTCATTTGGTAACAGATATAATAGCGTTTACGAAAAATTCTTCAGTAATCGCTCTTTTATTAGATGTTGAAGCAGCATACGACAACGTTAATTTAAATATACTATATAACAAAATGATACAAATAGGTCTGCCAGAATGTTTCTGTCAAAAAATAATAAAATTGTATGACTGTAGAAAAATTTATATATCGGTAAATAATAACACATTTGGTCCAAGACTAGCGATGGGTGGTTTACCTCAAGGAGGAGACCCTTTGTTATATTTGACTTACACTTCTGATATAGAAAAAAATTTAAAGTCAACAAAAATTTTACAATTTGCAGATGATATAGTTATTTATCAAGAAAACTTTAAAATAGAAAATGCAGTCAAATCCATTGAAGAAGGAGACAAACATATTAAAATATGGAGTGAATTACATGGACTAAATATATCTGATTCCAAAACCAAATTATGTATTTTTACAAGAAAACGAAAAGAAATACCTAATTACATCTTAATAAACAATATCTCCTATCCAGTACAAAGTTATGTTAAATATTTGGGTATTACTCTGGATAGACAGCTTCTCTGGAAAGAACATATAGACCATATAGTTAAAAAAACAGAGAGAGGAATAAACCTTCTTCGATTCGTATCACACTTACGTTGGGGAGCAGATCCAAATATTTCTTTGTTGTTTTTTAAAAATAATATAAGAGCTATATTCGACTACGGATCAATATTATACAGTGACGCGTCACAGTGTCATTTAAATAAAATAGACAACATCATTAATAAATCCCTTAGATTGTGTATAGGAGCCCTAAGAAGTACACCGATAAATAATCTACAAGTTGAATGCTGTGAAATACCGATGGATATAAGACGAAAAAAACTAGGCATCAGCCTTTTAGTTAGATTGTATGAAAAAAAGCCAAATTTAATTACCAAAATACATCAACTGTTTTTAGCAGACTTGACAGAAAAATATTGGATAAAAAAGAAAACTCTAAATATAATAGATTTATATTCAAAAATGACAATATATAATAAACAACTTTATAAATATGACATAAACCCAAATTATAATATTGACTTTAATACTATGGAACAAGTTCAGGTATACTTTTTAAGGGACTATAGCAATTTGCCTCTATCTTTAAGAAAATTAGTGTTTATATCCGACAGTTCACAAATGTTCAAAGACTGTTGTATGGTATATACAGATGCATCAAAAAATATTGAAGGTGTGGGGTGTGCCTAGTGGGATAGCAGTAATAAAATTAGCAAAATGTTCAAACTAAATTCTATTATGAGTATATACACAGCTGAGTTAATAGCGATAATGGAAGCACTAAAATATTTATCTAATATAAATCATTCAAAGTTTATAATTTATAGTGACAGTAAAAGTTCTCTAAGTAAAATTAGTGCTATAAATGCTAAATCAAAAGTGAACTACATTGAATTATATATAATAAATAAAATTAAAGAACTTCAGCAACAATGAAAGTCTGTTAAGTTAGCATGGGTTAAAAGCCACTGTGGAATAACTGGAAATGAAATGGTAGATGAATTGGCTAAAAACGCGGTGACAAAAGGAATATTAACACATTATCTTTGTACGTCTCGAGATATTGAATCAGATTTATTCAAGGAGCTTAAGAAAGAATGAAAGAAAGGTATATTGATGAGAACATAAATACAGGAAATCACTACAGATCAATCAGAAACTATATCACAGATAAACCTTAGTTTTCTAAAATGAAGTCGACAAAGGATATGACAAGAACCGTATGCAGAATGAGATTTAACCACTGTCTTACACCATCATATGTATTTAAACTTAATATAGCTGATAGCCCTCAATGTATTTGTGGTCAGTTTGGTAACCTACAATACAAAATTTTGACCTGTTCTCTTATTTCTAATAAAGTTAAATTGTTTTTAATGTTTTTAAATTCACTGTATTCTTTGACTGATGTCCACCATCCCATTAATTTAAATTATTTATTAACATTAGAAAATAATGAGTTGGTATATCGACTATTGTATAAACATATTTTAGATATTAAACTTAAGTTGTAATTGTAAAATATAGTTTAAGTATTTCTTGTAAATTGTTATATATTAAAAGAAAAAAGAAAAGAAAAAAAAATATATAAAAAAAATATAAATAAATAATAAAAAAAAAAATATATAAAAAAATATATAATAAAAAAAAATGAATGACGAACTTGGACAGTCCATAGTAAAAAGCTTTCGAATGAAGTAGAGGGCTAAAGAAGAAAAGAAGAATGTTGCAGTTTTTACTGTGGAACTCTGAGAACATCATTTAGAAAAAAATAAATAAAAAAAATACAATATAAAAAATTATTAAAAAAAAATTACAAAAATAATTATTTATTAGTAGAATTGTTTATTAGAGGTTAATATTAGTATTAGTTTTAGGATAAGATACGAAAAAATGACTAATAAAATAAAAAATAGAAAAATTGGCGAATGGATTTAGTGTCCGCAGTCATATAAACCCAAATAAACAACAACAACTTTTACTTGAACTTGACTGACATTCTATTTTTATATTTTTTTGACATTACATCAAAATTGTCTATACGGTCAATACGAATTGCAGTACCATAAAAATTTTAAAGCACTAGTGCCTTAAAGTAGCATTTTTAACGCTCGTATGGAGTGCTAAAAATTACATTTTTAACACGGTTGTAGAAAAAAAATTATTATTATGAAAATCAGAAAGTGGCTAAATCAAAGTTTAAAGCCTACCCTACATGATCCTAAAAAAATGTGTCATTAATTTATTACTAAGCTGTTATTTTTAATTACTATTAATGAGCGGTAAGATAGTATTGACGCGGCTGTAAATGTGAGTGCGGGTAAGATGCACCATTGACTGCCGGAATGGCATGTCTCTCGCACTCACATTGACGGCCGCCTAATACGTGCATGGCGCTCATTATTATGACTTAAAAATAACAGCTTAGTAATACAATAATTACAAAAATTTCTTCAGGATCTTGTAGGAGGGGCTTTAAATTTTGATTTAGTCACTTTCTTACTTTTATAATAATAACTTTTAACCGAGTTATTAAGCCTTGAAAACCGCCAATTTTCGTTTTTTAAAATTTTAAATTTCTTATAACTCGAAAACGATCAACTTTAGAGAGAAATTATACGAGAACTTTTTTGTCCAGAATGGTTTAAAACATCTAAAAACAATTTGTCCTGGCCAAAAATATTGATTTTTGCAATTTAATTAAAAAAAATTTTTATAAAAAATTTGGCCACTTTTCACGTGGGCGACTTCTTGAACCTTATTCTGGGATGTCACACGAATGTGATTATGCAAAAAAATCTCATGAGAATATTTTATCCAACGAACCAGAGACCAGAGACCTGGTAATAATAATAGGGGAGTCAATGGAGTTTTTGCGTTCGGAGAAAATCCAACAAGATAACACTTTTTCTAATTTCATTAAGAAATGTTTAATAAACAACATATCAAAAAGTTCTACTGCAAAAGTGGGTGCCTCACTTTTTATTAAACAAATGAAAATCTGCGAAATTAGTTGTTTTTTAAATACCTACGCAAATATAAATTTTAGAAAAAAAACTGACTGGATCATTGAAAAATTCAGAAAATTCAATTCAATTTCAACTAAAAACCGAAGGGTAAGAAAAGAACAAGTGGGTCGAGGTGGAGGTGTAGGTCGCGGTGATAGCTACTAGTTAAGTCGCGGTCGATGTCGACAGCACATAGCAAGGAGGTCACCTGCGCTGTAAGTCGAGCTAGAACCACTATCAAGTGAAGTAGTTTAATGAAATTTGAATGACAAAAAGACTGTGCTTTTGCGATGTTGTGTCAGTCAAGTGATGATAGTGATGAAATGTCAGCTGTAAATAATCAGATCCTCCTTCATATTTCAAAAATTTACTGAATTTAATTACTTTAGAAATTCAAAAATATACTGAATACAAAAAAGGGATTATATTATAAAAAGTATCAACTCAGATAGCGCAGTTAATGACGACTTGGATTCGAACAGACCAGTCACAGGGAAGCATCCTTTTAGGCCGCGCAGTAGACATCCATGTAAAACTCATTTTATTTTCAAAAGCATCGATGTAAACCTACTAGATGGCATCGCGCTAAACTTCCACCGCGACTTACCTGCTCTGTTCTCTTCTATTCACTACAATGTGTTTGTTTTACATGGATATCGACATCGACCGCGACCTACACCTCCACCTCCACCGCTACCCACTTGTTCTGTTCTTACCCTTATATACTTAAAGAGTTTTCTAAAATACAATCTACAGCTTCTATAGTTTTTTATTTATAACGCTTAAGTCACCCCTCTCACAAACATTGGCGCACTGTATAGTAGCGTTCGACGCAGCGCGCGTTTGTATTAAATTATTATAATTTTTTAACTAATTAATCAAATTAAATTTTACCAATTGGAAATGAAAAAAGATCATTAAAGCTATCCAGAGCTGGGCAGTACCCGGGTGCAAGTACCCAAATTTTGTACTCTGAGTACATTTTGGGTACTCAGTACCCAGTAAATTTTCAATAAAGTACTCGGTACTCGTACCAGTAGCATATGGGCTAAAATACCCGGTACCTGCGTTTATTATAACGAGTACATTTTCTGAGTACTTTTTGCAAGTCTAAACTTTTCACACACCAAAAAGGCTGTTTTCAGTATCAGTCCATCCGTCAAGTCAAGCAGACGCGAATCACGCGGAATTTTTATTTTGTTTTTTGTTGTTGAAAAGATAGACTAAGTTAAACTAAGGTAATAAAAAATGCAGGTAAGTGGGTGTAACCTGCAGTGAGGACATTTGAGTTGGAATAAATTCATTTTCTCGGGAATGGGCAAAGTTAAAAATAAATCCTGAAACCGGTCGATTTTTATTTTTAAATTATAATTTTTTGGCATATATATTGGTAGGGGAGCAGAGTATGCTAAATGTGCAGTCACTCGAGCGCTTTGGGGACCTATTGGGTTGTGATTATTGGGTCCTAAAACCAAAAAAAGTTAAGTAAAATTTTCCATTTTAGCGGGCGCTTGCCATTTTTTAATTTAATTTTCCATTTCCATTAATCGTTTTTTCCGAATATAGCGCCATCTATCCATAATTCGAAAAAATGTTTCGAATAAAAGTTGCTTATTTTTATGCAGAGAATTCAAATATGCAATAAAAAATGGGGGCTCCCATTTAAGATTTTAAAGTAACCCCCCACCCCACCTCCGTGGGGGGTCGCGTTTGGTACCATTCGATATATTTTTCAAAAATATTAAATAAGTGTATTTTGCAGTTTTTCGATCTGATGTTTATTTTGCTAAATATCGCGGGATTTGTATTTAAAATTTAAAATTTACCCCCCACCCCTCTCTGCGAGGGGTCGTGTTTGGTATCTATCGATAGATTTTTGAAAAATATTGAACGTGTAGTTTTTAGTTTTTCGATCTGACGTTCATTTCGCGAAATATTCGCCTTTTTCTTGTGAAACTTTGTGACTCACCAATTCCCTTACGCCCCGCTCAAATCGTCAGATTTTTTAAATATACACTGTTTTGCATGTACTTAACTTACCTTATCTTAATCTGACAATTTCGAGTATTTTTAAGGATAGATTTCTTTTTTCGGGCCCCCCTAAACGAACTCCCCTGTGTTAAGAGCCAATATATGGCAGAGGTACATCTGCAGGGTACCACGTTTCTCCCCATATGATAATCTGACGCGCTCGAGTAACTGCAAAAATCCCCGCTTGGGCTCCCCTACCATATCATACTAGTGATGTCATCCATCTGGGTGTGATGACGTAATCAATATTTTTTTAAATGAGAATAGGTGTCGTATGATAGATCATTCGAAAGGTTATTCAATGCTCTATTCATTAATATAAACATTAACATAATTATTTATACAGGGTGCCCAAAAAATTTTTTTGATTAAATTAATTGAGACAAAAAGAAGAATGTATGTAATCTATTTAATTCAGAATACATTTTACTGCTGTCGGAAAACAGAAAAAATATTTATTTGATAAATAAATATTGTTTTTCGCTCTAATTCAATTAAAGCTGCCACCCACCCGCCTCTTAGCAGTTTGAACATTTTTGAACAAAAGTTTTTTTCTGTTTTCTGACAGAAGTAAAATGTATTTTGCATTAAATAAATTACATGCATTCTACTTTTTGTCTCAAATAATTTAAATAAAAAAATGGGGCACCCTGTATAAATAATTATGTTATTGTTTATATTGGTGACTAGAGAATGAAATAACCGTTAGAATGAGCTATCATACGATCCCTATTCTTATTTAAAAAAATCATAGAAACCGTCATCACGCCCAGATGGATAAGGCAGAAACGCATTAGAGAGTCGCGAACAAGACAGTAGAAGACGTGAGATTCTCACTAAAAATTGAATCATGTCCTCGTCGCGTCCGTGACTTCCAAATATTCATGAAGATTAAAAACAACGTAAAGAATCTGAGCTAGACTATCCGCGACTCTCTAATGCGTTTCTGCCTTTATATTACACTAGGGAACAAATGCTCTAACTGATGAAAACTTTGAAAAATTAGTTATCTTAAAAGCCAATAAAATTAATCAGTGAGTGTAACAGGTGTAAGATATAGTGATTATTAATCGATGATTTATTTTGAAGATTCTTATTTTTTTTATTTCAGTTGGAATTGTACGTTATAATGCAGAGATAACTATTATCTTCTTACCTTTTTTCGGGTTCTGTATTCGAATGTACTCGAAATAGGGTAACGGGTACAGTGATTGGCCACTTAAGGGATTTCAAATTGAATTAAAATTGTAAATTGGTATATTTTAATGTGAGATATTTTGTAAGGGTTTTTCAATAACAATGAAACATCAAATTTTATAAAAGCTCAGGTTATTTTAGTAAAAATAATAATGTACATAAAAAATTAACACAAATTTAAAAACATACAAAATTACACAGTTATTGGCATATAGAATGGCCACTCATAAAATTCCTAATTTTCTTTTTTTGTTTGTGCAGTTAGGGCACACAAAACTATTTAGATTTTCAATTTCTTGTTGTTTTTTAACACAACTACCCATATGAGAGCCTCTGACACAAAATAAACATTTTATTCCAACTTTTGATTTAGAAATATTTTAGGAACAAGAATAGCACAATCCTGTATACAAAAGATTATTATTTACAGATATGTTGGTGTTGTCTGATTGTTTTACCAATATATCGGAGAGAATTTGTATTTTTTCATGTTCTGGATATCCCTCTGTTTCGAAAAACAACTTTCTTTTAGCCGACTCACCAGCACGTTTTTCTTTGCAGGTTTCCAAATTTGTACATTGGCTTTGGGAAGTATTCCTCAAATTTGATAAATTCTTATTGTTGGAGACATCAAAAGATACGTTATCAATTGAGGGCAGAATAGCGTTTTCCTCTACAGAATCAGGAAATTGGTTTCGTGGCAGTTCGTGGTTTTCTTTGGCGTTAATCACTTCTGGTATATGTACTCTAACTCCACTTCTCAAAGTAGTGCTTTTAATTGTATGATCAAGAAGTGTGTCTGATTTAAAAGTATTTGTATCTACAATATCACCTGTATTTAGTGTAACATTTTCTTTATTCTTCACAACATTTTGACATTTTTTGCTCTCGGAATTGGCTCTTGTGGCAATTTTTTTTATTACTTTCTTCTTGGTTTCTTTATTTTGTTTACCTTTATTGTTTGCTTTTGCGTCAATTCGCTTTTGTTTTCGTTCTAATTTTATTTTTTCTTGTTCGTCTTTCTCTTCAATTTTACGCGTCTCTGCATTTTGACGATCTGAAGAAGTGAGCACGAAAGGCAAGAGTTCTGTTTGCTTTTTACCCTTTCTTTCTGGGGTTTTTGGCCAAAAAAGAATTTGTCAATTGAGGTGTCAATTTCTTTATATAATGAGTTGTCTTGATTTACTAAAGGTAGATTATCTGATGTTGATTGAATATCTAAAGTCATTGTATCTTCTGTGACAATAGTATCTTTTCGTTTGGGTTTTCTCGTCTAAACTTTAATACTGCCCGGTTCCAATTTTCCTTTAATGGTTTAAATGCAGCAACATCTGCAGGCTGTATAATTCTGGTCGTATTGGGATATAATGCCACTAAAATAATTTGTAACTTTGAGCATAATTCAATGGTTTGAATGGTTAAGTGAGTTTTATGTCCATCAACGAACAAAATAACTGGAAATTTAGTATTTTTTGCAACTAGGCACTTATATAAGACGTTTCCTATGTATTCATAGAAGTTTTCATTCTTCATCCATCCCGTATCGCTACAGCCTCTGCCCCATTCTCGAGGAACTGAATTTATAACATTGCTAGGAAGTCGTTTGTATGGGTAAATAATCATTGGTGCTGTTATTTCTTCAGATGCTTCAAACCTAAATATAACCGTCAAATTAACTTTTGGAGTGATGTTCTATTTGATATACATTTTTGCTTCCCTTTACAGCCAACACTCGTTTATTTTTGGGGCACAAGAGGAAGCAGGTTTCATCCCCATTAAAAACACGTGAAGGGTCTTGAAGAATATCAATGTAACGTTTACGGTGTAAATATTCTTGAACACCGGTGAACCATTTTCTTATATCTTTTTCAGACACAACTGAACTTGCTGCTGTTACCGCTTCTGGAGTTCGCTCGCTTAAATATCGATGTCTCTTTAAAAAGGATCTATACCAACCTCTTCCGGGCCGATTGTCAGTAAAAGGATTAGCACGTGGATTTGCATCAAGAAAACCTTTAACCGAGTCTTGTATATTTTCCACTCTTACTGGAAAACCTTTGTCTTGGCATGTTACGATCCAATTCTTTAAACGATTCTCTTCCTCCAAAGAAAGAATAGGATTGGGACCAAGGTTAGTTTTTTCATTAAATTTTTCGCTTGCTCTAGACTGCAGTGTTGCTCTTGGCACATTAAATTGTTCAGCGGCTTTCCGTTGGCTCATGCCATTTTCTATGGCCTGAAAAGCAGACTGAAGATCTTGTTCTGTATATTTTTTGTGATACGTTTTATCTTTCCGGATATTTAGCATTTTTTATTCTAAAAATAAAAATATTTTAATAGTATCTAATAATGTTATCTACAATACGGACGTTTCAAATTTGATTCAGATTGCCCGCATTGGCATTAATTTTATAACAACTAAAATAATTGTTTATAAAAACGAATCCGGACAAAAATTATATTCTTATTACACATTACAGTTATTGGCCACCCTGTGGTTTAGTGATTGGCAGTCGGCCAACTACTAGTTATTGCCATAAAAAATAAGAAAAAATGCTTGAAATATGTTGTGTTGGGCCAAACTAAGCTAAAAGAGCCTAAATTATAATAAATAATTTAATTTAAAGTAGGTACAGTAATTGGCCGGTAGGCCAATCATTATAATGCGGACATATTTAAGATACAGTGCTTGGCCACTGAAATCTACCGCCAAAAAATTATAACCTTACAATTAAAACCACCGATAACGTAAGATGTACCCCACTAAATCATCACAAAACATTAATATAAGCAGATACACAATATTATTAGCCAAGATAACTCACCTCATGAATGGCCTTCCTTAACAAATTCTTTAAAAAACTCTTAAAACTGGATGCACCTGTTAAGCTTCGAACAACACACGCTGTCACAACTAGACAATATTAACTGAGACAGATAATGGCTAGACCAAATATATAGCAATGTTGCCGAATTGCAATGCAAATACATTTATTTCCTTATACTTTCTAAAAATCTTAATATTTCGGATTTTTGTGAAAGTGGCCAATCACTAGTGACCGGCCAACAACTGTACCCGTTACCCTAAGTACCCGAGAAATTCGGGGAATTGTACTCTGATTACTTTACTTGAGCAATGTACTCGGTACTTTGTACTCGTTTCTCAAATATGAAAAGTACCCTACCCGGTACTCTGTACCCGAGTACAATTTATCAGTACCCGGCCAATAAAAAAATATGGGCATAGCATGATGTTGGCGGAAAATGGGACTTACATGAATTTTGTTTAAAAATGATTTAAAAATGTGTAACTAGTAAAATTTTACCTATAAAACTTTACAATTTGAACAACTTACTTTTCAAACATCTTGCCAAACGATGTTTCATTCAAAAAAATCTCAAAAACTTAATTCAAATGATACGACCGACGCACGTCTCAAAAAATGTAATTTTTAAAAACTTTGTAGTTTTACAGAATTACTACCACTTTAAGAGGATATTACTCAGGTTTAAACGGATTTATTACAATTCTATAGGTGTTGTAGTCTTTAAAATGCACCAAATTATGTTACATTAAAAACAAAATAAACAACTTCTTTTTGAGAAAATTAAAAAAGATAAAAAATGGAATAAAAAAACCGAAAATGATCAGTTAAAAAATGTTTATACAAAGTCATCAAAGCTTTTTTCTGCACAACTTACCAAAAATACATTTAATAAGAAGCTTAAACGATAACAAATATTCAGCCAAAATTTTTTTTGAGGTCATACAGTATGTCTGCGTAACTTGGAACCTATTAAAAACTTCATTATTAGTTTTATGAAAAAAAGTTATTCTTCATAAAATGCTCTGCATCATATATAATCTAAGAAGATCATCAAATATTAATAATTTTATACGAGCTATGTCAAAAAATATGAATTTCGCTTAAGAGTAAAGTACCTACCTTTATAGTTCACAAAATCGAAAATTGTTATTAAAAAAACTTATTTGAAAATAAAAACTATGTTTCAATATTCAATTACATCGTTCTCATTGAAATATTGTGAAATATGAAGGTACTTAACTCTTTAGCGAAATTCATAATTTTTTACGTACCCCGTATAAAATTGAAAAAAAAATTGATATCTGATAACTGCATCATAGATTTGAGACCAGTTGGAGCATTTTATGAAGAATAACTTTTTATCGTAAAATTTATAATAAAGTAGTTATGATATTTGTAATAAAAAGATGCTAGGTACCTATATGTAATTTGACAAAAATTTGGAATTTCTTTTTTCAATTAGAATGATATAATTGCATATTAAAACATATTTTTTAATTATAAACAACTTTTCATAAAAACAATTTTTAGTGTTCTGAAATAATTATAAAGATATTTTACTCTTTATATAAATCCAAATTTTTGACATACCTCGTATAAAATTGATTAAATTTGATATCTCATGGTTGAAGAATAATTTTTTTTCGTAAAATTGATAATAAAAAAGTTTTTAATATGGTTCCTAGTTACGCAGACATAGGGATTGTATAAGAGCTCAAAAAAAATTTTTTATTTTGAAATTGTAATGTCAGATCCCGATTCAGCATAATCAAAAACAAAATAGAAATAATTAAAGTAAAATGATGAATTCAACGATATTTTTAAAATTATTTATAAAAACAATTGTTATTTTTTAAACAATTTATATTAAATTTATATTAAATAAAATAGAACAGATGAGAAACAACTCATTTGAAAACTATGTATCAAACCTTTCGCGTCAAGATAACTCTATAAGGAAACCAATCAAAAACAAAAATAAACCAATAAATACTTCACCTCCAATTCGGAAAAACTCAATACCACCAGGACCATGGGCAAAAAGCAACAAAGAAAAAGCTGATTTATTTGCTGAACATCTAATTGAAGTCTTCAAGCCACACGACAATGACCAAGTACAAGAAGTAGAGCAGGAACTAGCCTTACCAATTAATCAACGATAGCGACTAACTTTAATTACACCGAGGAGATCAAAGATGAAATTAATCATTTGAATGAAAAGAAGGCACCAGGCACTGATCTCATAACAGCAACAATGCTAAAACAACTTCCTAAAAAAGGTATAATGAAATTATTGTATATGTATACTAAATGCAATCTTAAGACTTAATTATTGGCCTATATCACTAAAAATTGCCCAAGTAATTATGATAGCGAAACCTGGTAAAGCTTTAACGGATGTTTCATCATACCGCCCAATAAGTCTACTGCCAATAATGTCAAAACTTCTTGAAAAGCTGTTGCTTAAAAGAATTATGAGCGACCTAGAATTCCAAAACTGGATCCCAGAACACCAATTTGGATTCCGACAAGGTCATTCTACAGTGCAACAATGCCATCGCATATCAAATGTAATTAATAGAGCTTTGGACAATAAAGAGTATTGCACAGAGCCTTTCTGGACATCAGCCAAGCATTTGATAAGGTATGGCACCCAGGATTACTTTATAAAATCAAAAAATCCCTACCCAACAAATAGTTCGACTTATTAAAATCATATCTAAATCACAGAGAATTTGAAACTAAAGTGGAGGATGAACTATCAAACCGTAACAAAATTCAATCAGGAGTCCCACAAGGTAGTATATTGGGTCCACTTCTTTATGTACTGTACACATCCGATTTACCAACCTCTCCACAAACCACCATTGGAACTTTCGCTGATGACACAGCAATATTTGCAACTGAAGAGGATCCAAGAGCTGCAGTATTAAAACTTCAAGAACACCTAGACCAAATTGGACAGTGGTTAAAGAAATGGAAGATAAAAGCTAATGAAACTAAGTCAACACATATAACTTTCACACTAAGGAAAGACCAATGCCCAAATATTAGCCTTAATCAAGTCAACATACCACAACAGAACATCGTCAAATACCTGGGGCTTCATCTTGATTCTAAATTAAACTGGAAACAACACATTTTAAAGAAGAAGAAACAAATTGAGTTGAGAGTGAAAGAAATTAATTGGCTTATAGGTAGAAAATCTCGACTCTCAATTGAGAACAAACTGCTGATTTATAAGACAGTCATCAAACCAATATGGACGTACGATATAGAACTATGGAGTTGTGCCAGCAAATCAAACACAAAAATTATCCAAAGATCTCAATCAAAAATTCTACGCACCATCGCAAATGCCCCGTGGTACATTTCCAACCACACCCTTCATACAGACCTAAACATCCCGTTAGTCAGCACAGTAATTCAAGAAAGAGCCAACAGACACCACGAGAAATTGGAAGGTCACCCCAACCAATTAATAGTACCATTACTGCAGCCACTAAACAACAGAAGATTGCGAAGATTATGGCCCATAGATCTTCGCTGAAACTGAGGTGAAACCGCTGGGTGATGTACCTCATAACGCCATTTTAGTGTACAATACTACATTGATATAAGTTATTGTATTTGTTATCAAATTAACTCATAGAATATGTAATTCTGATTGTTAATAAATGCTTACAAAAAAAAAAAATTTAAACAATTATGGTCTGTCTTTAAACCAGGAGGAGTAATTCAAATTTACCACGCCGTAATGCTTGTTTGTAATTGGTCCAACCTCAGACAAGTTTACTCCACTGTTATGAAAGTTTGACTCTAATGACATTTATTAAATTTAGACCCTGCTGGCATTTCATAGGTTAATTAAGTTATGGCAGCGATTTTTGAGTTTTCTGCGTTATTTCTTTAATTTTTAGATTTCTAATCTGCTTTTATAAAAAAGCAGTTATTTTTAGAACTCTTTATTGTTTTTAGAACTCTTTAGCGACGTATGAGTATAATATAATATTTATGGATTACCATCGAAGGCCGATATAATCAACCAAAAAAGAAAATGTATTTGGTGATTTTTCTAGTGACTTTCTTGGGTGTGAATCAGTGGCGGCCCGTGAGGTAGTGCCATAGAGCCATGGCACTACCTTGCTAACTATCCATAAACATATAAAACTTTTTAATTTTTTTGTGTGTATTTCTTTTGATCTTCATAAATTATATAAAATATGGCAACTATGGGCGCAATACAATCCCTGCCGACAGCGGAGAGTATTCGACAGGAGAATCTCCTTCGCGCCGAAGTCAGTACTGGCACGAGCATTATGTAAGTGACAGAGAAAGTGCTATATTGGACTATTAGTATACCTTAACATTAGAATCTCTGTGCCAGGCACGAGGGTATGAAGCCAGGTCTATTTATTTTGAGTTTCTTTACGTGCTGGTTTGTCGCTTTTATTATGTATATTTTCTGTTAAAAAGTTTTTGTATTTTAAACTTTTAGTGCATCATGATCGTGGGTATTTTGATATTTTGATTATTTATTAAGTTTAATTTATTAATTGACAATAAAGATTAGTATTTTAAAAATTTTTTTGGTGGTTTTTCGCTAGAAAAAAAACTACAAATGTTATAAGGTGTTGTGGAGCTTTCGAGTTAGCTTTAAGAGGTCACGACGAAAAAGAAAATTCAGAAAATAGAGGCATATTTAAGAAGCTGGTCAATTTTAGCGCCGAATTAGACAACGACTTAAAGGTTCATATTATTCAAAGTACCAGATCTTTCAAAGGTCTACCTTCTCCGGACATTTAGTTGCTTCTAATTTATTTATGTCGGAGAAGTTTTCTGCTTATAAGCATCAGTTCTCCGAATCATTTCTTAATGAACCATGGAGACAATTTTAATTTTTAAGCAAAACTCGGTTTAAAACTGAATTAGAAGTAGGTACTGTATTAGCGAGACGAATTAAGTACTACCTCTGGGGCTGTTTCGCTATCGGTTTTATTGTAGAGGGAAGGTTTAAAAAGCACATTTGAAGAAACTATTAAACTTTTAAGTATTTTAGTTGCCATTCCTATATCAACATCTGAAGCAGAACGCTGTTTTTCGATGTTTACATCGAAACCTAGTGCTTTAGGTATGCTATCTGCAGAAAAGCCTTTTGTAAATTGTATTGATAATTTTAATTATAAAGTCATTGAAAACTTTGCAACCAAAAAATAGAAGAATGAACTTCATATATCGTAAACTTTAAAAGTGACATTACAAAAATTTGTGCATGTGTGTGAATAATGAAATAGTATTATTTTTATAAATTGGTAAATAGAGACTAAATCGTAATAACAATTTTCAAGCACTATCAGCAGTAAATGCTGGTTGTAGGTTAAGAGGTTTTTATTATTAATTAATTTACGGAACTGTTTTGATCAATGTTGGACAATTGCTTGACACCTCAGATCAATAAACTTAAGATATGTACATAAGATAAAAGTATCCGCGCATATTTTTTTTAGTTTTTGTTGTCAGTATACCTTTTTTTGACAATATCGTGAATCCGTCACTAAGAATTTTGGCGGCTGCCCGAGTTGTGGCACTACCTTCTTAAAGTGGTACGAGCCGCCACTGGTGTGAATATGTATTTTTAGTTTACTCCTCTTGGTTTAAAAACAATATAAACACAAACAATATAAAAACAAACATAATAAACAATTAGCGGCTAAATCTGTAAGTAGAACTTTTTGCTTTAACATAGGTATATTATGTAGGTATATAAAATAACAAAAAAGGTTTTAGAAAAATATAAGTAAGCTTGTTTGAATTTTTTTCGAAATAATGCAAGTTTTCGTTCTATGTACCTATATTGACTCCCTATAATATGAAGATTTATTTATTATAATTTACATTTTTTAGGTATATTTTGGAACATTTTTTAAAAAAGAAGCCAGATATCTATAAAAACTGACTTATGAAAAAAAAATTATGAGACTTTAAAACATTGTGTACTACAAGAGTAATTTAATTGGAACGTACACAAACATTTGGAGGGTTTCAAGGAACAAAACCCCATAAAATTTTTATATAAACATATTAAAATAGAAGCCACATCTCGATAAAAGTATACCCCTATACATATACCCTGTATATGTATAGTAGGGTGGAACGAAAAAGGTCAAAAAATAAAAGAAAAGAAAAATTATTGTGGCTATCGTTTAAAAGTTGTGTCAGGTGATGAAAACAATTGGTGCGAGAGCATTTTGAAATAAAAAAATATCTTGAGGTTCCATATTGGATTTGAAAAATGAAAAAACAAAAAAATTACATTTGTCGAAAAAAATAATATGGCTCTGATAAAATTTCAATGATCGTGTTTTACCAACTAAGTGTGACATTCTAAAGTGCTTTCTCTTTATTCGTAATAAACTTAAGTTGACAAATAATCATAAAGATCCATCTATGGCCGACGCGACGTCTTGAATACCGTTGCAACGAAAGTAGAACAAATATTAATAAAAGCTTCTACTCCAACATTATCGCATAAGTGCATTCAAGATATGATTAAAGTGATAGATACACAAAAACTCAGCAAGCATCTGATTCATAAATAGAAAAGATTTGCCAGTTTCGAAAGGAGTGTAAAAAGTTATTGAATATCGCGGCTTGCCAGTGCAACATGACTGGAACTGTGTGTGTGTACTTGTGATAAAATCAAGAAAGTATCACAAACTAAGCTAATTTGTCTTTAAGATCAACGATCCTGTCGAAAAATGGCAATTGGATCGGTGGATATTGCAGCATCTGCAGGAATAAGGAAGAAAATGTAAAGAACTATGAAGGCAAAGGCAAGTTCTCAAAAATATAATATTGACGAAATTGTTCTTAAAGCATGCACCATTTATTCCTCTAATCCTTCCATAACTAGCAGCTTGTCTGACTCAAATTCTTCTGATGCAGATGATCATGAAGAAGAATTCATTGCTCATTTGTCAACAGTTACAGTCCAACCATCTACGTCACAAATACTGCGGCACTTCAGTTCAATGGCTAGTATGCTTATTTCATTGCAATGAGCTACCTCTACGGGATCTACGTGATTTAATTCAACAGTTAGATGGACGCACCAGTGGACCACTTGGTTTTTCAGGGCCAATAGGGAAACTTCTGGAACGCTGTGAAGAGAAGGCTGTTGTCGATTTTGTCGCAACAGAAAACAACCTATCAATATTATTAGACACAACAGACCTTAGTACCGATCAGAAATACTTGTACCAAATCAGTCAAGCAGTTGCTGCGGGAAAATGTCCTAATGATTTGAGTCTTAAAAAACCTGGGAAAGTATCACACGCAAGGTGGCTGACAGTTGATAATCGGTTGTTTCGATTGTATGTTGGAACTGAATATCCCAGCCCCCAATTAATTATGTTAGTAAGTTTCATCCAAAAAGTGTATGCACCAGCGCGACGCCTAAAATTTGGGCACGGTACACTCTAATAAATTATGATAAACAAACATTTCTGGCTACTACCAGAGGCGTACGACAGGGGAGAGTGAAGGGTTGATCCTTCCCAAATTCTACTCCTTTGGCGGAATTGCTATTTTAGCACAATATTTCGATTCTCCAATAATTTCTATGTCAACAAAAACTCCTTTTTCTTAAGGTTAAAGTCATTAGTTTTCGAGATATTTGAAGTTAAAAAAGAAACGGCACAGCTACTTCGATTAATGTATTGCGCTCTTTCATTTTTAACTTCAAATATCACGAAAACTAATGATTTTATCGGTACGAATGAAGAGTATTATATTATTTACATAAAAAATATTGTAGAATCTAAAAGGTATGCTAAAATAGCAATTCAACCATTCACTTTACCCTGTACGACTTCATATTTAAAAATGTGTTCTTCACAGAAATATACAAAGAAATTTACACTACAGACTAAAAATAATGCAAATTATACAGTGTGCTCCAAAAAAAGAGTGGTATATCAACGTTATATTTTTTCTTATCAAACATCCTCTATCTGATGATAAGATTTCCCTGTAGGTACCTAAATACAGAGTGTTTTGATTTATTTTGATTTTTATAAAAATGTAACGTTTTAGAAA
Source organism: Diabrotica virgifera virgifera (assembly GCF_917563875.1). Lineage (NCBI taxonomy): Eukaryota > Metazoa > Arthropoda > Insecta > Coleoptera > Chrysomelidae > Diabrotica > Diabrotica virgifera. The sequence goes on along the minus strand of NC_065443.1, from coordinate 186,578,926 downwards.
AAAAATAAATGTCTACGAATGTAAGAATCGGAGACTTTAAGAAGTCTTTAGATTATTTGACATGTTTAAACAGATATTTTGCAACAAATAAACATTGCCTTCCGCTTAAATTAAATGTTTAAACTGATAAGAGGTACACCGAGAGAAGAAAATTCTTGACATAAAGAAACTTTATTAATATTTAAGAAAGATCGACTTGGCATATTGCCTAAGAAATATATCTTTGTATGTAAGATATAATTTGCTAAAATATTTCAAATAAATTTTAATTAACCCAAAGAAATAGATCTTAAACATGATTGAACTATCACTTTCTTGCAAACTGCAAACCCATTTGTCAGAAAGAAATTATACTTGTCATAAGAATATATTTTCTTGGCATTACAAAACTCTTCTTTCTGAGAAATAATATTTCTTAGTAAGGAATATTGTTATCTTACCATTATTAATTAATGTATTTAATGTTAAGAAATATATTTCGCAGAAATAATTTTAAATTTAGAATTAAGTTACATTTCTTAAAAATAAAGTGATATTACATACGGCGAAATAAATCATTCTGTTAAGGTAAAATTATTCTTTATTAGATAATAAAAACTGGATATACAACGTTAGATATTAATACATACAAATAATTTCTCCACTCTTAAACCACTGGCTTCTATACAATAATAAAAGGATGGAGAGGCAAATCTAACTTCCTTAATTTTTCCTTCTTTTTGTTAATAGCACTTTGTATATCAGCAATTACCTAAACCTATGCAGGGAAAGTTAGCAGGAAAAAGGTCCATACGAAGAAGACGAAACTCCTGGCTACAGAATCTACGGGAATGGTATAGCTGTAGCAAAAACGAATTGTTTCGGTCAGCAGTTTCGAAAATACGTATAGCCCTGATGATCGCCAACCTTCGGAACGAAGATGGCTCTTGAAGAAGAAGAATTACCTAAACAAAACCGTTATGTAGAAAGAGTAAACTTATTTTAATAAAAAATTTTTTAGAAGGATATAAGTACATACTTATTTTGATAAAAGGAAATACAAAAAAAGAACAAATACACGGGCCCACATGAAAACTATTAATTTTTTGGTATAAGAACAGTAGGTATCAGTAAAACAGTCTACAATCCAAAAACATTTCTTGGCATTTCAGCAAATAATAATCAATCATATTTAGTTCAAACATGGCTTTATTTATCCTACCATCTTTGTTATTTTTTTTTCTTTTTGTATAAGAAATATTAATTATTTATCTGTATAATATTAAGTCACACAATAGACATTGTTTAGGTAAAACAAGAAGAAAAATACAACCAATGTAAAACATTGAAGCAGGCATATAGTGTAATTTTATTTATTTATATAATCCAAAAGATACAGCAAACCTAATCATTAAGAAATTTTATTACGGGAAAGTATTATTAGGTTACATCTTAAGTCATTTAATACATATTAACTAATTCACGGTTTTCGGCAATACAAGTTCTTAACCGTTAAGATGTTTCTTTTAGACTAACTAATATTTCTTTATGACAAATATAGCACACGCCATGTTTGATATAACCTTAAATTGTAGGATTGTATATAGAAGACGATACATTCAAGAAACATATTATAGTTTATACATAACTATACACATTTTTATAAAGGAACTTACCTGTATACAGTTCTACCATTTATGGAAGCCCCTAGTTGGTTTATAGCTCCTTTCAATATTGTTCTGAAGCTTTATATTATAGTTATCCTATTATTCTCTCCGAGGTGGAAGTCGAAACGTCAATGGAAGCCATTTTTTAAGTTAAATTGTGGCTTATTTCCTAGTTATAATAAGATCCTTTCTTTCAGAGTTGTCCATCATTATAGATATCTAAAATGCATATAAAGATACTATTATGTTTCTTTTAGAACTACATATTCGGATATGTAACAATATTATTATTACATCTTAAATTAGGTAATCAATTTAATTTTATATACCTATGTACGTACCTTCAAACTATCCCTTAGATTTTAAAGAAAACCAACAAATAACAAATCCAAAATCCATCTATGAAAATGAACTAATGCCATGCACGCCATCTTATCTTGCCAAACACAAAGAAAATCTCTTTGCAAGTATAGCATTTCGGCATTAATTATAAAGTTTTTATTTAAGGCTATGGGTACATAATTCGCAAATATTTTACGGCTATCCCTACCTTTTCTGTCTTTACATGGCAAATTACTTGTAGTAAAATTCACACTGGTATGGATATGTACATATTACTAGAATGTCATTCTACTTGACAATGTCATAACTAGCTTAAAGAGATGGCTTTTGAATGTTCTTGGATAACTGTTATTTTTTGTATAATTGCAAATTATTAATTCAGTTAATAAATGTGATAATTTTTTCACTAGCTATGTATTCAGTGATTGTAATAATATGTACCTACAACAAAAACTAATACTCAATCGAGAAAAGAGCAAAAGTGTTCTATGGAACGCTTAAAATTTTGTACATTTTTAAAAACAAAATACTTGGATCACAGAATATATCTTAATGTATTCTCTGCTTCTATCTTCCATAAATAATACACACTAAATAACTTCTTATAAAGTTCACCTCTTAAATCAATTATTTATCAAATACACTATATAAATATCAATATTATTTAATCAACAACTAAAAATATTCCCGATTCATGTCAAATAATTATTTAAAACTGTCACTGATTGTCAGTGTCTGACTGACAATATTCTATTCGACTCAGTGCGTTGTATGCATAGAGTTATATATTAGCATAGAGAGAGTGTCATTTAGAGCGAAGTGACGACACCATCTTTTTTATTTGGATTAGTGCTGTTTCACTCTTACGCATAGTAATGCTGCTACAGTTGTCCTCCTCTTCCGTGCCTATATTCACACTGAATGTCATCATAGATTTTCGATACAATGTGTTAGAAAGAGATGTAGCAAATCAGTCCATGAGATCTTGTCGTCAGGAAGCGCGGAAGGTAGGCTCCCTCTATGTTAATATATACCTCTATGGTTGTATGACAAAGATAGATTTGGAAAATATTACCACGGACATTGTGTTCATTTTTTTCGAATCCTGAAAAAACCAATAAATATTTTTGAAAAATCTAAACGCAGAATGAAAGACTAAATTATTACCGAGGGCCGAAAGTCCCTTAGACTAAATAAAAAGTTTATTTTGAATGAGATATTTGAAATTAAAAATAACACTAAATTTTCTCTTAGTTTTTCACCCCTGTAACTTATTAAAATAAACAATATAGAAGTTCTTAGAGACTTTCGGTCCTCGCTAATAACGTAATCTTTCATTTTGCATTTAAATTTTTTAAAAATACTTATTAGTTTTCTCAGGATTCGAAAAAAATGAATCCCCATTTGAATAGCATTGCAGCCTAAAAAACGTACCGATCCTCTTAATAACCACAGTTACTACAGAGGGTATTTCTGAAGAATTATTTCTTGCGGTCAAAAATATTTATTTGATTGCAAGAAAATTTCTTGTTCACAAATATAAATATGGATTAACTTAACATATATTTCTTATACTGCAAAATATGTGTAGTTTTCAATTTAATAAACAAAAACTTTAGGATAAGAAAATGAAAATGTAACGATTAATACATTTCTTAGTATTGAAGAAATTATCTGTAAGAAATTATTGAGTTGTGTTTAAAAAACTAGTTTCTTTATATGTGAAGCGGTATGTTTAAGTTAATATGATATGGTAACTTTTAAGAAAGATAGCTCAAATAAATCAGTGTTTTAGGAGAAAAGAAATTGTTCTCTCGGTGTAGGTGGGTGGCAGTTTTAACATTGAATTTAAACGAAAAACAATATTTATTTGCCAAATAAACATTTTTTTCCTGTTTCATCACAGTAATAAAATGTATCTTGAATTAAATTAATTACAAACTTTCTTCTTTTTCTCTGAATTAATATAATTCAAAAAACTTTTGTTGCACACCTTGTATAAATATTTATGTTAATGTTTATATTACTGAATTCAATTATTGAATAACCTTTCAATTTGGATAATTGCATACCTAAATATGGAAACTTATATAACTTGATTATGTAGATAATATAAGTTTATTAGTGTATTATGTAAATATTACATTTTAAATCTAATTATTAATATTTTTTTATTTTTAAGGAGCTGCTGGAATAATGCTTGGATATAAATTTCAAATAAGCACTATATTGTTTGGAGTTCCTTATTGGTACCTATTTTTACTGGACAAATCATTGTGGAACAATCACAGTTACCTGTTTGGACTAATATCCATTTTACTAATGGGGTCTTCTGCCAATCAGTATTTGTAAGTACATAAAGTTCATAATAAATAATAGGCCTGTATCCCGCGACCAAAAAAAAGTTGATTAATAGCAAGCTGAAAATTTGTTAATAGATTAACGGTATCTAGTCTGACAAACTTTGAAGTACGGGAACACTGGAACAGGGGAAGTTTTAATTGTGGAACTGTTTAAAAATTTGGAACGTCAGATTACGAAAACGTCCCAATGGTAGGGGAGCCCAAGCGGGGATTTTTGCAGTTACTCGAGCGCGTCAGATTAGCATATGGGGAGAAACCTGGTAACCTGCAGATGTACCTCTACCATATATTGGCTCTTAACACAGGGGAGTTCGTTAAGGGGGGCCCGAAAAAAAAATCTATCCTTAAAAAAACTCGAAATTGTCAGATTAAGATAAGGTAAGTTAAGTGCATGCAAAAGAGTGTATATTTAAAAAATCTGACTATTTAAACCGGGCGTAAGGAAATGGGTGAGTCCCAAAGTTTCACGAGAAAAAAGCGAATATTTCGCGAAATAAATGACAGATCGAAAAACTAAAAAATATGTGCCCAATATTTTTTAAAAATCTATCGAATGATACCAAACACGACTTCCCAAGGAGAGGGGTGGGGGGTAAATTAAATATTTTTAATACGAATCCCGCGATATTTCACGAAATGAACATCAGATCGAAAAACTGTAAAATACACTTATTCAATATTTTTGAAAAATCTATCGAATGGCACCAAACACGACCCCCCACGAAGGTGGGGTGGGGGGTTACCTTAAAATCTTAAATAGGAGCCCTCATTTTTTTATTGCAGATTTGGATTCCTTACGTAAAAATAAGTAACTTTTATTCGAAACATTCTTTCGAATTATGGATAGATGGCATTATAATCGGAAAAAACGATTGTTGGAAATGGAAATTTAAATAAAAAAATGGCAAGCGCCCACTAAAATGGAAAACTTTACTTAACTTTTTTCGATTTTAGGACCTACTCTTCACAACCCAATAGGTCCCTAAAGCTCTCGAGTGACTGCACATTTAGCATACTTTGCTCCCCTACCACAAGTATTTGTCGGACAGAACATCCAATTGATTTGTTAGCTTTTCATATGGCTTTTCATTGATTGACAATAGGGATTTTCATAGATTGTGATTTGTTTCGAGCTTCTGTCACATATTGTATAAGCTGTGTATAATATTAACAGGAATAAAAAACCGCTAAACGCCGTAAAAATGAGTGACGCATACAATATTCCAGCTACAAAAGATCTGATATGAATATTACCTGGCGCGAAAACGTATTTTCATTTTGATGCAAAATAAAATTTTAGTTTTATTTTAAAAGATTTTTCCATAATATTTGTTAAATTTGAAATAAAACGCGCCACAAAAGAGTAACTTTGATACAGTTTGAATTTTGAAACCCTTTTGTGGCGCGTTTACTTCAAATTTAGCAAATATTGTGGAAAAATCTTTTAAAGTAAAACTAAAATTTTATTTTGTATCAAAATGAAAATACATTTTCGCGCCACGTAATATTCATATCAGATCTTTTGTAGCTGGAATATTGTATGCGGCACCTATTTTTACGGCGGTTAGCGGTTTTTTTATTCTTGTATCAGGAGTTTTTCAAAGCTTTTTTTTTATATAAATTAAATGTATGAAGTTGAATGTCAAAAACATAATGTAAAACCAAAATTAGTCATTCACCACCCATGGTCAGTATCACGAAAATTAAGCGTTATTTTGGAGATTTCTAGTGTCGATATTAAGAATTGCACTATTTTTTTTTATAAAATATTTTGATCTAAAACTTTCTAGAAAACTTCTTTATACTCTACGTTTTAACATAAACATGATTAAAAAGCTAAACTTCAAATTTCGTCACTCAACTTTTGCGATTAAACTTTGCAATGCTCAAATCTGCACCTTTTACTTTAAAAAAATTCATAACCTTTATCAGAATAAGACTGAAAGCTTGAAACAGTTGTCTTCAGGAATGTTAGAACTATATACTGCAAACATTTCAGAAAAAATATTAAAATGGAACAGAGTTGTAGCGAGGTAAACGCAAAAAATGTTAATTCATTTTTTTTTAGGGTAAAATTACGATTTTTACAATGTTCCACCACATAGAATTCAAAATAAATCTCAGTTTCGTTTTCAGCACCATCAAAAACATACAGTATGACGAAAATTGTGTTATATAAACCAATAATTTAAATTAGCTATTTAAAATCAATGGAAAAATCCCAATAGCTATTTACTTTTCCTACATTATTAAAACTATACTAGGGCCGGCGTACCTTAGGTGGTATGATGTCTGACTCGCATGGTGGTAGGCCGGGGTTCGAAACCCAACGCCGCCGCCGGCGAGAACAGCTAGACAATTTAACAAAATGTCTATAGGCCCCAGGTCGACTAAGCCTAAATAAAATGAGTAGGTACCTTGGGCACAGTATAAAGAGGGACAGTAGAACCACTCTCCGAAAAATTGGAAGTAAAATCTGTAGTCGCGCATGGCGACCGCGCAATGTTGGCAGTCGCTTTTGCTCCACTCTCGCATTGTTAATTACCAATTACAAGTGTGAATTACCAATTGCGTACTGCCGGTTTTACTTCCTGAGATCAAAGCGCCGACAGAAGAGTGATTTTACTGTGCTTTAGGTAAAACCAGGGGTAATAAATAGGCGGTTGAAGCGTACCACTGGCTCTGTTACCTTCCTTGTATAACGTAAGCCCTAGATATAGCAGACTACCCGCTATAATCCCAAACCGCAGCAGCGGTAGAAATCGGGAGACTATTATTTATTATATCAAAACTATATTACAATTTTAGAGCCAAGGCATGAGTCTGTTTCGGCCGATAAAATTATGATTTTTTATAGATAAAAATTATATCAGAAAATATTAAAACTCATGAGTTCTAGTTTACGTATTTATTAAAAAATATCAAAAGATCATTTCACATAAAGGTTACTCCATAATTAATAATCTATAAATATATCTTATCTTTGTTAGAATAATACAATTCAAATTTGAAAAAAATATTAGTTATACATTATACCTAAGAGACTGACAATTTTAGCTTTTTAGGCAAAATGTTAAAACTTCCATAAAACTGACCCGGTTTTAGCTTTATAGAAATAGTCCTGTCGCCAGGGGGGGTACAACGGCCTCCTTAATTCAGATGGACTTACCCAAGTTTTTTTTATATATTTTGACCCGTAGAATAAGAATTTTTTGGGTAACAGTTGATCCGGATGTCGATAAGATTACTATAGACAAAGAACTTGAGGAATTGCATAACAGCGATTTCTCGCAAAATAAAACATCTTTTTTTATTTTTTGGGTCATTCTAAGCAAAAAATATTCCTACAAGTTTTTTCGTAGAATGCATAGTTTTCGAGATAACCGCGGTTGAACTTTCAAAAAATCGAAAAATTGCAATTTTTGAACCCGAATAACTTTTGATTAAAAAATAAAGTAGAAATTCTGCTTACCGCATTTGAAAGTTTAAGTCAAATTATATCGGCTTTGTTTATTTGCATTGCTAAAAATAAATTTTTTTATTGTTAAACAAATCTATAAACACATAGTGTTTCCCGTGCCTAATACATGCGTTTTAACGCATGATACGTAGAAATTGACTCGCTTGCACTTGTAGCTACTCCACCTACTCGTTCGATTTTAAATGAGAAATCATTGAAAATATCGCTCACGCACTAGGTGTTTATAGCTTTGCTTAACAATAAAATAATAAATTTTTAGCAATGCAAATAATCAAAACCGATATAATTTGACTTAAACTTTCAAATGCGGTAAGCAGAATTGCTACTTTATTTTTTAATCAAAAGTTATTCGGGTTCAAAAATTGCAATTTTTCGATTTTTTGAAAGTTCAACCGCGGTTATCTCGAAAACTATGCATCCTAAGAAAAAACTTGTCAGAACATTGTTTGTCTAGAATGACCCAAAAAATACAAAAAGATGTTTTGTTTTGCGAGAAATCACTGTTATGTAATTCCTCAAGTTCTTTGTCTATAACAATCTTATCGACATCCGGATCAACTGTTACCCAAAAAATTCGTATTCTGCGGGTCAAAATATATAAAAAAAACTTGGGTAAGTCCATCTGAATTAAGAAGGCCGTTGTACCCCCCGTGACGACAGGACTAAAAAAAGGGTGGAGACATTGAATTTCATTAGTCTATTGCTACACTAAACTCTGCTTTGGAAAGGAAAGATAGTCGAAGTTAGTATGCAATTTGAAAGAAAGTGAAGAAAGTATAGAATAAAGAAGAAGGAAGGAAGAAGAATAGAATAGAGCACTGGCTAAGTAGCTCGAGAAACAAGAGACTAAAAAGAAGGTGGGATTCGAGAGCCAGAAAAAGGATTAAAATTAAAACAGATTTTTTTCTGAAATAATTTGGGCGTGAAATTAGAAGAGCTGGAAGAATAAAACAGAAATTAGATAAATAAAACCAGAAAGAGATCCTGAACAAACTAAAATGGAGGGCGCCAGTCTTACTCTTCAGCAAATTAACAAATATATAGATTAACTAAACTTTCCTAATATAAAATTTATGTTGTTTCTAAAAATAAAACTAAAATAAATAAAATAAATCTAAAATGGAGGGCGCCAGTCTTACTCTTCAGCAAATTAAAAAATATATAGATTAACTAAACTTTTCTAATATAAAATTTATGTTGTTTCATCCTAAACAAACTACCCTTTGAAGTGAAACTGGAAAGAGATATGTAATAAGCAAAAACGAATTCTACTAAATTATTTATTACAATTTTTACAAATATAGTATAATTTACAAAAGAAAATATACAATGTTACAATATGATACATATAGTTGGTAAATAATTGAATATAAAAGTCCTAGTGAGATTTGATGGTTTAAAAATAGAATAACCTATCAGTTTTTATGTTTGTACTGTTCATTTAAATTTAAATAAACCCAAAAATAACATACAGGAATATTTTAGATATATATTTTACCGCATTTTGACCAGTACCTATAGAAAATTCTGGATAAAGTCTCCCTGAAGACTTTATTTGGCTAATATTCACATCAGCGATCAACACACCGTGGTAGAGACAAAATTCAACGGTACGTGACCCATAAATTCACGTACGATAGAAGGAAACCATTCGATTTTCGGAAACGTCTAACCATAGACCATTCCAGACAGCCTCCAACCAAAAGTAAACCTATTTACTTTGAAGAAACGGAAAGTTTCCTGGTACGGAAAATATGCAGAAACGCCAACAAAAACCAAAAAACTCCAAAATCCGAAATCCAAAACCCAAAATCCAGACGAAAACCAAACCCTGAAACAATAGAATATTGTTTAGTATTTAGAAAACTAAAGTATAAAATGAACCAATATGGTTATAATGAGGCGATGACTTGTCTTCTCTCGTCATACCTAGCCAACAAGAGGTTAAGAGTTCGGATAGGGCCAACCCTGTCCGAAGTTGGGACCATGGAGGCTGGTGTACCACAGAGGGCTGTGTTATCGTCATATCTATATATCATATATACGGCAGACATCCCAAATGAACCCAGATCGTTGCTAAGTCTATACGCAGATGATACAACGATAGCTTTTAGCTGCACCCACCCAGATTTTGCAACAAGGCACCTACAAAAAGCTCTTGATGAACTACAAGAATGGTATGTGCAGTGATAAATAGCTGTCAATCCTGACAAAACACAGACCGTCAAGTACCAAAAAAGAAAAGGCAGACCAAATGAGGTACTATCAGTATTTGATACCCAAATCGAATGGTCAAATCAAGCCAAATACCTAGGCGTAATATTGTATAAAGGCTAACCTTTACAGAATACGTAAAACAAACAATCGACAAAGCTAAAGCCCTTAGGAGTCAACTTTCATCGCTAATAAGTCGAAAGAGTAAATTGATATTTAAGACAAAGATTAGGATGGCAAATTGTATAATTTTGCCAACACTGACACACGCCTCAGCCACATGGGAGCACACGTGTAAAACCAACAAGAAAAAAATACAAACCATCCAAAACCACATGATCAGGAAAGCTCTGAATGTACCTAGATATGTCCCATTAAGATACGTATTTGGACATATGCAACAAAAGAAAGCTCTGAGAATAATAGACGAAAGAGCACACGAAATATTCGACAATATCAGGAACCACGCCAGCAGATTATTAAGAGAATTAACTTACTATGACGAAAACCAAATAACGGTACATAGACGGCCTAGACAGCAGTTAGCTGGATATAGAGGAAACCCTTAAGAATGAAGAATTGAGAGAGCCACAGGATAGTCGAAGAACAAACGTCGCCCTTCTGGCACTAAGTACCCTTCAGGTAGGTCAAATGGACCATAGTCGCGGAAGTTGAGCATCGAGGTCACGTACCGATAGACGTGGGCTTGATGGCCACACCTTTCGGGCGCTCAGCCGTCGAGGAGAACAAAATTTATTTTGCCAATTCGGCGGCGAAGTGACCGAGGACACACGGTCTGGACAGCGAGACACCAATTTAGATCGGTACCTTGATATCCGGAACACATTTTTTTAGGACACAATTCCAAAGTAAAGTAACAAATTAACTAAGTCATTAATGGGGAGAAAAACTATTCTAGCTACCCCTAAAAGTCAGGTGGCTTAACCACATGAAGTAATACAGAGGATGTCCCATTACCCAGGGCATTCAAAGTAACGTTAAGTTCAACGCCTCCCCATTCGGTATGTCCTTCGATAGGGAGGGGTGGTGGTATAGGTTGGGGGTCAGATAGGTACCACTCCATTACGGGGTGTGACCGGTTTGATCTTTGGACATGTGGGTCCCAATTTTCCTTTGGAACACACATGTCCCCCGGGGCTGGGGTTGATACGAGCATGTGTGTGTTTGTGAGAAAACTAAAGTGTCAATTTTTTTTACCGGTATGAAAAAGAAATCAAAGAATTATTACCTTGTACAATGGATCTTCTCACAAACGACTGCTTGCCACGACAGCAAAATGAATACAAATTAGATACTACTGGTATTTCAAAATAACGAACTTTACAAAAACTAAAAGATGTATAGACTTGGGAACGGATATATTTTTGGTAGAGGCTTTGTAACTGTAACAACTCCCCCAAAAGCCCACAAAAAAAGAAGAAGAATCCCAAAAGAAATTTTTGCTTTTTTTCTACAAAACCAAACTAAGTTTGACATTCATGTCTAGAATTTCCTTACATACTGGAAAGAAAGTGAAATATATGAAAGAAAGCAATATATCAAAAAAAATAAAACACAATAAAATAGAAACCTTCCAAAGCAATGACATTTGGATTAGATGAATTTAATTATACCTTTCGGACTAATAGAACATCATAAAAAAATAAGACCCAATTTGTGATGATGATTTGTTTTTTGAAGACCACGAGAAAAATCAATACCAAAAAAACAAATGTACATAAATCAACTAACAAGATTTATATGAACCCTGACAAACTCGATCTGCCTATCAGAAACGAGAACTATGGATGTACTGATTTTACATCCTAACTTGACTCTTAGTTATCAATAGAATCAAAGTAGTAAAAAAACCGACGTAGGAGTAAAGCACAGGTCCATTTTAATATGCATAACGTACAGCAAACTTAAAATCAACTCTATAGATAATCACCACATAAACGATAATTTAACCCAAAGCTAAATAACTAAATCATAGCCATAAACACAGTAAATATCATGTACCCCGATTGAATTCAGCACTCAAACAATCTAACATTTATTTTAACAATCACTTAATTTGCCTGTCGCTTCCACATTCATTCAATTCTCAAATATTCATACAGTCAAGTCCTCAAATTTTCACTCATTTATTCAATATATCACTCAGCGCATGAACCAATAGAGTACCAACATACCTATAACTATACTTGTCTATTCTGGAGTAGCATAATTTGCATTTCAAACAATATCTGAGATCCAATGGAAGAAGAAAAAAAAAACAAACATAAAAATGCACTAAAACTAAAAATAACTTAATTACCTTTAATCTATTAATGTAGTACGATACTCATATCCTCCACGCACAGAGTTGAACGGAATTCAAAAAACGATTCCACGATAACACAACTCAAAATATATTTTTACACGCTTTAGGACAACATCCTAAAAAGCAATTACATATTGCAAAAAAATACAGTCGGAAAAATAAAAGAATACCCATGAACCAACATATAAAACACGCTGTATTTTCCTGTCACCGTGTCACAAAGAAAATTGGAAAAGACTGCAAGACTTGTACACATTTCTATATAGGTCAAAACGGCAAACAGGTGTATGTTTTCAAAAAACTTTTGATAGTGTGTAAAAAATATTTTATTATCAGCTAAGTACTTTCGACACATAACGTGTCATCATCAGAGCTTCGTCCTCTTATAAAACCTTCATAGAAGAGCAATTGCTAAACGACACAATAAAAAACATGTATACTGGGCAAAAGCCACAGATATAGGGTATAATAACCCCTCAGTAGATGTGATTTTATTCACTTTGAGAGGTTATTATACCCTATATCTGTGGCTTTTGCCCAGTATACATGTTTTTTATTGTGTCGTTTAGCAATTGCTCTTCTATGAAGGTTTTATAAGAGGACGAAGCTCTGATGATGACACGTTATGTGTCGAAAGTACTTAGCTGATAATAAAATATTTTTTACACACTATCAAAAGTTTTTTGAAAACATAAACCTGTTTGCCGTTTGACAAAGAAAATTGCCCAGCGCAAAATGTACTTGCGCTGGCCAATTTTTCGTGTGACACGGCGACAGGAAAATACAGCGTGTTTTTTATGTTCGTTCATGGGTATTCTTTAATTTTTCCGACTGTATATACTGCAAGTTACCTTGCAATATAAATAATGGAATTTACATCACATTATGAGTTTCGTAAGTCCGGCAACAACGGCAAATGACTTAAAACTTAAACGATACACCTCAAAGGATGAGTTTCATAAGTCCGACAACATCGGCAGTGACTTAGAACTCAAACGATACACTTCAAAACATGAGTTTCATAAGTCCGACAACAATGGCAATGACTTATAACTTAAACGATACACTCCAGAACATGAGCTTCATAAGTCCGACAACAATGGCTATGACTTATAACTCAAGCGATACATTGCAAAACATGAGTTTCGTAAGTCCGACAACAACGGCAATGACTTAAAACTCAACCGATATAGGTACCTCAAAATTCCATACTACAATAACACTTAAGACCTAGCGAAAGGATTCGGATTTATCAAAGAAAAACCAAAGTTTAGATATCCATTTCCAACGCATCGAACCCACAGTGCATTGTAGCCGACACTCAAAATCGATTTCACTTAACACAAATTGCGAAACCACAAAACAAAAACATGAGAGACCTTAATAATTTTTTAAAGGAAACTCAAACACTATACAAGAACTAAGTACATTATACAAGGGTTTTTATCATTTAACAACAAGAGCATTTATCTCTAGACTAAATATCACTTCACGACAAACCATACCACACCTACCCTAGATTGGTAAATGGTAATAAACAAAAACGAACAAGATAAAGTTTCAACCAATCATTTGGAAATCAAACAAAACACAACACTGGTACGAATCAAACCTAGTTACAATTCAATTTAGCCAAAGAAATTGATATTAAACAAGGATCAGGCTCACAGCTAATAACTAAAGCTTCATATACAGGGTGTTTCATTAATAATTGTCCATATAGTAACTGGAGAAACCTTAGCACAAAATACGAAGATTTAACATAAAACACTTAAATAAAATGTGGTTCCTTACTGAGTCACAGGGTGTTTTACCTAAAAATTTAAAAACTATTTTTGCTCAGAATTTTAAAACTATTCGACGTATCCTTTTCATACTTGGCCAGGAAGTATAGGTACTGTACAAGCTACTAAATTATGTTAAACAAACGTTTCTGGTTATTACCAGAGGCGTATGACGGGGGAAAGTGAATGGTTGACCCTTTCCAAATTCTACGTCACTGGCGAAATTGCTATTTTAGTTCAATTTTTGGATTCTCCAATACTTTCTATGAAAATAATATACTCTTCATTCGTAACGATAAATTCATTAGTTTTCTAGATCTTTCAAGTTAAAAATGAAACGACACAGTTATTTTGATTAATGTATGGTGTCGCTTCATTTTTAATTTCAAATATGTATCTCGAAAACTAATCATTTTATCATTAGGAATGAAGAGTATATTATTTACATAAAAAGTATTGCAAAATCAAAAAATTACAATAAAATAGCAATTTCGTCAGTGGCGTAGAATTTGAGAAGGTTCAACCAGCCACTATCCCCTGTCATACGCCTCTGGTAGTAGCTAGAAACGTTTATTTATCTTTATTTAGTAGGGTGTGCAGTACCTACACTTTCTACCAAGTATGATAAGGATACGCCATATAGTTTTAAAGTACTGGGTACAAATAATTTTTAAATTTTAATCATATGAATCATATCATAAATTAATCAAAATAACTGTGCCGTTTCATATTTAACTTCAAATATCTCGAAAACTAATGACTTTATCGCTACCAATTGAGAGTATATTATTTAGGTGGAATATATTGGTGAATCTAAAAATGGCACTAAAATAGTCTTTCCTCCAGTGGCGTAGAATTTGAGAAGGGTCAACCATTCATCATCCCCTAACGTACGCCTCTGGTAGTAGCTATAAACGTTTATTTATCATTATTTAGTAGGGTGTCTATTAGTCGCACTTTTTGCCAAATATGAAAAGGATACGTCGAATAGTTTTAAAATTCTGAGCAAAAATAATTTTTAAATTTTTAGATAAAACACCCTGTAACTCAGTAAGGAACCACATTTTATTTAAGTATTTTAGGTTAAATCTTCATATTTTGTGCTACGGTTTCTCCAGTTACTATAAGGACAATTATTAATGGCGTTTTTGGCATGAAAGAGAGAGCTGGAAGAATAAAACAGAAATTAGATAAATAAAACCAGAGATCCTGAACAAACTAAAATGGAGGACGCCAGTCTTACTCTTCAGCAAATTAACAAATATATAGATTAACTAAACTTTCCTAATATAAAATTTATGTTGTTTCTAAAAATAAAACTAAAATAAATAAAATAAATCTAAAATGGAGGGCGCAGACTTACTCTTCAGCAAATTAACAAATATAGATTAACTAAACTTTCCTAATATAAAATTTATGTTGTTTCATCCTAAACCAACTACCCTTTAAAGTGAAACTGGAAAGAGATATGTAATAAGCAAAAACGAATTCTACTAAATTATTTATTACAATTTTCACAAATATAGTACAATTTACAAAAGAAAATATACAATGTTGCAATGTAATACATATAGTTGGTAACTAATTGAAAATATAAGTTCATTCTTGACCTGTGCTTGGTGGTGTGAACAGCGCTTGGCTCCGCGTTCTACGAATACGAGGTCTTTCCTAAGTACTAACGTACCTAACCTACCCCAAATTGTTTTTGTCTGGGTAAGTTGAGCATTAGCTTAATCATTTGAATACTTCTTTCTTTTTATAGGCTTAATTTGATATATTTTGTTATTTTTCTTTTTTATATATTATTTATTACAAAACTTGCACTGACTGGCTTTTTGTATTATGAGTAACGAACAGGGGGGTACGTCCCCCCTCAAACCCGTCGAGAACATAATTTTAGATTCCGCATCAAATAGTAATAACGATATTTCTAACTCCCATAGCCTATCTCAGAACGATAAAACCCATCAGGAACAAAAAATTATCAACCTCTACTCCGAAAAAGATAATGGGCCCTTTTTTGTGTATTTAGAATCAACAAACATAGATACGAAAGTAGGTTCGTTTAATGGGATTAAAATTGCTAGAGATATTTTCAATTTAAAATTAAAAGATATTCGAAAAATACATAGTAAAGGCCTTAATCGAATTGCAATTGAATTTATTAATTTTGAATCAGCTAATCAATTTCTAAATAATAAAACTTTGTTAGACAAGGGTTATAAAATTTATATTTCCTTTAATTTTGTTACTTGTAAGGGTATAGTTAGACAAATTGATCTAGAGATTGGTGACAAAGAATTGTTGGATTGTTGCAGTACAGGCTCTGACATCGAAATACTAAATGTTAGAAGACTCAATAGGAAGGTATTCAAGAATGACATAATCACGTACGAACCAACAGGCACAGTACTCTTTACTTTTAAAGGTGTAATAATGCCTAAAATAGTAAACTTTTATGGCATGCCGAAACTAGTTAACGTTTACGTAGCACCAGTTACTCAGTGTTTCAATTGTTTAAGGTTTGGGCACACTAAAACAATCTGTAAGAGTAAAGATCGTTGCATTAACTGTGGTGAACTTGCCCATACTGAAGCATGTGAAGTCAGATGCTTCTTCTGCAAGGGACCCCACAAAGCCACTGATAAGAACTGCCCCGAATTCCTGAGGCAAAAAAACATTAAAGAATTAATGGCATACGAAAATATGACTTTCTATGATGCTAACGAAGCAGTCACAAAAACATATGTAGAAAAAGATAAGTTTATTATGTATGCCAGTGACTTCCCAGTTCTTAGGAATAGGAAGTCCAATAATATCCCAAACAATAATGTTAGCATCAACGACTCTGTCACGCCCTCCCAAAGAAGAACTCATAACTTCAAATCCTCCACTACCAAACGCTCATTTCAACAGGTGGTCTCTAACTCAAACAACAAAAGACGAGTCATTCAAAAAGGGTACGACAAGAAAGCTCATGAAGAAAACCTCTTTCTCCCTAATTCACGCCCCGAAAAATCAACATACTCTCCCTCCCAACAACAAGCCTCAACATCATATAACACAAACACAGAAAAACCCTCATCAAACTCTCTACAAAACTTAGCCTGGCATCTCAGTGCATTGCAACATATTCAACATTCTGACTCAGATACTTTATATAATACCAGAAACGCTTGTCTACATTTTCTCAATAATGCGACATTCGATAATTTAAATATTCTCAAAAATATATTATCCCAGACAAACTTGGACTATATGGACCAAGATTCAATCTCAGACTTTGACTCTTTATAACTTCCTATACACCACAATGTCTCACAACCCAAAACTAAAAATAATACAATGGAATATCAGAAGTGTTAATGCAATAAATGCAGTGTTCCAATATGGCAATCACTGCCACTTTACTAAACGAAATGGTAGAAGGTATACCCTTAAATAATCTGATCATTATGGGGGATTTGAACTCACACCATCCCGCTTGGGATGAAGGGGTATGCAATAAAGGTGGTAAAGTTATTTTTGATTTTTCCTTTGATAATGACCTTACAGTGTTAAATAATGGCTCAGCAACCTTATTTCAAGACTCTAATAAGAACATCAGTGCAATAGATCTTGCAATTGTGAGTAACAGTATGTGTTTGTCGTCTGAGTGGGGTGTTATCCAAGACTGCGGTAACAGTAACCACTTTCCTACATACATTAAATTAAATATAGAGGACCTTAATGGAATAGAAAGACACTTACTTAAACCATACAAAACAAGAAACACTAAAAAAGCTGACTGGAATACCTATTACCAGAACATATTATTAAACAAGCAAAACTTGTCAGAAATCAAAGACTATAAGGATTTCCTTACAGTCATAAACACAGCGGCAGATGAAGCAATCCCTTTCAAAAATTGTGGGGTACATGGTAGACCCAGGAATCCATGGTGGGACGAAGAGTGTTCCTTATGGATCAAAACACGAAAAGAAGCAATCTCCAATTTTAATAATTCCCCCTCTATAGAAAATTTTATCGAAACAAAACGCATAATCGCTATGACTAGGAGGAACTTAAAAGCAAAAAAGAAATACAAATTTAAAAACTTTTGTGAATCCTTAAATAGAGGATCCAATATCACTTACGTTTGGAATAAAATTAAAAAATTTTCCAATTATCACAATAATAAAGTTGTTGATAATCCGCCAGATAATATTAAATTAGAAATATTAGGTAAAATGTCTTCAATAAACATTGATCCCAATTTTAATATGTCATATGATAACCAAGAAGTTGCTCCCTTTTCAATCCATGAGTATAATTTGGCGTTAAATAATAAAAAAGGTTCTGCGCCAGGTATCGATGACATATCTTACTTGATGTTAAGAAACCTCCCACTGGCAGCCAAAAACACACTGTTAAGAATTTACAACCTTTGTTTGAGTGGGGGTCCTGTTCCTGTGGAATGGAAAAAATTTAATGTAATTAACATCTTAAAGCCTCAAAAAAACCCTACTTTCTCTGAGAGTTTCAGACCAATAGTCCTATCATCCTGTGTACTTAAAACTCTCGAAATCATAATTAAAAATCGTCTGGAATGGTTTATGGAACACAATTCACTATTTAAAATTAATCAATCAGGTTTCAGGAAAGGTAGAGGGACATATGATAATTTAGCTCTTTTACACTCTACGATTTTAGAAGCATTTGAATCTTCCCAAACGGTATTAGCCATTTTTCTAGATATTAAATCAGCCTACGACAATGTTGAAATATACAACCTTTATAATAAACTTAAAAATTTAAACTTCCCCTTGGCTTTAATCAACCTTATCCTTAAAATCCTACAAAATAGACTTTTATATTCAAGAGCTGATGACGGCAATTTCTTGGGACCATACCAAACTTCTAAGGGGCTACCTCAAGGCTCTCCCTTAAGCACCATTCTTTTTAACATATACATTCATGACCTTTTCTATTTATTCTCTAACGAAGTGAAAATATGTGGGTATGCAGATGATTTACTATTGTATATTAGCGGTAAAGACATTCATAGTATGACAAATAAGATCATCCCAGAAATTACAAACACTCAAAACTGGCTAGAAGCTCATGGGTTGTCTATTTCAATTGATAAATGTGAAGCTGTGTGGTTCACAAGAGGTCAACGCAAAACAAACCGCCCTATAATCTCTCTTAATAATAACAATAACATTCCCTTCAAAAATCAGGTTAAATTCTTGGGCATCACTTTTCATAAAAACTTGAAATGGGACCCTCACATAGACAAAATTGTACTTAAGCAAAGAAAAATATCAATATATTGAGAGCATTGTGTGGAGCTTGGTGGGGTGCAGACCCCAAGATTCTAATTATGGTCTTTAATGCTTTGATTAGGTCTCATATAGATTATGGCTCCTTTCTGTTCAGCCCAATTACACAGAAATGTAGCAATAACCTAAATAAAGTATTTTTCGAAGGGCTCAGAATATGCCTGGGATGCATGAAATCCACTCCACGCTTAGCAATCTTAGCTGAATCTGCTCAGATTGACCTGGAACATAGAAGTCTAATACTAGCGTCTAAATTCATATCTAAAATTATCAAAATTAACAATCACCCAGTAATAAAGACGCTTCTTAACATACGTAGAAAAATCATAAATAAACCCATTTTCCACAAGGCAAACCTCGTACCTCTTCTTGTAATGGCCCTTGAACATTTTTTCCCTTATCAAAACAAAATACACAAACATCCAAACTTTCCTTGTTATGACTTGGACTTCAACATATTAATCAATCCAATACAAACGTTAAACTGTAATCTTAAGAAAAATGAATCATCAATCAAACAAAAATTTTCAATATTCACCCAAAAGTACAATAGGGATTTCTCCTTTGTATATACTGACGCCTCCAAAAGTAATGGGAGAATAGGTTTTGGAGTCAACATTCCCAACATTAACTTCAAGTTTTCTTCTAGGCTTCCTGGTGAGATATCTATAACAAAAGCCGAAAATGTGGCAATTTACCAAGCAATTAAAATCATAATATCTAAAGACATCAAGAAGGCTATTATCTTCTCAGATTCTCTAAATGCTATATCTAAAATTAAAAACCCTAAAATATCAGCCACTGATGACTCAATCTCCCTCAAAACAAAAAATCTCATCTTATCAGCATATAAGAAAGGTTTTGACATTTTAATCTCATGGATTCCAGGACATTCTGACATTCCTGGTAATGTAGAAGCTGATTTACTAGCCAAAATAGGGACAGGCTTAAATATTCCGTTGGCTATGTTATTAGACTCCCAAGATATTCTAAACTCCATAAAGGAAAAAATTATTACTAAATTTAAAATCAATTGGGAAGCCATGCTGCGGAGGAAAAACTACCAGTATATGAGAATGCAAACCTCTTTTTCCTTTAAGGCATGGTTCTCAACCCTAACATTTAAAAACAGAAGACATATCACCACAATAATAAGAATGAGAACAGGTCATTGCTTAACTAAACAACACCTTTTTAAAATCAAAATAATAGACAGTCCAGCATGTGAATGCGGAGTAGTGGAGGATTTAAACCATATTTTCTTTGAATGCCCCATTAATGTTATTCCCAACATGGACTTATACACAATCTTTATTTCAATGAAATTCAAAACACCAATCTCAATAGATACAATCTTAATATCCCCTAACGAAAGGTCGGTCAGTGCAATCTTACAGTTTCTTGACTATAATAAAATTAATTTGTAATTTATGATGCTCAACCTTAATTTAATATGTTTAATATTTTTGCCTTTCAGTTTCTCCTCTGTGGCGTTCCTATTACCATTTGTTTACAATCTGTGTTTGTGTTTCCTATTTGTATATAACACCTTAACCTCAAATTTTTAAAAGTCAGGAAAAAATGCTACCATCTCACGCAAATGTCAGCGGCCCTGATATGGTTTAGAACCAGATTACATCACGGTCGCCAACAAATAGTGCTGGCGAATCGCCTCATAGCGAAGCCATAAAAAAAAGAGAAGAAGAAGAAGAAAATATAAGTCCTAGTAAGATTTGATGGTTTAAAAATAGAATAATCTATCAGTTTTTATGTTTGTGCTGTTCATTGAAATTTAAATAAACCCAAAAATAACATACAGGAATATTTGAGATATATATTTTACCGCTTTTTGACCAGTAGCGATAGAAAACCCTGGATAAAGTTTCCCTGAAGACTTTAGTTGGCTGATATTCACATCAGCAATCACCACACCGTGGTAGAGACGAAATTCAATGGTACGTGACCCATAAATTTACGTACGATAGAAGGAAACCATTCGATTTTCGGAAACGTCTAACCATACACCATTCCACACCAAGGGCGGATCCAGGAAGGGGGCCATGGGGGCCATGGCCCCCTCCGAGAATTTAAAAAATATAAATTTAAATATTTGCAGTTCAAATGCTTTTAGTTTCAAACACATGTATATGTACAAAATAGGAGATAAATATATTGTCTGGACTAGAATTGAACAAAAGCAGTAACGAAAGCCTCAAGAATGACAGAGGATGTTTTGCAAATCAAAATGTTAATAATTTTACAAAGTGACAATTTTTAGAACGACCTTGGTAGCCATCAAAATCGTATCAATTTCCATATTCTCTATACACATAGAAAAGAAATGAAGCGTTACTTGGGTCACCAGCACTTAGAACAAAGGAGTTTATTGGTACTTTTGGCACAGTCAAAAGATATTGTTTATCCAGATTGCGTTTTATTTTTCTAACGAAAAACATGGTCACAATAAAGGGATGAAAGCTCAAAGTCTTGTCACGAAACCTTTAACATGTTTAGCTAAACTCATCGTCAAAGACGGAGCCATACAAACCCATGAAAAAACGTCATACCAGAAGAAGTGCGTTCAGGTTGAACCTGCAAAAGTCAGTCATTAACCAGATATACTCTCAGAGGTCTAAATCATCATCATCACGTAGCGCTACAACCCTGGGTGGGTCCTGGCTGACTGTACAACTTTCTTCCAATTTCTTCGGTCTTCCATCAACGTAGGGTCAAATGGAATGTTCATTTTCCGGAGATCTGCTTGGATGTTATCTCTCCATCGCATTCTAGGACGTCCAAGCGGTCTTTTGCCTGTAGGAATCTCCTCCCATACCAGTTTTACAAGTCTTTCGTTATGAAGTCTGTGCACGTGGCCTGCCCATCTTAGTCGCTGTGATTTAATTTCTTGGACAATATCGGTGGCATTGTAAAGTGCTTTTAATTCGATGTTGGTTCTGATCCTATACTGGTTTGTGTTAATGTCGTGGTGAGGTACGAAAATTTTTCTAAGTTTTTTTTTCGTTCAGAGGTCTAAATAGGCACAAGAAAATAGAGAAAGACTACTAGACCAGGGCGCATCTGTAAAAATAGTACATTTGGACGTTGAGAGGTGACTCATATTTTTTTGCAGAAATTGATTGAAAATACTTCATATAATAATATTTGAGTTATCCTCCCACTCAAAAAGGTCCGGAACATTGTTTAAATAATCAAAATGCCACAAAATGAAGAAAAAATTCGATATTTTTCTTGGTTTTTTAATTATAACTTTAAAAGTATTCATTTCCGAGAAAAGTTATACTAACATAAAAGTTGCGTAATTAAATTTCCTATAATATAGGATTCGTTAAAAATTTTAAAAATTGTCACCCTTGTTGCAAAATAGCAATAATTGCGAAAAAGCGATAAAAAAACAAGTATTCGCATTTTACATTTTTCAACCATTTATGCTTCACTTAGGACCTTCATATTTTACCCAGAAAAACCTTATGATATAAGAAAACAATACGGTGAATTTCATTAAAATCTATTTAATAGATTTTGCAAAATAAATTTTGCAATCCAGGGCTGAAAATGAAGCACTCAGCAAGTTTAGTTATTTTTTACATATACAAGAATACTGTTCCTTTCATTTGCAATTTGCAAAATTAAAATAGGTTAACCACTACGGCAGTAAATAATAATATATTAGATAAAAATTGCAAGAAATTTTGGTGGAAATCAACTTGTGTGAATCGAACACCTCTGTCCTGCGCGTGGCACCAAAAATTAATGTTTATTTAAAAAAATTCCTGACGCGGTGGTAGTTAATGGATTTTAATTTAAAAAAAAACGCAAATGAGAGGTACAGTATTCTTTCATACGCAAAAAAAAATTCAACTTGCTATCTGCTTTATTTTCCCTCCTGCAACATTTTGAAAAAATGAATTTTTTTTGCGAAAGCTAGATTTCAAAATTTATTTTGCAAAATCTATTAATCCGATCTTAATGAAATTTACTGTCTTGTTTTATTATATCATTAAGTTTTTCTTAGTAAAATATGAAGGTCCTAAGTTTAGCATAAATGGTTTAAAATCGTAAAATGCAAATACTTGTTTTTTATTGTTTTTTCGCAATTATTGCTATTTTGCAACAAGAGTGACAATTTTTAAAATTTTTAACTCATCCTATATTGTAGGAAATTTAATTACGCAACTTTTATGTGTACACAACTTTTCTCGGAAGTTAATGCTTTGAAAGTTATAATCAAAAAACGAAGAAAAAAATCGAATTTTTCCTTCATTTTTTGACATTTTGAATATTTAAACAATGTTCCGGACATTTTTGAGTGGGAGGATAACTCGATTATTATTATAGGAGTGAATTCCAAGAAATTTCTTCAAAAAATATAAGTCACCTCTTAACGTCCATCTCAAAACAGATGCGCCCTGGACTATACGACTAATAGTAGAGTCTATAGTGTTCTTAAGTCGACAAAATACTCCTCTAAGAGGCTATCGTGATGATAGCCTTCTTCTTCTGGACGAAGATGCTAGACCTAACAATGAGGGGAATTGTTAAGGTTTAAAATCGCATCAGGAGATAAGGCTCAAACAACACCTATCCACCGCACCTTCCCTTGCAGAATACATTAGTAGCACCAGTCAAAATCAATAACATATAACATGTTGTGGTGAAGAAATAATTGAACAAATAATGAATCAGGTTCAAAGTGCAAATTATTACTCTGTCATGTTTGACGAAATGACCGACGGATCCCACATGGAACAGCTTTCTCTAAATGTGAGATACATACACAATAACAACATTAGTGAAGACTTTGTCAAGTTCATTGACGCTTATGAGAACATAAAAATAATTAGTGAAAATCAGAAAGAGGGGAAGAACTATAAGTTTGGAATGTCTTTATGGCACTCAAAAGTCTGTGAAAAGTGCCTTAAAACTCACTATTATAACCCTCATCTTTAAAAATTTTCCCCAGACCCTCCGGTACCCCTCTCAAAAAAAGTTCATGGCCCCTCCCGAAAATCTGTCCTGGATCCGCCCTTGTTCCACACAGCCTCCAACAAGAAAGTAAACCTATTTACTTTGAAGAAACGGAAAGTTTCCAGGTACGGAAAATATGCAGAAACGCCAACAAAAAACCAAAATCAAAAACCATAAGACGAAACTCCAAAATCCTAACTCCAAAACTCCAAAATCCGAAATAAAAAACCCAAAATCCAGACGAAAACCAAACCCTGAAACAATATAATATTGTTTAAGATTTAGAAAACTAAAGTGACAATTTTTTTTACCGGTATGAAAAAAAATCAAAGAATTCCTTGTACAATGGATCTTCTCACAAACGACTGCTTGCCACGACAGCAAAATGAAGACAAATTAGATATTACTGGTCTTTCAAAATAACGAACTTTACAAAAACTAAACGATGTATAGAGGTGGGAACAGATATATTTTTGGTAGAGGCTTTGTAACTGTAACACTAAGAAGCGCTTCTTAGCTAAGTGGCGGATTTTTTAGCTAAAAGGCTGATTCTCTAAGAAACTACGACATATGTACCTACAGTCACGTCACTGAATAGTTTACACCTTTATTTTTATATTGTGATACTGTGAGATCGCAGTGTCGTACGAATATACTAAATGTCAAATTGCTTGTCAAAAATTTTGTGCGTATGGAACAATAAAATAAAAAGCTATTAAACGCGGCCAAAATGCCATTTTTCTACAACCGTGTTAAAAATGCAATTTTTAGCACTCCATACGAGCGTTAACAATGCTACTTTAAGGCACTAGTGCTTTAAAATTATTATGGCACTGCAATTCGTATTGACCGTATTAGGTCTGGATCCCGCGTATGAAAAAAAAGTTGATTAATAGCAAGCTGAAAATTTGTTAATAGCTTAAGGGTGTCTAGTCGGATAAACTTTGATATATGTGAACACTGGAAGAGGGGCAGTTTTAATTATTGTGGAACAGGATAAACATTTGGAACGGTCAGATCACGAAAACGGCACATTTATTTTGTCCGACAGAACAGACTTAAATTCTCCGAACAGAGATTAAACTCTCATGCAAAAATCAGACTGCTATTTATTACCTGTCATAATTCCTGTCATTTGACATTCTACATGTTTCACTTATTAAAACGCCCATTTGGTGATAAATAGCAGTCTGATTTTTGCATGAGAGTTTAAGCTCTGTTCGGAGAGTTTAAGTCTGTTCTGTCGGACAAAATAAATGAGCCGTTTTCGTGGTCTGACCGTTCTAAATTTTTAACCTGCTCCACAATTAAAACTGCCCCTGTTCCAGTATTCCCATATATCAAAGTTTGTCCGACGAGACACCCTTAAGCTATTAACAAATTTCCAGCTTGCTATTAATCAACTTTTTTTTCATACGCGGGATCCAGACCTATATAGGCAATTTTGATGTAATGTCAAAAAAATATAAAAATGGAATGTCAGTCAAGTTCAAGTAAAATTTTTGTAGATATTGTCCTGTAATTACGTTTGTAGAAAAAATATTATATGATATGCGTGTTAAAAATTTTTAAGGCACTCATCTGAATTGCAGAACTCGCTTTCGCTAATTCTGCAAACTTTCACATGCGTACCTTAAACGTGTACTTTTAACACGCGCATAAATAACTATTAAATCACGCGCAAAATCGAGCGCAATTGACAAACTTATTAATTTTAACTCAATTTTATTCAAAAATACTATTTTATTATAGAAAAATATCTATTTTATTTTGATTTTTAAATTTTAATCAAGCTATTCTGGGTCCGCCACTAGTCGTAACTTTACCGTAAAAGGTGCGTATAAACGAGGTAAAAATTCAAAAAATTGGCCACTAAATATTAATGGGTGTAAACTATTCAGTGGCCACAACGGTCCATTCATATTATGCAATATTATTATAAATAATCTGTAGTCTGTACACTTCTACTAGCCCTCAACTGGTAACGATTTGTTATTAAAATATCCCGGTGTTAAGAATATTCTCGCTTAGCACTAAGGTTATTCCAATAAGAGCGTTATTATTTGTTAGAGTTGTTATTATTTTTTATTATTTTATAGAGGGATATTATTTTTTAGAGGGTTATTATTTTTTAATACCTGATTTCTTTACAGTATCAAATACTATGAAGATATCGTATCGTTCTTTTTTGCTTGTATAATTCTGGAGTTGATTCCAATTTGATCAAATTACTCTCTGTTCTTGTCACGTTTCTATTTCTTGGTTATTTTTCATAGGAAATGAACTTTCTTTTCCTTTGCATCAATAAATAAATACTTTGTTTTGTCGATATTGACATCCAATTCCCGTCTTAAATATGTACATATTTTTCAATTGTTTTGTGCATCATATTACTGCATATTTATATGCCCTGTTATTTGCAAGTAGCAAATAGCAAAAAACTGCATAGTATGTAATAAGTAAAAAAAAATGATAATACTCTAAATACTGACACCATATATTTTATACTATTGAGTACACAAATTTATTACAATATCTCTTTTCCTTTATTTTTTATTGTACAAACTTTTTAGCTCTTTAGATGGATACTTGGATAAGTCTTTGAAAAATAGAGACGTGCCATATTGGAATTATTTTATATTAAAATATCAGTTTTTTTTGCTTTATTTTCTGGCTGGTTTGAAAAAAATGAATATGGAATGGTTGGATGGTTACGCTATGGCTAATCTTGGAGAACATTGGATTTTTACCCCATTCAGGTAAATATGTTTTTAAATATAAATATTACTTCTAAAATTTAATACATAAAGGTAAATATAAAAATAAATCGAAAAACGATAAATTTTAAAATAGCTTTTGAGATAATATTACATAAAGAACATAACAAAATATAATATATTGTACATATATAAGTGAGAAAAAAGACATATTCCTCACGAGTGCCGCAAATCAAGCGAGGGAGAAATATGTCGTTTTCTTACGTGTTGTACACGGTACTTTTTCTATGGATGCGTTTTTTTCAAGAGTTCAAACTTCAAAATTAAATAATTTAGGTGCTTTTATGTAGATTATATGCCAAAATTGAAATAAAATTCATATTATTATAAACATATGTAGGTATTTAATATTCTTAATATTTATATACTTTTATTTATTTAAAATTATAGTTACCAGTTATTATGTGAACAGTTTTGAAAAGTAATTCCTGGTAAGTTTTGATCTGACACATTTTATTTGACAAAAATATTTGTGTTTGTATGTATTGTGCATGGAAACCGCGATTGTACGTATGGAACCCGTGAGAAAAAATATTTCTCACTGCAATGGCCGACTTTTCTCACAGCCTGAGAAATTGTTCGTTTTGAATGTATGTAAGTAGTGAGAGAAATTGCACATTGTATAGCATCCATAGAAAAAATATATATAATAATTAAGCAATTAATATTTAAGTGAAATAATGCTCTAGGTAACAACTTGTAATAATATGAGGGTTCTGGGAGACAACAGGGGATGTAAGGTAGAAATTATTATTACAATATCCAGATTTAGCAATACGGCTCACACTCCCTCTAAGGGGAAAATTGACTCATCCCAGATACCTACGGTATCAAAAGGATTGAGCTCTGGTGGGACTCTTTCCGTGTTATCGAGCCCTAGGTGACTTGGTATGCAGGTGTATCTCCAATAAATTTTCGTACACATCTGGCTGTTGCGAGTAGTTATTAGGTTATTAGTTATTATTATTATCCAGATTTACTCATACGGCTCACACTCCCTCTAAGGGGAAAATTGACTCATCCCAGATACCTACGGTATCAAAAGGATTGAGCTCTGGTGGGACCCTTTCCGTGTTATCGAGCCCTAGGTGACTTGGAATGCAGGTGTATTTCCCAAAAATTTTCGTACACTTCTGGCCGTCACGAGTAGTACAGCTTTCTGCATGGTCTTATAAAGATGTTCATTCAGACACAGCTTTTTTATGCTTTCGAAGAGGGTCTTCGGAATGACTCCAGTAGTAGACAAAATAATCGGTATCGTCTGGGTACTTTGCATTCTCCATTGCCTTCGTATTTAAATTTCTAGATCTCTGTACTTGGCGATCTTTTCAGTAAATTTACTACGTAGATTATTGTTGTTAGGTATCGCCACATTAATTAGTGTTGTTTGTCTGGTTAATTTATTAACTAGTACGAGATCTGGTCTATTATGTGCCACTGTTTGGTCTGTGAGCACAGTGCAGTCCCAGTATAGCTTGTAGTTGCCATCCTCAAGCATACTCTCAGGGACGTATTGATAATATGGGAGATGGTCCGTTTGGAGAAGTCCCAGCTTGATAGCTATCTCCTGATGAAGGATTTTTTCCACTGCGTTATGCCGTTCCTTGTATTCAGTTGCAGCAAATGCCTGGCAGCCCCCTGTAAGGTATTGGATGGTTTCTTGGGCTTGGCATTCATATCGGCATCTGTCATTTTGAACTTGAGGGTTTTTAAAGATATATTTCAAGTAATTTCTGGTTGGTATAACCTGATCCTGAATGGCCAGTAATGAACCCTCCGTTTCAGGGAACATCTTTCCTGATGTCATCCAGTAGTTCGACGCTATATTGTCGACAGGCGCTCACTTTTTCGTCCTTAGTAAGATGGTTTATGCGCATTTCTGGTTCCCTCAGTTTGATCGGTGTTGTGTCATCTACTGCGCAGATAGCACGATGTCTCAGCCTGCATCTGAAAATAAGTTCTTAAATTAGAAATTTGTCTATCTAATTGCTCACCTATATCCATAAGTCCTCTTCCTCCTAGATTCCGTGCTAATGTTGTTCTTTCTACTGCACTTTTAGGATGGTGTTTTTGTGCCGTTGTGAGGTGTGTTCGTACTTTTCGCTGAAGATTTTCGATATCTGTTTTTGTTCACTTAACAATACCAAATGAATAGCTAAGCTCGAAACAAGCGTAGGTGTTTAGTGCCTTAAACAAATTTTTACTGTTAAGCTGTAAACGAAGCAGCTGTTTTATCCTTCGTATAAACTCAGTAGTTATATCAGTTTTCATTTGCTTATGGTCAATTTTCCACGCCTGCTTTACTCCAAGATATTTGTATATATCCTTTTCACCCATGGCCTCGATGTTCTGGCCATTGTGTGTTGACAACTTCTTCTTCTTCTTTCCTCTTAATTGCCACACATATATTTGGCGCTCCAACGTCAGGGGCTTTGCCTTCTGTTCTTTGTCCACGTTGTTCGACTAAGTAATGTCACACATATATTTGGCGCTGACCAACGTGGGACGAGATCTATTTCCTTCTTCTAGATAATGTTTTTTATCAGCTTTTATCGTCATTTTTCTATCCACCTTTCTGTCTATTTATATTACCAGGAGATAACTGAGAGTTAGATATTTTCGTTGAATTTTATTTAACAAAAAATCTCTGTTTTTTCTACTTCTTTGCTTTCTGTTTGTGAAAATAATAACTAGTATTTTAAAAATTTATTGCTTCTTTAATTCTACCTTAATTATTTATTTCTTACGACCAGAAGAAGGGATAATATATATTTGTTTAAATTTTATTTCATAAAAATATTTTCTTGTATATTGTTGTACACATGTTGGTTTAATTGTTTAAATTTATTATGCGTACCAAAAAATTTTTGTAAATTGCTTTGTATATTGTTATGCATATAAGGTACATTGAAAATTTTAGCAATTCTTAATTCTAGATTTACTGTCAATTACTTATCTAGATTTTTGTAAATTTTTATTGCTAAGGACTGCTTAGCTGTTAATTTTAAAAATTTGATTTTTCAAAAAAAACTGAAAAGGGTTTTCAGATTTAAATTTTTATGTCTCCCTTTGTCAAATCCAATTGACATTTAATTCGTAATATTCTTACCTACTCTTCTTATTCTTTTGATATACTAATATCAGGTGAATTATTTGTTTGTGCTTCTATCGAATTAAAATAGTAGATGATCTGGCTAAAAAAGCAACAACTGAGGAATCCGCTCTGCAAAACTATCAACTTCCTATGGGAGACATAATCTCTATTATCAGATCTATCAAACGGGCGAAATGGCAGGAACAATACAATAATTCAGACAAAGGAAATTATTACAAAAAAATCCAGCCTACACTTCCCATCAAGACATGGTTTAATCAAGTTTACAACAGAGGCTTTATCAAAACTATTTGTTGAATAAGAAGTAATCACTGTCTGACTTCAGTCTACAAAAGAGAAGTAGGACTTATAGATAATGATGAATGTTTATGTGAAGAGCTAGCTGATCTACAACATATGCTGTTAGAATGTCCTTTACATTTTATTGAAATATCAAATTTCTATACCAATCTAATTCAAGTTAATGTACAATTTCCTTTTAATCTTATATACCTTTCACAATCAAACAATCTAAATGTTTATAAAATTTTATACAACCATGTTAATTGTTTAAAATTAAAGCTCTGAAAAAAAAAGAATAAAAAAAATTATAAAAAAATCATACTTAAAAAATAAAAAGTTACTAAGAAGATGTAAAGCTCCGCGAGGTTGAATTGGGTTTAGGTCTTAGCGTAGTAAAAAAAATATACAAAAAATACAAAAAAAACAAAAGAAAAAAAAAACTAAATAAAAAAATCAAAAATATAATAAAAAATATACTAAAAAAAATTGTTATAAAATATATTAATAAAAAATTAAAGAAAAAACAGAGTAAAAAAAACTTAGTAGTAGTAATAGTTTTAAATTTAGATACTAAGCATATATTTTGTAAAAGAGAGAGAGAATTCTATCGAATTAAATTAACGTTTTGTTTTGAGACGGTGTATTACCTTTTAGCAGATTAATTCTTAGGTATCACCTATATAATATTTAGCATATATAGGTATTATATATGTATGTTTTATCAATTAGTTGAATGTGTCGATACATTTAGATTGATTTGTTTTGTTTATTACTTATCATCTTTATGATGGCCTCGTAATCCGTGTACTCTCATAGTACGAGAGCTTGGGAGAAATTTTTGAATTTGTTCTATTCAATTTTACAATTTTTCATGTTTTTCAATTATTTTGTTGGTAGGATAATCTGATGATAATCGTCGTTTATTTCTCTGTTTTAGTTGCACTTTGTTAACTAATTAGAGCGGTGAAATCGCTGTGATTTTTCTATCAATTAATTTTATATCTTTTTGAGGTCAGATGTTGTTTTAGATGTTTGTTTGTTGGCGGTGCCGCCCAAAATCCCGACAGCCAAAGTCCCGACACGCGACAGCCAAAATCCCGACGGCCAAAACACCGACACGCCAGAATCCCGACACGCCAGAATCCCGACAGGCCAAAATCCCGACAGGCCAAAATCCCGACATGCAACAATCCTCGCATAAGTAAAAATTCCGACTACTACATTTTGAATATTTATTGTTTCCTTTTCAAATGCAATACCAAATCATATTATAGAGTATTGAAATTGAAAAATTATTACCTACTTACTAATAAGTACGGGTACTAATTATTATTATGCATTTTAAAAGAAAAAATATTATTTAAATACTTCATTTTATAATATAAAAGCTATACTTATTGAAATGGAAGGTTGTAAGTGACATGACAATATCTATTATATGAAAGTAAACTTGAATTCAGAATTTGATTATACATATAATATTAGTGGACTATATATTGGAAACAAAATAATTTAATTAATAATATACCAATGTTAGCAATTTTATTTAGAAATTTAGTTCATATAAAATGTTAAATACTTTTGTTTAGTAACAAAAAATAAAAAACAGATGGCTACAAACAAAAGACAAAAAATAAATGTAGTTATATGTATGTTAAAAAGAAACTTATCAAACCTGTCGGGATTCTGGCCTGTCGGGATTTTGGCCTGTCTGGATTCTGACGTGTCGGGATTTTGGCCGTCGGGAATGTGGCTGTCGGGATTTTGGCTGTCAGGATTTTGGGGTAGACCCGTTTGCTGGTACTTGAATGGTTTTTTGCGGTTTAATTTTTTTGTTTTCTTCAGATGCTCTCTGAAACGTACAGGGAACGTGACCCTCTGATATGTTGTATGTCAGGATATTTGTTGCGATGCTAGTTTCGGGTAGTGTTGCCCAAAATCGGTCTTGGTCTTGCAGTCTTGGTCTTGTTCTTGCGTTTTAGCAAGACCAAGACCAAGACCAAGACAGCCTTATTTTAGCAAGACCAAGACCAAGACTGACCGTGCAATACTTGGGCAAGAACAAGACCAAGCCTGCGAGACTCTTGCGTCTTGCAGTTTGAGTGTCGTTTTATGGAATAATACAGGGTGTAACAAAAATACAGGTCATAAATTTAATCACATATTTTGGGATCAAAAATAGTTCGATTGAACCTAACTTACCTTAGTACAAATGTGCACATAAAAAAGTTACAGCCCTTTGAAGTTACAAAATGAAAATCGATTTTTTCCAATATATCGAAAACTATTGGAGATTTTTTATTGAAAATGAACTTGTGGCATTCTTAAGGCAGTAGTATCTTAAGAAAAAATTATAGTGAAATTTAGACACCCGATAAAAATTTTATGGGGGTTTGGTTCCTTTAAACCCCCCCAAACTTTTGTGTACGTTTCAATTTGATTATAATTGTAGTACCATTAGTTAAACACAATGCTTTAAAAACTTCTTTGCCTCTTGGTACTTTTTCGAAAAGTCAGTATTTGTCGAAATATTTTGCATATTATTTGTCAAATCCACCACACATTTGTATATGACCACATATATGTTATGTTTATCTGTGATATGGCTAAGTACGATTATGGAGACTTGATAATAATAGGAGAATTTATTTATGATTTACATATTTAGGTATATTTTAAACCATATTAAAAAAGAAGTCACATCTCGATAAAATGTGCCTTATCGAAAAAATACACAGAAGCAAAAAAGTTTTAAAAACACTGTGTTTAACTAATGGTATCGCAGTAATAGTTTAATTGGAACGTACACAACCATTTGGGAGGTTTAAAGGAACAAAACCCCCATAAAATCTCTACGTAAACATATTAGAAAAGAAGCCGCAACTCGATAAAAACTGCCTTGTCGAAAAAATACTAAGAACCAAAAAAGTTTTAAAAATATTGAATTTAACTAATAGTATCACAATAATAATTTAATTGGAACGTACACAAAAGTTTGGGTGGGTTTAAGGGAATAAAACCCCCATAACATTTTTATGGGGTGCACAAATTTTACTATAATTTTTCTTTAAGATATTCCTGCCATAAAAATGCCACATGTCCATTTTCAATAAAAAATCTCTAATAGTTTTCGATATATTGGAAAAAATCGATTTTCATTTTGTAACTTCAAAGGGCTGTAACTTTTTTATATGCATATTTGTACTAACTTCATCTAATTTACTAACCGTTGCACGTCATCCGCGTCATAGACTGTGACGTCGCATGATACCAACACGAAATATTTAGGCGGTAGGTGTGTTCTTTTTAGAATCACTTTGCCGAGTACATTGGAATTACAGCCACTAGACATATTTTATTATATACGCGTAGAAATAATATTTGAAGATTTCTATTAATACTAACCTAAAGAAATACACAATAACATGTTTCATTTAATTTGTATAAATGGATTACAAAGCGTTTTTATGAAGCACTTTTGTTCGGAATACACTGTAACTATAATCGAACGCAGGTGATATTTTGGCATAAATTGGTAACATGTATTTGACAGTTGCGGTGATGACACTTCATATTTGTTTATATTCTTTACTATAAGTATTTGTTATATTATATTTACTGTTTTTATTATTTACTTTACTATAAAAAGATCTTCTACTATAAAAATATAAATTTCAGCTAATTTTATCACGACTTGGAATAATCCAGGTATCTGACAACTTTTTTAGTTGTTATTGTAGACATACACACAAAGAAACCTACCGGCTTCTGCTAAGAGTTCGGAGCAGTTTTCTGATTATTAACAATGCAGTGCAAAAACGCTTGCACTGCAAATCTTAAAAGATTGTAACTTTATTCTTGTTTTCTATTTCTCAAGTTTCAAGTTTTTACTTGTTTACATTGAATATTAATTTGTTTTGTTGTATAATCCACGTTTACAATTATTATGTGGTCTATTTGATTTAAAATGGATTTAGGATTTTCATAGTTTGGCAACTATGTCAACTTAGATCTGTGGCCTAGATAATGACGTGCAACGGTAAGTAAATTAGACGGACTGTAAGTTAGGTTCATTATAACTATTTTTGGTCCTAGAATAGGTGATTTAATTTATGACCTGTATTTTTGTATATTGTATATTAGTTCGGGTATATGCTTAGACACTATGAGATACAAAAAAATATGTAACAAAAATTTGGAAAAATGGATTTATCCGCATTATGAACAATACGATGAACATACATACCGAATTAAAAATATGAACACTTATTTATTGGATACGTACTCAGAGGTCATAATAAATTATTATACAATGTAAAAATAAAATATTTCATTCTTATCTAATATCAGACGACGCCTTCGCTCCGAAATTAATTACAATTGAGCAATTATCTAGATTTTGAGAATAGCAACCTTTCATAAAATAATCTTCTTGTGTTGTGTGTATAACAATATCGCATTGAAACTTTTAAAGAAGTATGTCGCCTATAAGGTGATAAAAATATAATACAAATACCATATTCACTGTTACGGACAACCACTCAATTGTTTTTCCTTATCCATATCGTAAAGACTAAACGTCCTACTTTTTGCAGGGTGTGCAATTAGATATTAGATCAATCGGCCAAACAAAATTTTTTGCTGAAAAAGCACCAGATAAGATAATGCCTGGCTACAATATATAGCCTATTCGCGCACGGTAAAATGTTAAAAAAACCTTCAAATTTCAAAAAAAGAGATATTTATTATTATATAAAAAGAGATATTAGCCGATGTGTGATTTGGCCATTGTTTTTTTATTGTTAATGAAGAACTCATGAGAGGATGGGTGGTCGGGCTGCATTAACCCTTAAATGCCCGTGATATGAAAATAACCATAAATGCCCATGTGGGGTCTCCTAGGGACCCCACTAAAATTTTCAATTTAGTAACGTCATTTAGCACTGACTAAAAGGAAAATACGGTTAAAAATAATTTTAAGCATATTTGAATAATTTTTATTTATTTTTCATACAAAATTAACGGCTTGTCTAGAAACAAATTATTTTCAATTCGAACAAAATTAAAATTAAATAATAATATATGCATATAACTTTTAGTTGCAATTTTTACATACAATAGTTTTTTCTTCTTTTCTGTGCATCTGGCATATAAATTTTTTGCAAAAAGAGCAAACGGTATTCACTTTTCTGTCACAGTTTCGCGGACACTGGTAACAACGAGCACGTTTCTTAGCTGAATGGACGGATTGAGTTGCAACTTCGGTAGTTGGGTTTACCATTGGTATGCCACAATCTTTTAGAGCAGATTTTACATAGGCTTTATGTTTTATATATTTCGCTCTTTTTTCCATGTTGTTTCGAGCAAGCTCAGCCCCTAATTGTAACAGGAAAATACGTCTTCGTGAAAAATTATTTTTCTTCCAATCAGGATTTTTTTCAATGTACAAAATATAGGCATTTAGTGCACATATGTCTATAATATTCATAAAGAGCCTGAATGGCCAACGAGCAGTTCTTCTTTTACAGGAATATTCCCTAATCAGTTTGTCGGCATTATCAACACCACCCTTGGTATTATTATAGTCTAAAATCATCAAGGGTTTGTTTTGAGAGTCTTGACAAATTATATCACTATCGTGTTGACTTGAAAGAAGATGTACCATCCTGTGTATTTTAGGTATGTACGAAACCATAGCTAATTCTTTAGTAAAAGCAAATATTGACGACTCCGCAGGTCTTTTTGTCAAACTTAGTTGTGGTGGTGTATCAGGTTTATTTTTGCGGACGGTCCCAAGTAAAGTAAGGTTTTTAGATAAAAGATATTGAGCAAGAGGAACACTGGTAAAAAAGTTGTCAGTTGTAATTCCTCTCCAACTGCCATGATATGGTTCCACCAGATCTTTCACAACACGAAATCCCTGATTTTTCTCTATTGTACCACCTGGTAGTTTTCCAAGGTACACCTGAAGTTTTGATAAATAAGATGTTTTAACATCCGCGGCAGCCCAAATTTTTATCCCATAGCGGCAAGGTTTTGATTTTATATATTGTCTAAAAGGACACTTTCCTCTAAAACTCACTAACTGTTCGTCAACGGTTATATGTTCGTATGGTTCAAAGGCTTTGTCACAGTTAGAGACGAACATGTCCCAAATTACTCGTATCGCCGCTAACTTATCCTGTTCCTTCCGCTCCACCCTGGTCACTTTGTCATCAAACCTCAAGAAACTCGATAATTCTTCAAATCGGTTCCTAGCTAATGCGGCTGTAAAAAATGACCGGCGTATTGAGGTGTCTGTAGACCATATCTCTCGTGTCGATTCTTTCCCACACCTTAAAGCACCAGCTTTGATAAGTGCTCCTAAAAAGCTATCCAGTTCATTGTTGGTAAGTACCGTCCACTCTTTTTTGTTATTCGGATGTTTTTCGTTCCACTCTTGATAACGCCTAACAGCTTCTTCATTAGTATGAAGGCATATGACATTCTTCATCTCTTCGGTCAAAAATAAATTGAAATAGTCTAAAAACGTGTTGGAATTTTTACTATAGTTTGTTAAGCCTGGATGTACATTTATAATATTTTTTTGTTGCCTCTTGGATCTCACAAAAGGTAGGCTATTCCACTGCATTCCAGATTTGGATGTATATGTTAGACCACTAACCTCACTAATATTATCGTCCACTTCGGTAGGTTCTGCATCTGATTCCTCGTCACTGTTGACTTCTAAATTGTCCTCAGTTTCCGAAACATTTTCCTCAAAAACATCTTGCTCTTCGCTATCTGATTCGTCGGTAATCTCATAGTCGAAATCGGAGTCTGATATCCCTTCTTCTATATTTCGGATAATTTTTTCATGTTCTTGGTCGCTTATTGTCATTTTCATTCTCTTACGGTCCATTTTTCAATGTAAACTGACGAAAAATGTTAAAAATAATAAAAATATTCTGGTGCCTCTAAATGCCCAATCGGGGTCACAGCGAGACCCCACTTATCTAAATCTCTCTTACAGACCACTGCACCTCACGAATGTTCGTGGTATACTAACAGAAAACGTAGGAGACACGTCCACACAAATACCTGATTGCGCGGTTGCCAAATGTTTCAAATAAAGATATTATAGCCAAAAATGTATGTCTGGGGTCCCATAGTGACCCCGATTGGGCATTTAAGGGTTAAGAACTAAAAACAATGTTTTTTAAAATGAAATAAACAAATTACTTATCGACAACTGATAAATATAGTTTAAACTTCAGTTTAGGCACTTCGAGATTTCGAAAATAATATTTTTTTCCATCTACCTCTACCGAAAGTATAGTTTTCCGGACTTGATTGTAGGGAGCAAAGTTGTACTTTTCCTCCCTAGGGAGGAAAAGTAAAAGTAACGTCATATGTCATTCATGAAATATAACTTATTGACGCCCTGTATAATATCTATTTTCTATTACGTAAGTATCTATACATTTTAACATTTATTTATAAAACACTCTGTATTTTGCAGAATGGTAAAAAACAGTAAATGGTTATTTTGATTTAACAATGTTTACATTAATAATTTGACTTATATTTGACAGTTGACAGTTATATTGTACCTACTTGTTCGATTTAGTTCTAATAAATTTTGTTGGTTAGTTACATAAAATAAATAAGTAAGAATGAAAAAATGACTTGTTATAAGGTGGGAAAACCATATGTATAACATGGGAGTAATGAGTAATGCCTTTTCCTCCCTTGGATGATTACTGCCCTCCGCTACGCATCGGGCAGTAATCTTCATTCTCGGGAGGAAAAGTAGCACTTCCTCCCTTGTTATACAAATAGCTATTACTTGTGTTTTTGAGCCTTGAACATCGTCATTTTTCGATTTTTTTCAGTTTTAAATTGTTTATAACTCGGAAACGAATAACTTTAGACAAAAACTACAAAGACCTTTTTTGTTCCATATGATTCAAAGAACCTAAAATAAGTCTGCCAGGGCTGAAACAATTGATTTTTATAATTTGTTTTTTTTTTTTTAAATAAATATAGAAATAACTCAGAAATTACGGCATTTCGGTGTAGGAAATATTACATGAACATTAATTAGTAGTTATTATGGTTCAAAATGCAATAATATACTGGGTGTTCTATTCGAAATACTAAAGTTCATTATGTTTCCAAAAAAACGCAAGATCTGGTAACAATCTGTAATTACCACTATAATATTGGCCGCATTAGAAGACCTTTACTCACCAAATTCTATAAAAATCGTTCAAGTCGTTTCCGAGATATTTGAGGCGTTCCATACATAAAACTCACTCTGTATAAATGGTATATAATTAAACTGCGTGTATTACTTTGTACTAATTCTTGTAAAAAAAAGTCAATCTTAAAATTTTCAACTAATAGCAAACAAAAATTTTCAACTAATAATAGTGTCAAAGCTATTGCGTACTGTGCTGTAATTTAATTTGTATTTTTTTATTTTTTATTTTAATAAATGGCAAATTGTAGAACTCTTTTATTCCATTTCATTTCATATACCTAATGTGAGAGTCCATCAATCCCTTTCTAGACAGATAATGTTCTTTAAAATACAGTCTAGATAAGTTTAGGTCATTTGTTTGATTTTTTGTGTTTTCACCATATTTTAGCACATGTCAGGTTATTAAATGCAAACGTTTATTAAGAAACAGACTGACTCCCGTGGGACATGGTAGATAGCCCAGTTAGTTAGAGTATAGGCAGGGATAGTTTAGATCGTGGGTTCAAACCCACCTAATGTGAGTTGTTTATTAATAAATAGCAATATGCTAGTGGGTAACTGCGAGACTTG
Organism: Diabrotica virgifera virgifera; assembly: GCF_917563875.1. NCBI lineage: Eukaryota > Metazoa > Arthropoda > Insecta > Coleoptera > Chrysomelidae > Diabrotica > Diabrotica virgifera. The sequence continues at coordinate 186,539,471 of NC_065443.1, read as the reverse complement.
CAAGACTCTTGCTGCAAGACCAAGACCAAGACCAAGACTGGGAGTGCAATACCAAGACCAAGACCAGTTGTACTGGTGCAAGACCAAGACCAAGACTGTCCAAGTCTCGTCTTGGTCTTGCATTTGGGCAACACTAGTTTCGGGCAATGATTATAAGTATTCGATGCTGTTGATTTGAGTTGACTTTTTTAGTGGTCCTAAGTTTATTTATTAGACCAATTTTTTTTGGGTTTAGCCTATTTTGAGTTTGTTTTTTTTTGTCAACCCAGTTTTTTTAAATCACTTTGATAGTTCTAGTACTATAGTTGATTGACGCAATAAGAATTTTTATTATTCTTTATTTTAATTTTATCTTTTTTGTAGTTTTGCTGACGAATGATGAATATTTTTCTTTATTATTTGATAACGACCGTATTGGATTCAATGATCATCTGTAAGGTGATTGTCAATTTCTTAATGGTTCCTTATGTTCTTGTCCATCTGTGTTTTGACCTTATTAGTTCTCATGGCTAGGATGATGAGTTGGGATTTGTCCGCCATGAGGTAATCTCACGAGAGGAACGGTTAGGACAATGATCTGGGATTTGCCCACTAAGTGACCTGTTGAGCTTATGAGAGGGACAGTTAGGTCGATGAGATTTGGATTCGTCCGCTGGTAAACTCTTAAACTTTTAAGGAAGATAAACATTAGTTCTCTTTTGTAAATATTTCTTCTCTTTTGCCTATCTTCTTGCCATTAAAATTGAGATGTTATTTTTTTTGCCAAGTGCAATTCAATCAGGTACTAAGAATGTTTTGCTGTTCAGTCTCTACTGCTATATTTCTGGTATGTGTTACATTCAAAATCACATTTTTTTATTAGACTACGGATTGTAATGACTTTTCTTTTCCTTTGGAGGATGATAAGGATTTTTTTTCCTTTGTGATGACTTTTTTAAGAAATACTGCTGCCATGATTCTTTTTTGTTTGTTCCCTTTGAAACATCAGTTCACAACTTCTTCTCCTTCTTTCCTCTTAATTGCCACAATGCTCTGTCCGACAAAATACATGAGACGTTTTCGTAATCTGACGTTCCAAATTTTTAAACTGTTCCACAATTAAAACTTCCCCTGTTCCAGTGTTCCCGTACATCAAAGTTTGACCGACTAGACATCGTTAAGCTATTAACAAATTTTCAGCTTGCTATTAATCAACTTTCTTTTTGGTAAGCGGGATCCAGTCCTAATATGGGATGGCATCCGAAAAATATTTCGAGTACATAGCAGTTAGTAAAATTTAGTAAATGACTTTTTAATCTGAAATAAGTTGTTTTATGTTCTAAAGTTCTAAACAAACAACTGATTAATAAAAATCTGTCTTTAAAGATTATGCATACATCTGCGTTTTAAGAAATAATCAATGGACAATCATTTATTAGTGGATTACAATGGTATAATCTACTTAGAAAAAACTGTAACGAAAGTGTGATTGATATAGGGTGTCAAAGAATTGCATTGAATAGCTTATTGTAGACTAAGACTTTTTTCTATGGATGCTATACAATGTGCAACTTCTCTCACTACTTACATATATTCAAAACGAACAATTTCTCAGGCAGTGAGAAAAGTCGGCCATTGCAGTGAGAAATATTTTTTCTCACGGGTTCACCGCCGGTTTACATACATATGATCGCCATTTCCATGGTAACATGCACAATACAAACACAATTATTTTTGTCAAACAAAATGTGTTCAAACTTGTCAAAACTTATCAAACATTACCTTTTAAGACTGTTCAACTGTGAATTATAAGTTTAAATAAATAAGGTATATAAATATTAAGAATATTAAATACCTATGTGTATATGTATCTTATTTCAATTTAGGCATATAATATACTTAAAGGCACCTAAATTATTTAATTTTGAAGTTTGAACTCTTGACAAAAACGCATCCATAGAAAAAGTACAGAGTACAACACTAGAGAAAATGACATATTTCTCTCTCGCTTGATTTGCGGCACTCGCCTCGTGCCTCGGCTCGTGCCAACAAACTTCTGCGCTTGTGAGAAATATATCTTTTTTCTCTCTTGTTGTACAATATAATATAATAAGTCGGAAGCAAATTTTATTTAAAAAGTAGCTTCTTTTCCAGTCAGTGGCGCACAACTCCCCTACATGCGACACTATATAAACGAAATTTTCGATTTTCTAAATCTGACTGAATTGAAAATTGGGCCAAATCTCATCTTAAAGTTTACAAAAAGACTCGCCCATTCATATGTGAATTTAGTCGAAAGGTGTGGATTTTACGGCCCTTTCCAATTAGGGTCTGTTTTTCGTTCTCGTCCTCAAAACTCCCAAAAATTTTGAAAATTTAAATCTGACCTTTGGGGCTTCTGATAGTACTGACCATTAGCTTTCCAACACATGTCTAATTTTGAAAATCGGAGCTCCGAAATAGGACCGATTTTTTATTTAAAAAGGGGAAAATGTTTGTGGGTTTAGTATGTGTGGGTATATGTGTGGAAAAGTTACACCGATCTGAATTTTTTTTCTTTGTTTTAAGAGGGGGTCAGGGTCGGTTCAGAACCGGTGTAGTTTGTGACTTTTAATTACCCATAAGCCAGCTATGGGACTGGATAGTTATAAAACGGTATATTTTTTGAGGGCATATATCTTAGGTTCAAGGAGAAGCAGGAAAACTGTAAGTACGGCAAATCAAGAACGTTAAGTTAAGCTTTCAAATAGTGGCCATGTGGTCAGGATCAGACATACACACGACTCAGTATAGCCAAAAAACGGAAAAACTAAACATTGAAAATATTGGTTTTTCGACAATTACTCAAACATTTCAATCTACGAATTAGGCCAATAATTGAGCCTTTGTAGAAGGACTCTAGAGATTCTAGAACCTCATATCTAGGAAAATTCGAATTTTTAAGTTATAGGCTTTATAAATATGATCAAATCTATTTCTTATGGGGAAAAACGGTTTTTTAAGCTCAATAATTCCTGTAATACCTTAGTTATCAGTATCACACTTGACCTTGGATGCATCAGATACTACTAGTCAATACGTTTCAAACTTAGGTTTAGTAATGAAAATCGGTTAAGCCGTTTAGAAGTTATCGAGCTCCAAAATATAATCCGAGTTCATTTGTCGGCGATCCCAATATTTTTTTTCAATCTATTTTGAATAGAAAAAATATAATGTACATTTGATGAACACAAAGAGTATATTGAAAAAAAGATATCAGGAAGGCGTTGGGATATGAACTCGGATTGTCCTGTAACAAATTTAGTGTATTAACCACTGGATCAAAAGGGAGAACTTGGGAGAAATTGTGACATAGGCGACCATTTATAACGCTTAACGTGTTATCGGGAAACATTAAATTCAACGTCAAAAATTGAATACTTTGAAAAACTCCTGATACAAAAATAAAAAACCGCTAAACGCCGTAAAAATGAGTGGCGCATACAATATTCTAGCTACAAAAGAGCTGATATGAATACTACGTGGCGCGAAAATGTATTTTCATATTGATGGAAAATAAAATTCTAGTTTTATCTTGAAAGACTTTTCAATAATATTTGCTAAATTTGAAGTACGACGCGCTTCAAAAGAGCTTCAAAATGGAAACTGTATCAAAGTTACTCTTTTGTGGCGCGTTTTACTTCAAATTTAGCAAATATTATAGAAAAATCTTTCAAAATAAAACTAGCCTTTTATTTTCCATCAAAATGAAAATTCATTTTCGCGCTGCGTAATAAGCATATCAGCTCTTTTGTATGTGCCACTCATTGTCAGCCACGTGCTGAAATATTGTATGTGCCACTCACTTTTGAGTACTCTTGTATCAGGAGTTTTTCAAAGTTTTTTATAAATTAAATGTTTGACGTTGAATGTAATGTTTCTCGATAACACGTTAAGCGTTATAAATGGTCGCCTATGTCGCAATTTTTTCCAAATGATCCAGTAGTTACTACACTAAACTTTTACACGATATTGACAAATAATAATATTAATTCGTTTCAGTTTGGTTTTGTATCCAGAACAGATTGCATATTTTATTGTCCACTGGTTTGGGTTTTTATTGGACTTAACAATAGGATTTTGGATGCTTATAGATGTTACGAGACCAGTTGCATTCCTATTTTGTGCTAGTTTTCACTTAATGAATTCCCGACTATTCAGTATAGGTAAGAGTTATGTAAGATTCTACTAAGATACTAGTTTGAGATATATTCATAAGAACGCTTTTATAATCTTACACATAGCCTGGTTTTTATCCATGTGTGTATTCAGTTTATTCCAGCGTTTTATACAAGATTTAAGTCTGTTTAATTATTATGCATCTCCTCTGCTATATTATGAATGTATGTATATTAGGGTGGTTCAAGATCCTATGTGAAAAAATCAAGTTGAATGTAAAAGGCAAGGGACCCCCCAATTATTTTCTAATTGATAAAAGAAGTAAGAACCCAAAATATGAAAGCCATAAGTCACTTGGAAGGCAGTGCTCAATACTGTTTAAATAATGAAAACAAGAATATTTTTATCGATTTTTGAAAAAATTACAAGACATGTTGGGATACAAAAACCTAATTTATTTGTTTATTTTACATTGGAACCCATGTTTAAAATAAGTACATTTTACACTGAAGGCCATAATAAAAATGAACTCTTTAAATTTTGTCTTTGGAAATTCATGGTTTCTGTAGACTTTCTAGAACGGCCTTCTTTGTTGGCTCAGTCGGGACTTGTTTTCGATTAGCCTCTACAATCTGCAGTAACAGCTGTTTTTCGTCCTCATCATTTGTTATGAGTTTGTTAAAATCTTGAAATAGTTTTACACCTCTTTCTGCGATGTCATTGACCACTTTGATTTTATTTACTGTATTTTTTGCCTCTTTAAATTCTGGGTCCTGTTCCCATTCACTTGGGTGCTTGTTTAAAAAGCTTTGCATAATGTTCAGCTTAGTAAACAACAAACATTGTTCTACTATTAGCAAAATCTGCCAATTCACATTCATCGTTTAGGAAATCGGCATTTCCTCTAATCATCCTTGGCGGTGCCTGGACAGACATCTTATTCACTATGCTCACTTTGTTTTCAAGGCTCACTTTATTGGAAAAAAGTGATAACCCGACCATTTCGTCAGATAGGTACCACAAATGTGGCTGCAAGGCTTTTTTGATAGTTTTAGCTATATCTTCATCAATGACGCTGTATTTCCCAGCCTCTTTCCAAAAAATTTGGTCGTTGAAAGCTGCATTGGCGCTGATTGGAGCCTCAACCCAGTTTTTCCCCTACAAAAGTGTACCGAAACGGATAAATCGGTCTAAGTTTTCTTTCTCCTTGTTTGTGAGATGGTAAACTCCTTGACCTAGGAAAAGGTACAACTTATATGCATAAATAAGCTTAGCCATCCACCGAGCGTGGTGTATAGGCCCAGGTGCTCTCCAGTGAATTTTTTCTATTGGTTGTCCCAACACCAACAGCGTCAGTTCAATAAGTTCGAGGTAGTTATCTCGAGGCTGGTTTTTCTTACTAATATGATGTAGCAAGGACTCGATGGCACTGTTTTTTAACTCGGCTTCTCCAAGAGGAAAAATTAATGGTGTGTAATCTGATCGATCAACTGCATTTCATGATTCCTTCAACCTTTTAAATATGGAAATTTCAGGAGAGCTTGAAAGTCCCAAACATAACGCAAATACTTTGCCCAAAATGATTTCCATTTTGTGCTGGCGACACGGCAGAAGTTCTTTATTCAGCTTATTTTCAAGGAAAGTGCATGCACCACTCTTAAGACCATTATTTACGGCTGTTGTGTCAAAGCCCATACCAATGACTTTATCATCGAGACCTCATGATTTAAGAGTTTTAAGTACTGCATCTCCAATGTTTAAACCTGTTCCACTAGCCAATTTTGGCACCCCCAGTAGTTTCTCATTTCCACCAGCATAGGAAACTAGCACTGGTAGTCTATCTACCTTTTGTGAACCTAAAATGTCGGGCAGGATTTTGTCCCAATGAACAACAATTGGTTCTTTGATATCTAAGTTTGATTTAATCTGTGTTGAAACATTCTGTCTTGCTGCGTCTCGTTTCCTTTTTACATAACTTCTTGAAAGCGGTAAATCCGCAGGATTTACCGCTTTCAAGTGCGGCAGCAATAGCAATGATAAGCTTAAGTGTTTTACGGAAATTTATGAAAACTAAATGTTGTTGAGCACTGCTTTCCATAAGTTCTAGAGTGTTAAGATTTGGCATAGTTTATTCTTTTATTAGATATAACAAAATGGGAGGGTCCCTAGGTCTCTAAAAAAAACTTGAGTTTTTTGGACCACCCTAATGTATATGTTTTTACGTATTATAACAGTTTTTCTAGAATCTGCTTCGGGAAATATGATTTAAACGAAGATGATTTAAATGCAAAATTAATACGTCGTTATTCAATACAGTGGAGTACTGAGCATGGTTCTGCGGAACCACGGATGGGCCTCGCAGGGACCCGCGCCTTTGAGCACACACTAGGAAATGTAACTGCTTAATAAACTTAAATTTTTGAGTAGGAACTTATAAATAAAAACGAAGAATACCTATTCATCAAACAATTTGAAAACAAAATTTATTAAGAAACACAGGGAACGCTTTTCTAAGATTCCTTACTCATTTTTACCTGCTTAAACCGAAGCCCATGTTTTAACACTTGTTTAACATCAACTAGCGACTGAAAGACGAATTAGTCGTTTTTATGCAAGTATTATTTTATTTTTATATTCAAATTGTAGTCTCATATCTTTAGTTCTCAAATTAATAAGCACATTAAATTGCATTTATATTATGTACTTTTAATCATATTTTGTGTCAATTTCATAAATAAAGGTAAATAATATTTATTTAACAATAAAGTACCGTAATTTGGGGTAACTTGAGACACTTTTTAACTTAAACCTGAAGTTTATTACATACCGAGAAAAAATTAATGTTCAAAAACTATTTGATAGGTATGATATGTTTATAGAATATTTCTGTTTATTTTGTCGTAAGTAGTTTTTTAAATTTTTTTATGTCTGTCTCAAGTTACACACTAGAATGGGGTAACTTGAGACAGCCGTATAAATTCAACAAGTGACTCAAATTACGCCTTCATAGAGTAACTGGGGACTTGGGGACACCGAAAATATAATTATAAAGTGTTATGTTAAATTGAGACATTCAGAATATTTTTTTGGTTAATAAAAAAGACAGAGAGCTCAAAACTTTTACTTAAAAATAATTAATTACAGCAATTTTAGTTCGGGTACTAAAAAAATACCTCTATTATTTAGGGCTTTAGGCGGTTTAATACCACCTAAAATGCCCTGCCAGCAATAATACAGTTCATCCTTAGGTTTGGGCCATTTCCAGTTTTCCGGTGAAGTCTTTGTCATTGCACTTATTATTGCGCCTTTACCGTCAATCTTTTCAATTACCCCAGGATAAAAATTTGAGTCATAACTAACTATGACAAAGCTTCCAAGTTGTTTAGTTATTGGCTGAAGAGGATGTTTTTCTTGATGAGAGTAAATATTATCCTGGTCATTAGTCTCTTCAGTATTGTCTTCAATATTGTCAATCTGTTTTGCTTGAAATGAATCCCAGTCATCATCTGAACTGTCGTCAAATACAACCTCATTGCAACTGTCTTCGTCACTTTCACTGGACATAATTACTTTACTTGTCTTTTGCCTTTTCTTACTGGATGATGGTTGTTCTTTATTTTTTTTTTTCTATTAATTGGCTTCTTTTCTTTTTTTCTGGCTTTGGTTTGTCTTCCAAAACTACTATATCCTCTTCACAGGTTCCTCAACCAGCACGGACATTCAATTTCTTTTTTGTTTGTTTTCTTAAACCATCTGTCTCTTTCTTTCTACATTCTTCTAAATATTCTTGAAATGTAGTTACCCAGGCAACGGTATTCTCACTTTCTTTGCCATCCTCTACTGCCTGTTTACTTGGAAGCCTCTTTAAGACCTCTCCTCGATTTAATGGAATTAATCCTGCTCCTTTAAATCCACTTATTACGTTTTGTGAAAGACTTTTCTCTCCCATTGCCTCCAGACATTTTTTTAATAAACGAGGAAATGTATCTTTTGGCACAGTTCCACGATTTTTTGTTTTCCAAGAATCTAAAGTTTCACGCCACTTAGTTTTAAAATTTTTTTCCGCCCACTTAAAACTAAGTGGCGTGAAACTTTAGATTCTTGGAAAACAAAAAATCGTGGAATTGTGCCAAAAGATACATTTCCTCGTTTATTAAAAAAATGTCTGGAGGCAATGGGAGAGAAAAGTCTTTCACAAAACGTAATAAGTGGATTTAAAGGAGCAGGATTAATTCCATTAAATCGAGGAGAGGTCTTAAAGAGGCTTCCAAGTAAACAGGCAGTAGAGGATGGCAAAGAAAGTGAGAATACCGTTGCCTGGGTAACTACATTTCAAGAATATTTAGAAGAATGTAGAAGGAAAGAGACAGATGGTTTAAGAAAACAAACAAAAAAGAAATTGAATGTCCGTGCTGGTAGAGGAATCTGTGAAGAGGATATAGTAATTTTGGAAGACAAACCAAAGCCAGAAAAAAAGAAAAGAAGCCAATTAATAGAAAAAAAAAATAAAGAACAACCATCATCCAGTAAGAAAAGGCAAAAGACAAGTAAAGTAATTATGTCTAGTGAAAGTGACGAAGACAGTTGCAATGAGGTTGTATTTGACGACAGTTCAGATGATGACTGGGATTCATTTCAAGCAAAACAGATTGACAATATTGAAGACAATACTGAAGAGACTAATGACCAGGATAATATTTACTCTCATCAAGAAAAACATCCTCTTCAGCCAATAACTAAACAACTTGGAAGCTTTTCAGAGGCGGCTTTACCTATTGTGCAGGGTGTGCGGTGCACACGGGCGCCTACATGTTGGGGGCGCCGAGCGCTAAAGAGCGGGTCCTTTACTTTGTTTCAACATAAAAAATAGGCTTTAAAACGATTAATGAAAAATTACATTGGCAATTAGGCGCAATTTATAGATTGCCGCCCACTCGTCTGTCCGTCCAACGCTCCAATGGACGGGCGCCAATCTTTTGATTCGTTTGAAGACATATCGACAATGATTTCGAAATAGTTTGTGGAGCCTATAAAGGTCAAATTGCTTGTGACTTGCCGGGCATTTTCAAAGGCGTTTGTACACGTGTCGCGGGGTAATTTTGCGAAATAAGCGTTGACGGAATGGATTATGTCGTATTATATTTAAGTTAACATGTAAATATAAAGTAAAGCGGCTTTTCTTTTGATTAAAATTATTTAAAAGGAAGATTTCCTTTTATTACCACCACAATTATTGCGACTTTCAGCGGAGTCAGAGCTTCTCAAAAATTATCCGTATTAACAATTTGCTGTTGGTTTTTTTAGTAATACTGAAAATACGTAGTTCATCCTAGATTAGATTCGGGTAGGTTGATCTGACCCTGTGAATACCTATTGGCTCCCGACATAATTTATATTGCACTATTTGCATCTGGATTTCTGTGTACATTATAAGCGTACATAACACCCTCTGTACCCTATGTACTAGTACTAGGTAGGTACCTATTCGACTATTCCATTTTGACTGCGCGTCTACCAAATAGTTATCGGGCCCACATATAAAATTATTATTTATGACCACACCGTCGAAACTTTTTGTACTTGTTATTTGGGTGGAATCGGACAAATTTGGATCTTTTCACATTATGATAGTGGGGCGTTTCTCTGCCAAGCTGTCACGAAGTTTTTAATTTTATGCAAGAAAAAAATTTATAACCACATTGGTCATTTTATTTTAATCAATGGTTTTTATCATATAAACAGCGAAAACAATTTTGTGGGACAAAAATATTGGGCCATATGACGCGTCGGACACGCTAAATATGTCAAATTTATGAAAATAATAAATTTATTACTACATGGCTAATTTTAACAAAATTTACCATAAAACATCTTTACAATAATGTGGTAACCTTGTCGGACAATTTTCACGTGGCTTATGTGCAGTCGGATGCGCCGAAGATGTCAATTTCCTGGAATTTTTTTATTTACAACCATTTTCCAACAAAAATAGGTTATAAGTAATTATATTCTAAATAAAAAAATCTAAGTGTCCGACAAAAATATTGGGGCAAATCGACAGTCAAACAAAAAATTTAATTTTTATTAGTAAACTATACTTTTAAACTATACTGGGTTCGTGCATCCTTTATCTTCACAACCATTTTTCCAACAAAAGTAGTAGGTTACAAGTAATTATATTCTTAAACAAAAAATGTAATTGTCTGACAAAAATGTTGGGGCAAACGAACAGAAAACTTAATTTTTTTAGGTTATCGACGTCCTTAAGAGGAGGCATTGTCAAAAAAAAAATTAAAACAGTTTTTCTCGGATACTTTTGAATCGATTTAGCTGAAAATTGGTACACACACTAAGTACAACATTTAAAAGAGCGTGACGTAGAGCTGTACCCAAAATTTTCCAAAAAAATTTCCGACAAGAGGGAAAATTTTGATCTGAAAATTTGTGTATATACTCCTTGAACAATGACAAACATCGTTCTGTAGTTTCTTTTCTCGAATTTTCAAAAAAAAATTCCGTAAAGAGGGAAACTTTCGAAAAATTTTTTGAAAATTTTGGACCCATTCTTTTTGTCCGACAAGTGATCCAATATGCATTACACATATGTAAAAAAACAGTACAAAATAAAAATGACATATGTGGTATGTACTAAATAAAAAAATTCCAGGAAATTGACATCCTCGGCGCATCCGACTGCGCATAAGCCCCGTGAAAATTGGCCTAATAGGTCTGGATCCCGCGTATGAAAAAAAAGTTGATTAATAGCAAGCTGAAAATTTTTTAATAGCTTAAGGGTGTCTAGTCGGATAAACTTTGATATATGGGAACACTGTAACAGGGGCAGTTTTAATTGTGGAACACGTTAAAAATTTGGAAAGGTCAGACCACGAAAACGGCACATTTATTTTGTCCGACAGAACAGACTTAAACTCTCCGAATAGAGATTAAACTCTCATGCAAAAATCAGACTGCTATTTATCACCTGTCATATTTCCTGTCATTTGACATATTCTACATGTTCCGCTCATTAAAACGCCCATTTGGTGATAAATAGCAGTCTGATTTTTGCATGAGAGTTTAATCTCTGTTCAGAGAGTTTAAGTCTGTTCTGTCGGACAAAATACATGTGCCGTTTTCGTGGTCTGACCGTTCCAAATTTTTAACCTGTTCCACAATTAAAACTTCCCCTGTTCCGGTGTTCCCATATATCAAAGTTTGTCCGACTAGACACCCTTAAGCTATTAACAAATTTTCAGCTTGCTATTAATCAACTTTTTTTTCATACGCGGGATCCAGACCTATAAAAGGTTACCACATTATTGTAAAAATGTTTTATGGTAGATTGTGTTAAAATTAGCCATGTGGTAATAAATTTATTATTTTCATAATTTTGACATATTTAGCGTGTCCGACGCGTCATATGGCCCAATATTTTTGTTCGACAAAATTGTTTTCGCTGTTTATACGATAAAAACCATTGATTAAAATAAAATGACCAATGTGGTTATAAATTTTTTTCTTGCATAAAATTGATAACTTCGTGACAGCTTGACAGACAAACGCCCCACTACCATAATGCGCCAAGCTCTAAATTTGTCCGACTACACCCAGATAACAAGTACAAAAAGTTTCGACGTTGTGGTCATTAATAATAATTTTATATGTGGGCCCAAGGACTAAAAGGGCGCCAGGGCATCAACTGCACACGGGCGCTACATGGGCTAGAGCCGCCTCTGGGAAAAATGCGACATCTAACGGCTGAGTAAGTCCAGTGCTATTTGGGGGAAGTAGGATGAAGATTATGTTGTTTTTTTTACATTCCTCTATTATATATGAGGATATATGGCTCGCCAAATTATCCCCAATCATTACTTTTTCTCTTCTTTATCTTGCTTCGAGAAATAAGGCAAGGCAATTTTTCGAAACCAATCTTCGAATATCTCTAAAGTGAACCACCCACTCTTACTTCTATTATAAACTGTCCCCTTAGGGCCATGTTCGGTCCAGGTATTATAAAGATTCTCAGCTTTGTATGTTACATATAGACGGAGAAGTGTCCCGTCTTCGGCAGCGGCAAACATTGCAGACGTACTTGACTTAGAAAAATCAATAATCCTTTCAGGATGTCGACACCCTCTTCTAACAACAACTTTTTTACGACCAGGATCGTCTGTCATATTTGTTTCATCATAATTAATGACAGAATGAGAAAGAACTCCCTCCATTGACTGATTTAACTTATCAAAGTAAATATTTATGGCGTTATGGTCGACTTTGCCTCGAGATCTCTTTATGTTTTGGCACATTTTATTACACAAAGTGTTCTGGAGACGCTTCAAGAAAGACATGACAAAATCTCTACCTGGCATGTTGTTTTTAAATATATGTTCATTTCTTCCAGAACGGTCGAGGAATGCTTTGACAATGAGTCTAATATCGTGTAGTGTGAGAGGAAAGCCCCAATCCCAGCTGAACATAGACACATTACTAAAGCATTTTGGTCAACTTCATTTAAAACAAATGGTCTACCGACCTTTCATGTGTTCTTTCCATTTATTGCTCTATTTATAGAATATCGTGGTATTCCAAATTTTTCTTCGGCTTTCCTCAAAGAAATCCCGGACCTAACAGCTTCCACTGCTTTATGAAATTGCTCCTCCGAGAAATTTCGGTATTTTCTAGATCCCAAAATTCTTTTTTGGGTTCGAACCATACCTGAGCCTGAAACAATAATGAAAAAATGGTAAGTAGATAGGTAAGTAGGTAGGTAGGTAAGTAGGTAGGTTAGGAACTAGTTTTTACAGTATCTAATTTGTGGTGGGGTAACCAGCCAAGGTCAGGCTGAGAATTCATATTTTATAGCAGCCATAAACTTCGCAACGCCGCAATGAAATTTACGGGACACCAATATTAATATTAGAGGTTACGTTTTCTAAAACAATTGCTTGTTTTCGGATATTAGTCATAGAATTATTATATAAGTTATGTACTATATGAAATTTGGCAGTTTTAAAGTTGACGTTTATTAAAAGATTATCAACTTACCTTAGATAAGACAAAATAATTTAATTACTAACGGTCAACAACTACACGTTAGCTACCTTTTGCTATCAATACAACACTAACAATGTTAACCGGGATGCCAAATCGACGAAAAATAATAGTGTCTCCAAATTGTCTCAAGTAATTCCATCGTCTCAAGTTACCCCAAATTACGGTATCACTGTTTAACAAATATTAGACCTTAAGAGGATCGCAGCAAAATACAAAATTTTGACGCAGGTCAAAATTTTCAATGTATTTTAAATGTATTCATTTTTTTCGAATCCTGAGAAAACTAATAAGTATTTTTCAAAAATTTTAACTCAGAATGAAAGACCGCTTTATTCCCGAGGACCGAAAGTCCCTTATAATAAATAAAAAGTTTCTTTTGAATGAAATATTTGCAATTAAAAATCACACTAAATTTTCTCTTTTATTTTCACCCCTTTAACTTATTAAAATAAACATTATAGAAGTTTTCAGCTCCTTTCTGCCCTCGGTAATAATGTAATCTTTCATTATGCGTTTAAATTTTTCAAAAATATTTATTAGTTTTCTCATAATTCTAAAAAAATTAATACATTGAAAACACATTGAAAATTTTGACATGCGTCAAAATTTTGCATTTTGCTCAGTTCCTCTTAATTGAAAAATAAAAGTTTATTATTTAATTTCTCTTGCGCCACCTATATTTTACAGAAGAAGCCGATACTTGGTGTCGAATTTTGTTTTTATACTTGTCCGATGGACATCATAAAAAGTTTACCTAGGTACATGACATCACACTCTGTATAACACATTTTTATTGGAAACATCAATGCACAACAAAAACTATTAATTGACAAACCAGAGATTTTCTTGAACGATCTTTCATTTCATAAATAGATTATCTTTATATGGCTGCGCTGAGAACTAAAAATTATTGATTTATATGATAATATATACTTATTACAAAAAAATGTCTTTAAATCGTTTTTGACCAAACGTCCATGAAAGAATTTTTAAATAATAAAGTTTTGCTATATTAAATATCTAAAAAATTCACATTGTAAGGCATAAATGAATCAATCAAATGTGCACCTTTTTTGTAGATTCAAAAATGAAACTGAAAAATTTATAATTGATGGATTCGACCGTTACTTGATGGAAGTTCATTTTATCTAATAAGAAAACACTGAAAACGTTTGTTTTCTATACTTCCACAGAATTTATTATAACTAAGTGACTACAGCTGTTTCGGCAGAGTGCCTTTCTCAAGTGATATAGTTTACAATGTGTTTGCCTTTTTAAGTCTTCAACTGAAGAGGTTGAGGAGTGGGGAGCTGTTTGTCTCGAGTTGGTCATTCAGAATTATATCTGTATTTTTCAGTTTATTAATTTCCATAGATTCTAAAACAGATAGCTTAAGGCCTTTATTTTGAATATGCAGAATTTGAAACTCTTCATTGAAAGAATGATTATGATCTAGAAGGTGAAGTGCGTATGTAGAAGTGTTTGTTTTTCTATTGTTGAATGCCCTTTTGTGTTCTGCTATCCGTTTGTCAAAAGTTCTGCCAGTTTGACCGATATACGTTTTCGGACAGTCGCCACACGTTAGTTTGTACACACCACTCTGTAGTTGCTTTATACAGCTCCTTCCTATAAACTTTCAAAAAAACTGTCAGATATTATTACAGAATACACTGAATTTTCACCTAAATTCACCGTAAAAAATACACTAGAACTAGTTAATATATATATATAACCGGTTCTATAGCGTTCTACGCCTTCCGGTACCCAATCGCCAAGCCTGTCGATCTAGCCAGTCATTTTCTTGAAGATTTCTTTCTGACATGGCTTTTGTAATTCCTTGTTTCCAGGAGGTCGGTGGCCTTCCTCTTTTCCGTTTTTCTGGCGGTATCCATCTCATTGTAATTTTTGGTAATCTTTCATCTCCCATTCGTTGGACGTGTCCATACCAGGTAAGTTGGTTTCGTTGTACCTCGTCCACTATTGTTTTCTGCTTACCTACTTTTTCTCTGATCTGTTCATTTCGAACATGGTCCCATCTCGATATTCTGGCAGATCTTCTAAAAAAATCCATTTCAGTGGTAAGCAGCTTATTTTCGGATTTTTTTGTCATTTGCCACACTTCGGAGCCATACGTTAAAATTGGTTTCAGAATAGCGTCGTACATCCTCATTTTTGTATTTAAATTTATGTTATGTTGCCATAAGACAGGGTTTATGGCTCTAGTAACCTTTCTAGCCTTCGTCACTCTATCATCTATACTGGGTTCCGTTCTTCCACTATTTGTTAATTTAATCCCTAGATATATATATTCTGTACAACCCCTGATGTAGTCACTTCCGTCAAGATCTAGGTCCTCCTGTTGTATTTGGTTACCGATGTGTAGATATTGTGTTTTCCTTATGTTTACCTCTAAACCCCATTTCCTGTATTCTTCCATCAATTTTCTGGTCATATATTCTAAGTCTTCCTTATCTTGGGCAACTACCACCTGGTCGTCTGCGTAGTTCAAAGTGTATAATGTTATGTCTCCGATTGGTATACCCATACCACTGCATTTCTGTTTCCAAAGTCTGAGAGCACCGTCGGTATATATATTGAAAAGAATGGGAGATAAGCAGCACCCTTGTTTAAGGCCTTTTGTTACTTGGAAGCTAGATGACAGATGGTTACCTCTCTTTACTCTTGACATAGAATCTTTATAGAGGCATTGTATGGCTTTGATGACAGTTGCAGATATGTGTGTATTGTCCAAAACCTCCCACAGTTTTTTCACGGGCACTGTGTCATATGCTTTCGTTAGGTCGACAAAAAGTATATGTGTGTCTTGTCCACGTTCTAGTCTTTTTTCCATAACCTGTGTTAGACAGAATATATTATCGATCGTAGATCGTCCGGCCCTGAAACCACACTGTTCTTCGGATTCATAGGGTTGATATTCTTCGCAAATAATGGTTTTCAGTATTCTGCCATATAAACGGCTCATTGTGCTTGTTACAGTTATTCCCCTATAATTGTTGACATCACTTTTACTTCCCTTTTTGTGTATTGAAGAGATCCAGCCCTCTTTCCAGCTTTTCGGAACTTGTTCTCCGTTAATAATTCTGTGAAGGAATTCTGTGATCATTCGGATTAATTTCTTTGAACCTGATTTTATTAGTTCTGCGGGAACATTGTCAGGGCCAGGTGCCCGACCATTTTTTAATTGTGAGATAGCTTTCTGTACCATTTCTGTTGTTATTGTTATTTCTTCACCTTCTACTATTACTGGGTTTGATTCTTCTTGTATGTATTGTGGGCGGTCTTCAGTCAGCAAAGATTTATAATGCTGTTCCCATGTATTTGTTGTTATGTTGTCAAGCCTTACATTTTCTGTTGTATCTGATCTCAGTGTTTTGATAAACCTCCACGATTCTCTACTTCTCCTACCACCTATATATGTTTCCAACTCATTACATTTCTTTTCCCATGAATAATTTTTTATCTGCCATACGTCTTGTTTAAATTTTTTTTAGAACTAGTTAATAAAATACAACATTTTCAATTGGCCAACAACTCCAGACTAATTTCATTTGACGTAAAAAATCTTTTTCCTAGTGTTCCTCCTACAGAAACTTTTGTTTTAGTTAAGAATATTTTAGACCATAACAGTACAAATCCGATCATTGCATCTGAAATTTTACACCTTCTTGAAATTTGCATAAATCAAGACTATTTTGAATTCAATAATCAAATATACACAAACAACAGTGCAGGACTTATTATGGGTAATCCTCTAAGCCCATTGCTATCAGATATATTTATGAACCATCTTGAAACAACAATTTCTAAACATCCCGTATTTAAACAGTTCTTATATTGGTGAAGATACGTGGATGATATACTAGTATGCTTTACAGGAACTAACAGACAACTTGACCAATTTCTATCATATATTAATTCACTTCATAATAATATTGAGTTTACAATAGAAACAGAACAGAATAACTCCATAAACTTTCTAGATGTAACGATTTCCAGACTACACAACAAACATGAGTTCTCCGTATATCATAAACCTACCCATACTGACACAACTATACACAATTCATCATCCCATCCTACACAACACAAATTAGCAGCCTACCATAGCATGATACATAGAATGACAGAAATTCCCATGACGAAAAATAACTTCGAGATAGAACTAAACATCATTAAACAAATAGCGGTAAACAACGGCTATAACGAACAAACAGTTATTTTTTAAATCAAAAACTCTATAAGAAAGCCCTGAAATTAGTGTATCCACCACCACAGAAAGAACCCAGTACCTTCTGCTCTCTCACATATACTGGCAAGATAACAACAAAAATAGCCAGATACATAAAAAAGAAAGGAATAACACCAGCTTTCAGAACTAACAACAACTTAAGCAAATATATTAAGAACAATAAAAGCCGAAAGAGAAAGCAACTACAGAGTGGTGTGTACAAACTAACGTGTGGTGACTGTCCGAAAACGTACATCGGTCAAACTGGCAGAACTTTTGACAAACGGATAGCAGAACACAAAAGGGCATTCAACAATAGAAAAACAAACACTTCTACATACGCACTTGACCTTCTAGATCATAATCATTCTTTCAATGAAGAGTTTCAAATTCTGCATATTCAAAATAAAGGCCTTATGCTATCTTTTTTAGAATCTATGGAAATTAATAAACTGAAAAATACAGATATAATTCTGAATGACCAACTCGAGACAAACAGCTCCCCACTCCTCAACCTCTTCAGTTGAAGACTTAAAAAGGCAAACACATTGTAAACTATATCACTTGAGAAAGGCACTCTGCCGAAACAGCTGTAGTCACTTAGTTATAATAAATTCTGTGGAAGTATAGAAAACAAACGTTTTCAGTGTTTTATTATTAGATGAAAAATTTATTATTATAAAGAGTGACCTATACCTATAACTGTGGCTATGCTTGACTTAAATATAACAACGATTAGATGGAAAAAATCACAAATTTTATTAGAATTATCTATATTTTTTAAATGTTACTATAATTAGGTACATTGATTTGTATACAGTGTGTCAATTTGAAAAGTTGCCACCCCCTATAATTTGGTCCCTGTAGAAAATCTAAAAATATGCAAAAACACGTCAAATTTATTTGTGAGGGGGACATTTTGTAGACCAGTTTTCAACTATATTACATCAACCCTATAGCGGGGGCGGACACAACCCCCAAAATCTTTAATGGAAAGGGGGGTTGAGTGATACCTCATTTTGAAGGTCATTAAATTACCTTTTCAAAAATACCACATTCCTTATATTTCTTTTCAGTACTTTTGGAAAAATCTTGGACTCGATACTCTAAAAATTTTTGGAGTTCTGAACTCTATACTTAATATCTTTGCGGTTTTACTTGATTTTTCCAAAAATACTTCAAAAAAATACTCTAAATACTTCAACACCCAAAAAAAATTTAATTTAGAGTTCAATACTCCAAAAAAATTTTTGAAGTTCTGAACTGGATATTTAATTATTAAAATTAATTATAAAAAAATTAAAATTACTGAAAAGGAATATGTATGTAGTATTTTTAAAAAGGTAATCGAACGACCTTTAAAATGAGGTATCACTCAACCCCCCTTCACATTAAAGATTTTGGGGGTTGTGTCCGCCCCCGCTAGAGGGTTAGTGTAATTTAGTTGAAAACTGATCTATAAAATGTCCCCTTCACAAATAAATTTGACGTGTTTTTGTATATTCTTAGATTTTCTATAGGGACCAAATTATAGGGGTGGCAACTTTTTAAATTGACACCCTATATGTAATATTTTTTAAATAATGAAAAGGCCTCTTTCCCCGATTCAAGTTCATATCGCCGGCCCGGAATAAGAATGACGTAACTACAAATTTTGTCAATTCCTATTTATTGCGTATTCAACTTCTAAAATACTGTGTACAGATGATAGAAAAGCGACAGAACTGTAACTATGTGCTGAGTAACTACCGGGTAGTTGTGTTGTTATTAAAAGAGGCGCCATTTTACACGTTGTTTCAGATGAATAATGATGCAACTGTAAATAAGGTTGAAATGGGAGGTTAATTAAGATAATGAAATTCGGACCAATAGGGACGAAAATGAAAGCCATCGCTTTAAGAATAAACGCCATAATAAATAATTAATAATCGTTTTTTTTTGCACAGAAAAATTTTAAGATAAAGAATGACACAACTGTAGATAGGGTTGAAAATGAGGGGATTAAATTAAGATAATGAAATTCGAACCAATGGGGATGAAACGAAAAGCCATCATTGAGAGAACAAACGCCAAACCGATGCTCCAGGACGGTTACGCTTTATTTAATCACTATTTTAAATATTTAAAAATTTTTAGATGAATAATGACGCAACTGTAGATATGGTTGAAAATGGAGGGATTTAATTAAGATAATGAAATTAAAACCAATTACTCCTTATTTATTCCCTATTTTAAATGTCTAAAAACCGTTTTTTTGCTCTCCTGAGAAATTTGACTTTTTGTAGTTACGTCATTCTTCTTCCGGACCGGCGATATAGGCAACCTAAATTATAGAGCTCCGCGTAGTGGGTCAGGCTATAGACATAAATGCTGAAAAGACGTAAGGGTGGATGTTTTATGCCATATGATACATCAAATACTGATTATTCTGTGTATATTTACAATACTTGTTTGTAAGGGTGGATCGATTATCGCAATATTTAAAAAAAATTAACACATTTATTTGGAGTACCCACTAAAAGTTTCCTTTAGTAACGACAATAAAAAAGTGTTATTACAACTTTTTGATAAAAGCCCTCTTCTGCCCTCTACCGGCCTTTGAAAAACGAAAAAAAAATGTTGGAGTAATAATCACAAAATAAAAAAAAAATTGACAAATTGAATTGGAATACCCACCAAAATTTACCTTTAGTAACGACAATAAGAAAGTATTATTACGACTTTTGGATAAAATTACATCTTCTGCCCTCTACAGGCTTTTCAAAAACGAAAAAAACAATTTTTTGGCATTATTAACAGAAGCCCGGTTCTGGCGGCCCTGGTTTGTTTAGTCTATTAGTTCCATCTTCGGGGTGTGGGGGTGCTGCGACTTTGGACTTTCAAGAAACAAACTGAGAAGAGCAAGAGATCAATCAAGAAAAGGTTTTATGCAAAACTCCCCCCAAACTTTGAAGACCATATATTTTGACGGAAGGAAAGATAAAACCTTCGCTATCGAAAATATTGAAGGCAAGCCCCGCAGAAAACCAGCACTTGAAGAGCACGTTTCATTAGTTCAAGAGCCAGGCTCCATATTTTTAGGTCACACAGTACCCCTTTCTGGATCGGCTCTAAGCATTTGTCAAAGTATTGTGAACTTTTTAGAGAGTTATAGGTAAAATCTAGAAGAACTAGTGGTAGTAGGACATGACTGAACTGTGGTATATACGTGAAGAAAAAATGGTATAATTTCTCAACTAGAGTTAAAGTTAGGCCGCCCTTTACAAAGATTTATCTGTCAGCTTCACGCTAATGAATTGGTTTTATGGCATCTTTTCCAAAAGCTTGACGGTCAAACTCAAAGTCCAAGAGCTTTTGCAGGAACTATAGGAAATCAAATAGTGTATTGCGAAAATATGCCGGACTCTGAGTTACCAGAAGTAGATTTAATTGACTTACGTGCCGATCAGAAATATTTTTGTTTCAAATTTGTGTCGCAATTTCTACAGTGGAATGTTCTGTGGATTTATTAAACCAAAGCCCTGAAAAGTTAAGTCATTCTCGATGGCTAACGTTGGCGAATCGCATTATACGTCTTTATGTTAGCACTGAAAATCCAACATTAGAATTAAAGGAACTGACCAAATTTATTGTCACGGTTTATGCTCCTTTATGGTTTCAGATCAAATGCAATTCACCATGTGTGAATGGTGCAAAGCACGTTTTACAAACAATTAAGCATAGTTGATACTTGAAGCAAAATTTTAAAAGTTTTATAGACCTTGTAATTCAAAGAAATGCCTATTTTGTACATCCGGAAAATCTTCTGCTATGCAGGCTGCATGACACTCGCCCGCATATAAGAGAGCTTGCACTTCGTCGCATTCTAAATGCAAAAACTAAGGCCAATCATAATTCATCTGACATCCGACCTTTTATTATTCCACAAATTAATTTTGAAGCAGATGACTATATTGATTTTATTGATTGACAAAACAATAAAATAACTTGGCCTCTATGCGCCAAGGTTTGAATGTAGAGGATTTGAAAAATATTATTTCCGGATCTCCTGAAAAAATCATTGACATCGCTACATTTCCCTGTCACACCCAATATGTAGAGAGAATCGTGAAGCTAGTAACTGAAGTATCTTCATCAGTTATAGGGTCACAAAAACGAGACAATTTTATCAAGGCAAAAATTGATTCGCGCAAAGATATGCCAAAATTTGAGTCCAAAAGAGACTACAAACAATAGATAATCAAAATTAAGGAGGAAGGTAGGGAGTGGGTGGAAGAATAAATATGACATATTTCAAAAATATTTCAATGGGATATCATTTTTATAATAATAACATGTACTTATTACTTAACTTTTCAATTAAAATTCAATTTTCAAATTTCAATCGAATTGTTAATTTTTTTATTTTTTCAACCCCCGGTAGAGGGCAGAAGATGAATTTTTTTTGAAAAATCGCAAATAAAGATTAGGTTTGTAACATTAATTGGCAACTTTTGTGCACTATTCCAAAACAGTTTTCGAAACTTCGATTTTTCGATCCACCCTATTGTTTGTGTTAAGTGATTCTGTGTTTGTAGATGTTCCTAAGTTATCAATTCTTGGAACAAATATTTTTCGGTATTGTGTGTTGCATATGTATAGTGTATGATCAAGACTTGTATTTTACATTTACCTGTCCTCTATTATTGCTGGTATGTGCTTATTGTTTACTTCCTCCTTCCTCTTTAGGTATTAGCAACCAAAACCTTCTGTATTCTGCTGATGCATTTGCTACACATTTTTCTTCATTTAGTAAGATGAGGGCTGCTTGTTTAATTTTCCTATTTTTTGTGTCTATTTCCTTCATGCTAAAATAACTTATGAACGTCCACAAACTCTTACATAATACATACAGTCATTGCGAGACACTCAGAATAAACAGAATTCCATGGATCATATGTGGCATAAAACATCCACCCTTACGTCTTTTCAGCCAAAGCTGGCGGTTACCTATAACAACATAGGTATAGTTTGTTAAACGTAAGAAAGAGTTTGAAAATTTTACAATATGTGTTAGGCTACGGCTCCACGGGCGAGAAATTGACGCTAGCAGTAGCCGTAAAACGAACTTAAGGTTCCGCGGAACGGAATAGGAATAGCCGAACTGTACCGACTACAGGACTTCTGCGTAGTCGGTTCAGTTAGGCTATTCCTATTCCGTTCCGCGGAACCTTAAGTTCGTTTTACGGCTACTGCTAGCGTCAATTTCTCGCCCGTGGAGCCGTAGCCTTATGGTGATTGTGAGATTTTCAAACTCTTTCCTACATTTTAAAAACTGCACTAGAAACCTCAGTGTGTTTGTTTTTGATATGACATAACCTAATACAACATCTAGGGGTTTTACACAACCTTTTTTTTAACACATTCTTTTATTAATCTTTTGAGAACGATTTCCGGAGTGGATATCGAATGTTAAGTATTTTTAGGTAAAATATGTAATAATAATTACTACTAAAGTAACTGTGGCTCATCCCATATTACCAAAAGTTTTTTATACAGTTTTTGCGCTGAAAATCTATGTCAAATACAGAAAAAATTGTCTAAAAGAATTATTTGTATATATGTTATATATCAGATTGTTTATTTTATTTTAGCTATTTATTTTTAGGCATGTTTCCATATGTTTGTTTAGCAACAATGCCCTTATTCTGCGAAGAAACATGGCCCAAAAAGATTATGTCGTTTTTTACCAACAAAAATTTGGATTCGTTAACAAGCAATAATTGTGTATATCAATTAAAAGGAAAGAAAGATCCCCCAGAATACAACACAAGAATTACTTGGCAGCACAAACTGGTAGTAGGCCTCGTATTGTCCCATTGTAGTTTACAGTTGTTTTTACCGTATTCTCATTTTATAACTAAGGTAATAACCCCCGCATACATATAACTTTTTAGTCGAACAACTATTTAGTTTGCGATTTGTTCTCGACTAAACTATTTAGTTGTGTAGGATGCGCATACAATCGATAGTTGCATTGGAGATTTCAGTGTGCCAACATGTTGGAGGTAATTCGTTGATGACTGATGATTCCGTGTGGAATTTTCTGCCCTACTTTAACAAAACATAGTAACTCGAGCTACTAGGTTTTAAAAAATTTTATGATTTTTGAAATCCCCGTTAAAAATTACGTATTGTATATTTTTTTTTACATTTTACCTTCTACAGGCTAACCCAATCAGCTGATCTCTTTTTTTAGTAAGTCGATTAATAGCATAGATATCCTAGAGAAGAACATAGCAAATAAAGTTACTACCTCGCTCTTCTTTATTTTACTAAGATCTGCATTATGTAAAAACTAGTATTTTAAGTTACTAGGTTTTGGAAAATTATTTCGTCAAAATTTATAATATATTGGCGCCAGTGGTTTGAAGATACTAGCTTTTAAATAATTATTTTGACCTAAAAATTTTGGCGTAGGAACTTGTCAGAAGACAGCAACTTTCAGTTACTAGTTTATACAACGTTTATTTTCACCATTTCAACGACCACTGATAGTAGCATATCAATATGCTAGGTTTTACACATTTCATTTTCTCTTGAGTTTGCTGCATAACTAACAGAGCTCAGTAGTTAATCAACGAGAACAGACGTTTTTTTGGGTTCGGTAGTTAAGTAGAGCCGCGAGTATTACATATTACGGCAAAAAAGCTGCAGCGTTTGTAAACAATTAAAGTAAAATGGATAATTATAATTATCTTTCAAATAGGAGTAAACTATTAGTGTCATTGTGTGTTAAAAGGTAAGCGCCATGATTTCCTATAATTTTTCTATCCATTAGCATCTGTGATAGTGGTGAAATAGAAAGTTTATTTTTTTATTTGTTTTAAAATCGATTAAAGAATAGGTCATTTTCTACTTGAGTGTGCAGGGCATAGAGAGAAAACATGGGTGAAATACTGGGTGTCCAGGTTAAAATGAGGTACATGGGGGTAAATAGAGAAATCTAAAACAGGGTTATATAGTCGTATAAATGGGAGAAAAGTTGCGAACCTACTTTAATGCGTGACCAACCGTAATTCGTTCGTTGCTTTTTGCGATTTAAAATTGGTCTCTCTACGGATATACAGGGTGAAAATATGAAAATGTGCATGTTCAAAAACCACAATATTGTCTTTATTATAGAAGCTAAGATCATCAAATTCTCAGGGCATTGGTAAAAGAAAGCGGCGATAATAAAAATTGCGTCAAAACATGGGCCTACGATGTTGCGCTAGGCCGTACCTATTGATTTTTTATTAACACACGGGTGAATTGCTTTTTGTAAACATTTTAAAAACGTATTTTCAACATTAATTCAATATAGAAACCATAATAAAAACAAGAGTTGAATTAAAATAAAAAAACCTATAGTTTTGAGCACACAAATGCGCAACTTTTCTGCCACTAAACGAGCTGTTAGTAAGGGGGTTGTTAGGTATAGTGATAAAATTATCGAATTTTAAGACGTCACTAAACTTGTGTGAGATATTCATTATTATCATGGTATATCATTTAAATGTGAGTGTATAAAGAAAAATTGCACATTTAAAAAGGATTGTATTTGTTTTTAGAGGACGTTCTGAGGACAATAATTTAAAAGAGCCTTTAGACCCAGTTCCCGGCACTTCAAAGAATGTCCATTCAAGGGATCAATTACTTGAGAAATTTCCGCAAGATAATATTCTACGAAATGTACCCGAACAACCCTCTGATTTTGACGACTCAGATGCGGATCCTGATTATGAACCTGAGAACGAAAATAAAAGGCATAAGGCATATTTTAATTTGCAAAATGTATTTGATTCGTATGAAACTGATTTTGTAAGTTTGAGTACAAAACTGGATCTTACCAAGGCTCAAGATTCTGCACCTGCCAAGGACTCTTCGAAGAATATCCAAGAAAATGTCTGCAATAGCCCGGTTTTAGAGGAAGCAAGTACTAAAAAGGAAGCTGACATACTCTCTGTTTGTACACAAGTGATTGAAGATATGTTAGATAAAGTTTGTGCAACCAAAGACAAATATAAGAAGAAAATCATCATAGATCAAATTCAGAAACATCCTTTATTACCTCACTGTAATAACAAATGCCGCAGGGGCTGTTCAAAAAAAATTGATCTGCTTGAAAGAGATAAAATAAGAGTTGCTTTTTGGACAATGACTTGTGGTGAATGACGGTTGTTTCTAGACTCACATGTTAAACAGTCGAATGTAAAAACCAGAATGCAGGAGGCTTTATCATCAAAAAGAAATTTTTCTCTAAAATATTTTTTGCCAGTTAAGATAGTTTTACAGGAAGCAGTTGATAACAAAAGTGAAACTACGAGTATTACGGAAATACAAACATGCAAAAATATGTTTCTGTACACATTGGGATTAAAAACAGATGGCATGATTACTACTCACCTAAGAAGTAAAAGGACTTCAGATAATGGAATTGCCAATACCAAAGACGACAGAGGGCTTATTGCTCGGTCCAATTTAAACGGCCAAAAATTGGAACATGAATCTCTTATAATAAATCATATAAATTGCTTCAATCCAGTCGTATCTCACTATAACTTAAAACATGCACCTAATCGAAGATACTTGCCTTCAGAACTGACGATATCTTTTTTGTGGAAAGATTTTTGTACCAATCATAAAATTGGATATGATCTTTATAGAAGCGTTTTTAAGAAACAAAATATTGGTTTCTGTAGGCCATCCCAAGATGAATGCGAGGTTTGCACAATCCACGAGGCTCATTCCAATGATGCGAATAATTTGAAATGCAACTGTAAATATTGTGTATATTATCAGGAACATAAAGAACACTACACAGAGGCCAGACAGGCGTACCAAGCAGATCAGGAGAAAAATCTGGATTCGGACGAAAGAATTTTTAGTGTTGACATGCAGAAAGTGTTACTTTTGCTAAAAATGTCAACCAAGAACTCGTTTTTTATATCAAGGTAAGATTTTTTTAAGGATTATAATTTTTTGTTCGTTTTTCACTTTGCATGAAATTTACATTCAAACTGCTAATTATTATTTAGATAAAGTACTAGAAAATATACTTACAAAATTATAAATATGCTCACATAAAAAAAGGAATTCATCTGAACCTCAAATTATCCTAAATTGCATTTTGTTAGATTACATAAATATTTCAGATATCTGATACATTGAAAAACGCTTCAATCCTTGATACCACGTTATTTATTTATTTATTTATCAAAATTATGGACCACCCCATTTTTACAAAATAGATTTAAATTATAGTTTCATTATAGCACTTATTTTTTTTATTTGTGTATTTTCAGGCTCGTCGTGTTCAACGAAACATTTGCCTCATTAGGGAATGGCGAAAATATTTGTGTTATGTGGCACGAGGCCATCATAGGCAGAAGTGCAGCTGACGTGACTTCAGTATATTATAATATCATAAAAAACCTAAGTTCTAAAGTATCAAAGCTTACATTTTGGGTGGATAATTGCTCCGCCCAAAACAAAAATTTGACATTATATTCATCTATTATTTGTTTTGTAAATTCGGAATGGGGGCCAAATGAGATAACATTCAAATATTTTGAGCCTGGCCATTCTTTCATGGCGGCCGACTCAGTACACGGTCGAATTAGTTCACAAATGAAGAAGCACCCCAATATATACGATTTTCAACAGCTTCTAAATATAATCGAACAATCCTCAAAGAAAACTAAATGTTTAGCTCTCAATATCTCGGATTTTTTTCCTTTTACAGATGGTTGTAAGAAACGTAAAAACAACAATATTCCATTACTTGATAAAATTAAACAAGTTCAGTTTCCTAAAGGTTCCAAAAACCTTTTTTATAAGAATAAAATGTCCAATGAGGTATATATCGAATCAGATTTTCTAAAGACAAAATTTGAACCAAACATGCCATCCGCTCCACGTTCGGAATGTATAGGGATAAACACGGATAAAAAAGAGAAGATTTTAAAAACGCTCTGCCCACTGTTTAGTGATGAAAGAAAAAAAATATTTTGAACATATTTATCATCAAACAATAATTCTCGTGATTTATGTACAGTATCCGAGGTCTAGTATATAAGTTTAGTATTTATATAATATATTTATATTTTTTACATATTTCATATATTTATTATTATGTTGGATATATTAAAAATAAGCTACATGTTTAAGTTTATTGTTTATTGTCAATGATAAGCGCACATACTTTTCATTAAAACTTTAGAAACATCTTAAGTTGTATTTCAATTTATTTAAAAAAAATAAATTTGATAATAAAATAATTTTTTCGTTTTATTTCATCGACTTACTATATTTTGTTTCAGTTTCAGTGAACATAATTATTGTCAGTTGAGATGCCTAAGCATAAACTAGCAACTAAAAATACTATATTTTACGATTTGGTTAATTCTAAAAAAACACAATCTTAGCCGCAGCAAAACATAGTAAGTAAGATTTAGTTATAAAGGACTAACATAGGTTACTTTTTTCTTACTTTATCGAAATTTTCGCTAAAAAGTATATAGATTTCCATCATTAGTGTCCAATATCAAATATTCAGTATTCATATCCGAAATTGGACAGTATCATTTTATCACCCAGTAGATCGAATGCATTTATTTGTTATTAAACACACACACGTAATTAATTAAATTACATACACATTTGGTCAATTATCAATAATATAATTTGGACATCAGCCAAAAGTTGCTGACATAAGATAAACAATTTACCTTAATTAGATACACAAAATCACGCGGGGCCCGTGTTTACATTGACCCAATTTAAACTTATATAAAACTAAGATCTCTTGTCTAGAAATTCAATTATTATTAATTCATTAACGTTAGTGATTGTCTTCAACGCTCATCATTTAAGTCTCTACTCAAAGTACCCCGGGTCAACATCCATAGTGTAAGTCTCATCAATAAACTCTGCTACTATTATTTGGTGTGTTTGGTGAATTGTTCATGGTCCTATCGAGAAAAAGAATACTTCAAGGAAGTTTGAGAAAGCCTATACAGTCCACACCAGCAACACCCTCAGAGAGAGACCACTAGACCCGGGAGAACGAGAGCCGATTGCAGAGCTAAGAGCAGTACCATAGCCGAGAGCCGATTGCAGAGCTAAGAGCAGTACCAAAGCCGAGAGCCGATTGCAGAGCTAAGAGCAGTACCATAGCCGAGAGCCGATTGCAGAGCTAAGAGCAGTACCATAGCCGAGAGCCGATTGCAGAGCTAAGAGCAGTACCAAAGCCGAGAGCCGATTGCAGAGCTAAGAGCAGTACCAAAGCCGAGAGCCGATTGCAGAGCTAAGAGCAGTACCATAGCCGAGAGCCGATTGCAGAGCTAAGAGCAGTACCAAAGCCGAGAGCCGATTGCAGAGCTAAGAGCAGTACCAAAGCCGAGAGCCGATTGCAGAGCTAAGAGCAGTACCATAGCCGAGAGCCGATTGCAGAGCCTACCAGAAGCGAGGGACCCTAGACGTCTAAGAAAACAAAAAAAAACCGTAAGTTTTTGAATAATTACAAAATCTTCCAACTGTTACAATCGTACAATTTAACAAGTTTGTATTTTTATTATAATTCAACAATCTAGAACAACAATCTCCACTCTATCAATAGTAAAATAATGTACTTTAGAATGTATACCATATAAATAATAAAGAGACAAAAAATATATTTGAAAAATAATTTGAGAAAAAAAAAAAAAAGAAACGTTCATAAACATATAGCTTGCTTTAATTTCAATTAAATACTTTATTTCGAAAAAATTAAAATACTACGTAATTTATAGAACGATAAAAGTCCACTCTATATAATAATTTCACTTAAATTTTCACTATTTTAGAAAATGAAAATATTTTACCTACTTCTGTAAAAATTAATCACATAGATATCTAATTGCCAAATTTGAATAAGATTCCAGTAGTAATATTAAATATATCATTTACAGATCTTTTATAAATACAAAGGTTCATTACATTATCCAACCAAAGAATTTCAATTTTAGCGTTAGTGAAATCGTAATACTATTCAGTTTATTTACAAACAGAAATCACTTAGTCAGGCAAGCGACCTACAGTAACGTTGAAAAAATTGCAAACTTGACAAGGGCATACAATTACATTTCTATTTATATACATTCTGGCTTACGAGAGAGCGTGATAGTACAGGTATAGAAAATTAATATAATTGTTAATGAGCAGATATTTTTTTTGTGTGAATTTGATGGCCTTGGACTAGCCAATTAGCCAGACATTATAGGCATATTTAAGTACATTGCTTAATAAATAAAATACAGTTCATATTGTTTAATATATTTACCGCTGAATTTAAAATTTTATAAAAATAACCATGGAAAGTGTATACGTTAAGCAAGCGGAGATAGGAGCAGAATTAGTGAAACTAGTTTCTAATACTATAAAGGATTCTCAATCGCGGAGGACTCTACAATACATCCGGGATAGGCAGGAAAAATTAGAAGAATATTGGGCAAAATTTCTGAATAACCACAAAAAGCTGCTAGAAGGAGGTATAACGAAAAAAAAATATTTTGAAACAAAATACCATGATCAGGTATTTAAGACATATATTGAGGGGAAAACCCTGTTGGAAGAATATGGAAGGGTGCTGAAAAGAGGAAAAGCACCGAAAGTAAAGGAGATACAGATAAGGAAGCAAAGAATCGAGGAATTATTACGGCCAGAAAATGAACAAGATTTGCAGGAGGATGAAGAGCTGCAGTCAGAGTTAAGAGAATACATGGAAAAGGTGAATACACTAATAATTGAAGCAGCAGTAAATGAGGAACTAGACGCTATAGATAATGGAGAAGTAGAGAGAATAAATCAACTAAAGAGGAGAGTCAGGGAAACCTTGAAGAAAATAAGGCCAGGAATGCAACGGCCAGAAAGCACACAGAGGAGGGACGGTGTGACATTACCGCAGGTAAAAATCCCTGTGTATGAAGGCAGGTATGAAACGTGGAGAACTTTCCACGATCTGTTTACTAAAGTAATACATGAAAACGACCAGTTATCAAACGCAGAAAAAATGCAGTACCTAAAAACTCAACTAAGAGGGGAAGCCAACAGAATGATACAACACTTAAACATATCCGAGGCCAACTACGAAGTGGCCTGGAACATGCTAAAAGATAGATATGAGAATCCAAGGATGATATTGTTTAAATTGATAGACAGGATGCTACTAGCACAGGAAGTAAAGGAATCTTCTGCTAGAGCATTGAAATCACTACATGACACCTTCCACGAAAGTCTGGAAGCCATAGGAGGGTTAGGAACAGACACGGAAGCGTGGAGCCCATTGGTAGCCCGAATTATCATAACGAAATGGGACAATGAAACCAGGAGGCTGTACGAAAACCACGTTGGAGACAGTAGAGAGATACCGACGTACAAATCGACACAAACATTCTTACAGCGAAGATTCCAGACACTGGAACTGCTGGAGTCAGAAAAAAGACAAGAGAAGCAAGGAGGATCTGGGAGGAAACCAAGAACACGTTGCGTGATATGCAACGGAGATCACGGAGTACCGAACTGCAGAGAATTTCAGGAACTCAATGTAAGAGACCGAAACAGGATGATAAAAGAAAAAGGATTGTGTGCAAACTGCCTAGCACATAAAAAAGAAAAACAATGTTATGTACAATATAGGTGCAGACACTGTGGCGGAGACCATCACCATATGTTGCATTATGAGAAAGGAACCACAGGCAACAAAAGAAACTCCAATGAAACGAAAGGAGAACAAACACAAGAAAGAAATGGAAGAGATTCGAATAATAGAAGAAACGGGTATCAAGCTAATAGGTACAGAGGAGGAAATAATAATCCATACAACGCCAGAGAACAAAATAACGGAAGGCGAGAAAATACACAAGATACCAATGGGCATAGGAATATCAACGACCACCAAAGAGGGCAGAATGCAGTAAACTGTGCAAGCCATAAGGAAGGTGAAGCATTACTAGCGACAGCTGTTGTACGCATAAGAGATGCGAAAGGAGATTCACACATAATGAGTGCATTAATCGACCAAGGGTCACAATGCGCATTTATAACGGAACAAGCTGCGACGACGCTAGGAACAACAAGGAAGCCCATACAGGCGACCATATCCGGGATAGGCTCGTCAGGAGAAAAAACAGCCAATTGGAGTATGAAACTTTTAATCGAAACTCATTACGAAAGTGACTTCGAGATGGAAATAGAAGCACTAGTGTTACCGAAGATAACAAGGAATTTACCGGAACAGGATATAATTCTACCGGACTATAACGAGATAAATGCAATACTGGCAGATCCAAGATATTACAAGGTAGGGAAAATAGACTTACTACTAGGAGTAAAAGAATACAGTTACATATTGACAGAAGGGATGCACAGAATAAGTAATGGACTCCTGAGTCAAAACACCAAACTAGGATGGATAGTTTCGGGGATAGCACGAGAGAAGGAGACTACAAAAACAGAAGTTTGCTGTATGATATCCAGACAAGAGATGGACATACAAATAAAGAAATTCTGGGAATTAGAAGAAGTAAATCAGGAAACAAGTTTGTCAGTAGAAGAACAAGAATGTGAAGAAATGTATCGACAGACAGTAAAAAGAGATGAAGACGGGAGATACGAAGTGAGAATTCCGGTTAAGGAAGACGTAACAAAGCTAGGAGAATCTAAGCAGCAGGCATTCGCCAGATTGATGCAACTAGAAAGAAAGTTTGCAAAAGACAAACAGTTAGAAGCGAATTACAGACAATTCATGGAAGATTACGAAAACCAAGGTCATATGGTAATAGCAGAAAACCAGGGAGATGGGTACTACCTACCTCATCATCCAGTGAGAAAAGAGGACAGTACTACAACGAAAATAAGAGCCGTGTTTGATGCATCAAGTAAAAGCTCATCGGCAGTAAGCCTGAATGATATTATGCACACAGGGCCGAAATTACAACAAGATTTGACAAATATACTATTACGATGGAGATCCAATAAGATAGCATACTCAGCGGATTTGGAAAAAATGTTTAGACAAATCGGAATGGCAGAAGAAGACCAAAAATATCAAAAAATTTTGTGGAGAAAGGACACAAAGGACCCAATACACGAATATAACTTAACGACGGTGACATACGGCACGGCCGCAGCACCATTTTTAGCGTTGAGAACAATACAGCAATTACAAGAAGACGAAGGAGCTAGGTTCCCGTTGGCATCGAAAATTGTAAAAGAAAACATGTATGTAGACGATATACTAGGAGGAGCGGAGACAGTGCAGGAAGCAGAAATAGCCCAAAATGAATTAATACAACTGTTCAGAAAAGGAGGTTTCATTCTCAGAAAATGGTTGAGCAACGAAGAAAAAATAATGGAGAACGTACCGGAGGAAATGAGGAACGTAGACTCCAAGGCATTCAAACAAGAAGAAGTACGGAAAACGTTAGGAATACACTGGTCCCCTAAAGAAGATATAATCACATTCAAAATAGGGATAACGACAGCAAAGAAAATAACGAAAAGACACGTACTGTCAGAAGTAGCAAAACTATACGACCCACTAGGGTGGATAGCACCTGTAGTAATTCAGGCGAAAATGTTCATACAGGAATTATGGGAGCAAAAAACCAGTTGGGATAAAGAATTAACTAGCAACCAACAAAGCAGGTGGAATACATACCAGGCGCAATTAGTAAATCTGGAGAAAATAATATTGCCCAGGTGGAACAACTTAAGCAAGACAAACAGAGTAGAACTACATGGATTTGCAGATGCATCTATGAAAGGATATGGAGCGGTAATCTACTCAAGGGTGTTAGGCCCAGAAATCAAAACGAATCTAATGATAGCAAAATCGAAAGTCGCACCATTGAAAGGAAAAACGACATTACCGAGGCTCGAGTTGTGTGCCGCGGTGCTATTAGCAAATTTAATGAAGAAAACCCTACAAGCATTGAATAGGGAAAACATTGAGGTATATGCATGGTCAGACTCAATGATAACCCTGGCTTGGATAAGGGGATCATCAAAAAGGTGGAAAATGTTCGTCGCCAACAGAGTAGAGGAAATAAGAGGCGTTATAGGACCGAAAAATTGGCATAAGGTAGATACGAAGGAAAACCCAGCGGACATCCTCTCACGTGGAAGTACAGCATCAGAATTATTAGAAGCAGAGCTATGGTGGAAGGGACCAACTTGGCTGACTAGTAACAAAACTTTAACGCAGGAATCAGAAGAAATACCAGAGACAAATGAGGAGGAAGTCAAAAGGAAAATAACGGTGCACACGACAACGATAAAGGAGGACATATGCGAGAGATTCTCAAATTTAGAAAGAATGAGAAGAGTACTTGCATACTGTAGGAGATTTGCAGACAAATGCAGAAAAAAGAAGGACAGTGGACAAAGTCAGCTGACAGTCCAAGAATTAGAGGAAACGCTATTAAAGGTGATAAAGCACACACAGCATGCCTACTTCAAACAAGAAATAAAGAAGCTGGAGAAGAAACAGCAGTTAGACAAGAAAAATAAATTAGCGTCATTGGTACCATTCCTGGATAGACAAGGAATTCTAAGAGTCACCGGAAGACTGAGACACACGAATCTAAAGTACGGAGAAAAACATCCGATAATTTTGCCAAAGGATAGTGCATTAACAAAGTTACTTATAGCAGATAGTCACGCAAAAAATCTACATAGCGGATTACAACAAACACTACAGTATATAAAAAGGAAATACTGGATAATCAACGGCAGAAGAACCGTGAAAGATCATCTAGCAAAATGCTTAAGGTGCAGGAGGTATAAAAGCCAAGCAGCACAACAATTAATGGAAGATCTACCGAAAGACAGAGTGAACCCGAGTCATCCCTTTACTAACACAGGGATAGATTATGCCGGGCCAATAAAAATAAGTACCACGAGAGGCAGAGGACAGAGGAGCTATAAGGGCTACATCTCAGTATTTGTGTGTCTGTCAACGAAGGCAGTACACCTCGAAGTAGTAAGCGATATGTCTACGGATGCATTCATCGCGGCGTTCAAGAGATTTACGGCACGCAGAGGACAGTGCAACAACGTATACAGCGATAACGGAACCACATTCGTAGGAACAGCAAATTTGTTGAAAAAAGAAAATCAAAAAATAGATGACGAGATAAAACAAGGATTACTGGCACTAGGTACCCAATGGCATGTCATACCTGCATATGCACCACATTTCGGAGGACTATGGGAGAGCGCAGTGCGGATAATGAAATATCACTTGAAAAGAATCATCGGGGAAACAGTTCTAACATATGAAGAATTGAGTACGGTGCTGACACAAATAGAAGCATGTATGAACTCGAGACCATTATGTGGGTCAGCAGAAGACCCTGAAGGGAAAATAGCCCTGACACCAGCTCACTTCTTATAGGGAGAGAAATTATATCACCAAATCGGGAAGAAGAGCTTAAGACTTATTTGAAGATGCCGACGAGGTGGAGATTATTGGAGAAAATAAAAAGAGACTTCTGGAAAATTTGGAAACAGGAATACCTGCACCAATTACAACAGAGAAATAGATGGCATAAGGCGCACTCTAACATAAAAGAAGAAGAAATAGTTATAATAAAAGAAGAAGATACACCTCCAGGCAGATGGCCATTAGCGAGGGTAACAGAAACACACCCTGGAGCGGAGGGACTAACCAGAGTCGTAACAGTGAGAAAGGCGAACGAGAAACTGACAAAAAGACCCATACATAAACTAATACGACTGGAAGAAGAGAAACAGGAAAAGCCGAAGAAGGCAGCAGCACTAAGATGGAAGAAAATACTAGTAGCTATAATGTTGTTAACGATGTTAAAACCCATAAAGGCAGAACCATATAAAATATATAATCCGGAACCAGGATTTTTCACAGAAGATCTTGGAGAGGTCGTTATAGACCGGGGAACATTTCGAATAAAGGTGTTACTAGAAAAGGGAAGAATTCGAACAGAGCACCAACTAATAGGAAATATGATACAAGGAGTACGAGAACTATGTCAGGATATAAAAATCGTGAATTGTAAGGATATAATAGGGAAGTTAGAGGAAGGACAAAGAAAGGCGGAATCAGTAAGCGAGGGGTTGACAGTAGAAATAAAAGCAAGGGAAAGAAGAGGAATATTAGGAACAATATTAACCTCAGTATTTGGAGTCAATGACGAAGCCTACAGTAACATTGAAGCATTAGACAATAACCAAAAGGAGCTAATAAAGGGATCACAGCATCAAGCGAAGATAATGTTAGAAACAATAACATCAATCAATCACACAGAGAACAGGATAAACGAGCAAATGAACAAGTTTAACAAAGCACTAATCACAGGCCTACAAGAAATATCTAAAGGACTTAACGAAGTAGAAGACAAAGCACAGAGACTAGAAACCGAATATAGCACGTTGCGAATACAAACGATAGCGTTGCAAGTTATGGAATTCATAAACGAATATACTCAATTTTACGAGGGAATATTAAACCTTCACTATAACCACGGACACTTCATTGATATAGTGAAACCGGGTGAGATAACCAAATTGATAGAGAAAGCAGGGCAGATACTGCCACAAGGGGTCGAAATACGACGACAGCCCATTATAGAAACAGAAGTCAGTCATGACGACAGATATATAACAGTCATCGGCTATTTCATAGTGACAGGGAAAATTAAGTACAGCATACTGAAAGTCACGGCCATACCACTTAACGTTGAGGGGTCGGTGTTGCGCACATTTGTCGCCCCAAGGAATCTACTGGTTGTAGATTATAACACACTGCACTACTTCGAATTGACCGCAGAAGATAGGGAAAGATGTTTACTGTTGACAAAGACGCAGATAGCGTGCTCACCAACGGCTATAAGGAACATGGATACCCAACCAAACTGCATACTTGAAGAAATTTATGAGCGATCTAAGAATAGCACATGTCCAGTGGTAGCCAGGACAATACAGACAGCTCAATGGAGTAAGATGGGTACCCCCAACCTCTGGCTCGTTATCACGCCAGTCACGATACACATAGCCATTATTTGCGATGGAAATCGGAGCGAAAGAGTACTGGAACGAGTCACATTCCTGAAACTTTCACCCAAATGTATCGCCCAAACGAAAAATATTACATTACTCCCCACTAGCAGTGGGATGGAGAGAGCGGTAACAAGCTACCTGAAGGCGCCAATCACTCCCGTGGCCCAATTGGTGGCGAGGACACCCCACAGGTTTAACATGCCTCTAAACACCTACCTGGACATACCAGGAGGAGAGCTACGTCACGCGTTACTTGAGGAGGAAAGTCTAAAACAAGAAATGACGCATACGCAGTGGCAATCGATTCCAGAATCTAATTGGCATTATTTTGTAGCCACCGGGACCATCACTATAATGGTAATAATTGGGATACTCACGTTATGGAAATACCGTCCTGTTGTACGACTATGTCGTTCAGGGAATCCACATACTCAGACTAACGAACAGGAAGTACCTGTATTAAGTAGTAATCGGCATAACAATGTACCGTCGACTTCAAAGGACGACATCCCACTCTCCACATTTTCATCCAATTGCCCTAATTTTAATCTAGAGATAGAGTCGGACATTGATAGCTAGAGTACGGTTGGAAGATTGTTGATTATTCTTAAACTATTTATTTATTAACATGTTTGAATTTGACTATTTTATGTAATACTTATATGTAAACTTTGAGTATTGACACTTGGGCCAGTTTTTGCCCGATTCCGCAGTATGTCCAATATCAAATATTCAGTATTCATATCCGAAATTGGACAGTATCATTTTATCACCCAGTAGATCGAATGCATTTATTTGTTATTAAACACACACACGTAATTAATTAAATTACATACACATTTGGTCAATTATCAATAATATAATTTGGACATCAGCCAAAAGTTGCTGACATAAGATAAACAATTTACCTTAATTAGATACACAAAATCACGCGGGGCCCGTGTTTACATTGACCCAATTTAAACTTATATAAAACTAAGATCTCTTGTCTAGAAATTCAATTATTATTAATTCATTAACGCGAGTGATTGTCTTCAACGCTCATCATTTAAGTCTCTACTCAAAGTACCCCGGGTCAACATCCATAGTGTAAGTCTCATCAATAAACTCTGCTACTATTATTCGGTGTTTCCATCACAACTTAAAGACCATCTACACTGAGCCAACGAAGGGAATTTGTTCAATTAGTCTTGTTTCAGCTTTTATTAGAAATAAGGGCAATCCAATTTTACAAAATCTGTTCTCCTGAATAATTGTCTAAATCAGTGGTCGCCAACCTGTCGATCGCGAGCTACCGGCAGCTCGCGGAGACAATTCTGGTAGCTCTCACAACGATTTTAATTTAAAAAATACAAACTGCAAAAATCAGAGAAGCTTCCGAAAATTCCACAAAAAAATCTAATTGTCATAATATTAAACATAAACAGCGGCAACGTTGCGGTGAGTGATCTGTCGCTGACGCCATCAAGCTAGAATCGGCTATTTATAGAACCGACCTGCCGGACCAGCGCGTTAGTGTTAGAGAACGATCTGGATTGCTTTGAACGGGATAAATACGCACGGCGCGGCGACATTGCGCTTAGTTTAAAACTGAACGCGTAACCAACGTCCAGCGGTTGGGTTAGTAGAGAACAACAAAAATAATATTATGGCAAGCAGTTGTAAGAAGGTAAAGACATACCACTTTCATTCGGAATGGGAAGAAAAATACTTTTTTACAGAACTTAAAGATAAAAATGTGTGTTTGTTATGTAATACTTCGGTCTCCGTTGCTAAAAAAGGAAATATTGAGAGACATCATAAAACTGTACATTCTAATTTTGAAAAAGCATTCCCACTACATTCTGCCGCCAGAAAGGAGAAACTGAAACAGTTAAAAAAACAGTTAATTGGACAACAATCAATATTTTTAAGAACAGTCGACAAAAATAAGGCTGCAACTGAAGCATCGTACCGTGTGTCCCAGATAATTGCACAAAAAAAGAAACCTTATGAAGACGGTGAAATGATAAAACAGGCGTTTTTAGAAGCTACTGATTCGTTATTTGCCAACTTTAGAAATAAAGACGAGATACTTTCAGCTATAAAATCTATGCAACTTTCTGCTAAAGGTTCACACGCACCCAGTGTTACCAGGTCTAGTGAAATTTCACTAATTCTAGTGATTTTTTAACAATCTAGTGAAATAGTGATAACTTTTCAAAATAGACACAATTCTAGTGATTTTTGGAAATTTCCATTATATTGAATATTTTTGCTACATTATAACAAAAAAAATATGTTCAATAGTATTTTTAATACTTTTGTATTAAAATTCATTTAATACTTCCCTGTATTGTTTAAAAATTACTTTGCAAAGAAAGAAAAATCTCCGGAAATTTGTGACGGCAATTTAATTCCTAATCATAACATACCATAATTTTAACATAAACATGGTAATCCTTAAAAGTGATGAGTCAATTCACGATAACGACTCTCTTCTCAACTCAAGAGTTTCAAGTGTCAAGAGAAGCTTTAAAAAATTACATAAATAAAAATAATGGTTGTGCCGTTTTCCTTGACTGTGAACTTAATCCATTATCCCAACTATAGAAAATCACGTTTGTCTTATCTATTTCAACCAGATGAAATAAACTGTTTGTTAATAAATATTATGTTTCATCATAATAGGCCTGGATCCCGCTTACCAAAAAAAGTTGATTAATAGCAAGCTTAAAATTTGTTAATAGCTTAACGCTGTCTAGTCGGACAAACTTTGATGTACGGGAACACTGGAACAGGGAATGAAGTTTCAATTGTGGAATGGTTTAAAAATTTGGAACGTCAGATTACGAAAACGCCCCATAATATATTTTGTCGAACAGAACTTCCAATTGATTTGTTACCGTTTCATTAAACTCTCATGCAAAAATCAGACTGCTATTTATCCAGAATATAATTCCTGTCATTTAACATGTTCTTCGTGTTGAACTCATTAAAATGCCCAGTTGGTGATAAACAGAAGTCTGATTTTTGCACGAGAGTTTAATGAAATGGTAACCAATCAATTGGAAGTTCTGTCCGACAAAGTACATGGAACGTTTTCGTAGTCTGACGTTCCAAATTTTTAACCTGTTCCACAATTAAAACTTCCTCTGTTCCAGTGTTCCCATACATCAAAGTTTGTCTGACTAGACACCGTTAAGCTATTGACAAATTTTCAACTTTTTTTGGTACGCGGGATCCAGGTCTATTAATGGCTGACCTGAGTGAAAATCACTTAGCTCTTTATTTATAAATTAATTGAATTATGGTTGCTTGGAATAATAACTTGAGCATAATTATTGTAAGGTCTTTTTGCGTTTTAACCTGGATAATTCAAAAATAGGGAAATCCCCTGAAAATTCTAGTAAAGCCGTATGGTTACGAGTATGCGCAGTAACGAAAAATGTGTTACTGCGCATGATTACACGTTATTGCGCATGCGCGTAATCTAGTGAAATTCTAGTGATTTTTTTCAGTGAAATCTAGTAACTTTTATAAATTTGACCTGGCAACACTGCACGCACCGAATCGGCATAGAGCGATCGGCTCGGCTAAGAGCAATCGGCAGATTTTGCTACACATGGAAATAAATGAGCCACCGCGCACCGCTTACGAACGTTCGACTCGGAACGGTCAGATCGCTTCGGCTTCGGCGGAGAATGCTAGCAGAGGCAAAACCCGCCGAATGGTCCGATGCCGTTGGCGCCGTTGTTTATGTTTTTAGTAGTATGTAGTATTTTATGCCTTGCGAGAAACACGTGTATAATTTTTAAGAAACGCACTATGGCTGACGTACTTCTAAATAGAAAGTGTGGGAATATGTAATGTTATATATGATCCCAAAATAGATATTATCATGACAGCAATAGAAAAGAAAACGCTTGGGGCGAGATAGCGAAAAAAACAGGACTCTCCGATAAGTAATAAATATTTATTTCACCACATATTTATCTTAATATTATTTTAAATTTAATAGTAATTTGTGATATAAGTGTTAAAAGTAAAATTTTAAGGCACACGTGAAGGTTTGCAGAATGAGCGAGGCGAATTCTGCAATTCACATGAGTGCCTTAAAAATGTACTTTTAACACATATATCATACAATATTTTTTCTACAAACGAAATTCATTTTTCATATTGCTCAAATTGTACTATTAATATTAATGTTACTAAATGAAATATAAATATTTTGACGTTTACTTTTAACAAAATTTGACATTTCACTTTTAGGTCTGGATCCCGCGTATGAAAAAAAGTTGATTAATAGCAAGCTGAAAATTTGTTAATAGCTTAAGGGTGTCTAGTCGGATACACTTTGATATATGGGAACACTGGAACAGGGGCAGTTTTAATCAGTACCGGCGCTAGGGTATAAGGCGCCCGCCTGCAAAAGAAGCATAGGCGCCCTTCGGTGTCTTTTAAATTAGTATTTTGTATAGCACCGACAGAAAAAAGGTCATTTTGGCGCCCCCCAAAGAGGGGCGCCCGCCTGCAGTGCATCCCTTGCAGGCCCGTTATCGCCGGCCCTGGTTTTAATTGTGGAACAGGTTAAAAATTTGGAACGGTCAGACCACGAAAACGGCACATTTATTTTGTTCGACAGAACAGACTTAAACTCTCCTAACAGAGAATAAACTCTCATGCAAAAATCAGACTGCTATTTATCACCTGTCATATTTCCTGTCATTTGACATATTCTACATGTTCCACTCATTACAACGCGCATTTGATGATAAATAGCAGTCTGATTTTTGCATGAGAGTTTAATCTCTGTTCTGAGAGTTTAAGTCTGTTCTGTCGGACAAAATAAATGGGCCGTTTTCGTGGTCTGACCGTTCCAAATTGTTAACCTATTCCACAATTAAAACTGCCCTCTTCTAGTGTTCTCATATATCAAAGTTTGTCCGACTAGACACCCTTAAGCTATTAAC
Organism: Diabrotica virgifera virgifera; assembly: GCF_917563875.1. Classification (NCBI taxonomy): domain Eukaryota; kingdom Metazoa; phylum Arthropoda; class Insecta; order Coleoptera; family Chrysomelidae; genus Diabrotica; species Diabrotica virgifera. The sequence continues at coordinate 186,497,978 of NC_065443.1, read as the reverse complement.
AAATTTTCAGCTTGCTATTAATCAACTTTTTTTTCATACGCGGGATCCAGACCTACTTTAACTTCAGTGCCTTAAAATTTTTAAAGCACCCAGTGCTTTAAAGTGACGTTTTTAAGGCTCCTATGTAGTGCTACTTACTTTAGAGTGACCGCTAGCCTTTCTTCAGGAGATATAGCTTTTCGATCATTTGTGTCCCGCTTTTTAAGGAGTAATAACTCAATGAGTTCATAAAAGTTGGCACTTGACATTCGAAAATATTTAAAAAACTTTTCGTCATCTGCTAGTAGGTCGGGAAACAAATGGTAAAACTCTCCATAAGTTTCTCGCTTTAAATTAATATCGTGAATCCAATATCTTGGTTTTCGTTTTTGTAATTCATCGCACGCCAAGGCAATCATAATATCTTCTTCAGAATCTGATGAACAAGAATCAATTTTTAAAAAGACTGCAATCTATACCACACTGTTGCTGACACGATACTGCCGTCGCCGTGCAAAATTGCGAAACTGCCGATGCCGAGGCCGCCGAGGTGACCGAGTCAGTGCGCGGGTACAGTCCGCCGATCGTAGCGTTCCGAGCCGACCGGTCCGAGCCGATCGCTCTATGCCGATTCGGTGCGTGGCCTGCTTAATACAGTGATGAGACGTGTAGAAGTAATGAGCAATGATATTTTTTTACAGTTAAGAACTGACTTAGATAACTGTGTTTATTTTTCACTTCAACTGGATGAATCAACAGATGTCGTTGACACTGCCCAGATAGCCGTGTTCGTCAGGATGGTTTTTAGTGATTTTACGATTAAAGAAGATCTTTTGAAGTTCATTTCACTGAAAGGACACACTACTGGACAGGAGTTGTTTTCTCATTTAAAAAATATTATTTCTTCCGAGAAAATTCCAATATCGAAAATGGTAGGCTTGACAACCGATGGCGCTCCAGCTATGGTGGGTTGTGATAAGGGTCTGGTGGCGTTATGTCGTAAAGATGAAACTTTTCCGCAATTTCTCTGTTACCACTGCATTATCCATCAGCAAGCATTATGTGGAAATTTCCTGAAACTAAACAACGTTATGAAACTGGTGGTAAAAATTGTGAACAAGATTAGAGCTCAAGCGTTACAAAGAAGATTATTCAGAACCTTGGCCGATGAAGTTGACTGTCAATACGGGGACCTACTCCTTCACTCTGAAGTCCGATGGTTAAGTGGAGGACGGGTGCTGAAACGTTTTAATGATGTCCTATCTGGCATAGTTCAATTTTTCAAATAACGCGATGAACCGACTCCGGAACTAGAAAATTCAATCTGGCTTAGAGATTTTGGTTTTCTCGTGGACATTACAGAGAAATTAAACGAACTTAATTTGCAGCTTCAGGGGAGAGACAAAGAACTAGCGGAAATGATTTCTGATATAAAAGCATTTATCAAAAAGCTGGAGTTTTGGGAACAAAACCTAATTAACAGCGATTCCAAGCATTTTCCTATTCTTTCAGAAAAAAATCTCAAAATCCATTAGAATCCTATGACAACAAATATCATGTAGAAATAATTTCTACCCTGAAGAGTAACTTCAAAAATCGTTTTAAGGATTTCAATAAAATGGCTTTAGTAGCGCAGTTTGTTGTTTCACCCTTTATGGAAATTGATATCCAACAGTTTGCAGCTTGTGTTATGCAGAACTTTGGCGAAGACATCGCTGCAGCAGAAATGGAAGTCATTGAGTTTCAAAATGATTTAGCCTTAAAATCGTTAGTCTCAAGTACTGAAATGTATCTGGCCTATTGTAAGTAAAGACAAATATTCAGTTCTATGTCGTGTTGCCTTGAAAGTGAAAGCATTATTCAGTTCAACCTATTTGTGTGAATCTTCTTTTTCCAATATGAAGTTTATTAAGAACAAATATCGCAATCGACCTACAGATGAACATTTGGATAATTGTATTCGAATGGCTGCATCAAATTATACGGCAAACATTAAAAAAATTATCGATGAGTCTGAGTGTGAGCCTTCTCATTGAACGTGCTTTTTTATTTTTCAATGTTTATGTTTATGATAGTGCGTTACTTTTTTGTTGTTATTATTAACTATTTTTAAATCATACGTGACATGCCGTTGTGGCTGGATAAAAGTTTGTGTTTATTTTTCAAACACCTTCGTTTGATAGGTAGGAATGTAGCTATGAACAAGTACGTACTAGTAATATTAGTTATTTTGTTATTAGTTTTTTATTAGTACCTATGTATTATGTATTACCAGTTAAATAGTAAAATAAATACATATAATGATAAATTAACTGTGGATTATTTCATTTACATTGCGTTACGTGGCTTCCGTGTGGGTAGCTCGCTGTTTATTCCAAAATTAACAAAGTAGCTCAACACATTGAAGAGGTTGGCGACCACTGGTCTAAATCATAGTTAGGTATCTACTAGGTTTTGCCAAAGTACGGCAGTAATTGTTTGTTGATACTTAAAATGGGCGCGGCACGTTGGACAATAATTATTGATTGTACGAATATCCGGAAGGTTGTGTAATTAAGTAGCTAGTAGTAGCTGTAAAGTTCTTAACTCTTCTATTTTTTATTGTTTGAAATACTTGTAAAATTTGAACTTGTGCATTAAGTTTTTCGTTGTCAGTAAAGAATGAAATGAAATAACTATTTAAAGTTCAAAGTATTTGTCTTGAAATGTTGAATTTGCACTTGCTATTCTTTTTATATTAATAGTTTTTTTAGCCAATCGAGGTGTTTCTATATCATTTAATTCCGTATTATTTGTATAACTTTTTATAATTTTACCGCACAAAATGATTCATTTGTCCGTGTCTCTATGGTAGGGGAGCCCAAGCGGGGATTTTTGCAGTTACTCGAGTGCGTCAGATTATCATATGGGGAGAAACCTGGTATCCTGCAGATGTACCTCTACCATATATTGGCTCTTAACACAGGGGAGTTCGTTAAGGGGAGCCCGAAAAAATCTATGCTTAAAAAAACTCGAAATTGTCAGATTAAGATAAGGTAAGTTAAGTACATGCAAGAGAGTGTATATTTCAAAAATCTGACGATTTGGACCCGGAGTAAGGAAATGGGTGAGTCCCAAAGTTTCACAAGAAAAAAGCGAAATGAATGACAGATCGAAAAACTAAAAAATATGTGCTCAGTATTTTTTAAAAGTCTATCGAATGATACCAAACACGACTTCCCACGGAGAGGGGTGGGGGGTAAATTTAATATTTTAAATACGAATCCCCCGATATTTCGCGAAATCAACATCAAATCGAAAAACTGTAAAATACACTTATTCAATATTTGTAAAAAATCTATAACATTAAATTGTATGTGACAGAAAAAAAGGCACGTCGGTGATTACAGACATTTATAACATTTCTTCTAGTTATTCTAGTTGTCGATATATGGCGCCATAATCAAAAAAGAATTATTTATTAAATAAAATAATAATATTATCAATATAATCTGTACAATTTATAAGACTATACAAATCAAAGAAAATACCATTTTATAAATTCAATAGACAAAATTGATTTGCTTTTATTCCAAATTGAAAATAAAATGTGACAAGTGTCAGATTTAACTAAAATTTCATGTTAAAATAAATGTCATAAATGTGTATTATCACGGACTTACCTTTTTTTTTTTCTAAAATTTGTGACGCACTGAAAAATGGTCATGAAAAGGAGAATACCTCTGTACCTTGCGAAAGATTTTTATTCAAAAACGGGATCACTATATCCGATAGACGAACAAGACTTACCACAACAAAAGTGAAACAAATCACGTTGTTAACCTATGAATCTGAAATAAGTAAGTTTCTACTATTCAATTCAATCATTTCAATCGACTGTAATTCATTTTTATAAATGTCTGCAACATATTTAAAAACAATATATGTTTCAGTTTATGTTTTTTAATTATTATTATAATTTAAGCCACAAAGTTTATATTTTTCGTTATTTAAAATAATTAGACGTTTTATACTTTTATAGAAAAAATTTTAAGAAAAATTTGTTTCGAGTTGTATTATGTTTTTATAAGTTAAAATTATATTTATTATTGCTAATCTTTGTAAAAAATTGACATGTTTTATAGTTTTTACTAAAATTATTTTGTATTTCGAATAGCAATAAAAATAATTAATGCTTCAGGTAAAAACAACCGTTACTGATTTTGCCCGTCTCTACTCCCAACTGAACGATGGTCAAACAATTGTTTAGTCGATTGTATGCGCACAGCCATCTAACGCCATAGGAATTGACCTACTATCGATAGTTTTGCGACTTTTCAATCAAAATGCGCACTTCAAATCAGTATGCGCACTTCAATATATATATTCCTACAGACTTAAAGCAAGAAACCCATTATGAACAGCCAGCACGGCACAGCCCGGCACGGCACAGGACAGTCCAAATTCATTTGTATAGTTTTAAATGCAACGTAACCCATTATGAGCAGCCAGCCCGGCCCGGCACAGGCCAGCACGCAAACGGAACGGCCGAAATTCTCCGAGCAGAATAAAATCCGTTGGAGTCGAACGGCCTCTGAACGGCCAGTCAGCGCCAGTGTGTCATAATTGTTATAAAATATTATATTGTTGATTTTTTAATTGAAAGCGCGTTGTTTCTTTTGAAATAATATGGACGAACTTTTAATTGAGAGTGTCAGAGAATACCCATTTTTGTATGATATGACCCAGGTTATCACGATAGCAAGAAAAAGGACAATGCATGGGTACAAATATCCGAACATTTTGATCAATGGACAGGTACGTACATTATCTTTTAACCATGAATTCGTTTTTTTAACATGATGCATATTCATTAAAATTGTGTAGTTTATGTCTTTTAAAAACTTTTATTTTACGATAGTTTTTAAAATATATCATAGATGACATGATGCGTTTCTAAAATAAAATTAAAACAATACATAACATTTTTCTCCTATATAGAGATGGGCTAAATTATGGAATAAATTCATTTTCTCTAAAATGGACGGCTTTGGAGAAAAATCCCGAAACACGTCGATTTTTATTTTTAAATTACAATTTTTTGGCATATATTTCATACCAGTGACGTTATCCATCTGAGCGTGATGACGTAATCTATGATTATTTTAAATGGGTCGTGTGGCATCTCATTTGTGGCCAAAAAAATACTTTTTTAATTAAATTAATTGACGAAAAAAGAAGAATGTATGCAATTTATTTAACTCAAAATACTTTCTAATGATGTCAGAAAATAGAAAAAAAATGTTTATTTGGCAAAAAAACATTGCTTTCCGCTTAAATTAAATGTTCAAACTATCAAGAGGTAGGTGGGAGGCTGTTTGTGATTTAATTTAAGTGAAACGAAATGTTTATTTGTGAAATAAACATTTTTTTCTATTTACTGACAGCAGTACAATGTATTTTGAGTTAAATAAATTACATACATTCTTCTTTTTGCGTCAATTAATGTAATTTAAAAATTATTGTTTTGACTAACCTGTATAAATAATGATATTATTGTTTATATTACTGAATAGAGGATTGAACACCCTTTCAAATGAGATGCCACACAACCCCTATTCCCATTTAAAAAAATCATCGATTACATCATTAAGCTCAGATGAATGATGTCTCTAGTATGAAATACAGTGGAACCTCGATTATCCGTCAGGGCACCGGACCAAGGGTATGACGGATAATCGAGAAGACGGTTAACAGAACATTAAAAAAATAAAAATCATACTGTTACGGTGACACACAGATATTAACGGTTATGAGATGTTAGCACCTCATTGATCGAATTTCGTAAAAATAATTATACCATCCTTTTGCTCACGGTTTGTACAGCAATGATCACTAGGTTTCAGATTTTGATCACCTGTAGTTTATTTTTTATTAAGGGTTGAAAATTCAAGGACGAAAAAAAAGATGTTGGCACCTCATTGATCGAAATCTTTAAAACAAATGATTGTATTCGATAGGAAATAAAGCGCTGAGCAATGATCACCTATTTTGAACATTGATCAGGCTTTTTTTGCACTGAAAATAATTATTAAAGTTGCAATAACATTACCACGCACGCGCAGTCCATTAAAAATTTTATATCTAACAGGAGCCCAGTTCTTTAGCGCGGTAAAAATTTTAAACCTACTGTGAAATCAGTGCCTTCCCGAGTTTTGCTAAATTACTATGTTACGGCTAGTATTTCTGAAATATATTTATACCATCTGAAAGTTAACAAAGTGCTCACGAAAGGACACACATTTCCAGGGTTTAGTCATTAGCAGATAATTTTGTATTAATTATTTGAAAAATTTTCAAGGACAGTCACTCTTCAATCTCATCAAAATTCTTGCAAGCTTTTTACTCTTAGAACGAATCTTTTTCTTACAGTGTTGCGCGATTTTGAATAAGTAATAAATTATAAGTTCTGACCTAGAAAACTCAGAATTGATTTTTACATTATAATCACACAAAGCGGTTATAGTTAAATTTGTTGCTATCTAGAGAATGTAAAGATTATTCGTGATAATAAGAATTGTAATATATTTCTTTGTTGTGGATATTAGGACTAATATAATCCAAGGAGACTAAGTCAGATCACACTATTGGCAACTGAGCATCTTAAAACATATGTCTTATTATATGCATTGTTGTCAGGTCTAAAAGTTACTTTTTCTCTTAGAGTTTTTTATATCTACCTAATAATACTATTATAATTATTATATTATATTATATTATATTATATTATATTATATTATATTATATTATATTATATTATATTATATTATATTATATTATATTATATTATATTATATTATATTATATTATATTATATTATATTATATTATATTATAATAATTATACTATCATTTTTTAAAAAGGAATTTCTTTTTTTAAGCAATGATACTATTATATAAAACTGGTGATTTTTTCCTTCGCCATGCGACGGGGGATACAATCAATTGCCCTGTACAGTCGCTGCACTCAATTTTTTTCTGGCATCCTCTAATTTTATTTGACAACCAACGTTTTCTGACTCGTACTTTTTTTTTATTTTATAACTATGAGAAAGACTGGATTGATTTGGCTAATTTTGATTTTGAAATATTTTTAAAAGTCGTGTTCTCACCATAGATATAATAACACAATAGATTAGGCCAGGTCCGAAAAATAGCCTAACGCGGAGAAGTTCGGGTCGGTGGTCTATTTATCTCTCTTTACCGGCGCTTAGCTTTCTCTCTCTAGCATATGATGGCTGCCGCCTCTGTGTCACTGTCGTTCCATTAAACCCACCTCTTGGTAGATACGCTCACACTCGCACGACAGACAAATATAGCTAGACTACTGTACTTAACCCGCGAGTAGTCGCGCCGTTAGATAGAATCTCACATTATATCCTTTTTCGCGATAATTAACTTGATGAAAAATTTTGTAATTTTGAAAAAATTTCGTAAGTGCCTCGAGGAAGGGTGTAGTAATACGTAGGACTTTTTTTATTTTTTTTCTTCTTCTTCTTTTTGTGGAAATTATGGCTATGGGGACAGCCAATTAGCTTTAATAATTGTTATAAATAATATTTTTATTATCTGGACCAGAATAATATTTCATTGTTTATATAATATAATAGGTACAATAAAAAGTATTTTTCAACATTTACTCTGCGATAAAGTTTAAAATTCAAAACCCTCCAGTGATTGACAGACTCCTAAGCCTAAAAAGACTTTGGCCAGAAGACCAAGCTGCTAGGTCAATTCCAGAGAGTCGCCAATCGTCAATGGACGACACCTGCCACAAGCCAAGAACTTATACCATATAATTACGGGTGATTCCATTTCAAATCACTCAATTTTGGATCAAAAAAACTTTTGGATCTCCGATTTGTCTGAAAATTTGTATATATATAGCATCTGAGAGATGTAGAAATAAAACATTTAAGGTCGAATTGTCTTCTTCTTCTTTTCTCAAATTGTTATTTTAAGCGATTTTATAGTGATTTTGTATTTTTATTTAAACAAATTTGCATTTTCTATCGTAAAGTATCAATGGAAAACATACTATTTTAATACAAGGGACTCAAAAATGTCATTTATATGGCATTATAGGTATAGGTAACAAGTTATTTGGATTCAAAACAGGTTTTTGATCAAATTTTATAGTGTAGAAAACGTTAAAATACCGTCATTTTCCTTCATTTCCAAAATACAGTCAAACCCGCTTATTGGAATAGCCTTTGTGCCAAGTAAAAGTATTCCTATAACCGGGATATTCTAATAACCGATCATTGGTTGCTACTATAAATGTTTCGGGACCTCAAATTTCTATTCCTTAAACCGGGATATTCCTTTAAGAGGTATTCTAATAAGCGGGTTCGACTGTACATCATAATCGATTTGGCTGAAAATTTGCCCACAGATAGCCAAAACATAGGACTTTAAGTGGTTAGGATTTGAATTATATTACAATAATAAAAAAGTTACATGCAATATCATGGTCAAAAATATAGGCGGTTACTGTAAGTATAATTAACTCAGAAAATATCGACCTCACGACAAAAATTTTTAAAAAGAAATTGTAATAATTGTAAATACGATTTATTTTTAACAATTTCAGTTTCTACCATTTTTGTGGAAAAGTTAAAAATGGCGGAGATATTGTACAAAAACGGTTCTCCTTTAAAATCAAGATGGTGGCAAACGTAACGGAGGAATTCATTCGCGATTTTAAATTTAGACTACTTTTGACCCCCCTAAAGATAAGAAAAATAAAATTTTGAGCAGCTCGGCATGCAAGGTCAAATGCTATCCCGACTGGACTAATTATACTTTTGAGTATTTTGAGTTTGTATTGTAATGTAATTCAATGCTCCTCCTAGCGGCGCCGCTTGGTACACTTCGCGTCATATAAAACTGGTACACTTTTTTTCCCAATGTAAACCTGTGTTCAGACTGACAATTATTGTTCGTGAATCACTTCGTTGTTGCCATCACAGATAACGCAATTGCACTAAATCTAAATACAAAAAAATAACGTTTAAAATGTATATTTCGAATAATTGTAATACATACCGGGTGGTGAATTGGAAAGCGGGCCATAGGAAACTCAATGTAAAATTCTAAGCTGTTAAATTCCTGCTTCCCTAATTATTTTACATCAAAAGTCATCAGAAACTATTTGTAGAGAATTGAAATCTCTATTGAAAACAACTGTTAATATTGTTCTATGAACAATAATTATTCAAAATTTTGTAAAAATATAATACAATTTTCAGAGTAATACGCCAAAGCTAGGCCACACACAATACAATAATGTGTATAAGATTGCATTTGTTGACAATGAATTTATTATATTAACAATTAGAACTGTCAATTTTTTAAATTATTTTATCATTTTTTGTTTAAAACACAATAAAGTTGATAAGATACCCTTAGTTAAGGAGAAAGTATTAATAATAAAGATATTTTCTTCAGTCAATAATGTGCTCACTGTCAGTTAAATAGTAACGTGTGGCCTAACATACCCACACATACCTACTGCGGTAAATACATTATATTTTTCAAAATTTTGGAATGTGTTTAAATCGTAGAACAATTGTAACTTCTGTTTTTAATACAGATTTCAATCCTCTACAAATAACTTCTCATGACTTTTGATGTAAAATAGATAGGGAAGCAGGAATTCAACAGTTTAGAATTTTACATTGAGTTTCCTATGGCCCGTTTTCCGATTCACCACCCGGTATATTTAAATTACACACTTGTTCACTGTAAAAGTTATTCATTTTGTATTAATTTCAAATTAAATTTTTCATTTTTCCAGTGTGTTTTATGTATTCTACACAACTTAATGCAGTTTTGTCCTACAATTTACGAGAAACCAATAGGCCTTGGGCCCGCATATACAATTATTATTTATGACCACACCGTTGAAACTTTTTGTACTTGTTATTTGGGTGGAGTCGGACAAATTTTGAGCTTGGCGCATTATGGTAGTGGGGCGTTTGTCTGTCAAGCGGTGACGAAGTTGTCAATTTTATGCAAGAAAAAAATTTATTACCACATTGGTCATTCTATTTTAATCAATGGATTTTATCATATAAACAACGAAAACAATTTTGTCGGACAAAAATATTGGGGCATATGACGCGTCGGACACGCTAAATATGTCAAATTTATGAAAATAATAAATTTATTACCACATCGGTACTTTTAACGGTATCTATCATAAAACCTTTTTACAATAATGTGGTAACCTTGTCGGACAATTTTCACGGGGCATATGCGCAGTCGGACGCACCGAAGATGTCAATTTCCTGAAAATTTTTTATTTATTACCACAGATGTCATTTTTATTTTGTACTGTTCTTTTACATGTGTAATGCATATTGGATCACTTGTCGGACAAAAATAATGGGGCGTTTTGGTACAATTAAAAGAAGAAGTAATTTTTATGCATACAGGGTGTTTGGTAAAGAATGGGCCATAGCTTAACCTCAGGTTCCTGAGGTTAAAATAGGCCGATTTAAGCTAACTTACCTTAGTACAAAGTTTATAATAGCCGAGATACAGGGTGTCAAAGTTAAACTTTTTTTTTATTTATTATTTAATATTTCCTGATAGGTATGAGATAACAACATGAAATTTTATATTTGGAGGTTTCTTGGGTCGAGAAATCTAAATTCCTTACCAAAAATTATGCATTACCCAGAGGGCGCCACATATGCCTTTCAGCACTCATTTATTACGTTCAATTTTTTTTATCCCTCACTCTGTATAATTTTGACATTAAAATTTTTATTTTCCTATTAGTTTTACTTAATAAAGGTATACTTCTTTCATCTTCCTAAACTCAACCGTTTTCGAGATAAACGCATTTTAAATATGCGATACACCATCATTTTTAGCATAATATCATTGAAGTTACACCCGAAAAATAACTTAAAATTTATGAAAATAATAAATTTATTACCACATGGATAATTTTAACGGTATCTACCATAAAACCTTTTTACAATAATGTGGTAACCTTGTCGGACAATTTTCACGGGGCATATGCGCAGTCGGACCCGCCGAAAATGTCAATCTCCTGAAATTTTTTTATTTATTACCACAGATGTTATTTTTATTTTGTACTGTTTTGTTACATGTGTAATGCATATTGGATCACTTGTCGGACAAAAATAATGGGGCGTTTTGGTACAAATTAAAAAAAATTAATTTTTATACATTTTTGACTTCATATTAAATTACGTATTTTTCGGCTCATATTACCCGTATGCGCGCCAATGGTGAATATTAAATTCTTAACTGTAGTTAAAAATGTGCAATAACTACCTCTTAAAACCCACCAAATTTCATTTGCATATCTCAACTGGTTTTAAAGCAATAAATAAATCGTCAGTTTGTCAGAAAAACTTCAACACCCCCTATCTCGGAAACGATGCATTTGTGGACATACGTTTTTCTCGTAAAGCAAACTGACTTTATTTTGTCATGCACAATTACTCCTTAAAGTTTGCCATTTAAAAACACACTTTGTCTATGAAAAACATGGCTAGTTATTAAAGTCCTTAACTTTTTTATTATCCAACATAAACGAATGAATGAAAAAACTGAATGTTGAGAAGGAATGAGGCTATAGTTAGGTATTAATTTTAGTATTTTATAGATGCTAGAATATTCCACGGGGTGATGCGAACTTTGAGAAAAAACATTTTTCCCTTTTTAAATAGAAATTGAATAAAATTTCTGAGATCGGTAACTTTTGAATGGTATATACAATTTTCAAAATTACAATGGGATAAGACAGGGAGATTCCCTGAGTCCTCTGTTGTTCAACCTGATCATGGACGAAATAATAAAAAAAGTAAGAACAAAAAAAGAATACCAAATGGGAGAAAAACCACTTAAAATAATCAGCTATGCAGACGACGCAATACTAATCTCTCAAAGTGAAGATGATTTACAACGTATGCTGCACGAATTTAATATAACCGCTAGAAAATTTAACATGTAAATTTCCCTAAAAAAGACTAAATGCATGGTTATAACAGCAGATCTAATAAGGTGTAAATTAGAGCTGGAGGGTCAAATAATAGAACAAGTCATGGATTTTAAATATCTAGGCATCACACTATGCAGCTACGGAAAGCTCGAAACAAAAGTGGAAGATCAGGTGAATAAAGCAAACAGAGCCGCAGGTTGCCTGAATGAAACAATATAGAGAAATGAAAACATCAGAAAAGAAGTGAAAGGCAGAATTTACAAAAGAGTCATCAGACCAATAATGACATACGCGGCAGAAACACAACCTGATACAGAAAGGACAAAAAGAATGCTATAGAAACAGCAGAGATGAAAACATTGCGAAAAATCGATGGTAAGACGCTGTGGGATAGAGCTAGAAGTGCAGATATATGAAGGAGATGCAAGGTGGACAACATTAATAACTGGGTGAAACAGAGGTGTAACCAGGATGATCCTTAGGGGGAGTTACGTCTACTTGAAGGTCTCTGGGGGTATGGAATAATAATTGTGTTAAGCGTATAGAGCTCAAAGTACATCCAAAAGGGGGGTTATAACCCCCAAAACCACCCCCTGGTTACGCCTATGGGGTGAAAAGCAGAAGAGTAGAATGGAACGACCACATAAGCCGAATGACAACAAATAGAGTAGTAAGGACGGTCAGAGAAGGTTCCCCAATAGGAAGACGATCAGTGGGAAGACCACGAAAAAGGTGGAATGACAACTTACTGGAGGCACATTGAAAAACAGACAGAGTAATGTCTATATAAAAGGAAGAAGAAGAAGAAGAAGAAGAAGAGAAGAATTTTCAAAATTAAACATGCTTTGGAAAGGTATTGTTCAGTACTAAAGGAAGCTGTAAAGTCGGACTTAAATTTTCTAAATTTTTGGGAGTTTTGGGGACGAGAACGAAAAACAGACTGTAAATGGGACGTAAAATCCACACCCTTGGACCAAAATGGATGGTGGACATATATCTCTTTTCCTATATTTTAAGATTGGATTTGGCCCAATTTTTTCAATTCAGTCACATTTAGAAAATCGAAAATTTCTTGTATAATATAGTGTCGCATGTACGGGAACAGCCGTTCTCTGGGATATAAAAAAATAATAAGCATCAAGGAGACTAAAGCGAACTATAAACAATTTTTCTCGGTTAGATCTACATAGATCAAACTGAAAATTTGTAGAAATACACCTTATAATATTTATAAGGACGTAACGTAGAGAACATTCCTTCTTCTTCTTCTTTCTCATAATCCTTAGTGCCCTTCAGGGCGTCGGATGTCGGGTTCCGCCTTGTAGAGAACATTCTAAAATTTTAAAAAAAATTTCCGAAATTTTCCCTCTTGTCGGAAAATCTTTTTGGAAAATTTTGTGTACAATTCTTTGTCATGCCCTTTTAAGTGTAGTACTTAGCGTGTGTACCAATTTTTAGCTAAATCGATTCAAAAGTAACCGAGAAACACTGTTTTAAATTTTTTTTTGATAATACCTCTTCGTCGATAGCCTAAAAGAATTAAGATTTCTGTTAGTTTGCCCCAACATTTTTGTCAGACAATTATATTTTTTGTTTAAGAATAACTTGTAACCTACTACTTTTGTCGGAAAAATGGTTGTAAAGATAAGGGATGCACGAACCCAGCATAATTTGAAAGTATACTTTACTAATAAAAATAAATTTTTTGTCCGACTGTCGAGTTGCCCCAATATTTTTGTCCGACACTTCGATTTTTTGATTAAGAATATAATTACTTATAACCTACTAATGTTGTCGGAAAAATGGTTTTAAAGGTAAGGGTTGCACGAACCCAGTAAGGTTCAAAAGAGAGTTTATTAATAAAAATTAAATTTTTTGTCCTACTTTGGATTTGACCCAATATTTTTGTCGGACACTTAGATTTTTTGATATGGAATATAACTACTTATAACCTGATACTTGTGTCGGAAATTCTTTTTTATTTCGAGAAAAAAAACTACAGAACGGTGTTTGTCGTTGTTCAAGGAGTATGTACACAAATTATCAGATCACAATTTTTCTAAAAATTTTCCCTCTTGTCGGAAAATTTTTTAAGAAAATTTTGGGTTCCGATCTACGTCATACCCTTTTAAATGCTTTACTAAGTGTGTGTACCAATTTTCAGCTAAATCGATTCAAAAGTAACCGAGAAACACTGTTTTAAAATTTTTTTTTGATAATACCTCCTCGTCGATAGCCTAAAAGAATTAAGTTTTCTGTTCGTTTGCCCCAACATTTTTGTCAGACAATTATATTTTTTGTTTAAGAATATAATTACTTGTAACCTACTACTTTTGTCGGAAAAATGGTTGTAAAGATAAGGGATGCACGAACCCAGCATAATTTGAAAGTATACTTTACTAATAAAAATAAATTTTTTGTCCGACTGTCGAGTTGCCCCAATATTTTTGTCCGACACTTTGATTTTTTGATTAAGAATATAATTACTTATAACCTACTAATGTTGTCGGAAAAATGGTTTTAAAGGTAAGGGTTGCACGAACCCAGTAAGGTTCAAAAGACAGTTTATTAATAAAAATTAAATTTTTTGTCCTACTTTGGATTTGACCCAATATTTTTGTCGGGCACTTAGATTTTTTGATTTGGAATATAACTACTTATAACCTGATACTTGTGTCGGAAATTTTTTTTTATTTCTAGAAAAAAAACTACAGCACGATGTTTGTCGTTGTTCAAGGAGTATGTACACAAATTATCAGATCACAATTTTTCTAAAATTTTCCCTCTTGTCGGAAAATTTTTTAAGAAAATTTTGGGTTCCGATCTACGTCATACCCTTTTAAATGCTTTACTAAGTGTGTGTACCAATTTTCAGCTAAATCGATTCAAAAGTAACCGAGAAACACTGTTTTAAAATTTTTTTTTGATAATACCTCCTCGTCGATAGCCTAAAAGAATTAAGTTTTCTGTTCGTTTGCCCCAACATTTTTGTCAGACAATCATATTTTTTGTTTAAGAATATAATTACTTGTAACCTACTACTTTTGTCGGAAAAATGGTTGTAAAGATAAGGGATGCACGAACCCAGCATAATTTGAAAGTATACTTTACTAATAAAAATAAATTTTTTGTCCGACTGTCGAGTTGCCCCAATATTTTTGTCCGATACTTTGATTTTTTCATTAAGAATATAATTACTTATAACCTATTAATGTTGTCGGAAAAATGGTTTTAAAGGTAAGGGTTGCACGAACCCAGAAATGTTTAAAAGACAGTTTATTAATAAAAATTAAATTTTTTGTCCGACTTTGGATTTGACCCAATATTTTTGTCGGACACTTAGATTTTTTGATTTGGAATATAACTACTTATAACCTGATACTTTTGTCGGAAATTTTTTTTTATTTCGAGAAAAAAAACTACAGAACGATGTTTGTCGTTGTTCAAGGAGTATGTACGCAAATATCAGATCACAATTTTTCTAAAATTTTCCCTCTTGTCGGAAAATTTTTTAAGAAAATTTTGGGTTCCGATCTACGTCATATCCTTTTAAATGCTTTACTAAGTGTGTGTACCAATTTTCAGCTAAATCGATTCAAAAGTAACCGAGAAACACTGTTTTAAAATTTTTTTTTGATAATACCTCCTCGTCGATAGCCTAAAAGGATTAAGTTTTCTGTTCGTTTGCCCCAACATTTTTGTCAGACAATTATATTTTTTGTTTAAGAATATAATTACTTGTAACCTACTACTTTTGTCGGAAAAATGGTTGTAAAGATAAGGGATGCACGAACCCAGCATAATTTGAAAGTATACTTTACTAATAAAAATAAATTTTTTGTCCGACTGTCGAGTTGCCCCAATATTTTTGTCCGACACTTTGATTTTTTGATTAAGAATATAATTACTTATAACCTACTAATGTTGTCGGAAAAATGGTTTTAAAGGTAAGGGTTGCACGAACCCAGTAAGGTTCAAAAGACAGTTTATTAATAAAAATTAAATTTTTTGTCCTACTTTGGATTTGACCCAATATTTTTGTCGGACACTTAGATTTTTTGATTTGGAATATAACTACTTATAACCTGATACTTGTATCGGAATTTTTTTTTATTTCGAGAAAAAAAACTACAGAACGATGTTTGTCGTTGTTCAAGGAGTATGTACACAAATTATCAGATCACAATTTTTCTAAAATTTTCCGTCTTGTCGGAAAATTTTTTAAGAAAATTTTGGGTTCCGATCTACGCCATACCCTTTTAAATGCTTTACTTGGTGTGTGTACCAATTTTCAGCTAAATCGATTCAAAAGTAACCGAGAAACACTGTTTTAAAATTTTTTTTTTGATAATACCTCCTCGTCGATAGCCTAAAAGAATTAAGTTTTCTGTTCGTTTGCCCCAACATTTTTGTCAGACAATTATATTTTTTGTTTAAGAATATAATTACTTGTAACCTACTACTTTTGTCGGAAAAATGGTTGTAAAGATAAGGGATGCACGAACCCAGCATAATTTGAAAGTATACTTTACTAATAAAAATAAATTTTTTGTCCGACTGTCGAGTTGCCCCAATATTTTTGTCCGACACTTTGATTTTTTGATTAAGAATATAATTACTTATAACCTACTAATGTTGTCGGAAAAATGGTTTTAAAGGTAAGGGTTGCACGAACCCAGAAATGTTTAAAAGACAGTTTATTAATAAAAATTAAATTTTTTGTCCGACTTTGGATTTGACCCAATATTTTTGTCGGACACTTAGATTTTTTGATTTGGAATATAACTACTTATAACCTGATACTTGTATCGGAATTTTTTTTTATTTCGAGAAAAAAAACTACAGAACGATGTTTGTCGTTGTTCAAGGAGTATGTACACAAATTATCAGATCACAATTTTTCTAAAATTTTCCGTCTTGTCGGAAAATTTTTTAAGAAAATTTTGGGTTCCGATCTACGCCATACCCTTTTAAATGCTTTACTTGGTGTGTGTACCAATTTTCAGCTAAATCGATTCAAAAGTAACCGAGAAACACTGTTTTAAAATTTTTTTTTTGATAATACCTCCTCGTCGATAGCCTAAAAGAATTAAGTTTTCTGTTCGTTTGCCCCAACATTTTTGTCAGACAATTATATTTTTTGTTTAAGAATATAATTACTTGTAACCTACTACTTTTGTCGGAAAAATGGTTGTAAAGATAAGGGATGCACGAACCCAGCATAATTTGAAAGTATACTTTACTAATAAAAATAAATTTTTTGTCCGGCTGTCGAATTGCCCCAATATTTTTGTCCGACACTTTGATTTTTTGATTAAGAATATAATTACTTATAACCTACTAATGTTGTCGGAAAAATGGTTTTAAAGGTAAGGGTTGCACGAACCGAGAAAGGTTTAAAAGACAGTTTATTAATAAAAATTAAATTTTTTGTCCGACTTTGGATTTGACCCAATATTTTTGTCGGACACTTAGATTTTTTGATTTGGAATATAACTACTTATAACCTGATACTTGTGTCGGAATTTTTTTTTTATTTCGAGAAAAAAAACAACAGAACGATGTTTGTCGTTGTTCAAGGAGTATGTACGCAAATATCAGATCACAATTTTTCTAAAATTTTCCCTCTTGTCCGAAATTTTTTTGGGAAAATTTTGGGTACAGCTCTACGTCATACCCTTTTAAATGTTTTACTTAGTGTGTGTACCAATTTTCAGCTAAATCGATTCAAAAATATCCGAAAAAATCTGTGTTAAAATATTTTTGGATAATACCTCCTCGTCCATAGCCTAAAAGAATTAAGTTTCCTGTTCGTTTGTCCCAACATTTTTGTCAGAAAATTACATTTTTTGTTAAAGAGTATAATTACTTTTATCCTACTGCTCTTGTCGGAAAAATGGTTGTAAAGATAAGGGATGCACGAACCCAGAATAGTTTAAAAGTATAGTTTATTAATAAAAATTAAATTTTTTGTCCGACTTTGGATGTGCCCCACTATTTATGTCGGGCACTTAGATTTTTTGATTTGAAATATAACTACTTATAACCTGATACATGTGCTGAAAATTTTTTTTTAATTCGAGAAAAAAAATACAGAACGATGTTTGTCGTTGTTCAAGGAGTATGTACACAAATTATCAGATCACAATTTTTCTAAAATTTTCCCTCTTGTCGGAAAATTTTTTAAGACAATTTTGGGTTCCGATCTGCGTCATACCCTTTTAAATGCTTTACTTAGTGTGTGTACCAATTTTCAGCTAAATCGATTCAAAAGTAACCGAGAAACACTGTTTTAAATTTTTTTTTTGATAATACCTCCTCGTCGATAGCCTAAAAGAATTAAGTTTTCTGTTCGTTTGCCCCAACATTTTTGTCAGACAATTATATTTTTTGTTTAAGAATATAATTACTTGTAACCTACTACTTTTGTCGGAAAAATTGTTGTAAAGATAAGGGATGCACGAAGCCAGCATAATTTGAAAGTATGCTTTATTAATAAAAATAAATTTTTTGTCCGACTGTCGAGTTGCCCCAATATTTTTGTCCGACACTTTGATTTTTTGATTAAGAATATAATTACTTATGATCTACTAATGTTGTCGGAAAAATGGTTTTAAAGGTAAGGGTTGCACGAACCGAGTAAGGTTTAAAAGACAGTTTATTAATAAAAATTAAATTTTTTGTCCGACTTTGGATTTGACCCAATATTTCTGTCGGACACTTAGATTTTTTGATATAGAATATAACTACTTATAACCTGATACTTGTGTCAGAAATTTTTTTTAATTGGAAAAAAAAACTACAGAACGATGTTTGTCGTTGTTCAAGGAGTATGTAAGCAAATATCAGATCACAATTTTTCAAAAATTTTCCCTCTTGTCCGAAATTTTTTTGGGAAAATTTTGGGTACAGCGCTACGTCATACCCTTTTAAATGTTTTACTTAGTGTGTGTACCAATTTTCAGCTAAATCGATTCAAAAATAACCGAAAAAATCTATTTTAAAATATTTTTGGATAATACCTCCTCGTCCCTAGCCTAAAAGAATTAAGTTTCCTGTTCGTTTGCCCCAACATTTTTGTCAGACAATTACATTTTTTGTTTAAGAGTATAATTACTTGTATCCTACTACTTTTGTCGGAAAAATGGTTGTAAAGATAAGGGATGCACGAACCCAGAATAGTTTAAAAGTATAGTTTATTAATAAAAATTAAATTTTTTGTCCGACTTTGGATGTGCCCCACTATTTATGTCGGGCACTTAGATTTTTTGATTTGAAATATAACTACTTATAACCTGATACATGTGCTGAAAATTTTTTTTTAATTGGAGAAAAAAAATACAGAACGATGTTTGTCGTTGTTCAAGGAGTATGTACACAAATTATCAGATCACAATTTTTCTAAAATTTTCCCTCTTGTCGGAAAATTTTTTAAGAAAATTTTGGGTTCCGATCTGCGTCATACCCTTTTAAATGCTTTACTTAGTGTGTGTACCAATTTTCAGCTAAATCGATTCAAAAGTAACCGAGAAACACTGTTTTAAATTTTTTTTTTGATAATACCTCCTCGTCGATAGCCTAAAAGAATTAAGTTTTCTGTTCGTTTGCCCCAACATTTTTGTCAGACAATTATATTTTTTGTTTAAGAATATAATTACTTGTAACCTACTACTTTTGTCGGAAAAATGGTTGTAAAGATAAGGGATGCACGAACCCAGCATAATTTGAAAGTATACTTTACTAATAAAAATAAATTTTTTGTCCGACTGTCGAGTTGCCCCAATATTTTTGTCCGACACTTTGATTTTTTGATTAAGAATATAATTACTTATAACCTACTAATGTTGTCGGAAAAATGGTTTTAAAGGTAAGGGTTGCACGAACCCAGTAAAATTCAAAAGACAGTTTATTAATAAAAATTAAATTTTTTGTCCTACTTTGGATTTGACCCAATATTTTTGTCGGACACTTAGATTTTTTGATTTGGAATATAACTACTTATAACCTGATACTTGTATCGGAAATTTTTTTTTATTTTGAGAAAAAAAACTACAGAACAATGTTTGTCGTTGTTCAAGGAGTATGTACACAAATTATCAGATCACAATTTTTCTAAAATTTTCCGTCTTGTAGGAAAATTTTTTAAGAAAATTTTGGGTTCCGATCTACGTCATACCCTTTTAAATGCTTTACTTGGTGTGTGTACCAATTTTCAGCTAAATCGATTCAAAAGTAACCGAGAAACACTGTTTTAAAATTTTTTTTTGATAATACCTCCTCGTCGATAGCCTAAAAGAATTAAGTTTTCTGTTCGTTTGCCCCAACATTTTTGTCAGACAATTATATTTTTTGTTTAAGAATATAATTACTTGTAACCTACTACTTTTGTCGGAAAAATGGTTGTAAAGATAAGGGATGCACGAAGCCAGCATAATTTGAAAGTATACTTTACTAATAAAAATAAATTTTTTGTCCGGCTGTCGAATTGCCCCAATATTTTTGTCCGACACTTTGATTTTTTGATTAAGAATATAATTACTTATAACCTACTAATGTTGTCGGAAAAATGGTTTTAAAGGTAAGGGTTGCACGAACCGAGAAAGGTTTAAAAGACAGTTTATTAATAAAAATTAAATTTTTTGTCCGACTTTGGATTTGACCCAATATTTTTGTCGGACACTTAGATTTTTTGATTTGGAATATAACTACTTATAACCTGATACTTGTGTCGGAAATTTTTTTTTATTTCGAGAAAAAAAACTACAGAACGATGTTTGTCGTTGTTCAAGGAGTATGTACGCAAATATCAGATCACAATTTTTCTAAAATTTTCCCTCTTGTCCGAAATTTTTTTGGGAAAATTTTGGGTTCCGATCTACGTCATACCCTTTTAAATGCTTTACTAAGTGTGTGTACCAATTTTCAGCTAAATCGATTCAAAAGTAACCGAGAAACACAGTTTTAAAATTTTTTTTTGATAATACCTCCTCGTCGATAGCCTAAAAGAATTAAGTTTTCTGTTCGTTTGCCCCAACATTTTTGTCAGACAATTACATTTTTTGTTTAAGAATATAATTACTTGTAACCTACTACTTTTGTCGGAAAAATGGTTGTAAAGATAAGGGATGCACGAACCCAGCATAATTTGAAAGTATACTTTACTAATAAAAATTAAATTTTTTGTCCGACTGTCGAGTTGCCCCAATATTTTTGTCCGACGCTTTGTTTTTTTGATTAAGAATATAATTACTTATAACCTACTAATGCTGTCGGAAAAATGGTTGTAAATAAAAAAAATTCAGGAAATTGACATTTTCGGCGCGTCCGACTGCGCATATGCCCCGTGAAAATTGTCCGACAAGGTTACCACATTATTGTAAAAAGGTTTTATGATAGATACCGTTAAAATTATCGATGTGGTAATAAATTTATTATTTTCATAAATTTGACATATTTAGCGTGTCCGACGCGTCATATGCCCCAATATTTTTGTCCGACAAAATTGTTTTCGTTGTTTATATGATAAAATCCATTGATTAAAATAGAATGACCAATGTGGTAATAAATTTTTTTCTTGCATAAAATTGACAACTTCGTCACCACTTGACAGACAAACGCCCCACTACCATAATGCGCCAAGCTCAAAATTTGTCCGACTCCATCCAAATAACAAGTACAAAAAGTTTCAACGGTGTGGTCATAAATAATATTTGTATATGCGGGCCCAAGGCCTACAATCACACCTCTCGATTTGACATTAAACATAATAATTTAAAGTCATGCCAAGATTTATTACCTATCATTATTTTTGAATTGAAATATTTTTATAAATTATAATAAAAACCGAATCAATGTATGGATACTTAATTTAAATGACGGAAAATTACAATTGTTTTAGTTTTTAGTGTATTAAAAAATGCGGTCTGTCGCACAGCCCCGTTTTTACCTAGTTTGATATAATATTTTCGTTGAACTGGCAACTTTGCCCTGGAAATTGGAATGACACTTGTGACAAGATCAACTTACACAACTTGAAAAACACGATTTTCGGTTATAAGAGTTGTACCAGTTTTTTTTGACGCGAAGTGTACTATCGTATCTCGGTTAACAGAATCCTGACTCTTGGTCGAAATTTATTTTTATTCATTTTGTCATTCCCCGTTAGAGGATAGTCTAACCACACTCTGCTGCAGATATTTTAATATATGCAGTTCTTCTTCGTTTCGAGTTGATTCAGTTCAGTCTACTTGCATAGCCTCTTTGATAAGGGGTAGAGACCCCGAAACACGGTGTCAGAGGATGGCAAGAGACTCGAATTGAATCAAAACGAAAACGATTATTTCTTTTTCTAATTCAAATCATTCTAACCACTTAAAGTCTATCTGTGGGCATATTTTCAGCCAAATCGATTATAATGTATTTTGGGAATGGAGGAAAATGTAAAAATAGTTATTTATGATATAAGTGTTAAAAGTACACGTTTAAGGCACGCATGTGCGAAAGTTTTCAGAATGAGCGAAGCGAGTTCTGCAATTCACATGAGTGCCTTAAAAATGTACTTTTTAACACGCATATCATACAATATTTTTTCTACAAACGTAATTACAGGGCAATATCCACAAAAACTTTTACTTGAACTTGATACTGACATTCCATTTTTATATTTTTTTGACATTACATCAAAATTGCCTATACGGTCAATACGAACTGCAGTGCCATACAAATTTTAAAGCACTAGTGCCTTAAAGTGGCATAACGATCGTATGGAGTGCTAAAAATTGCATTTTTAACACGGTTGTAGAAAAACGATATTTAAACGTTTTATACACTATAAAATTTGATCAAAAACTGATTTTCCATCAAAATAACTTGTTATAATGCCATATAATGATATTTTTGAGTCCCTTCTACTAAAATATATTTTTTTTTTCATTGATACTTTACAATGTAAAATGCAAATTTGTTTAAATAAACACCAAATCATGTAAAATCGCATAAAATGACATTTTGAGAAAAAAAAAGAAGAAGACATTTGACCTTAAATACTTATTTTGTATTTGCTGTCTTTTTCTATAACAAAAGTTTGTTATTTATAGAAAAAGACAGCAAATACAAAATAAGTGATTGATGTGATCGTTCATGGGGATTTTCATTCAGTCATTTGTTTCGAGCTTCTGTCATGTGTCACATAATATTAATATATCTACGTCATACGTTATTGGTATTGCCAATGATACAAACCAAAGACGTATGACGTAGATATATTAATATTATGTGACACATGACAGAAGCTCGAAACAAATGACAATCGATGAAAAGCCTCTTTCTACTTTTTTTACATATTACACAGCAATTTTTTTGTATGTTTGTTAAAGACAAGTTACATTTTCCTACTATTCTTTGTATGTACTGGTGGCCGGTGGGAGGGGTTTTAACACCCAAACCACCCCCTGGGTGCGCCACTGGTGCCATTAGTATGAGATGAGTAACAGCCATAACAGGATGTTTCTGTCGCAGCTTAAGGGGCCTGATTCTAATTCATTTCGACAGTCGCAATTTTATTTCGACACCGCCATGACAGCCGGAGAGTATAGCGATTCTTGGGGATATTAACCTTATCATGTTGAGACTGCTCAGAATTTGGGTTGGCGCTTCGGTTTCTTGGATTTTGTTGATA
This sequence comes from Diabrotica virgifera virgifera, assembly GCF_917563875.1. Classification (NCBI taxonomy): domain Eukaryota; kingdom Metazoa; phylum Arthropoda; class Insecta; order Coleoptera; family Chrysomelidae; genus Diabrotica; species Diabrotica virgifera. The sequence goes on along the minus strand of NC_065443.1, from coordinate 186,474,301 downwards.
GTCTGGGAAAATTATCGAAAAAATACCATTTTTGGGAAAAATTATTTACCAGCTATTTTATTGCTAAAATCGAATCTTAAGATTGCATATATTAGTAATATGGGGTATGACAAGTCCGCAGAAAGTGTGTTATTTTATTTATAAACAAATTAGCACTCCTAAATCTTCTTTTTTTTTTCAATTAGTGGTCTGTAACTCCTATAATTTTTCCTTTGAGCCAAAAACACTCAAATAAAAATTCACCGTAATTTAGTTCTGCACAAAGTTATTTTTTTTCCGATTTCCTTCAACAAAAATTTTACTCAGAAAATCCGAGTTTTCCCAAAAAATCTGCCATTTTCAATTAAAATTTTAGGGAAGTACCTAATTATTTATCAATAATTAAATAATTGAAGACATGAAAGATTTATTATAGTAGATTATACAGAGGGGCTAAATTATGGAATAAATTCATTTCTTTAAAACGGACGATTTTGGAGCAAAATCCCGAAAGAGGTCGATTTTTATTTTTAAATTACAATTTTTTGGCATATATTTCATACTAGTGACGTCATCCATCTGAGCGTGATGACGTAATCGATAATTTTGTTAATGGGAATAGGGGTCGTGTGGTAGGTCATTTGAAAGGGCGTTTAATTCTCTATTCAGTAATATAAACATTAATATCATTAGGTATTTATACAGGGTTGCCAAAAAAAATTTTGAATTAAATTAATTGGCGCAACAAGAAGAATGTATGTAATTTATTTAACTCAAAATACATTGTACTGCTGTCAGAAAATAGAAAAAAAGGTTTATTTCACAAATAAACATTTCTTTTCGCTTAAATTAAATCACAAACAGCCTCCCTCCTACCTATTGGCAGTTTGAACTTTTAATTTAAGCTAAAAGCAATGTTTATTTGCAAAATAAACATTTTTTTCTATTTTCTGACAGCAATAGAATGTATTTTGAGTTAAATAAATTACATGCATTCTTCTTCTTGCGTCAATTAATTTAATTCAAATTTTTTTTTGGCCTCCCTGTATAAATAATGATATTAATGTTTATAATACTGAATAGAGCATTGAACGCCTTTGTAAATGAGCTACAACACGAACCCATATTCCTATTTAAAAAAATAATTACGTCATCACGCTCGGATGGATGACGTCACTAGTTTGAAATATATGCCAAGAAATTTAATTTAAAAATAAAAATCGACCTGTTTCGGGATTTTTCTCTAAAATCGTCCATTTTAGAGAAAATGAATTTATTCCATAATTTAGCCCCTCTCTGTATATCAGGAGACCGGCGACAATCTAACCAATAGTTTAGCAATAATTAAAATGTTAATTAAAAAATTTCGGTCGAAATCATAACCAGAAAGATTATGATACACCAGAATAACTATGATTTTCATATAAAAAAGCACTATACCTATTCAACGTACCTTACAGGATTGAAATTGGACCATTTGAGCGGTCTCAGGAATGTTATAAAGAAACAATTTTTTGGCTTATAAACAAATAGAACCCCTCAGAAAATATTAGATTAAATTAAATCGACCTGTTTCGGGATTTTTCTCTAAAATCGTCCATTTTAGAGAAAATGAATTTATTCCATAATTTAGCCCCTCTCTGTATATCAGGAGACCGGCGACAATCTAACCAATAGTTCAGCAATAATTAAAATGTTAATTAAAAAATTTCGGTCGAAATAATAACCAGAAAGATTATGATACACCAGAATAACTATGATTTTCATATAAAAAAGCACTATACCTATTCAACGTACCTTACAGGATTGAAATTGGACCATTTGAGCGGTCTCAGGAATGTTATAAAGAAACAATTTTTTGGCTTATAAACAAATAGAACCCCTCAGAAAATATTAGATTAAATTAAATTAAGTTAACGCTGTTGAAAAGAGCACGGCTTCTGTGTCCTTTTCGAAGAAAAACAAATTGAATTGCGAGGAGTGATTCCAGGTATAACCGGTCAAATTTGACCGGCATTTGCGACAGAGTTATAAACAACAGGATTTTAATCTTTGAACCATTAGATACCTTTTAATTCCGGTCCTCTTTGTACATACAAATTTTCATATCTTCAAGACACTCATAACAAAAAAGATTTATGTCACTGTCACCAAATTATTTAATTATTGATAAATAATTACTTCCCTCAAATTTTAGTTGAAAATTAAAGATTTTGTTTGGAAAACCCGAATTTTCCGAAGAAAATTTCCGTCGAAGGAAATTGGAATAAATTATCAATGTGCAGAATTAAATTACTGTCAATTTTTATGTGAGTGTTTTGGTTTAAAGTTAAAATTTTCGGAGTTATAGAGCAATAATAAAAAAAAAGATTTCGGAGTGCTAATTTGTTTATAAACAAAATAGCACACTTTCTGTGGACTTTGCACAGCTATATTACTAATATAGGAAATCTTAAGATTTGATTTCAGCATGTCCAGCAATAAAATAGCTGGTAATTAATTTTCCTTGTTTTTTACTAATTTTCCCAGATTATTACCTCACATCTTTCATTGAGTTGATGATTCATGTTGTGGACATTCTCAATTATTATATTTCTAATTTACTATTCTATCTAATTCCTCAAAACAAGCAAATTTCAATTAAACCCAGCTATATTATAATACCTTTTGATTTAGTTTTCCTTGCAAGAAATAAACAAAACACATCTAAACTAAACCTAACCTCGCTTTTGGCCATTCATTCATCTCCATGGTACAATAAAGTTTCATTTTATTGTACCATGATTCATCTCCGTGTCAAATAATTTCGACAGTCGCCATATTGAAAGCGACTTGTTTTTGGTCGAAATTTGATTTAGAATCAGGGCCAAGGTCTGTTAAGAAGACTTATTCTGTCTGTCGATCTCACTCTATCTATATATTTAATATCGTTCTGTATTTTCTTGTTTGATAAGATCTACGTACCCAATCGTCATTATTATCATGCAAATTACCTTTTTGGAATCCCTAGTTTGTCCATAAATACCTATATAAGTAGTACACGTTGTTTTTTAATGCAACCACATTTTAAAAATTACGTTTGTTTTCTGTTATCCACCTTGTTTCAAAATATAAAAAAATGAATATAAGAAATAAAACAAAGCAGGATTCGTCCTTTAAATCGCTGATACGGTACCGAGGTTTGATAATTGCATTGCAATTTGCAACCCAGAAAATAAGCTAGCTTCCAAAATAAGCAACTTGTTACAGAATATGTTTGTTTTCAATCAGAATTGTATTGATAATTTTCAAATAACAAGTTCAATAGTTAATTTCAAAGTAAGCTGCTTATTATTACAATGTTAATAAATGCTGAAAGTTATACCTACTAAGTGAATAAAACGTTAATGGAAGCCATCGAGATGAATTATTACATATTATTTATAAATATTTACTTAAAAACGTAACTTATTTCAAACAATTTTATACTGTATTGTTCTGAAGCTATTTTCTTATGGCAACTTAGGATAAAACGCCAAATAAATTTAATTTCACACTTAAATTGTGGCTTATAGCCAAATAAAATAGTAAATTATAATTGGTTTAACGATATATACTGAAACTTAGGCAACAAGGCAACACTGTATAATCAGCTGTCTATCAAGTTAGCCAACTTGTACATTCATAATACTCCAGTAGAAGGGATAGAACTATTAACAGAGAGAGAAAAAAATTACTTCTAATGCAAATTGTTGTTACCATCAGCAGTGTTGCCTGAGTTTCAATATTTATTTAAATCAACGAACTTGGTTGAAATATTACATATAAATGTAAATATTTAGAAGTTTATCTCGATGGCTTCGATTAATGTTTTTTCCATATTAGATATAAGTTCACCATTTATTAACATTTTAACAATAAGCCCCTTACTTGCAAATTAACTATCGAATATATAATATATGTATTTATTAAACCGATTAAAGGCAAATATGCACCTATATATAGGTATATTTTTTTATTTTTAAAAATAAAATGCAAATATTGAGCATAGTTATTTATTAATATTATCTTGCCCAAGCATACTTTCGATCTAAGTATACCTTCCCAGAATGAAGACATTTACTTAAAATTAACGATACAAATAACATACACTGGACAAAGGACAAACAGATTAAAATATTTGAACGAGATAACATTGTTCAGAGTTTGGTGGTAAAAATATACGGTGATGAGTACATTAATAACTGGCAAAATAACGGAAAACATATTACGTTGTGAAATAAATAGATATGAAACCAGTAGAGGTGGGAAATTATATATAAAAACCTAGAAATTTACCTTATATTGATAGTTTGGCTACGTATCGGAGTCAAATTATGACAGAATTTATAAAATTTTCCTGCCACAGTTTGACTCCTATACGTCGCCAAACTCATCCGATACGTCTTAAGGTGAGAAACTATGAATATAATGTAAATTTATAGATGTCTATTGATAATTTCCCACCTCTACTAGTTTCATCTCTTTTTACCTCTCAACGTATTATGTTTTCCGTCTTTTGCGTTATTTTGTCTGTTCTTAGTGCACTCATCATACTGTATACCTATTCAGCAAGAATGTTCTTATTATAGAAACTAGCTTCAACTCAATTCAATTATCAAACCTTGCTTACGCATGATAACGCAAAAGATTGAAAACATAACACGTTGTGTAATAAAAAGAGTTGAAACTATCAGAGGTGTTAAACTATCGATAGGAACCTATAAATTTACATTACATTACATACTTCACCATCTTTAGACAATTTTAGTATGAAAGGAGTATGACAAGTGCCACTGTTACACAATTTTATAAAATTCTCCTGTCACAGACGTCTAAAGGTGAGAAACTATGTAATATAAATTTAAGTATAGCTTCCTATTGATAATTTTACATCTCTACTAGTGTCATCTCTTTTTATTTCACAACGTGTTATCTTTTCTCTCTTTTACGTTATTTTGCCCGTTATTAGCGCGCTCATCACTGAATATTTTATAAATTCTTGGCTTGTGGCAGGTGTCGTCCATTGACGACTCTCTGGAATTGACCTAGCAGCTTGGTCTTCTGCTTCTGGCCAAAGTCTTTTTAGGCGTCTGTCAATCATTGGAAGGTTTTGAATTTTAAACTTTATCGCAGAGTAAATGTTGAAAAACACTTTTTATTATACCTAATAAATAAACAATATTTACAATTGTTAGAATTCATTAGTTATTAATTTATACTGTAATTTATAGTGCAACAAAAATATTTTCTTTTTCGTTAATAAAGATTTATTGACATAAACTGCGATAGTGAGGTTATGTATACAAAATCAAACTGATAATCAATATTGGAAATAGAAGAATTTATATCAGATTAAGTGCGTTTTTATTTTCTGTTTATATTAATACATAATATCACTAGCGTGACAAGGAATTTTTTTTAAATGTCTCATTTAAACATACACAAAGCGTCCTGATAAAATTTCAAAAAACCGCCACCATGAGCAGGTCGGTCGATTTTGTTTTGACACTTTGTTAACGCTCAGAGCGAATATCTAGGGCCTACGGTATACAAGGAAGGTAACACCTTCAACCACCTTCAACAGCGTGCCACGCTTCAACCGCCTATTATTACCCCTGGTTTTACCCAAGGTACTCATTTTATTCAGGCTGAGTCGACCTGGGGCCTATAAAAATTTTAAAAATGTCTAGTTGTTCTTGCCGGCGGTAGGATTTGAACTCCGGACCACCGGCACGCGAGCCAAGCACACTACCGCTTAGCTACGCCGGCCTCGGCGTAGCCTTAGCCATTTATTTATTAGCCTTAGCCTTTATTTATAGTATCATGGCCTTAGCTATTGATAAAGGTACCAACTTAAAATTTAAAGTTTACTTTATCTGATTATGAAACCGAGCGTTAAGTCGTGTTCTCACTATTAAATAATTTGATTAAACAGTTTGAGCAAACTCCGGAAGTACGTCAAAGTGGCGTCACAATTGCAGTTTGTTAAAATTTTAAAATCTGTGTTTTCACTATCAGTCTAGTTTGATCAAATTTTTTTTATTGAGTTGTCTAACTTGTTTGTACTTTACTTAAAATTAAAATTTTTCATTATTATCCTTATTATCCACAATGAAAACTCAGAATGTGACGTCACTAACTTTCAGTTTGCTCAAACCAGTTTGATCAAGTGGACCGAAGCGTCCCACCATCAAATAATTTGATCAAACTGGTTTGAGCAAACTGAAAGTGACAGTTAGTGACGTCACATCCTGAGTGTTCATTGTGGATAATAATGAAAAATTTTAATTTTAAATAATGTACAAACAAGTTAGACAACTCAATACAAAAAATTTGATCAAACTAGACTGATAGTGAGAGCACAGATTTTTAGAATTTCAAAAAAACTGCAATTGTGACGTCACTTTGACGTACTTCCTCAAGTACGTCAAGTTTGCTCAAACTGTTTGATCAAATTATTTGATGGTGAGACGCGGCCTTGATAGTCGTGACGTCAAATCAATGTTGGCTACTCTGAAAAGTTTCCAAACAAAGCAAAAATTCACACGTGGTGTTTGTTTTGGTTTTTATAATTGGAATATATTGCTTATTGTAAGATGTTTAATTTTTACAAAATGGTAATGTGTTGGGTGGTGGGTACTCGTGATTGTAATCAATGCTCATAGTATATTTCCCACCATATTTCCATATAGGACTGGTTAAGAACCTGAAGAGCAGTAAGTACTATGTAGTGTGTAAATCCTTGATTTTGTGTAAGGACATTTATAAAATTAAAAGCAATATGATTGATATGACTAACAAGGATTGTGTCTTAAGAAAAAATGTGCAGATTATTGTTAAAATAAAATAAAATTAAAATGGATTACACAAATCACGTGTATAAACAATTCACAGACGTCAAACCTTTGCTTTGTTTGGAAACTTTTTGGACCTTTTGACGTCGCACTATCACGGTTCATTATTTGATAGTGAGAACCAGAGATATGTCAACAATAGATCTGGCTAGGGATATGCTACTCAATGCATCGGCCTCCTATACTGTGGCATCGGGGGGTAACCAAAGATATTATACACATAGATTTGGTCAACTCCGAAAAATAGCGTAACGCGGAGCAGTTCGGGTCGGTGGTCTATCTATCTCTATCTACTGGCGCTTAGCTTTCTCTCTCTAGCATATGATGGCTGCCGCCTCTGTGTAAAGGCCGCGTCTCACCATCAAATAATTTGATCAAACAGTTTGAGCAAACTCCGGAAGTACGTCAAAGTGACGTCACAATTGCAGTTTTTTTGAAATTCTAAAAATCTGTGCTCTCACTATCAGTCTAGTTTGATCAAATTTTGTGTATTGAGTTGTCTAACTTGTTTGTACTTTATTTAAAATTAAAATTTTTCATTATTATCCACAATGAACACTCAGGATGTGACGTCACTAATTGTCACTTTCAGTTTGCTCAAACCAGTTTGATCAAATTATTTGATGGTGGGACGCGGCCTTAACTGTCGTTCCATTACTCCCACCTCTTGGTAGATACGCTCACACTCGCACGACAGACAAAGATAGCTAGACCACCGTACTTGATATTGACGTTACACCCCGATGCATTATTTAGCATATCCCTATCCAGATCTATTCTTGACATATCTCTGGGTGTAACGCCAATATTAACCCGGAAGTAGTCGCGCTCACTTCTGTAACGTGAATAGTCGCGTGTTAGATTCTATCTCAAAATTGGAATTTAAATACGGATTTACAACAAATTTTTATTTTATATTATTTCTAACAATTATTAAAGCTAATTGGCTGTCCCCATAGCCATAAATTCCACAAAAAGAAGAAGAAGAAGAAATAAATAAATAAAAAAATCCTACGTATTACTACACCCTTCCTCGAGGCACTTACGAAATTTTTTCAAAATTTTTCATCAAGTTATCGCGAAAAAGGATAAAATGTGAGATTCTATCTAACGGCGTGACTACTCGCGGGTTAAGTACAGTAGTCTAGCTATCTTTGTCTGTCGTGCCAGTGTGAGCGTATCTACCAAGAGGTGGGAGTAATGGAACGATAGTGACACACAAGGTAGATTATTGCATACTATCTATGAACCTTGAGTGACACAGAGGCGGCAGCCATCATATGCTAGAGAGAGAAAGCTAAGCGCCGGTAAAGAGAGATAGATAGACCACCGACCCGAACTGCTCCGCGTTACGCTATTTTTCGGACCTGGCCTAATCTATTGTGTTATTATACCTATGGTGAGAACACGACTTCTAAAAATATTTCAAAATATAATATAATATAATATAATAATTATACTAATATTATTAGGTAGGTATAAAAAACTTTAAGAGAAAAAGTAACTTTTAGACCTGACAACAATGCATATAATAAGACATGTTTTAAGATGCTCAGTTGCCAATAGTGTGATCTGACTATCTCCTTGGAATAAAATAGTCCTAATATCCACAACAAAGAAATCTATTACAATTCTTATTATCACGAATAATCTTTACATTCTCTAGATAGCAACAAATTTAACTATAACCGCTTCGTTTGATTATAATGTAAAAATCAATTCTGAGTTTTCTGGGTCAGAACTTATAATTTATTACTTATTCAAAATCGCGCAACACTGTAAGAAAACGGTTCGTTCGAAGAGTAAAAAGCTTGCAACAATTTTGATACTCGATTCTAGATCCTGACCCGAATATTAGCGGCGTGTAATTTGTGTTGATAACCTTAAATCGCGAAATGGCCTGTTTATTATCGGTGGCAATTATGTAGTTCACTTTTTCAGCAATAAAACTACACTAGCATTTGTTTCAAGCTCTATTTTATTCTTCCAAGAAATAAAGTCATCATGGTTGGAAAACTCTATTGTATCGCATTGCATAGGAATGCTATGAGAAGTTTCATAATATTTAATAAAGTCCTTTTTAAAAGTTGCATGATAATTACACAGAGAACATTTATGATGAAATGTTTTAGTTTCTGCAGAAACTGATACATTTGTGTGCACTTTTTTGACATGAAAGTTTAAACTTGACATATCTAAATTGTTTATCACAATGTGTGCACTTATAGACGTTGCCTTTAAGCACTTTTAAAGGGGCAATTGCATCCAATTTGTCGGGATGCGAACTTTTTACATGTCTTTTTAAATCATGTTTATATTTATACACTTTTTCGCATTTCACGCACTTATTAATTCTTTCCACACCTAACATTTTCGATGTCAAGAAAATGAAATACATACTCAAAAGCAAACACAAACACAGAACTGTAAACAGTAGAAATGATACAAATGATTGAATCGGAAAATTGATCTAACAGCTTCACTGTTCAATTGGTAATTATACAAAGAGTCTACATTCTACCACATCCAATAATATTTTAATATTAAATATCATGTAACCGCAGTAAATATCGGTTTTTATTATCACTAACTAGTCTTTTCAGCGTTTTAAATAACTCAAATTTCGTCGATGTTTATATAGGCAACCCAAATTACACGCCGCTACCCCTCGGGTCAAGATTTAGACAGAATAATTTTACTCGGACCGAAGAGTGACTGTCCTTGAAAATTTTTCAAATAAAGAACAGAGCTCCTGTTAGATATAAAATTTTTAATGGACTGCGCGTGCGTGGTAATGTTATTGCAACTTTAATAATTATTTTCAGTGCAAAAAAAGCCTGATCAATGTTCAAAATAGGTGATCATTGCTCAGCGCTTTATTTCCTATCGAATACAGTCATTTGTTTTAAAGATTTCGATCAATGAGGTGCCAACATCTTTTTTTTCGTCCTTGAATTATCAACCCTTAATAAAAAATAAACTACAGGTGATCAAAATCTGAAACCTAGTGATCATTGCTGTACAAACCGTGAGCAAAAGGATGGTATAATTATTTTTACGAAATTCGATCAATGAGGTGCTAACATCTCATAACCGATATTAACTAATAATTTGTGTGATGTACATTTTTATTTTCGGCTTGCGATTCTAAAAATAGAACTCTAAAAGTATGGTATCATTTATCATTACCTATTTAAATTGAAATTTAATCCAGAGCCCTGAATAAGAATAAAAATTATTTACATAAAAAAATGCGGTGATGGCATAACTGCACGTGTACATTTCAATGAATTTCGTTTGGCTTATCGCAATGCTCAAACAAAATGAATTGATGACTCAATTTTTACTTGTGTATACAATATAACTTAATGGACCCTGACGGTTAACAGAGGTGACGGATAATCGAGGTTCCACTGTATATGCCAAAAAATTGTAATTTAAAAGTAAAAATCGACCTGTTTTGGCATTTTCTTCCAAAGCCGTCCATTTTAGAGAAAATGAATTTATTCGATAATTTAGCCCCTCTCTGTATATATTTTATTAATAAAAATACATTATCATTTATGGCAAATGATCATTTTTCCGGTGCCGTGCCGCGCTGGCCGTTACAAATGGGTTTTTGGACGGGCCGGCCTGTGCTGTGCCGTGCCGGGCTGTGCCGTGCTGGCCGTTCATAATGGTACATTTTTATTTTCGGCTTGCGATTCTAAAAATAGAACTCTAAAAGTATGGTATCATTTATCATTACCTATTTAAATTGAAATTTAATCCAGAGCCCTGAATAAGAATAAAAATTATTTACATAAAAAAATGCGGTGATGGCATAACTGCACGTGTACATTTCAATGAATTTCGTTTGGCTTATCGCAATGCTCAAACAAAATGAATTGATGACTCAATTTTTACTTGTGTATACAATATAACTTAATGGACCCTGACGGTTAACAGAGGTGACGGATAATCGAGGTTCCACTGTATATGCCAAAAAATTGTAATTTAAAAGTAAAAATCGACCTGTTTTGGCATTTTCTTCCAAAGCCGTCCATTTTAGAGAAAATGAATTTATTCGATAATTTAGCCCCTCTCTGTATATATTTTATTAATAAAAATACATTATCATTTATGGCAAATGATCATTTTTCCGGTGCCGTGCCGCGCTGGCCGTTACAAATGGGTTTTTGGACGGGCCGGCCTGTGCTGTGCCGTGCCGGGCTGTGCCGTGCTGGCCGTTCATAATGGGTTTCTTGCTTTATATGGTACACAACTAAATAGTTGTTCGACTAAAAGTTGTATGTATGCGGTGGGTCTTAGTGTCGTAACCTATATTCCATTGCTAAACACTAATATAAAAATGAGGTTTTTATTTTTATAAAGAACTCCTGCACTTTTCTTATTACGCCAGTCAATAAGAGCAAAAATAAGATATTACCTCCGAATCCCCTCCTACTGTATGGATTTTAATGCAATTTTGGGAATAGCATCTACTTGTCTCCTAGTTCAAAGTCTACCCTATGCCGATATGTGCTTATTACTTCTTAGGGGTGAAAACTACCCCTAATTGCCAAGATTGAATGAAACTAGTTGTAACGTAAATTAAAATCCATTTTAGGCTTTAATAGCGTTTGATGAAGTTAAAGGTAATTTTATATTTTAAGACATTGTTGTTGGTTGGCTATATAATTTAACCCTAATACAGCATCCTACCACCACCAACTTCTTGTAAAAAAGTGGTTTATTAATATTTTTTATTCATTTAATATAAAATTTAAAACAATTTTTTATCGACATTTTGGGTCAATGTTATTTTTCTTTGTTTTATTTTTCAACCGTTTAAACAACCCCTATCTTTGTGAAATAAAAAAATAAAGAATACATTTATCTCTTAACTTACATGAAATTGATAACTTTGTTGTTATTTACAATAAAAATATCCTTTTATAATTTTATATCCCTTAAAACTACTCCTCATGATGGAAAGTATACAAGTAGAGAAAAAAATGATCTCTGCAAAAAAAATATAATAAAATTTATACAAAAGATGTACCTGCAGAAAAATAAGAAAAAAAAATTAGACGTTTAAAGAAAAACAGTCTTGTGAATATCTTATTCTAATCTACATCACTGTCGTTCGTTCCGTCATTATCTTTGTTATAGATTGAAATACTGTTTTAGCAGTTAACACCTGCACATCCCCCACATGTAGCTTTACAAAAAAAACCAATCTAGGACAATCTAGGTGCAGGTGCATGAGGAAGCTGGATACTTTTTTGCAGTGTGCATCCTTTTTTGCAGTGTGCATCCTTTTTTGCAGTTTGTAGCCCAATTTGAATTTGGTAATAAACTCTTTTAATGTGCTAGTTCAATTCATCTAATGTAGGTACGAGTGCTGCCAATTTTACAGCAGTGCTTTTTACCAGCAGCTGTGAAAAGTGAGTAGTCGGTATACCGAGATCCCATTAATATCGGTTTTAAAATTCGTATACTGGTCCAAAACTGAAAAAAAGTTGTTTGGTTTTTTACAATCTTCTTCTTCATGTGCCGTGCTCGATTATCGAACGTTGGCTATCAAATTGGCTATAGCAATTTTGTTAACGGCAGCTCGGAAAAGGGATGCAGAGGATCTGTTATACCATTTTCTCAGGTTTTTAAGCCATGACGTTCTTCTTCGACCTGGCCCTCTTCTTCCGTCTACCTTGCCTTGTATTATTAAATGGAGTATATTATATCTCTCTGGGTGTCGCATAACATGGCCAAAATATTCAAGTTTTCGATTTTTAACTGTTCTGACGACTTCTGTGACTTTTCCCATCCGGTGTAAAATCGGTATCCAGTTTGTTAGAAGATCGTTGTTGTTTTATCCGTTTAAGTTTTAATTTTATTTCGGCTAACAATAGATTGTGATCAGATGGCACATCGGCGCCAGGATAGGTTTTTACAGACTTTACTGCATTTCTGTAACGCTCACTGATGGTTATGTAGTCAATTTGGTTTCTTACGATATTATTGGGGGTATCTGCTGGAGATTTCCACGTATATAATATCCTTTTAGGTAATTTGAAAAAGGTATTCATTATACATAGATTATGTTCTTTGCAAAAATCTGCGAAATAGTCTCCCCTTTCATTTCTATCGCCCAGCCCATAACAGCCAATAATATTACTTTGTCTGCCTTTTCCTATCTTAGCATTAAGGTCACCCATCAGAATGGTGAGATCTCTAGTCTTGAGTTGGTCGGTAACAGTTTTTACATCGGCGTAGAACTTGTCAAGTTCTTCCAGTTCACTTTCCGCTGTCGGTGCATACACTTGTATTAAATTTATGTTTCTGGGTTTCGCGTTCAACTGAATCATTATGACTCGTTCAGATACCTGGCATACCGCCCTAACACATTTGCTAACCTCGTTTGAGACTATGAATCCTACACCATGACGATGGTAATTACTCTCTTCTCCTGCATAATATACTTCATGATCATCCACATGGCATTGGCCAGATTCGGGCCATCGCATTTCACTGATACCCAGAATTGATATTTGCAGCCTTTTCATCTCATTTATGGCATTGTGTGTTTTTCCTGGTTCATATAAACTCCGCACATTCCATGTGCCTATTCTACAACTTCTCTGTATATCAAATTTGGCCAAGCGGGAGATTCTTCGCACCCCTGCCCCATTTAAGAAGCGCCCGTACTCGGGGCCATCGTTTATTTCCTCAGACATATTGATTAACCTGGAAAAAATAGTGTAGTAGTCATTCCCTTGGCTTTCTACACCGCTGTGTACACGCTGTTTAAGTAGTTGCCACCGCACCGAGTACTATTCTGTATTGACCGTTCTGGCCTAAATGACTTCCGCTCAATACAGATACTGAAAAACCAGCTGCCGATTTCCAGGTTCGATTTTATACAAGCCCTAAAACCAGGGGGCTGCCACCTCCGTCCTCTAGACCGTTGTGGAGACCTTCTTCTCCGCCCTGGATGCCGTTGTGGGCTTCATCCGTGACCCTGGACAGGGGACCCTTAGCAGGTACTAGTTTCCCGGGTCAGGAAACACCTGGAATCTGCAGAAGGCAGGGATTGATTCAATTTCCCTGATAGGACTATCCAAAAGGAGTTCCTACCTGCTACCGGCAGTCACTCTGTATACTGTTTAAAATTGAAGTTTAAATCTCTTCGCTTTTTTACAATACTTCAATTTATTTTAAAGATACCGTATGCATTCAAAAACATTTTATAGGAAATTTCAGGCACTATAAATCACACTGATCACATAAAGATACCGTATGCATTTAAAAACCATTTTATATGAAATTTAAAGCAGTATAAAATCACATTGATCTTATATATTTAAAATCTTTTGTTTTTAAAAGATAAATGGTTATAGGGCGTAATAAAGGTGATACTCGCGCTACCAACCTAACTTAAAATAGTGATATCTCTGACACAATATCTGTCAATATCTACAGTAAAAAAAATTTAAAAAATTTTTGTTAAAAAAACTTACAGTTCTGTAGTGTTTAATTTTATTTTCGTATCTTTTATCATTTTTGAGTTATATGGAAAAAAGAAAACATTTTTAAGAAAATTTAAAAATAATGTCATCTCTTATTTTTTTACAAAACAAAATAATTTTTTTTTAATTACTAAATTAAAATGAAAGGCATTTTTAAAGAATATTTTTTTATAAGAAAACAAACAATTGAAAAAAAATTCTATATCATTAAATTAAAATTCAATGCATTAAAGCTAAACTTAAGCTTCAGAAGCTGCTTCAGCAGCTCAGTAGACATGCATTTCGCGAACTTCGCTGGACGACATTTTTGTCGTCCAGGGTCGAACTTCGACGTGGTTGATTTTCTGAACGACATTTTTTATTTACTTATGCAACCGAAATTTTCAAAGTTTTTAATAATTGATTGAACTGTTTTCTCTGTCGGAATTGAGCGATGTTTGAGAGCAGCAATAAATAACTTTAATATTGATACGAGAAAATGGTTCCCAAAATACCATTCGACCATTTGAATCTACGGGTTAAAGCGCTTATCATGTTAATTATTTCTTTATTTTTAACCTTCTGCGTTCACAGCTTCAAATCAAATGAAACTGAAAATCCAACAATTGAACTCGAATGCAGAGAACCCATATGATACTGCACCGCTTACTGCTTTTGGAGAAATAAGGGTAAAGAATTCTACATATTATCATGCACTCATCGTTTCCGGCACGTACCGTAGTCTTCTAAAAACCTGATTTTACAAAGATGTGTCTGATACCATACGTTCCGGACAATATGAATTGGTCATATTTAAAACCATTAAAATCAATATTTTTCGGAAACTAAACGCTACGTGCTGGAAACGATGACTGCATGATAATATGTAGAATCCTTAATAGTGTTATACCATGTTATACTATGTAGCTCTCTGTCTAATGAAGTTCCGCTGTTAGTTGTCATACATCAATTTCTCAATTCCGTGTTCTGTGATTAATTGGGTAATCAATTAATTGATGGAATCGTTTAAAAAATATTAATTACATGACTAGCTCATTTAAGTTTTGTTGGTTCGAGCAATATTAATTAAAATGAAATTAAAAGTGCATACATATTTTAATACTTATTTTACTTTATTATTAAGGGATATAACAACTGGACTAATGGTTTGTATGGGTACTCATGGGATATGATGGTTCATTCATGGGATACTGTTATAATCATAAAAGTTGTGGACAACGAAAATCAAAGGGAACACTTTGTAGATCCACAAGCGTTAACAGATGGAACTCGATGGGGAACACATGCTGACATGTGTGTTCAGTATGCTCAATGTTTAAAAAGAAACATAATACCTAACATTGGTAAGTTGTTTAAGTGCCAATAGTTTTTAGATATATGCCCTTATTATGCACTATTCACGATCTACTAGTTTTTCAAATAATGTAAAAATGGCAATTTAACAATACGAGAAAAGAGATCTAAATAAATACGAATAACATGACGGTTGATCATGACGAGATAGGAAATTTAAATAATGTCCGATTTGTGTTTTATCAGTATATTAATGCTGTTAATGCTATCTTTGTTAAGAGAAACCAAAATAACGCTTATAAGGACAATAAGGGTAAGAACAGAACAAGTGGGTCGAGGTGGAGGTGTAGGTCGCGGTGGATACCACTAGTTAAGTCGCGGTCGATATCGACAGCACATAGCAAGAAGGTGACCTGCTCTGTCAGTCGAGCTAGAACCACTATCAAGTGAAGTAGTTTAATGAAATTTGAATGATAAAAAGACTGTGATTTTGCGATGTTGTGTCAGTTAAGTGGTGATAGTGATGAAATTTCAGCTGTAAATAATCAGATCCTCCTTCATATTTCAAAAATTTACTGAATTTAATTACTTTAGAAATTCAAAAATAAACTGAATACAAAAAAGGGATTATATAAAAAGTATCAACTCAGATAGCGCAGGTAATGACAACTTGGCTTCGAACGGAACAATAACAGGGAAGCATCCTTGTAGGCCGCGCAGTAGACATCCATGTAAAACAAACTCATTTTATTTTCAAAAGCATCGATGTAAACCTCTTGGATGGCATCACGCTAAACCTCCACCGCGACTTACCTGCTCTGTTCTCTCCTATTCATTACAATGTGTTTGTTTTACATGGATGTCGACATCGACCACGACCTCCACCTCCACCTCCACCGCGACCCACTTGTTCTGTTCTTACCCTTAGAATGAAATTTAAACGATTTAAGCAACAAAAATTTAAAAAATTATTTGTTCAAATGATTAAATGTTTGAAAGTCTATCAATTTCAATTTTTTATGGATTGCAATTGGAGGTGCAGCCAATTTAGGATCGGAAAAACCTAACTTACTAACGATACGTATTTGCGGATAGATACTCTGCACTTTTTTTAATCCTTGTGAGATATGCATGCATTCCCATTCATATGCATGAAATCAAAAGGAGGATATTTCGAAGCTCTCTTAAAAAATATCAATTTTAAAGATTTTTTTCTTCACTTTCATGGTATCCCTAGCGAAACTGTAAGGCTGATTTTTGTTACACCAGGACGTAGACGGCAAGGCGCGCAGAAAAATAGAAATCGCACGTCCTCGGCACTTCCCGGTCTCGCACGGTTCCGTTTTAAGGTAAACCAGCCAATGCTTTTCATATCAAATGATTCTTCAAAGTACCCCGTCCCGTCCACGTCCTCTGTGTAAGATAAATGCTGCTTTAAACTGTGGTCCGCAAGAAAGTGTGTATTTCATGTTTAGTAGTGGAATTTCTCAAGAAACCGACATGAAAGGGATTTCAGTGAAACCGTGAGATAGAGGAAAATTTTATAAAATATACAGGGTGTCCCGAAAAGATTGGTCATAAACTATACCACAGATTCTGGGGTCAAGAATAGGTTGATTGAAACTCACTTACCTATATACAACAGTGCACACAAAAAAAGGTACAGCCCTTTGAAGTTACAAAATGAAAATCGATTTTTTTTCATATATCGAAAACTCCTAGGGATTTTTTGTTGAAAATGGACATGTAGCATGCTTATGACAGCAACATCTTAAAAAAAATTAAAATGAAATTTGTGCAAACCATAAAAATTTTATGGGGGTTTTGTTCCCTTAAACCCCCCCAAACTTTTGTGTACGTTCCAATTAAATTATTATTGTGGCACCATTAGTTAAACACAATGTTTTTAAAACTTTTTTGCCTCATAGTACTTTTTCGATAAGCCAGTGTTTATCGAGATATTTTGAATATTTTTCGAATCCACCACATATTTGTATATGGTTAAGTACGATTTTAGACACCTGTTATAATCTGAAAATGTTTTTATAATTTACATTTTTAGGTGTATTTTGAAAAAGAAGTCAGATCTAGATAAAAGGTGATTTACCAAAAAAAGACTAAGAGGCAAAAAAGTTTTAAAAACACTGTGTTTAACTAATGGTACCACAATAATAGTTTAATTGGAACGTACACATACATTTGGGGGGTTTAAAGGAACAAAACACCCATAAAATTTTTATGTAAATATATAAAAAAAGAAGCCGCATCGCAATAAAAACTGGCTTATCGAAAAAACATTAAGAAACAAAAAAGTTTTAAAAACGTTGTGTTTAACTAATGGTACCACAATAATGAATTAATTGGAACGTACACAAAAGTTTGGGGGGGTTTAAAGGTACAAAACCCCCATAAATTTTTTATGAGGTGGACAAATTTCGCTATAATTTTGTTTTAAGATGTTCCTGTCATAAGAATGATACATGTCCATTTTCAATAAAAAATCTCTTATAGTTTTCGATGTATTGAAAAAAATCTATTTTCAGTTTGTAACTTCAAAGGGCTGTAACTTTTTTTATGATCACATTTGTAATAAGGTAAGTTAGGTTCAATCTATTATATCAAACTATTATAAAAAAACTACCATCTTGGGATTCATCAATTTTTTAGTGGAACAATTTTTAAATAAACAATCAAAACGTCAAACCTAGATTTTTGCTCATAACTTAAAAACTTGTTTATTTAGAAATTTGACGTCCACAGATAACTTTTTCAGAAAAAAAGATACATCGAATGAGATAAGCTAAATGAAAATCGGTTAGTAAACAAAAAAGTTGTTGCAAAATGGACGACAAAATCGCTGTTTTTGAATATTGTTAATAACAATTTTATTGTTTATTAAAATATGTTTTAATATACCTAAACTTGAGGGAATTATGATGTTTGAATGGTGTGCAAAAAATGGTCCAGATCTGTTAAATAGTTTTTGCGAAATTGAATTTGTTTATACATTTTTTTTTAAAACGAGCTAATTTCTGAGGCCGGTCCAGTTAATTTGGCTGAACGTGTCTCAATAAACCGGGGCTCATTTTCGTTGTTAAGATGTATGCTAATAGCCTATGAAAAAAAAAAGTAAAAAAAAAAATTACATGTACTTACACAAAATTATTTGTTAAAAAATAGCACTTTTTTAGCTTATAAACAATTACAATAATTCCGTAGAAATTAGATCAAATTAAATGGCAATAAAAAATACTGAAATCTGGCTAAAATACACAACTTCTAAAAAAAAGTTTACGTCCTACGACCCTTGGGGGCTGAGATGGCCCCTTCTTTGAAAAAATCACTGTTACGTTAATTAACAACACTAAGAGCTGAAATTAACCAATCTTTTATAAGAAAAGACATACCCAAATAATCGCTTCTCTCAACTTTTGTAACGATTCCAAAAATCACAAATGCTAAAGATTGCAATGACTATCGGACAATTGCATTAATGAGCCACACATTGAAAACCTTCCTTAAAATCATACATAACAGAATCCACGTGAAATTAGAACAAGAAATAAGTGATTCACAGATGGGTTTTAGAAAGGCTCTAGGAACTAGAGAAGCATTATTCGGAGTCAATATTCTGACACAACGATGTCTGGATATGAATCAGGACATATATGCTTGCTTCATAGATTTTAAAAAAGCTTTTGACAGAGTTCAACATGAAAAGCTTTTAAGTATTCTTAAGACCAAAAACATAGATAGTAGAGATCTACAAATTATATCGAATCTGCATCAAAATCAGAAAGCAAGAGTAAGAGTCGAAGGAGAACTGACAGAGGAAGTAAGTATACTTAGAGGAGTTCGACAAGGGTGCATACTTTCACCACTCTTATTCAACGTCTACAGTGAAGTGATATTTCAAGAAGCTTTATTGGATATTGTGGAAGGTATTTTGGTCAACGGAAATAGCATTAATATTATTAGATATGCGGACGATACGGTCATATTTACAAGTGACATGGAAGATCTACAGTACATAATACAACATATATACAATGCATGTGAAAGGTGCGGAATGCAAATGAATCTCAAGAAAACGAAATCAATGATATTCTCAAAAAAAACCACAAAATGTAGATAACCTGATCATCAATAATACAACGATCGAAGGAGTAACAACATATAAATATTTAGGAACGTGGCTAACCGAAGATGGAGATCAAACAAAAGAAATCAGATCTAGAATAGAAATGGCAAGAAACACGTTCATAAAATTGAAGAACTTACTTTGCAACCGTAACCTTAATCTAGAGATCCGCACAAGAATGCTACGTTGTTACGTTTTTTCTACTTTATTATACGGCATGGAAGCGTGGACAATAAAACAGTCTGAAATCAAAAAATTAAACTCCTTTGAGATGTGGTGCTACAGGAGAATCCTCAGAATATCGTGCACTGAAAAAGTAACTAATATAGAGGTGTTACAAACAATGAAGAAAGAATGTGAAATCATAAAAACTGTTAAAATTAGAAAGATTCAATATCTGGGTCATATAATGGGCGGCGAGAAGTACGTATTGTTAGGTTAATTATGCAAGGGAAGATACAAGGGAAGAGAAACCCAGGACGACGCAAAATATCCTGGCTAAGAAATTTGAGAGAGTGGTTCGGTTGCAGCTCATTAGAATTGTTCAGAAGTGCGGCTAATAAAGTTAAAATAGCGATGATGATTTCCAACCTCCAATAGGGGAAGGAACCTGAAGAAGAAGAAAAGATTTGTCCAAAATGATTAAACACATTAAAAGAGAAGTTGTTAATTTTTAAACATTTTGTCGTCAGATTTCGTTAGTTTCATGTTTATTTAAAAAAGTTGAGTGACAAACTTTTTAGTTTATAATTTTAACCAACAAAGAAATAAAATATAATTCATGAAGAAGTTTTCCAAAAAATTTTAAGTCAAAATATGCAATGGGAAAAATGTTATGTGACTTTATAGACGAGCGGCACATCCCAAAAAACGCTTATTTCTCGAGATACTGACCACGGTGTGGTGAATGGCTAATTTTGGTCATACTTTATATTTTTGATGGCACTGAAAACAAAAATTAGGTTTGTTTTGAATTTTACGTGGCGGAACATTGTCAAAATCGCTATTTTACCCTAAAAATAAAAAAAAAATCACGTTTTTTGCGTTTAACTCACTACAACTCTGTTCCATTTTATTATTTTTTTTCTATAATTTTTATAGTATATATTATTCACCTTTCTGAAGACAATGGGACCTGCTTCAATCTTTCTGTCTTACTATAATAAAAGTTATAAATTGTTTGAAGTAAAAGGTGCAGAATCCTGAATTGCAAAGTTTAATCGCAAAAGTTGAGTGACAAAATTTGAAATTTAGCTATTTAATTACGTTTATTTTAAAATTTAGAGTACAAAGAAAAAATGTTTGATAGAAAAAAAATGGTGTAACTTTTAATTCTAAGAAAAACGTGATTTATTATTTTTTTATTTTTATGGTAAAATTGCGATTTTGACAATGTTCCCATCTAAAATTCAAAATAAACCTCATTTTCGTTTTCAGCACCATCAAAAACATAGACTAAGACCAAAATTAGCCATTCACCACATCGTGGTTAGTATCTCGAGAAATAAGTGTTTTTTGGGGGGAATACCACTCGTCTATAAGGTCGCATAATTTTTTCCCTGTTGCATTTTTTGACGTTAAATTTTCCAGAAAAATTTCATTAATTAAAATTATAAACTAAACAGTTTGTCACCTAACTTTTATAAGTAAACATGAAACTAACGAAATCTGACGACGAAATGTTTAAAAAATAACAACTCCTCTTTTAATTTGTCTTAAACATCTCGGACAAATCTCTCGCCTACGGCCTAGCCGCGCTTTCTAAAAATTTGACCACTAGTCCAGGCTATATCGTCGCCCCGTTAGGTTAATTATTCCGATTTGTTTTTTTTTGCAGAAACTTACTCAAAAGATGTCCTTGTAATAAATTCACAGGGTGTCGGAAGATGCCACGGTCGAAAAATTGTTTAAACATTTTTTTTAAACAAATTAAAAAAAATATTGTTTTCACTTCGTACAAAGTTTTTTTAGATTATTTGGGCCATTATGAGGAAAAAGGTTTGTAGTGATTTTTCTCTAAAATTGATTGTTGTCGAGTTACACAATTTAAAATTTAAAAACCGCGAAAATTTCCATTTTCAATGCTTAATATCGGTTAAAACTTATTACTATGAAAGTTAGAAAGTGACCAAATCAAAGTTTAAAGCTCCCCCTACAAGATACTGACGAAATTTTTGTGATTATTTTATTACTAAGCTGTTATTGTTAATTAATAACAATGAGCACTAACAGCATATTAGGCGGCCATCCATGGTGAGTGCGAAGGAGATGCAGCATTCCGGCAGTTCAATGGTATATTTTACTCGCACTGGAAGAAGTTCGGTGAATCACTAAACCAAAATTACAGAGACAACAACAGATGCTTCTGGCATAAAGTAAGAAGCCTAAGAGGAAAGAAAAGAAAAGAACTCAGAGGAGTAAAAGACAAACACAACAAACTAAAGACAAATACAACAGAGATACTAGAGGTATGGAGAGAATACTATGAAGAGAAATATATGGGCGAAGAAAGTGAAGAAACAGAGACAGAGGAAACCATAGAACAGACAGCAGCAGACGAATACCAAATGAAAGAAATAAGTACAGAAGAATTGGAAGAAGTGATAAGTAGAATAAAAATAGGAAAAGCGAGCGGAGCAGATAAAATTGATCCCGAAATGATAAAATGGATAGGGAAAGAAGGAAAGAAGTGGTTGCTGGAAATAATGAGAGAAGCATGGGGAACAAACAAAATGCCGAGAGAATGGGAAGAAAGCCTACTGATCCCAATTCACAAAAAAGGAGAAGAATCCACCTGTGGAAACTATAGAGATATATGCCTCTCATCAGTAGTGTTCAAGCTCTATACGAGAATAATAGAAAGAAGATTAAGAACAGAGGTGGAAGAAAAACTTGAAGACGAACAAACAGCATTCAGAGCCAAAAGGCAAACAGTAGACAACATAAGCATTCTACGAAATATAATAGAAAAAAATAATGATCGGGGAACAAACATATATATGACCTTCATAGACCTTAAAGCAGCGTTCAGCTCAGTAGACCGGAAAGTATTGTGGAATACTATGGAGGAGCTGGGAATAACGAGGCAACTATTAGAGATAATTAAAAGTAAACACAGCAGAGTGGTGGGAAAAGTACAAATGGGAGGTAGCAGATCACTAGAATTTAGGATGAACAAGGGTATAAAACAGGGAGATAGCCTAAGCCCACTCCTATTCGTCATTAATTATGGACAAATTATTTAAAAATGTAAAAAGAAGAACAAACCACTTAAAAACAATAATAGGCTACACGCACCTAACACCAGTTATGATAGAAGAATTATTGTATGCGGACGACGTCGTTCTCTTAGCAGACAACCCGAGAAAAATGCAGCGACTAACTGATGTATGGACTGAGGAAATAGAGAAAATGAAATTGGAAATAAACATCAGCAAATGCAAGACGATGAAAATAGGTTAGCAGGAGCAGGAGATTGAAGGCGAAACACGAGTGTTCTGTAAAGGACAAGAATTGGAGAGGGTGACGGCCTACGAGTACCTTGGCACGATAATATCGAATGACGGAAAGCTAGACCTAGAAATTGCAAATAGGACAAAGAAAGCTACGAAAATATATTATGCGATTAATAATACGATACTGGGAAAACGGGAAATCAGCCAGGAAACAAAAATTCATGTATATAATACAATCACAGTACCAACTCTTCTATATGCAAGCGAGACATGGGTCACAAATAAAAGACATGAAAGTGCCATAAATGCAGCAGAAATGAAGCAACTGAGAAAAATAGCTGGAAAGACGAAAATGGACAGGAAAAGGAACGAAAACATCAGAAACGTGCTAAGTCAGGAACCAATAGAGAAAAAAATTGAAAAAAAAACTGAATTGGTTTGGACATATAACTAGGATGAACGAGACCAGACTAGTAAAGAAGGTGAGAGATGCCAAAAGAGAGGGGAAAAGAAGAAGGGGCAGACCTAAAAAGGGGTGGATGGAGCAGATCGAGGAAATTGGGACAAAGAGAGGTAAAACAGTGCAACAGATGAAGGAAATGGCAGGAGACCGGAAGCCATGGAAGAAATGGGTAAAAGATGGATAGGTAATACCAAAGTCAGATGCACTTATAGGGCATAAGGACAACGAGAAGAAGAAGAAGAAGAAAAATGGCCATTTTCGCGTTTTTCAAATTTTAAATCGCATATAACTCGACAACTATCAATGTTAGAGAAAAACCACAAGAAACCTTTTTTGCTCAGAATGACCCAAAGAATCTAAAAAAAATGTCCGAAGTGAAAAAATTGATTTTTTTTAATTTGTTTAAAAAAAATGTTTAAACAATTTTCCGACTGCGGTACCTCCCTATGGATTTGTTATAAAGACCTCTTTTTGAGTAAGATATTTTTGAATATTCATAAAATTCAAGTTTCTACCAAAATATATATAATATTAAGCTTTAAATCTGGTATACTGTCAATGTTAAAAATGAGCTACAACGGTCTAGCGAATGGTAGCGCGCGAATTTATTCTCATTCCGCTACGCCCACTATTTTTTACTTTAGTCGGAACGCAAAATACTCTTTGTTTATAAAACTTATGTTTAAACAATTTATAACATTTTTTCTTGCTAAAAACTTCGTTAAAAACTTTGACTTTTCTTATAAAAGATTGGTTAATTTCAGCTCTTAATGTTGTTAATTAACGTAACAGTGAGTTTTCAAAAAAAAAGGGGGCTATTTCAGCCCCCAAGGGACGTAGGACCTAATTTTTTTTAGTAGTTGTGTATTTTAACCAGCTTTCCGAATTTTTTATTGCCATTTAATTTGATCTAATTTCTACGGAATTATTGTAATTGTTTATAAGCTTAAAAAGTGCTATTTATTAACAAATAATTTTGTGTACGTACATGTAATTTTTTTTACTTTTTTTTATAGGCTATTAGTATACATCTTAACGAAGGAATTGAGCCCCGGATTATTGAGATCCATTCAGCCAAATTAACTGGACCAGCCTCAGAAATTTGCTAGTTTTTCAAAAAATTTTATAAACATTTTGCAAAAACTATTTAACATATCTGGACCTTTTTTTGCACACCATTCAAACACCATAATGCCCTCAAGTTTAGGTATATTTAAACATATTTTAATAAACAATAAATTTGTTATTAACAATATTAAAAAACAGCGATTTTGTCGTCCGTTTTGCAATAACTTTTTTGTTTATTGACCGATTTTCATGTAGGATATCTCATTCGATGTACCTATCTTTTTTTTCTGAAAAAGTTACCTGTGGACGTCAAATCTCTAAATAAACAAGTTTTTAAGTTATGAGCAAAAAACTAGGTTTGACGTTTTGACTGTTTATTTAAAAATTGTTCCACTAAAAAATTTATGAATCCCAAGACGGTAGTCTTTTTGTAATATCTTATACTACACATTTCAACTGTCAAACCTCGTCTTTTCAGTTATGTCGAAAAAAGGCTTATTGTTTACTGACGTGGTTGATCTAAAAGGACATATACAGACAAACATTCATGTTTATATACATATTGTAAAGAACAGGTAAATATTTAGATGTCTGTTAAAAAATAACGGTTGGTGATAGAAAAGTGAAAATTTAGAGTTGTTTGTATCTTTTGGTTCCACATCATATAACATTAAGAAAAAACAGTTTGTCCAAAAAAATTGTAAACCCGCTTTTCACTTAGGTTAGTTACACCAACTCAGAAACCTTGCCGGATTCATGCACAACAACTTTGCTTAAGATCATTATAATATGATCAAATGCATAGTTTACGGCTCTATAAAGTAAATACAGAAAAACATTCATGTTTATATACAGGGTATTTCATTAATAATTGTCCATATAGTAACCTTAGCACAAAATACGAAGATTTAACCTAAAACACTTAAATAAAATGTGGTTCCTTACTGAGTTACAGGGTGTTTTATCTAAAAATTTAAAAACTATTTTTGCTCAGCATTTTAAAACTATCTATTCGACGTATCCTTTTCATACTTAGCAGGAAGTATAGGTACTATAAAAACTACTAAATTATGTTAACCAAACGTTTCAGGCTATTACCAGAGGTGTACGACGCACGGGGGAAAGTGAATGGTTGACCCTTTCCAAAATCTACGCCACTGGCGGAATTGCTATTTTAGTTAAATTTTTGGATTCTTCAATACATTCTATGAAAATAATATACTTTTCATTCGTAACGATAAAGTCATTAGTTTTCGAGATCTTTGAAGTTAAAAATGAAAGGACACGGTTATTTTGATTAATATATTGTTTGGCTTCATTTTTAATTTCAAATATCTCGAAAGCTAATCATTTTATCGTTACGAATTAAGAGTATATTATTTACATAAAAAGTATTGGAAAATCAAAAATTACAATAAAATAGCAATTTCGTCAGTGGCGTAGAATTTGGGAAGGGTCCACCAGCCACTATCCCCTGTTGTACGCCTCTGGTAGTAGCTAGAAACGTTTATTTATCTTAATTTAATAGGGTGTACAGTACCTACACTTTCTGCCAAGTATGATAAGGATACGCCAAATAGTTTTAAAGTACTGGGTAGAAATCATTTTTAAATTTTTATTATATGAATCATATATATATATATATATATATATATATATATATATATATATATATAATGTATTTTATAAATATTTTTATATATACAGTGTTCCCATGCATCAAAGTTTGTTCGATTAGACACCGTGAATTTTCAGCTTGCTATTAATCAACTTTTTTTTGGTACGCGCGATCCAGGTCTATTATAAAAATAGATGAAATAAAATTAAAAAATTAAAAATTTAAGAAATTATATAAAGTATCTACAAACTAAAAACATATTTGTTGTTTTTAGGTAAAATATGTATTATATCACCTTTATACTTTATTAAAAAATCCAAATTGTATAATTAGTATACTAATCAGTACATTCATTTGTCATTTTTAGCCTAAAATATTAAATAATTTTTATTTTATTGATTATACACTACAATGTACTGTATAATCAATATTATTATATGTCATATTATAATAATGTTGTTGTTAATTAATATATTTCGACAAGTAATTAAAATCGATTAATATGATTTATATAGTAATTTATATAACAACGGAATAAAGACTTTTTAATAAAAACGTGGATTTTTTTATCATTTTTGTTATAAATTAATGTTGGAGTTATACCTACTGGTATCCAAATCAGAAGAAACAATTTTCTTTTTTTTTTATACGATGTAACTCGAATATAGAGACCTAAATAATGCATTACCAAATCCTAAAGATGCTTTAATTTCATTATTATAAATAAATTTATTTATTTATAACAAAATAAAACCACATATTTTTTCCTACGTTTTCTCTTCTTTTTTAGACAAACTTACATTTGAACGCTATAAATGCAAATGTTCTCATTTGAAAGCTGCATAATAATTATTTAAATAACCTTTGTTCAAAAAAATTCAAAAATTTTTAATATGTTTTTCATAATACATTTATCAAAATAAACTTCACAACAATATAATAATTCTATGTTAACATTTAATTTGTAGAACTTAATTAAAACGTCTTATTCATTTCATAGAAAAATACCTAGGTCCTTTATTTTCAATTTTTGGATTCTTATTGGTCTAGGCGTGCTTTCTTGTGCTGTGGACTGAAATGACCTGTTACTTTATCAATATCACTTCGAAATTGAAAATTATTGCCCAAATTTTCTTCATCTAATTCTAAATAAATTTCGTCAATCAAAGTATCAATATTTTCTTCTTCGAGATTAATGATATTACTTTGTGAATTTTTACAAGTTTGACCATGGCAGCCAAAGCAGTAATCGGTGCACTTCAAACAGTGCTTAATACAACTACATGACTTAAACATTCTTTCAAACACTTACAAATAATTTTATTTAATAGACTATCAGGCAAGAGTATATCGGTAGTTTGTATTGGCTCTAAACCTGTTTTTTCCATTTCACAGCCCCACTCTCTTGGGTCTAATTCATTACCAAGCCTTTGCTGAACTTGGTAATAAACCCTAAAGCAGTGCTGAGTGGCTGCAGATTCAGTCGGTGGGAGCATGGTTAAATTAAAATTTTTTTTTGCACTTTCCTTTTTGAAACTTATGCATCTCAGTTCATTCAAATCTACTCTAGCGGCTCTTTTAATTTGAATTTGTGAAGAGTTTGGCAAATTGTAGACCTTAGCTTCAGTTATCAAATTTTTGTCGTTTAGTCTTATTTATTTATTTTTACCTTGGTTATAGAATTCCGAAGTTGTATCACAGCCGGAGAAAGCGTGAATAAAACCAACTAAAGAAATTAAGGAATTTCTAGTTGTTGTTTCCAAAGTAACAGATTTTAAGAACTGGGCTTCCAGAAATAAATATTTTTTTCGCACGTGCACGTAATGTTAATATAACCAACACGTCCATATCTTCAGATACTATAATAGCAGGTTTGTCATCAGATGTTATATTTATAGCTGTTTGTACAATTAATGTATCAGCGTCTTCATAAGCTTGATCAGTATTAAATCCAGCTGCTCGAAGTTTCTCTGGCAAATAAATTATAAAACGCTTTTTATTTATTTTATTCGAGAAAAATTTTTCCTGGGATACTGTGCACGAAGTTGTAGATTGAAATTCAATATCAGGACAAATTTTCCTAGCTTGTCGACGACGCCTTTCGGCCATTTTTGTACTTTTATCAGAGTTTTAGGATATCCGTCAAAAATAATATAGCTGTTAGCTGAATAATGCTTCTTAAAGAAGTCAGCGTAAGTATTTAAAATAATACCAAAAGTTTGTTTCTGTGCCCAAACTACCTACTTTATGAAGGAGAAATCCGCCATCAATGACATGCACACAATTGGGAGTAGACTGAATCTGTGTTAATTCTTGAAAATTGTCGTTCAATTTTGCTTTATCCGATTTACGAAGCAGACCATCTTTAAAAATTGAAAGAAGATATGGTGCAAGTTCATATTTTAAGTAGTCTTCAAGGTCACCTTGCTTATCATGCATGGCTACAGTCATTCTTTGGAAAATTAGTGCTGGGTCAATAATAATTTGTTTATCTTTAAACTTTTTGGAAACTGATGCTTGATTTAATGGTACAACTCTATTTTTCGTTTGGAACTTAATTTCAGCTACATTTTTACCAACAATACTTTCCATAATTTTCGACCCAACATCGAAGGCATTATGGCAATTAATGCTCTCATCACCAGATATTCCAGTAGTAAGTACTGCAAGTACATCTGAAACTGCAAATGGATCCCATCTGGTAAAGAAATCTATCATTTTTTTTAAATCTTCTGTGTCCCGTTTGATTCTTGACGACCGAGCATCTACATGTTGTTCAGATGAAGCAAAAGATACCTTGCAAAAGTTTTGTACCAAATCAGATATAGTTACGGCAGTAGGCATGGTTAA
The DNA here is from genome assembly GCF_917563875.1 of Diabrotica virgifera virgifera. Lineage (NCBI taxonomy): Eukaryota > Metazoa > Arthropoda > Insecta > Coleoptera > Chrysomelidae > Diabrotica > Diabrotica virgifera. The sequence continues at coordinate 186,445,048 of NC_065443.1, read as the reverse complement.
AATCCACTTTGATAAGACTGAGTCAGACATCCCTGTGCCGTGTGTTAATCCACCTTTTGTTTTCATAGAGCGCATTAAAATTTGCTCAATGCACATGTCTCTCCAGACTTCACACCAAAATGTATCAGACCTTCTCACAGTGAAGTAACTTTCTCGTGTAAATTTATAATATTCAGTCGAATCCATTTTTTTCCTCAAGATTGTACATATCTTGCAAGTATATTTGAGATATTTTGCATAAAAGTAATGACCACTGGCATGAAAATACGGTATCATTCTGTGCACACACATCAAGTGCAAATTCCAATTTCTACTTCTTTCAGCATGAATAAACTGATTTACAATATTCACCTAAAAAAAACCAATAAATGCGATGTTCGTTATTTAAATTTCAATTAATTCCATTAATAAAATATTTACCATGTCGTAATATTGTATCCACAATTTTGAAGTTGGTCCGGTCCCTCCTAACTTTTCAATGTGATTTAATAAATTATGATTAAATCATTAATAATTATTTAATTATTAAATTAAAATGATATTTATGATATTATATTCTGATTCCAAATTGTTTAAAATTTTATCTAATTCAAGAGTTTCTTCGATAAACTCAATTTCATTGGCTTCCATATTAAATGAAGATAACAGCAATTGAGATAAAGCTCCGTGTACTAGTATATGCCCTCTTACTGCCCGCGCATATGAATGTCCACTTAAAATTTTGTCGATAGAGTTTTCTGCATATAACTGAGAGAAAGATTCTTTAAGTCCACTACCTTCCATAATAAATCCTATAGCACCGATGAAAGACATCAAAGTATGAAATCCACCTAATCTAGGAATAACGTTAGACAATTCGTTGCAACATTCCACAATTTCTCGAGCTTTGTGATATAAAGGCTGATCGAATGTTACAAATGTATGAGTTTGGACTGCAGCTTTACACTGTAAATGAGCATTTAAGAGAACTGTGTATATAGTGTCATAGCTACTTGGAGGTGCATTTACAAAAGGTAAAAAATTAATTTTGCTTCTAGAGTAACTCAAATGTTGAGTTATTTGTTCCATAAATCCGTGCTATCCAATAAAATACTCAGAATGATGTTTTCTTCCACAAATCCATAAAAAATCTTCTTTAGATAATGTTGAATTTATTGTTATCGGCTGTAACTCATTTAGGTTTTTGATTACAACTGATTGCCAACCAGAATTCGGTGGTTTTTTAAAGTATTTAAGATCAACATGTCCAAATTCACCAATTGTTTTTGATGGAGTAATCTATTTTAATTTTTCAATTCTGTTTTTAGATCGGACTAAAGTTAAAGGCGTTGCTATTTCAATTCCCCCCATTGAATGAAAAGTATTTCGACCATCAATACTATTAATGTTATGATCGGCATTATCCAAAACAAATTGAAGAAAAGTTCCATCTTTTTTTCTTTCTTGTGGTTTTTGTAGTATTGAAGAATCAAAAAGCTGAGTATCAGTATAAGATGCACAAAATCCCACAGAATTTAAAATATCTATAAGTTCCCTCGATCCATACTACTTTTTATTTAATGTAACTGCTAATCCCAATAAAAGAGATGAGGTAAACGATGAATAGCATGGGCAATAGCAGTTTGTTTTACAAAGTACTTTTCTTTTTCTAATTAATTATTGTATCGAGCATTAATTTCAAAGTTTCAGGAATATCAGAATCTACGTCATCCAAAAATGCATCGGGTGAGGGATATGAATTTACATCGTATGAAGTGTTTCGAATGTCATCAACTATAATTTTTGAAGCTTCAAGAACAACTCTCTTTCGTTCTTTTCTTTTATCAGAGAACCGACTTTTGTAGAAACCTTCAGAAAGTAATGTTCCACCTGCTTCGCTGAATGTAATCAAAGGCCCATGTTTAGAAGAATGAATAATAATTTGATCCCCAAATATGTTAAATAAATGATTTTGTATATATTTCATCACAGGCCATTCATTTCCGTCAAAATCATTTAGAATAATAGGTCTGGATCCCGCGTATGAAAAAAAAGTTGATTAATAGCAAGCTGAAAATTTGGTAATAGCTTAAGGGTGTCTAGTCGGACAAACTTTGATATATGGGAACACTGGAACAGGGGAAGTTTTAATTGTGGAACAGGTTAAAAATTTGGAACGGTCAGACCACGAAAACGGCACATGTATTTTGTCCGACAGAACAGACTTACTCTCCGAACTCTCATGCAAAAATCAGACTGCTATTTATCACCAAATGGGCGTTTTAATGAGTGGAACATGTAGAATATGTCAAATGACAGGAATTATGACAGGTGATAAATAGGAGTCTGATTTTTGCATGAGAGTTTAATCTCTGTTCGGAGAGTTTAAGTCTGTTCTGTCGGACAAAATAAATGTGCCGTTTTCAGTGTTTCAGTATTCCCAGATATCAAAGTGTATCCGACTAGACACCCTTAAGCTATTAACAAATTTTCAGCTTGCTATTAATCAACTTTTTTTTCATACGCGGGATCCAGACCTATAATACAGATACTAAATTGACATTCGCTCCGATTTTCAACTATGTAATTAGCAATAAATTTAGTAGCTTTTAAAGCTAGGGAGTCCTCTGACGCAGATGTTGATGTTTTCTTAGACAATATTTTATAACATCTTCTGTGATATCTGGCACCTGCAGCAACTAAATCTGGTTCTGAGAGCAAGCGATTATAAACTTCAATTCCCATTTGAGTACAAGAATAATTGCAGTATTTCAATAAAATATTTTTAATATTCTCATTATTAATAATGACAACAGTATCTCGCTTATCAGTGCTGTTTTTATTTTGTTTGTTAATAAATTAATCAGAAGCATCTGCACCACGCACTAAGCATAAATTTAAAAATCAAACGTGCATTGATGGCTACGACGTGTTGTGGGGGGCTGTATCAGCATCATTTAAATTGCTCAGATATAAAGATACTTTATTTTCTGATGGATAATTCTTTGCACAATATTCATGAACTACTAAAGAGTTTAACTTTTTCAATTGAATATGTTTTTTATCTTGTCTTTTAAAACTTGCCATAACACATCTTTTAATGGATTTTTCTTTAATAACACGAGTTGGACGTAATTCTAATGAATATCCACAAAGAAGACAGATGGTTTTTTCATCCATGTCAGGGCCGCCGAGAGGGATGAGCGGGCCCCGGCAAGAAGTGACGAACGGGCCCCCGACAAAAAGTGAAGAGCGAAAAAAATTGTTCAACTTTTATAGAAATAAAATTACCAATAGTGAAAATATGTAATAAGAAACATTTGAAATATATATACATAAATATTATCTTTATACCTAATAGTGAAAATATTTATAATACAGGTGCTTTTCGAGTTTTCTGATTGAAAAAGATGTCTATAACTTTCGAAAAATCGCATGATTTTAGCAAATCATTCTCAATGCACAAAGTTGATAGGCGAGTTAACCAATCCTGTTTCATTGTAGATATCACAGCATTCTTTATGTGGGAAAGAAAACTATATAAAGGATCTTTGCGCTTCTGCGACTGTCACCGGCAATGTGCAAAATATTCTTAACGCAATAACGACGTTAGGAAATAATGAATCTAATTTGAGATGTTTAATTTTATTAAGTACATCTATTAGAGAAATTGCAGGGAAAGATTCAAGGAAGGCGCAGCATAGGTAGAAGAAAATTGTCCTGGCAGAGAAATCCCAGAGAATGGTTTGGATCCAGCTCAACTGAACTTTTTCGGGCTGTAGTGTCAAAAGTTAGAATAGCAATGATGATTGCCAACCTTCGTCGCGGAGATGGCACTTAAAGAAGAAGATTGGAGAAAGTTTAAATTTACCAATATTATCCTTGTATATCGCTCTCAAATGAAAAATTTCATCTATCAATTATTTACTGATGTCTTCTTTATAAAACTCGCGCAATATATCAGTTTTTTTCTTAATATTCTTGTCATCGTCATCTCGGAATGTCCACAAAATGGTAAATAGCGAATGAATTTCATTTGCCGCATTATAAATATTCTGGTTAAATTGCTTATTATTTGACAATATTAAATAGTTCACAGCGAAATATTGCGTCGGGCTCAAAATAATCAGTCGCGTCCACTACTAATCCCAGGCAATCATCAAAAAATCTCACAGGCTTCTTGCACCGTTTTTCTTTATTTGATGTAAATTCTGGATTTATTCCATAATTGCTGGTAACTAATTTAGATTCTTCAACAATGGAAGGCCGGATCCCTTTAGATTCTGACCCTTTATATTCTTCCATCAATTTCTGATTTTTTGTAAATCTTCTAAAAGCCCTGATATATTTTTCATCTCCATATCCATAGTTATCTGACTGCACTGCAGCATTTGACTTCTGTGATTTATTGCTGTTAAAATTTTACACCAAATCAACTAAAGGTCATGTTAAATATATCCGAGGATTAATATTATGGACATAAAGTAAAGAGCAAAAAAAACAGGAAAAATTACGTCTTTGGTCTGGTCGACGCCGGGCCCCTTACATCGCCGGGCCCCGGTAAAATGTACCGGCTGTACCGCCCTCTCGGCGACCTTGTCCATGATAGGCCTGTTTATATGCCTAAAAATAAAAATATTATTTACTTTTTAAAAAATACTGTTTTTTATTTCATATTTAAGTAATACTTTTAATAATAAATCGAGAATTAAGATTAGTAGAAAAACTTGCATAGATTTAAAGACACTGTGAAAATCGTATTGTAAAATATGTTTTTATGCATATAAATAATATAATTTAAAGTGTAATGTTAAAAAACATGTTCTGTTCAAAAATGTTACGAAATCAATTATAATAATCATTAATCTTATGAAATATCATTTTCAAATATTAAAAGTATTTTTATTTATTATTTAATAAACACGTACCTGTATAAAATGTTGATTTTTATCTAACTCGAATCTTAATTCGTAGCAAAAATTATCACAAAAACTTACGTTAAATAACAATCTACAATAACAGTTAAATAGTCTTTATTCCATCAATTAATAATAAATACTGTAAATTCCATGCCAACCATGACATTATCGCTATGGAATGGAATCAAAGCCTTCCGGTAAAAAACTTTTTAATTTGTATAACAAAGTTAAAATTAATTTATTATAACTGATGCGTTTTACATATGTCTGCTCTTATGGGGGCAGGAAAAGAACTAACTACATAGATACTGGGGGGTTGAAATGGGGCTAGTAGAAGGAACAGACACATAAAGCCTCTTTGCTAGACGGCAGCTCATTGCTTGTGCGGTGGCTAGGTCGCAGATTCGTTAGGGGGATGAGGGGTGTTAAGAAGACTAAACTACCATAATCAAATACAAAAGGGTACTTACTAAGACTAGAGGATTTTTCTACTATTTAAAAAAGGACGCCGTTCGAAATAAATCCTCTGGTTCACATATGGGGTACTTACTGGACATATGGGCTACTTAAGGATACCAATTGGGGGACATTCATCATAGATTCCTCGTTTGGGGTTAAGCTGGGCTATCATTTCTCACTCTTGGCTTCTATGCCATTCCTTCCTTTCTTCCACACTAAAACTTATTTTATTTGTATTAGAATCTAGTTAATAATTTTCCAAAAAAAAAGGTTACAGAAAGAAAAGGTACATTTTCAAAAACGTTCATTTAAAACTTCAAACTTTAAATTTCCTTTAAACAAAAAAATCGGTATTTTCAAACATCTTTTTAAAAATCTTTAAAAAAAAACAGGAAATGATTGACGTGATTGACTTTACTATGGGGTAAAATCAATGGTAAAATATCTACAAATCTTTATGATCTACAAAACGTTTTACAGTGTATCAAAACAAGATCAAAACAATACTAAATTTGACAGATGTCATGTCAAATGTCACTGCCAATTTATTTAATAGTACATAAAAATTTACCATGTTGAAAACACTATTAAAAAATCTAATTATTTACCAGCAAACTTTATATCCACTTGGAATTTTTACAAAATTGAAAAACGTCTCATACCTTTTTTAATCACTCTTCCAAACACAAACATCCTGTCATCACGCTTCGATCACTTTCATGTGTCAATCTACGGGCAGGGTGGGCTTCATTTTTCAAAACAGGGCTCAAGACAATAGAGACTTCATTTCTGGGAACTCTGGTGACATAAAATTGAAACAAGAACTTAAAATATCTCTACAGGACATCAATCGTGAACTTATAAACTGGACCATATTCTTTAGGCAGGAGCGGGAGCACAGGGCATAGCAAGGACAATTGCGACGCCATCACTTGATAATACAGAACTTCTAACTAGAGGACTATATTGGTCCACACAGGGCACAGCAAACAAGGAAACTTAAAACTAACAACCACTATTTGTCGGTAATATACCGGCAACGGACAACGGGCAACGCCCTGTTGTTGGGTGAGTACCGGCAAGCGGGTCTTCTCGCCTCAAATCTTCAAACCGGACTAAATTGCGCTTCTCTCTGAAGCCACAGATCAGGAAAAAAACCGCGCAAGTACCGAGCGATTTTGATCCTTAGAGGTGCTTACTCGACAAAAACTTAGTTACTTCAGATGGGCTAAACCATTTTTTCAAGGGGAGTTGGGGTACTTTTCAACGTTACGCAATATTTCGTAACAAATTGAAACCTTTAAACAGGGACGGCTTGGGATATTTTAGTGATATTCAACTTCACAAAATCAATTGGAAAAATGAACATTCTTTTTGAGAATTAGGATGTAAAATTAATGAATGCTATTAACAAAACATGTTTTGTCGCGGTGTGCAAGTACTTGGAAAGGGAAACGAGAAACGACCGTGCGATTAACAAAACGCTATTAACAAAACACCGCGAATAAACTGCTATATAACAAAAGTAAAGCATCTTTGGGATTTAGTAAGGCGTTATTTAGATGTCTTTTGTCGAGTTACATCGAATTAAAAAAAATGAAGAAAATTGCTTCAGTAGAAGCCGAGAAAATACATTTTTTTTAAGGTCACCGATTTTAAACTCTGAAATTCATTTTTCTTCAACATATTTTTTTTAATTTCACGCGCGATGCCGGTTTTGTTTATTATTTTAATATACATATGTTATAAATATCTTAAAGTCATAGAAATTACTGTGTAGAAAGAGGTTCGAAACAGAAAAATAATAGTTTAAATATTATCGTCCTATTGTTTATAACTTTGTCGTAAATGCGGGTCAACTTTGACCGATTGTATCTGAAGAACCACTCATCGTTGTTCAACTGTTTTTCTTTTATAATAAGTATCCTATTCGGTCCTTTTCAATATTGTTTTCTGAATTCAATTTAACCCAACAATTACCGAGATATTCTAATTGTTTATACGCCCAAAAAATTGTTTATAACTTTAAAACATTGCTGAGGCCGCCTAAATGATCCGATTTCAATTCTGTAAAGTGCATTAGATAGGTGGAGTGCCTCTTTATAAGTAAAAAAATTGACAAGTCTTTGAATGTTCTAGTTTTTGCTGTGCAAGATTTTAAAAAATTTTAATTTTTTAAAAAAAGTTTAGATTGCAAAATTGTTATGCAAAATCTAGTGAGTCAATTTTAATGAAATTTGATGGAAGGTTTTAGAACATTACAAAAATTTTCTAAGCGAATTAGGAAGGTTCCAAGTGTAACCTAAGTGATGGAAAAACATTGAATAAAGACAGGCTTGTTTTGCCCCCTTATTTTATATTAATTGCTATTTTGCAGCAAGGGTAATAAATTAAGACATTTTTAATCAATCGTATCTGATAGAAAATTTAATTATCTTTGTTTTATTTCTATAGGATTTTTTCCAAAATGAATCGTTTTAAAGTTGAAAGCAAAGAAAATAGAAAAAAAAACGAAATTTTTTGAAATTTTTAAATATTTTATTAATTTTCCGGGCAGATTTGAGAAGGAGCATAAGTCAATTATTATTAACGTTTTTTAAGTTAACAATTATTAAGTTATCATCTAACTTTACCTGCAAAAATCCGAATGCCACCTCTCACATCCACCTAAAAACAGGTCCTTACTGGTCTATACGGCAGCTAACAGAATGCTACAAAAAAATTTATATATTTAATCTTTTACAATTATTATTCTCTTTACCAATTTTACCATATTGAAAGCAGTAATTTCTATAAAGAAGGATTAAAAATTTTCACCAACTGCAGATTTAAATGTTAAAATTTTACTCGAAAGTCATCACTTTTATAAAAAAAATTGTACCGTACCTTATTACAAAAATGTATCAGTCACACTTAACCCTTAACCAAACAGACATCAATCTGTGTCCTTGACACGAGGCATAAGAAAAAACAAACTGGACAGCTTTTCACACGAAACTCTTAAGGGGAAGGGCAGTATTGCAGGACTTTTCATTAAAGAATTTTCCACATTCTTTAGACAGGAACACAGAACAAGAAATTCTTTTGGTTACTCAAAACAAAACATCTTTACACAGGCACAAATCCAAACAGGGATAACAAAATTGTTTTATTTCTAAGCCGATAATGTACCGGCAACGGGCCCACCTCGTGGGATGTGGGATGTTTTCGAAATCAGATGCTTAAGGCCGCGTTCAGAGTGGACGAGCAAAGAGCAAAGCGCAAAGAGCAAAGAGCAACGAGCAAAGAGCAAAGAGCAAAAAGTGCACGTTCAGAGTGGACGAGCAAAGAGCAAAGAGCAAAGAAGTGCTAATAGCGGGTAGTTACGCTAGACGAGAGTTTAGTTCTTTTCCACTCGGCAGTATGGGTAGGAGCGGTAGGATATTTGCTCTTTACTCTCACAGTAGTCCATGTAGTGATACCGCTCCCGTCTGAAAAAATTTGCGATTCGGTCTCTTTGTGGATTCCTATTTAAAAATATTTTAAAATTTCCTTTAAACAAATCTGAAGGGTGCCGGGCGGAATTTTTGGGCAGAAATTGTTTAAACAATTTTTTTTAAACAAATACAAAAGATCACGTTTTTTGCTCTGGAACATATATTTTTAAGTTTTGTGGGTCATTCTAAACAACAAAGGTATCTTGTAAATGTTCTCAAAAATTGATAGTTTTCGAGTTATAGGCAATTTAAAATCTGAAAAATGCGAAAATACGCATTTTCGAGGCCTAAAAACTCATATTTAAATTAGTATTTTTGAGGTTGCCAGATACTTAAATTGAAGTTTAATCATTGAGCTTCAAGAATCTGAAGAGTGATCGCGTCTAATCTTAACTTATACCGTTGTTTTTTAATTGTTAAATATGCGTGTTTATCCGATTTTTTGTCGGTGCGGCGCGCTCTATTTAAAAAATCTCCTATTTTCCTCCGAAAATTATTTTTTCTAGATTTTTTGGGATTTTCTAAATAAAATAAGTTTCTTGACATTTTTCTCAAAAGTTAACAGTTTTAAAGTTATAAGCGATTTAAAATCCAAAAATGAGTTTTTTATTAACTTATAACTTTAAAACTATTAACTTTTGAGAAAAATGTCAAGAAACTTATTTTATTTAGAATGTCCCAAAAAATCTAGAAAAAATAATTCTCGGAGGAAATAGGAGATTTTTGAAATTGAGCGCGCCGCACCGGCAAAAAAATCGGATAAACACGCATATTTAACAATTAAAAAACAACGGTATAAATTAAGGTTAGAAGCGATCACTCTTCAGAATCGAAGCTGAATGTTTAATCATCAATTTAAGTATCTGGCAACCTCAAAAATACTAAGGCCGCGTTCAGAGTGGACGAGCAAAGAGCAAAGAGCAAAAAGTGCACGTTCAGAGTGGAGCGAAGAAAGAGTACGAGCAAAGAGCAAAGAAGTGCTAAACCAGAGTGGGAGCTGGTAGTTACGCGAGACTGGAGTTTAGTTCTTTCCCACTGAAAGTTATTTTCCTTTTTTTTTTTTTCGAAAACTCCTCATTGAAAACGTGGTACTTTCTAACTCGCGGAAAATGTTAGAGAATTCATCGTAAAGGCAGGTATACATATGCGCTCTGCTCGGTGTGCGAGCCGCTCGCGCGCAGCATGTCCGTCAGATTAGTACGTGTTTTCAAGTGGCGCACAAACGGCACGCACACGGTGCACCACAATCTAACTGCTGTCGGTTTTTCAACAAAAGCTTTGATGGTTCGCAATACGTATTTGGACGAGTTTGCGAGTGGTTTGTTGGTTTTGGCGCGCCTGAGTTGAAATTATCAAAAAACACATTCATAAATTAAAAATTTAACTTTGTTTCTGGTGAAGCAACACAGTTGGAAAAAGCAGATATAATATTATAATTGTCACCGGAAAGCGAAAAAGGTAACGCACAACTTGAAAGAACCTATAGATTTCTAGCTTCGTTTCTGGTGAAGCAACGCAGTTGGAACAAGCAGATATATTATAATTGGGTCACCGGAAAGCGAAAAAGGTAACTCACAACGTGTAAAAGCCTAGAGTTTTCTAACTTTGCTTCTGGTGAAGTAACTGAGTTGGAACAAGCAGATGTATTATATTTGTGTCACCGAGAAGCAAAAAAGGTAACGCACAACTTGGAAGAACCTATAGTTTTCTAACTTAGTTTCTGGTGAAGCAACGGAGTTGGAACAAGCAGATATATTATAATTGTGTCACCGGTAAGCGAAAAAGGTAACGCACAACTTGAAAGAACCTATATTTTTCAGGGACTACCTATTTCGCTTTCCGGTGACACACTTATAGTATATCTGCTTGTTCCAACTGCGTTGATTCACCAGAAGCGAAGTTAGAAAACTATAGGCTCTTCCAAGTTGTTAGTTACCTTTTTCGCTTTCCGGTGACACAATTATAATATATATGCTTGTTCCAACTCCGTTGCTTCACCAGAAGCGAAGTTAGAAAACTATAGGTTCTTCCAAGTTGTGCGTTACCTTTTTCGCTTTCCGGTGACGCAATTATAATATATCTGCTTGTTCCAACTCCGTTGCTTCACCAGAAGCGAAGTTAGAAAACTATAGGTTCTTCCAAGTTGTGCGTTACCTTTTTCGCTTTCCGGTGGCACTATTATAATATATCTGCTTGTTCCAACTCCATTGCTTTACCAGAAACGAAGTTAGATAACTATAGGCTCTTCCAAGTTGTGCGTTACCTTTTTTGCTTTCCGGTGGCACAATTATAATATATCTACTTGTTCCAACTCCGTGGCTTCACCAGAAACGAAGTTAGAAAACTATAGGTTCTTTCAAGTTGTGCGTTACCTTTTTCGATTTCCGGTGACACAATTATAATATTTCTGCTTGTTCCAACTCCGTTGCTTCACCAGAAACGAAGTTAGAAAACTATAGGCTCTTCCAAGTTGTGCGTTACCTTTTTCGTTTTCCGGTGGCACAATTATAATATATCTGCTTGTGTCAACTCCGTTGCTTCACCAGAAACGAAGTTAGAAAACTATAGGCTCTTCAAAGTTGTTCGTTACCATTTTCGCTTTCCGGTGACACAATTATAATAATATATCTGCTTGTCTCAACCCCGTTGCTTCACCAGAAACCAAGTTAGAAAACTATAGGCTCTTCAAAGTTGTTCGTTACCATTTTCGCTTTCCGGTGACACAATTATAATATATCTGCTTGTTCCAACTGCGTTGCTTCACCAGAAACGAAGTTTGAAATCTATAGGTTTTTTCAAGTTGTGCGTTACCTTTTTCACTTTCCGGTGACAATTATAATATTCTGCTTGTTCCAAGTGAGTTGCTTCACGAGAAACAAAGTTATATTTTTAATTTATGAATTTTTTTTATATTGATAACGATTTCCGAAGTGAAAGTTGAAACGTCAAGTAAACTTGATTTCAAACTCGAATTGTGGCTTATGCCCAAATAAAATAGTAAATCTTATTTTGTATTTCTCACGCCGCGCCGGTAAGAAGACAACAATGAAATGACCTTTTTTACATTGGTCCGCATGTATATTTTTTATTTCAGCTTCGAGATGGATGACGTCACTAGTATGTAAATAACAAAAAATTATATTTTAAAAATAAAAATCGACCTGTTTCCGGATTTTTTCTTAAAATCGTCGTCGTCGGTTTACGAAATAATGAATTTATTCCATTTGGTTTTGCCACACTGTAGAACTAGTAATAATTATTAAGTTAGATAATATTTATTTAATTATAAAATTGCATAAAGTTATAAATTTAAAAAGTCATCGTCGTCCTTTGAATAGGGAATCTTCCGATCCCATAACAGGCTTCTTTGAATCATAATACTTGTTTCATAACACTTCAGCTATCAGGTTACCGAGGTTCATTTTTCGGAAAAATACCAAAATAGTCCATGTAATGAGACCGATCCCGTCTGGAAAAATTTCTGATTCGGTTTCTTTGTGGATTCCTATACAAGTACAGTTTGATACAATATTTTATCTACGATAAACAAATAAAAAAACTGTAACTCTTCGTCACTGCAATTCATTTCTATTCTACAATTTTTAGAACTTTGACATTTAAAAATTTTAATTTCCTTCAAACCACAAAACTGTCAAAATTTTTGTTGTAATTTATTGCTCATTATGTCATCACCATGACAACGCAAAAATTAAGGATATTTGACTATATGAAAGTGTGTCAAAAACAGTGCAAAAAGTAAATCCTATTTAAAATACATTGTTACTTCACGCACACTTTAAACCCTTCACGCACTGCTATCTATAATGATAGTTTTCACAAACTAAAACCTTATACATAATAATATATGACATAGAGTAGATGAAATTGTTTAAACAATTTCTGCCCAAAAATTCCGCCCGGTGCTCTTCATATTTGTTTAGGGGACATTTTTGAATAGGAATTGACAAAGAAACCGAATCAAAATTTTTTTCAGACGGGAGCGGTCTCACAATATGGACCAAAGAGTGCGAGCGGAGAAATCAAACTTGTTTGGTTTCGCCGCTTTGCTCTTTGTGTACTCTGTGTACCTCCATTTCCCAGTATGAGTTTGATTTCTCCGCTTTGCTCTTTGCTCTTTGCTCTTTGCTCTTTGCTCGTCCACTCTGAACGCGGCCTTAAGGCCGCGTTCAGAGTGGACGAGCAAAGAGCAAAGAGCAAAGAGCAAAGAGCAACGAGCAAAGAGCAAAGAGCAAAAAGTGCACGTTCAGAGTGGACGAGCAAAGAGCAAAGAGCAAAGAGCAAAGAAGTGCTAATAGCGGGTAGTTACGCTAGACGAGAGTTTAGTTCTTTTCCACTCGGCAGTGTGGATAGGAGCGGTAGGATATTTGCTCTTTACTCTCACAGTAGTCCATGTAGTGAGACCGCTCCCGTCTGAAAAAATTTCCGATTCGGTCTCTTTGTGGATTCCTATTTAAAAATATTTTAAAATTTCCTTTAAACAAATCTGAAGGGTGCCGGGCGGAATTTTTGGGCAGAAATTGTTTAAACAATTTTTTTTTAAACAAATACAAAAGATCACGTTTTTTGCTCTGGAACATATATTTTTAAGTTTTGTGGGTCATCTAAACAACAAAGGTATCTTGTAAATGTTCTCAAAAATTTATAGTTTTCGAGTTATAGGCAATTTAAAATCTGAAAAATGCGAAAATACCCATTTTCGAGGCCTAAATACTCATATTTAAATTAGTATTTTTGAGGTTGTCAGATACTTAAATTGAAGTTTAAACATTGAGACTCAAGACTCTGAAGAGTGATCGCGTCTAACCTTAATTTATACCGTTGTTTTTTAATTGTTAAATATGCGTGTTTATTCGATTTTTTGCCGGTGTGGCGCGCTCTATTTCAAAAATCTCCTATTTTCCTCCGAAAATTATTTTTTCTAGATTTTTTGGGATTTTCTAAATAAAATAAGTTTCTTGTCATTTTTCTCAAAAGTTAACAGTTTTAAAGTTATAAGCGATTTAAAGTCCAAAAATGAGTTTTTTTGTCATTTTTTGGATTTTAAATCGCTTATAACTTTAAAACTATTAACTTTTGAGAAAAATGTCAAGAAACTTATTCTATTTAGAATATCCCAAAAAATCTAGAAAAAATTATTTTCGGAGGAAATAGGAGATTTTTGAAATAGAGCGCGCCGCACCGGCAAAAAAATCTGATAAACACGCATATTTAACAATTAAAAAACAACGGTATAAATTAAGGCTACTCTTCAGAATCGAAGCTGAATGTTTAATCATCAATTTAAGTATCTGGTAACCTCAAAAATACTAATTGAAATATGAATTTTTAAGCCTCGAAAATGCGTATTTTCGCATTTTTCAGATTTTAAATCGCCTATAACTCGAACACTATTAATTTTTGGGAAAAATTACAAGATACCTTTTTTGTTTAGAATAACCCAAAAAAACTAAAAATATATAATAATAAAAATGGTATACATTTTTATTTTATAGTCGTATTACTCCGTAGAGTAAGTCCACACCTACATTGCCTACATTGGATCCGATTTTCTCCGATCAGATCAGATCAGATCAGATCCGATCCGATCCGACAGGCGGTGCCTATATAGGGCTTTTCATTCACAGTCATTTGTTTCGAGCTTCTGTCATGTGTCACATAATATTAATTTATCTACGTCATACGTTATTGGTATATAAACAATACAAACCAAAGACGTATGGCGTAGATATATCAATATTATGTGACACATGACAGAAGCTCGAAACAAATGACAGTCGATGAAAAGCCCTATTGGATCCGTCTTTCTCCGATCAGATCAGATCCGATCAGACCGGTTTTCCGGCGAGGGTGCCTACATTGGTTCAGTAATCTTCCGACCACCGACCACCGACAATAAGTTCCGATGAAGATGTGTTGAGATGATGACATTGAATATATTTAATCATGTTAGCTCGCAACCCCCAACTTGCAACAAACTTGCAACCAGTTTGCAACCAACTTGCAACCAGTTTGCAACCAGTTTGCAACCAGTTTGCAACCAGTTTGCAACCAGTTTGCAACCAGTTTGCAACCAGTTTGCAACCAACTTGCAACCAATTTGCAACCATCTAGCAACCAACTTGCAACCAACTTGCAACTAAAATTGCAACTCAACTTGCAACCAATCGGAATGAAACCAAACACTTCTCGATGAGAATAGGAGAAGCTACTCCCGACGTCGGCCGATATCGGATCTGATCTGATCTGATCTGATCTGATCGGATCGGAGAAAAACGGATCCAATGTAGGCACTCCCATTTAATACTATGGGTTTATTTTTTATTTCGACGTCGGCCGACGTCGGATCTGATCTGATCTGATCGGATCGGAGAAAACGAATCCAATGTAGGCACCCCCATTTAATACTATGGGTTTATTTTCTATTCCGACGTCGGCCGACGTCGGATCTGATCTGATCGGAGAAAATCGGATCAAATGTAGGTGCGGCCTAACTAGGTGCATTTTTCCGTTGGAACTTTACCAGCTGCAGACAGGGGATGTGAATTGCATAGTGTAGAATTCCTTCGCTCTCGTCTTCACTGCAGCATCCATTTGACTTGCAAATTGGTTTTGGAGGTGTCACCAGGAAAGTGTACCAATAAGTTTTCAATTTAAAAATCTTTTAGTAATATTTTTAATATTTTCAATATTAATAATTTACTATTAGGATTGAAAACTACTTCGTCTAAAAATATATGTTCCGGAGCAAAAAACGTGATCTTTTGTATTTGTTTAAAAATAGGTATTTATGAAACAGTTCGTGAAGTATGCTTTTTGCGAACGCACGCGATATTTAGAGCACGAGCGACAGCGGAGCGAGTGCTATACATCGCGTAAGTTCTCAAAAAGTACTTCATGCACAGTTTCATACAATATTTTATCTACTCTACCATAAACAAATAAAAAAACTGTAACTCTTCGTCACTGGAATTCATTTCTATTCTACAATTTTTAGAACTTTGACATTTAAAAATTCTAACTTCTTTCAAACCACAAAACTGTAAAAACTTTTGTCGTAATTTATTGCTCATTATGTCATCACCATGACAACGCCAAAGTTAAGGATATTTGATTATATGAAAGTGTGTTAAAAACAGTGCGAAAAAGTAAGTCCCATTTAAAATACATTGTTTCTTCACGCTCACTTTAAACACTTCACGCACTGCTATCTATAATGACAGTTTTCACAAACTAAAAACTTACACGTAACATAACATAGAGTAGATAAAATTGTTTAAACAATTTCTGCCCAAAAATTCCGCCCGGTGCTCTTCAGATTTGTTTAAAGGGGACATTTTTGAATAGGAATTGACAAAGAAACCGAATCAAAAAATTTTTCAGACGGGAGCGGTCTCACTACATGGACCAAAGAAATCAAACTTGTTTGGTTTCGCCGCTTTGCTCTTTGCTAGCACTCTGTGCACCTCCGTTTGCCAGTATGAGTTTGATTTCTCCGCTTTGCTCTTTGCTCTTTGCTCTTTGCTCTTTGCTCGTCCACTCTGAACGTACGCTAAGCCTCCCCTTCTCCTCGCACGTCAACCCGAAGCTTACGTCTTCGGTTGAAAACTCTGTTGCATGATTTCTACATCCAATCAAATAACTCATGGTTCGCGCCATTACTCAAAAAGAACCAATTAAAGTAAAACGTACGACTGAATAACCACCGTGCCACTACAGAAATTACAAGCCAACAAACCTTTAGTGGAGTCAATGAAGGTTTTCACCTCCGATTTCGTTGAACCTCCATCGCTTTTCATGAAAATTGGTAAGTATGTAGAGGATACCTCAAGAAACAAAGGTGACATGGTGCCAACTTGCGCTTTTACCCTGGGGGGGGATGCCACCCCTTCTCGGGGGTGGAAATTATTTTATTAAAAATAATACCACTAATCGATAGAGGGACAAATTATAAGTAAAATTTGTTATATAAAGTTATTTCAATAAATCAATAGTTTTTGAGTTATTAAAGATCAAAAGTTTTGATTTTTCCTGAAAAAAATCCATGTTTTAAAGCAGTTTTTCATAAATAACTCAAAAACCATAAGTTTCTTCAAAAAAGTTGTTATTACCAGAATCGAAGAAAATATAAAAATAAATAAGTTCCTTATTCGAAAAATCCTTTATTATATATACAAAGTGAGTTATATGCAATTGAATGTAAATTTTTTTTCCGCGAGTACTCAAATCTTAGTATTCAATCTTAAATAACAGGAAAACGATGCACTTTGTTCAATATAGATATTAAAAATTTTAATAAAGTACTTAAAGGTAACTATCAAAAAGCTATATAAGAAGTCGATAGCATCAAAATTAAGCAAGTTATGATGGAAATAAGAGGACCCTTTCAAATTTTTTAGGGAAGAATGAAAAATGAAACATACGTCATTTCCACAAAAATTAAAATTTATAGTAACCCATTTAAAACTTTATTTATTCTAACATGAGTAATAACTTAAACAACTTTGACCGGTTTAGAATGCATATTTTTGAAAAAAAATACGATTAAAAAAAATTAGAATTTTTCAAATTTTCGTGAATTTCATTTTCTTTTGATAATAACTCCAAAAATACTCGATATACTTATGGTAGAGAACAAAATTTTAGTTCTAACTTTATTTAAGCTTTTTCTTTTTTTAATATTTTTTTACGACAAAAAATAACCGAGATAGAAACATTTAAAACCTAAATTTTACTGCGAGAACCATGTAACCGGGGCCCTTTCACCTTGTATTTAAAAAAAAATAAAGGATTTAGAAAATTATGTTTAATACATTGTTATAGAACTTTTACTTAGCTTTGTAATGGTTTTTGGATAAATCTCATATTTCAAAATTTAACGGAGTTATTTTAAAAAAACCAATAACATTATCTTCGAAAAAATTTTATAGCGGAGATTTTGTATGTATACAGGTTGTGGGAAGTCCAATTAGTCGTTTGTTGTAGGAGATACGAAAAAAGTTTATTTAGGTGAGATTGGGGCATAGATAATATCAGAATTTAAATACATTTCCAAATATACAGGGCCACCCATATTGACAGGGTGAAACAAAATTATCTTTTGTTTACTGGAACACCCTGTATATTTTTACATTTTTGGATTCTCCTCTATGTTTTATTTCTTAAAATATCAGGTTTTGTGATGTTATACGAAGTAGTTTAAAAGATAATTACGTTTTTATTTTTAAATTTCATAGCAATATTCACCCCCTGTATAATTGTAGTGATTTGACATCAGAAAATCAATTTATATGAAAGTGATTTTTAATATAATGTATTATTGTTAGAAATTATTAATCTAGCAAAACGTTTAATTTTAGCTAATACAGGGTTGGTCGAAACTGAATGAGTGTTTTCTCAAAGTTTGAGAGTATGAGTTTTCTCAAACGGAGCAGCCTGTAATGCCTGTAATGAGCATTGTAATGAAATGCTATTGTATGTCACTTTATTATTTCCCACCCTGCCAGTGAGAACTGAATTTATTTTTGAAATCCCTAACTTTATGTCTTTAATTATTTTAAATATTGTAAACGATTAAAAAACAATCAAATTAAATTGAAATGAATAACCAGTGTATATCTTCCACATTTACTTCATATTTAACGTAGCCTGTACCATAACATTGCACAGATTATTATCCCTGTATAGCAACGACATACCATGAATATGAATTCATACTTGAGAAATGACCTATATCCAGTCTCACAAAAAAAGGGATTCCTCAAACATAATGTATATGCAGACAAAATCATCCAAAGTGATTTGCGATATCTAATTAAAGGCCCTACCAAGTTGGTTTTGTTGAATATAGCATGGAAGCACGACGATACTTTAGTGATAAGCGTATTTTTCGTAGTAGCTATAGTATGTTGATTTATATTATGTATTACTTATATTAAATTAGTTTTAGTATGTTTCGTTTATCTAAAAAAATATAAAGCAAACAAAAATTCTGTTTTTCTTGTAGTTGTTTTTTCGTATAGATATTGTTTTATATTGTAGTAAATTGAATTTAGTTTTAGTATGTTCCGTTTGTTTGTAGAATTATATTTAATTAGATTTGCTTTAATTACTAAAATAAATAAATTTTCAATTATATTTTATGTATTTGTGGAAAAGGAAACCTAGCATTAGCGGTTACATTTCTATAACGGCCAATTGTTTTCTATTTTTAGTGGCCGTTATTGTCAGGTTTTACTGTACCAATAATATATAATTAAATTATGAAATATTATTTAAATAAAAAATTTATAAACTTGATAAAAGAAAATTTGCTTAGAATTTACTCCTCTATCTAATTATGGGGTTATTTTTAATAAAATAGTGTTCACCCATGAGAAAGGGTAACATCCACCCCAGGATAAAAGTGCAAGTTGGTACCACATCTAACTACTAACTACTACTAACTACTTACCAATTTTCATGAAAATTGATGGAGGTTCAACGAAATCAGGGGTGAAAACCTTCAGTGACTGCTTTTTGGAAATATAAAAGATTTTCGTGATTGTCGATTTGCTAATTTTCTGATTTTTGGTTGCTATAAGGTTTAAAAAATTAATAAAAATTATAAATCATGCACATAAATGTAAAAAAATATTTATTTTACTTAATTAAACGAGATTGCTTGAGCCAGAATGCTGAAATCTGCATTTTTATCATTAAAAAAAAAGGGGGATTTCACCCCTAAAATGCAGAAAGCGCAACTTGATGCCACATCACTTTTGTTTTTTGAAGTATCCTCTAACTAATCAACAATTTTCATGAAAATCGATGAAGGTTCAAAGAAATCGTGGGTGAAAACATTCAGTGAATACACCTTCAGAAATGTAGAAGAATAAAGTTTTCGTGATTTTCGACTTGTTAATTTTCGGATTTTTGTTTGCTATAAGGTTTGAAAAATTAAAAAAAAATGTAATTCATGCACATAAATATAAAAAAAAATATTTATTTTTCTTAATTAAACGAGATTACTTGCGCCATAATACGGAAATATGCATTTTTCACAATTTAAAAGTTAGGGGTGTATTACACCCCTAAAATGCAAAATCGCAAGTTGATGATATATATCTTTTATTTCTTGATGTATCCTCTAACTACTTACCGATTTTCATGAAAATCGATGAAGGTTCAACAAAATAGGAAGTGAAAACTTACAGTGAATGCACTTTCAGAAATCTAAAAAATAATTTTTAAAAAGGGGTGTATTTCACCCTTAAAATGCAAAAAGCGCAAGTTGGCACTATGTCACCTTTGTTGCTTGAGGTATCCTTTAACCACTCACCAATTTTTATGAAAATCGATGGAGGTTCAATGAAATCTGAGGTAATAACTCATATCCACCTTCATTGACTCCACTACTTGGGTTAATATTTACTCAGGTGTCTCCAAAGAGATTTTCAAGAAATATCAAAACGAAACAACCACAGATGTTTTATCTACGCATTAAATAAATAAAAAAATGTAAAGTTTCAAGCTTATATGCAGGTACAGGGACGGTTTAAAATATTTATGAAAAAACTTGAATTAAAGAAATAGATATTTTTGGATATAGATCGTAAAAATAATGTAGGTTTAAAAATTATATTTTCGCTGGTTTTTTAAACGCTACACATTATAATACAATTTAGTATTTTTATTGGGTATTAGCGAAAATTTTTCCTTAAAAATAAGTTTATTGTAACATTTCGATTTCCATTTCGGAGATCGTTCTCAAAATACCGTTTTTTGAGGACTAGAAATTTTCTCCTATGACGCATATTACTGTTTGGACCAAACACTGTCTATTTTTTTGTTTTCTTTAAATTTCTCAATTATTCAGATTAGATTTTCTTTTCGGTCTCCAAATAATTATTGGTTTTTTCACGTTTTCTGTACATTTTTAGTAATCACACAAAGATCAACCAATAACAAATTATAGATTTTGGATATGATTACAGTGGTGAATAATTGCACTGCGCTTAAACCAAGGAGTAGAGTTGTTAGAAAAATCATTATACTAGAACGTACTCCTCTAATAAATAACTGTAAAGTACAAATAGGTATTGAAACACAATAAATAGACCAGGGCATTTAGAAAAAATTAATCGATTTTTAAATACAGCACCTAGAGACTTGCAACTTTTCGTATTGTGTTCAGGATGATGTCAGGAAAAAGTCTACAATATGAAAATATGTGGAAATTTTAAAGTATATAAACATGTCAAAATAGGTGTATTAAGGGCAAGATTTTGTACCTCGGGGGTTTTTTGCCGGAGAACCGACCACTGGAGCACCTGGTATCCACGTTCGCTGCTAATGCACGTCATCTGTAGTTTCGAGAGTTTTTGGGCACTAAATTGATGCAATCAGATTACTCGGGGGGTTTTAGGGATCACTGAACACGAATACGCTATCAGAACCGACTCCTGGTGCACCTGGTACCCAAGAAGCTCTAAACTCCAGTAGATAACATGCCTTAGTAGTGACCTTGTGCAGCAGGTGGTCCGAAGATTGGTTGTGCCTAGTAATCTATTTAGATGCATTCAGTGCCGTAAACCCCCGAAACTCCAGAATATGACGTGCCTTAGCAATGATCGTAGGCACCAAATACTCTCGGTGTCGTTTATGATGGCGAATTCGTTTTTGTCAACCCAAAATACACCCTGAGTGACCTGTCTGCATCAATTTAATGCCGAAACCACTCTAAACTCCAGAAAATGACGTTCCTTCGCAATGAGATTGGGCGCAAGATGCTTCGGTGGTCAGTTGTGATGACATATTCGTGTTCAGTAACACCAAAATCTTTATGTAATATGTTTGCATCAATTTAGTGCTAATAACTCTCGAACCTCCAGATGACGTCCGTTGTGCTCCGTGGGTAGGGGAATGGGGGGCATGACGGGGTCTCGAGGTAAGACGGGGTACCGCACACAAACAAGAAACTACACGTTGGTGAATAGCATGCAGTAACTCAATAGGAAGAGTCATTCGACTAACGGTCCCTGCAAGAGAAACCGTGAATGAGAGTGCACGCCGTTGATCTAATTTTGTGCAAGGACAACCATCGTTATTTTAAGGTAATTATGATCACCTCATTAATGTCTTTTTTATCGTTGTTTACTAGTATTCTTATTTTGATAATGGCATATTGTTTGTGTGAATACGTTAAACATTTAATTAGTAAATTTTTTTTTGTTCAAAGTTACCTTTTGAGGCAAGATGGGGTATTGGGTGCGGGGTATGATGGGACATTGGTGGTAAGTCTGGGTTAATTTAAATTTCTTAATAAATAACATTGGATTATTATTTTAGATAATACCATGGTACGTACTTACAAGAAAAAAACAAAAAAAGGAGAGTGGTCGAGAGATGCTATGAAAACAGCCATAGATAAAGTGACATCGTCAGAACCCTGGGTAGGCTGCCAGATCTGTGGATGTTGAGCTCACAATGCTTGTGCTAGGGTGGACAATGAAGATCTGGAGCAAATACACATTTTTGTTTGTTTTGTGAGAATTAATTAGCATCACCATTATGCCAAAATTCCATTACCCCATCATACCCCATAGTATGGGGCAAGATGGTTTTTCATAATGTTCTTATTAATGGCTAATTATTGAAAAATGTGATAGGTTGATTTTCCAAAGATTGTACCAAATCATGGTTAGATTAATGACGTAACGTGCCATCAATTAGTAATAGTAATAAACGCAGTAATTATGTTGTATTTTTGTTATTTTCCTTAGCTACCCCATCATACCCCCCTTCCCCTAGTTATCATGGTTTATTCATGTTCATTGTACCCAAAACCCCCGAGTAACAAAATCTAGCACTTAATGTGCTTATTTTGACATGTTTATGCACTTTTGGATGTATTGTATACACTTTAAAATGCAATTATGCATTTCCACCCATTTTCTACTATAGTATTTTTTCCTGACATAAAAATAAATTTATTTAATGATTAAAAATCAATTTATTCTGGTGATTTTAGTGCTAAATGCCTTATCTAAAAATATAATCGACCCAAAGACCAATTTTATTCGACCAACCACTATTCACCGATTTATTTGTTATTGATAAAATTTGCCCTAACATCTATAAACTGTTTTATTTACAAACTTTACATTTTTCACATTTGGTTTCTTTAGATAGCTTGGACACAAATTACAAACCGAAAGAGAGCCTTTCGTCTAATATATCCGTCTACATAGATGTCTGGTGTTCGTTAAATAAGCGATTTACACAAAGGATGTATAATCCAAACTATGATCTACTTAAAGCCAATTGGTCACCGTTTCAACCTGTAGAATGGTTACTGCCTTTATTGACCGAATACAACAACTTTCGGGAACAGATGGATAAAATCAGCGAAGAAGTTTATTCTTGGTCTCCCACGAGTGATGTCATGTTTGTGGCTGATTTTCCAGGTAATACAAATTTTGTATACAATAATAATTATTAATGGAACTATGTGTTATTATTTAAATGGTATCTAAATAAATATTTTTATCATGGTGCCTAAAACATTGAAAAAATATACATATAGAGAAGGCGAAAACGGCGGGTTCGTTGGGAAAAACATGCCCATGAGATTTTTTGCATAATTACATTCGTGAGACATCCCAGAATAAGGTTCAAGAAGTCGCCCACGTGAAAAGTGGGCCAAATTTTTTTTAACAATTTTTTTTAATCAAATTGCAAAAATCAATATTTTTGGCCCGGACCATCTTTTTGTAGGCTTTTTGGACCATTCTGGATAAAAAAGGTCTCTCATAATTTTTCTCTAAAATTGATCGTTTTCGAGTTATCAGCAATTTAAAATTGAAAAAAATAAAAAATGGCGATTTTTAAGGCTTAATAACTCGGTTAAAAGTTATTATTATGAAAGTCAGAAAGTGACTAAATCAAAGTTTAATGCCCCCCTGCAAGATCCCGAAGAAATTTTTGTCATTATTTTATTACCAAGCTGTTATTATTTTTAAGTAATAATATAATAAGGTCTGTTCGTACAGGAATCACTGACTATCAGCAACTGCACGACGCATGCGTGTTTCAATTGTGCGAACGCTAATATTGAAACACGCATGCGTCGTGCAGTTGCTGATAGTCAGTGATAGTTTCTGATTCCTGTACGAACAGACCTATTGAGGGCCATGCACGCCGTAAATGTGAGTGCAAGTAAGATGCAGAATTGGACTGCCGGAGTGGCATCTCTCTGGCACTCTCAGCATTTACGAGCGGTTACCACGTGCATGGCGCTCAAAAATAACAGCTTACGGCCGATTTCATAATGAAGTTAAAGGAGGCTTTAAATTTAAAGTTGCCTTTAACTTGAGATTTTCATTTCATAATCAAGTTAAAGGGTCCTTTTTATCAAAAGCCGTCTTTAACTTTAAAGTGCAGATTTCGGACCTTTAAGTTGCTAAAATCTCCTTTAAAGTCTACATAACCTCTTTTGTTGAGTTGAAAACACAGTTGTTTTTGTATTTAACTTTTAATTAAGGTTAACATAACAGTCAATAATAATAATTATATTATTACTAATAGGATTAATTAATTGTACTTTAAAAGCACAATTATGTATAATTTTGAAACGTCTAGTTCAAGAAATTTAGTGTATTCAGAAGACCAAAAATTAACCAGAATAGATTAAGAACAAACTGTTTTGAACAATAATAATATGATGATCTGGATTTTTACCAAAGATTAGGTTAAAAACAAACAGTTTTGTGTGCCTTCTTAAATAGAAAACCAAATAACTTTGCCTACTATTAGGTAAGTGACTAAAATTTGTTGATATTAAGTAAAAACAATGCTGTTTATTTATTTTAGAGGTGGATGCATTACTCCCATGCAACAAATTCTGTTGGATTTTATCACAGCCTCGTAAGCTTTAGGAGGCTGTGATTTTATGCATCAGGAAGTATGCAATTAAATATGTAGCTGATTTTAGAGCAGTGTCCAGAGGTTCAGCAAGTAGAATTATAAAAATATGTAGTATCCTTTACTTGCAAGAATCATCAAGAGATGGAAAGCTGTTGAAGATTTTTACAAGATTGCTGTATTCCCTAGAATAATGAGTGCAATGGGTTATACTTTAATTAAAATAGATTCTGCAGGTGTCCAGGATGCAGAAATTTTCAGGTCCAGAAAATCATTTTTTGCATTTAATGTTCAGTCAGTGATGCAAAATTTAAAATTAGAGATATTGTTGTACTGTGGCCATCAAATAAGACATTTTTAATAATAGTAGGCTGAAGCAAAATTCATTGGATAAGAATCACAAACGTAGCTACATTTTGTTTTATTTTCGTCTACAGAAATATTAGGGTTACAGTAACTGAACGTTATATGTACCTAGGTATGCATGTGCAAATCAGAACTAAAGCAGGTGGACATATGCTCATGTGAATCTTAAATAAGAAGTTTAATGTAGTTATGTTTGTGTGACCCTAAGCCCCTGAATTTTGAAAGTGGTATCTTTGGCCATTACATAATGGTTGGTGACAGTGACGAACAAGGAATATAGTAACTATGGGTTGTGGAAATGAAGATTTACTATACTCCGCTTAGAAATGAGACTACAATTAGAAAACATGACTTTGATTGTTGCAACTAGACTAGAGTGCTTCATAATATTGCCATTGATATGGATGATAATTTTCCTGTGAATAAAATTAAGATGAAGCAAACGATGAATAATTACAACCGATAAAATAGAATGAAAATATTTCAGAAAACAATATAACTGTGTTAATAAATGAACACTTTGGTAGATTGTAAATATATTTATTAATAAAAGCAAAATGAATGTATTGAACTTTTTATTTATTGTAGTTTATCCCATTTTTTTATAGACCTGGATCCCACGTACCAAAAAAAAGTTAATTAATAGCAAGCTGAAAATTTGTTAATAGCTTAACGGTGTCTAGTCGGACAAACTTTGATGTATGGGAACATTGGAATGGGGGAAGTTTTAATTGTGGAACAGGTTAAAAATTTGGAAAGTAAAACTACAAAAACGTTCCACGTATTTTGTCAGACAGAACTTCCAATTGATTTGTTACCATTTCATTAAAGTCTCATGCAAAAATCAGACTGGTGTTTATTACCAACTGGGCATTTTAATGAGTGGAACACGAAGAACATGTCAAATGACAGGAATCATGTTGGTTAGTAATAGCAGTCTGATTTTTGCATGAGAGTTTAATGAAAGGGTAACAAATCAATTGGATGTTCTGTCCGACAAAATACATGGGACGTTTTCTTAATCTGACTTTCCAAATTTTTAAACTGTTCCACAATTAAAACTTCCCCTGTTCCAGTAATCCCATACATCAAAATTTGTACGACTAGACACCCTTAAGCTATTAAAAAATTTTCAGCTTGCTATTAATCAACTTTTTTTGGTGCGCGGGATCCATGCCTATTAGGTAGTTTTATTTTTAAATCCAATAACTTTATTTTTTTATATTCTGCCTCTTCCCTTTCTAGCCTTTTTTTCCTTCTGTTCTGCAAATATGCAATGCAAATGAACATTAGCTTGTCTGTACATGATACTCAATTATTTGGATAAGTTAAATGATTTTTAACAAATAAAATATTGTACCGACCTTTCCTTTATTCTTCACATTTATTTATTGTATTTCTATAGCTTTCTATCTTTTGTAACAAGAAGTTCCTCCTCTTTGTTTGCTAAAGTTTGTAAAAGTAATTTTTTGTTATCTCATCTGTCCATTTTTTTAGATTTCATTTTTTATTGATGAGTAATTAAGTAGTAGCAATAGTATTTGGTAATAGTAGGTGTATATTATAATTATTAAATAATAGTAATACCTATACAATAATAAAATTAAAAAGTAAGTATTAGGTGATTAAAAAGAAAAGCAGAATAATAATAAATATATAGATATAGTAATAACAATAAGTAATAATAATTATTAAAATAATTAAGTACCTAATAATAAGTAACTGTTTGTAATAAAAAACAATAAATTATAGAAGAAGTATCCTACAAACTTGCAAAATGTATGACATTCAAATGTCACAAAATGCCATTATTTCCATTTTAGTTCAAATATAACATAATTCAGTTTAACCAACAGTATAAAATTTCATTAAAACACACTTTACTAAAAGAATCCTTTAAAGCGAATTATGAAATCAAATATCGCTAACAGCCGCTTTAAAGGCCACTTTAACATAAAGCCTGCTTTTACCTACTAAAGTCCTCTTTTTCGAATGATTATGAAATCGGCTGTTAGTAATAAAATAATGACAAAAATTTCTTCGGGATCTTGTAGGGGGGGCATTAAACTTTGATTTAGTCACTTTCTGACTTTCATAATGATAACTTTTAACCGAGTTATTGTCTTGAAAATCGCCATTTTTCGATTTTTTCAATTTTAAATTGCTTATATCTCGAAAACGATCAACTATAGAGAAAAATTATAAGAGACCTTTTTTATCCAGAATGGTCCAAACAACCTACAAAAAATTATACGGTCAAAATATATTGATTTTTGCAATTTGATTAAAAAAAAATTGTTAAAAAAAATTTGGCCCACTTTTTACGTGGGCGACTTCTTGGACCTTATTCTGGGATATCTAACGAATGTAATTATGCAAAAAAAATCTCATGGGAATATTTTTCCCAAAGAACCCGCCGTTTTCGCCTTGTCTAATAATGTTTCAATAAGAGTCGTCCATGTAGTAACTTGAGAATCCTTAGCACAAAATACGAAGATTTAACCGAAAACAGTTAAATAAAATAATCTTTTTTACCGAGATACAGAGTGTTTTATTAAAAATATTCTAAAATTATTTCAGCACATTGTTTTAACACCTTCCAATATTTTTTGTACAAACTTGACAAAGAGTTTACACATGTTAGGATACTTTAGCTAGTGTTAAAATACAGTTTTCCGCTATTACCAGAGGCGTGCTGTAGGTACAGTTACTTCCTTTTCCCCCTAACAATCTACGTCGCTGTTGTAATAATCATTTCAGCATATTTTTTTATTCTTCGTTACTTTTTAAGTAAATATCATCCTTTTGCCTCAATGCGATAGAATATTTAGTTTTCTCCATTTTACACAAAAGTCGTAACTATGTACGAATAAGCATGTACATATTATGTAAAATTATTATTAATTTCAGAGTTGTGTGGACTGTAAATGTAAGGTAGTTTGCTGGTTAAAGTGGGAGTATGAAAGGGTTTATATCAACTGACAATATCAATAAGTATATAAAAAGTCCTACCAAAATTCTGTGTAATTGTTCTTATCGTTTAACGGTTTTTTAATATTTAATGACCGTCTTATTTTGCGGAGATGTGTAGCCAAGCTAAAGCGAACACATTATAGAGAGATCCAAAACAATAATATTGGTGTGACGTACGGGGTAGCACAACCGGTCCGTACGCTATGAGTAATAGCACCAAAGAGAGCGAAATGTACCCTTAACACTAGCGTCTAGACAGCATACAAACAAATCAGGCAGATCGGTATCGATTCATACAAATTAGATTTTTCGATCACATCGAAAAGTGTCAACAATCGAATCGTATTTAATACAGAATATAAAATAAACAAAACCTAACCTAACCAACCCTCTTTTTTCCAGTAAATTAGTAAATACAATAATTATTTTTTTATTTATGTATTTACTTTTGTTTATTTATGTCATAAATGATAACATAATTCATTTTTTTTAATATGGAGTGCCCAACTTGTTGCAAAACAATACAAAGCGGTATCAGAGAAACTTGATGAAAAAAGTAATTGAAACCAAAAATGATAGTAATAACTATCATTAACTTAACTTTAACTGTTAAACTAACAACTCAAAATGTTCTATCAAAAAACCAAAGAACAAAACATCAGTTGTAAACTATACACAAGTAGCATTAAAAATAAAGAAGTTATTGAAGAAGTAAAATATATGTCAGTTTAAGAGGAATAATTTCAAAAACTACTAACAAATTACTAACAAGAAAAAAGTAGAAGATGTGGACCAATAATGTGGAAATAGACGATCCCGCCAGAGATGAAATTTAAATGTTTATTTGAAAAACAACACATGTACATTTTTCGCAAATTCGACTTTATGTATTCTTCTCATAGAATAGTAGATTCTTTATGCATCTGACACATTCAGTTGTGTAAAAATCTCAGATGTCGGGAGTAAACTGCATAGAACATTTGGATAGTTGTATAAAAACAACAGATGTCTGGGAAGTTTTTCTTGATTTGCTAAAATTTAAATTTTTGGACAAGTGTTGTTTTTCAAATAAACGCTTCAATTAATGAAATCATGATGCAACAAAGCACCAGGTAAAGATATTATAGCAAAGAATTATGCAAATATGAAGACAAAAAAACGTGTCACAAACTGATACACAAACACAAGTAAGGCAATACCAGAGAACATAACAATTCTAGAGGTAGTTTTTCTCAATATGTCCTATAAAGTGCAATCAACTATAAAAGAAGATGCAACACACAGAACAAAACAAGTAGTGGAAAAATCATATGATTACCAAATAGGGCTTTTCATCAACTCTCATTTGTTTCGAGCCTGTGTCATATATTGTATAATATTCATATATACTTACATATATCTGTATACCTACAGTTATAAGCACACTAATAACCGCAAAAGATGAAAAACATAATACATTGTGGAACAAAAAGAGATGAAACTAGAGGAGGTGGAAATTATCGTTATAGACATATAAATAAGTAAGGGGTTGTCCATTAATCACGTGGTGTTTTTTTGACATTTTTTAACCCCCCTCCCCCTTGGTGATACATGGAGAGGTTTAAGACCACCTATATCACCTGTATTGTGACATTTCGTGATTTGTATGGACCTCTCCTCCCCCTCCGTTCGAGCCCCACGTGATTAATGGACAGCCCCTAACATTACATTACAGTTTCTTACCTTTAGACATGTGATAGGAGTATTTTATAAAATTCTACTGTCACAGTGACAGTTGTCATACACCTCTGATACGTCAAAAGGTGGGAAACTATGTAATGTAATTGTAATTTTTACGTTTATAACGATAATCTCCACCTCCACTAGTTTCATCTTTTTTTGTTGGTATTATGTTTTCCATCTTTTGCGTTATTTTGCCAGTTATTAGCGCACTCATCACTGTATAATTCACATATAGTTGGTTCGCTAAACTCAGACACAACTGGCTAGTGATTTTAGTAGGTAATTTTTTGTTTTTTGCCAGAATTGGCAAAATTACTAACTAATAGTTATTAACTATTTAATAATTATTTTTTTTTAAATTGGCAAAATTACTTACTAAAATCACTAGTCAGTTGTGTCTGAGTTTAGAGAACCGACTATATACAGATTATATAACATATGACAGGAGCTCGAAACAAACGAGAATCGATGAAAAGCATGTATGGGAAAAGTAGCCAAACCATGAATGGGTAAAATAGGGATATTCACTATCAAACTGCAATAAGATGAAGAGCCTAACAAACAGTGTCCTCTTCTGGTAATATAGTTATAATAGCAAAGAGGAGAGATATGATGGCACAAATGTTGCAAGAAGTATGTTCCGAAGAAGCAATGATTTGACTTAAAATAAATGGGAATTGATAAGAATATTCAAAATAAAATAATAAAAATAGGAAGTATGGAATTTTAAGTTTTATAAGAGGAACAGTGTCCTACGCCTTTTCTAAATCAACACATAGTAGAAGTACAGTAAAACCTCTGTTAACTGAAACGGCTGACAGTTTCAATAAATTCGTCAATAAAAAGTAAATTTTTATCACAAAATGGAAACAATTCGATGTTAATTTGTCAACATCACCAACATTGTTTTCATACAACTAAGGAAAGCAATTAAATATACAACACATTATGAAATGACCTTATAGTATTTTTTAATATCAACTTTGACCAAGAATAATATGTAATTTGATACAAGATGAATACAAAAAACAATGTTATTTTTAACCGAAATTCTTGTTATTGTAAACGCCTACCCCCACCCAATTATTTCGGTTAATGGAAGTTTTACTAGGAAGTGATCCGCTGTATACCTGCCTGTATTCCTTGATGATGTACCTCGATAGATATCATACTTATTTTATCTCTATTAAACCAAGTAAACAGTATCTTAACCATAATATGTATATACTGTTCTCTCTCAAAAATATGATGCATCTTATTTTAATTTCATAAATGGTATTTTGAAAATTCTTATAATAACTGCGTGATATGTTCATTCAATTTCTATAGTGTTATTGTAATTTTCCTAGAAAACAGTTAGGTACTTTTTAAATAAACCTTTTTTATTTTTCTTACAGATGTTTTTTGTAGCATTCTATTTTTTTTATGAGAATGCTGTGAATAAGTAATCATGTGTTTACTTGCATGTATCTTGTATGATGTGTCATTTTTACTATACTTGATTCAGTTCTATTTACCAAGGATTTTTTTAATTCTTACACACTTATACTTACTGCATCACTAGTTGTACTCACTCAATGTCTACCAAACAATCTTCCCATGTACCATATCGTATGCTTTTTCGAAATCACTCAGATATTTCATTTCTATACACTGCTATAAATTATTCTCTTCCAAATTGTTATACCCTCACTAATAAGTGATTAATATGACTCTGTTAACAGTCTTTTGTTTTTATGTTAATAAAGCTGAGATTAATTTTATTTTTGTTTTACTTTTTATTAAATCCTGTACTAAAATAAATTACTTAAAATAATTATTATTACAATAAACATTTAAATCAACCTTCGTAGATTTAATATAAATAATAAAGATAATAAAAAATAAAATTAATATAATGAAAAACAAATGAAAATTTGGTATTTATTTAATACAGTTGTAAACACAAAATAAGACTAATTTACAAATGAAAAAATATCATTAACTGACAATGTTTAAAACACCATTATATGCTTAATTTTGATAATGTGGTCAGTAATATTAAGCCTAATTTTATTTGTTAAAATACAGTTAAATTCATGTTTTCCAAAACAGTTACTAAAATGGTGAATGGAAGGAACTAGGTATACAAATCTGATCTAATAACTGGACTATAATGTACAATAAGAGCCCTAAAATTAATATTATCGAATCTTTTTGTAATAAAAGTCAAAAAGTGTACTTGGTAGACTAAGTAGGTTATCATAAAATATGCACTTGCATTTTTCCTTTCTCCAGTTATTAGTGCACAAATTTACTTAAGAGTTTTGATTCTACAAGTTTAAAAACATGAGATACAAATAGATTATGAGAGACAACTGAATACCTGTTGGAAGAAATTTCACGGCTTTTTAGGCAATGCCTTTTTACCTAAAATGCATAATCTAATGTGTTGCAACTAATTTAAATAATGTTAGTTCTTCCATTTATTTATGTCACCATTTAATTTAGGTTATGTTATTGTTTTCCATTCCCCAATGACATAACCAGCACTCCGAGCTACTAAATTCAATTCGATTGTATCAATCTGAATTTGATATCGATACTGAATCGCCTGATTTGTTGGTATGCTGTCTAGACGCAAGTTACCCACAACGCGAGATGAGTGGCATTCGATATACAACTTCACCCTTCAACGGGCAGTACTAGAAGAGAGTGTTTTCTTCCTCGCAAACGTGTAAGTATAATAATTGTCTGTATTGGAAGGGATGAAATTAAGTAGGGATGAATTAGGTACTACTAGACAGGACAGGGTTGGATTTGTAATTATTGTAATATAGATTAAATACAGTCTTCTTCTTTTTTACGTGCCATCTCCGCGACGGCGGTTGACAATCATCACGGCTATTCTGATCTTAGATGCTGCTGCTCTGAATAGTTCGGTTGATGTGCATCCGTACCATTCCCTCAAGTTACGCAACCATGAGATTCTTCTCCTTCCTACACTTCTGTTGCCCTGGATTTCCCTTGTATATTTAGTTGGAAGTATGCTGTATCTCTCATTACGCATAACATACCCTAGGTATTGCAGCTTTCGTGTCTTGATGGTTTCGAATATTTCCATTCCTTTGTTGACTCTTCCCATGACTTCGTTATTTGTTACATGCTCGGTCCATGATATCTTCAGAATTCTTCTATACACCCACAATTCAAATGCTTCCAATTTTTTAGTAGGCGACGTGTTAAGTAGCCATGCTTCTATCCCGTAAAGCAGAGTTGAGAAAATATAACACCTTGCCAGCCTAACTCTCAAGTGTAATTGCAGTTCTCTTGCACAAAGTACCTTTCTCATTTTATTCAAGTTTGTTCTTGCTTTCTCTATTAGAACTTTGATTTCTTTGGAGTAATCCTTTGTGTCATTAATTATTGTGCCAAGATCGTTGTAGCTTTCAGCTTGTTCTAAATTTTTACCTTTAATTGTCAGGATTTCATCATTATTTTGGGTTTTTGATATCCTCATATATTTAGTTTTCTTGATGTTTATTGATAATCCATGTTCTTCTCCATACTCAATTATCTTGTTCGTTAGCTCCTGGAGGTCTTGAAGGTTGTCCGCTATTATGTAAGTATCGTCCGCATATCTAATGTTGTTAATTGCGTTCCATTTACCTATATTCCTGCTGTTTCTTCCTCAAGATCTCTTTTCATTATTTCTTCAGAATATGCACTGAATAGTAGTGGTGACAATACACACCCCTGTCACACTCCTCTTTTAATTTCGAACTCTTCTGATGTGCGTTAATGCGTATGTGTGCCTGCTGTTAATAATATAAATTTGTTATAATTCGTGGGTCATTGTACTGTAATTGTTTTGCTTTTAGGACGTCCATTAGCTCTTTTTGGCGGACTTTATCGAAAGTCTTGTCTATGAAACAGATCTATGAAACAGACGTACATATCCTGGTTCACACCTAAGTATCTCTGGATCACTCTTGGGTTTCTTCAATATCCATATAAAGTGTTTTGGTAAATGCGTTTATGAATGATCTTTAAAAACATTTGAAGTGTGTGAGACATCAGGCTTATGATTTTTTCTTTTTTGGGAGACAAATAAATGTTGAGGTCAACCATTCATTGGGTATGTCACCCGACTGATAAATTTCATTAAAGAGCTTTAAGTGGACATCCGTGTATTTATTTTCTATTATTTTAAGGATATCAGTAGGCAGTTGATCTGGCCCCGGACTTTTTCCGTTGCTGGTGTTCTTTAGTGCATACAATATTTCTTCCTTTGTAATTTCCACAATTGTTTCTCTGTTTTCGGAGAATATGTCTTGTAGGTTTCCTCTTTCGTTGTCGAAGAGCTCTTCCATATATTCTTTCCATCGTTTTAGCTTTTCGTCAGTTGTTATAATAGTATTTCCATTTTTATCTAACAGTTGTACCTATTGTGGTTTCTTTTCTGCAGCCCTGACATTTCTTTTACCTTTTTATGCAGGTTGAATAGGTCGTATGTAATACAGTAAAAAATACAATATTATTTTTTATACAAGGTGTCCCAAAAGTAGTGGAACGGTCGAATATTTCACAAACTAAACATCGGATCGAAAAACTGAAAAATACGTGTTCAATCATTTTCAAAAATCTATCCAGTGACATCAAACACCAACCCCCACTACACCCCCTGGGGATGGGGTGGGGGGTAACTTTAAAATCTTAAATGGAAACCCCCAGTTTTTCTTGCAAATTTTAATTTGTTACGTAAAAGTAAGCAACTTTTATTCAAGACATTTTTTTGAACTGTGGGTAGATGGCGCTATAATTGGAAAAAACGATTTATCCTGATACCATAGGTAAATTATAGAAACGGTCTATTATCTCACGAAATGCACTTCCAAATGAGAAACTAAAAAACAGATTTTTAATCTTTTTCGAAAACCTTTCGAATAACACCAAACGTGACCCTCCAACAAATGAGCACCATGCTAAACTTATTAACAACACTTGTCTCAAAAATGAACTAATGGCTAATAAACTAAAATTTGCCATATGGAATGCTAATGGCTTGACACAACACAAACATGAGTTGTATGCATTTATAGTTAATCACCAATTAGGCATAATACTGATTTCAAAAACACACTTCACGAAAAAAAGTTTCATAAAATTTCACAACTATAAAATATATCACACAACACATCCAGATGGAACTGCACATGGTGGGACAGCAATCATTATAAGAAACAACACCAAACATTACCAGGCAACTCACTATCAAAAAGCACATATTCAGGCCACAAATGTAGTTGTAGAAGACTGGGCAGGACCTATAACTTTTTCAGCTATATATTGTCCACCAAAACATTCAATTAAATAACCAGAATTTAAAACTTTTTTTGATACACTTGGACCTAGGTTTATTTGTGGCGGAGACTACAATTCAAAACATCTAATGTGGGGATCTAGACTTATTAAGTAATACCAAAGGCCGTGAACTACAAGAAGAAATACTAATAGATAATCTGAATATAGTAACCACAAGGGAGCCAACATACTGGCCTACAGACCCTGCGAAAATGCCAGATCTCCTCGATTTTGCTGTAGTGAGAGGAATAAATGAAAAATACTTTAAACCAAAGT
This sequence comes from Diabrotica virgifera virgifera, assembly GCF_917563875.1. Taxonomy (NCBI): domain Eukaryota; kingdom Metazoa; phylum Arthropoda; class Insecta; order Coleoptera; family Chrysomelidae; genus Diabrotica; species Diabrotica virgifera. Next base: position 186,409,614 of record NC_065443.1, on the reverse strand, counting down.
CTTGCTACGATTTATCCTCTGACCATTCACCTGTTATCATAACTAAGCAAAAACATAACGAAAATAGAAAGGAGCTGTATATTACACAACAACAAAACAAATTGGAGTTATTTTAGATATCAAGTAAATAATCAAATCAATTTAGACATCCCACTAAAGACAGATAAACAAATCGAACAAGTAGTAGAACATTTTAACACAGTTTTACGGGAAGCAGCATGGAACTCAACACCATTACCTACAAATCGACATATGAACAAACACTGTTTCAATACAATACATGAAAAAATAATTGAGAAAAGAAGACTCAGAAAACAATGGCAATTATCAAGATCACCTCAAAGTAAAACAAACCTGAATAATGCACAAAAAGACCTAAAAAAATTGATAATAGCAGAAAAAAATGCAAGCTTTCAGGAATACCTACAAAAACTAGATGCAACTCAAGCTACTGACTACTCGTTATGGAAGGCTACAAGGACTCTACGAAGGCAGAACTATACAGTCCCACCACTAAGAACACAAACAGGACAATGGGCGAGAAGTCCTCTAGAAAAGGCCGAAACATTTGCGACACACCTTAAAAAAGTCTTTACACCAAATGAAATTACTCACTACAAACTGAAGAAGAAATTATTTCGATACTCACAAAACCTTATCAACTAGAACTTCCTGAAAAAAGATTCACAAAAAATGAGGTAAAAAGTATTATACAACACAACATCGATCCAAAAAAGGCTCCAGGATACGACCTGATTAGAGGAAAAACTCTTCAGCAACTCCCAGAGAAAGGCTTCCAATTTCTGACACAGTTATTTAACTCTATAATGAGACTAGGTCATTTCCCATCACAGTGGAAACTAGCACAAATAACAATGATACTAAAGCCAGGAAAAGAACCAGAAAATGTACAGTCCTACCGTCCTATTAGTCTTCTTCCAGTGGTATCCAAAGTTTTTGAAAAGCTGACACTTACTAAGCTAATGCCTATACTAGAAAACAAAAAACTAATACCACCACACCAATTTGGGTTTATAAAACAACATTCAACAATACAACAGGTACATAGAATTGTAGAGAGAATCAACGAGGACTTTGAAAATAATAGGTACTGCTCGGCGGTATTTCTGGACGTAAGTCAGGCATTTGATAAAGTCTGGCATAAGGCCTATTATGTAAACTAAAACAGAATTTACCTACAAATTACTATATACTCTTAAAGTCATATATCACCAACAGAAATTTCCAGGTAAAGTATGAGAATGAATACACAAACATACAACAAATTCTCGCTGGGGTGCCTCAAAGAAGTATACTAGGACCTATATTATACCTTATATTCACTGCTGACTTACCGACATATACACATATCACTACAGCCACATTTGCGGATGATACGGCAATACTATCATCGAACAAAAATCCCAAAATAGCCTGAGAAATCTTACAAAATAATCTAAATAAAATTCAACAATGGATGACAAAATGGAGAGTCAAAATTAATGAAAACAAATCGCTACACCTAACATTTACCACGCGTAGGGAAACATGTCCGGCTGTATACTTAAACGGTAAAGGAATCCCACAAGGGGATGAAGTCAAATATCTAGGTATGTACTTGGACAGATGATTAAACTGGAGGAAGCATATATTTACTAATCGAAAATAACTGGGTCATAAGTTAAGAACCATATATTGGCTGTTGGAAAAAAAATCAAAACTATCAACTGAAAATAAAATATTAATCTACAAATCCATCCTAAAACCAGTGTGGACTTATGGGATAGAATTATGGGGAACCGCCGCGCATTCCAACGTTGAAATCATACAAAGATTTCAGTCCAAAATATTGAGATCAATACTAGGAGTTCCATGGTTCATAACCAATGAAGCCATCCACCGGGACGCCGGACTACCATACGTCAAAGATGACATCAAAAGTGCGCGGAAAAACATATAGAGAAACTTAAAGTGCATCCAAACGTGTTAGCAAAAAATTTAGTGAATAAACCGCGTACTGTTCGTAGGTAAAAACGAAAAGTTCAATTAGAGTTAAGTGAACAATAGGTACTAAATTAATGTGTATAAGTTTATGTCAGAAATAGTCAGTGTTGTAGGCTAAGTTTTAAAAAAAGGGGTGCATCACTGGATGCCTCCCTACATGTCATTCCTAATTATTGTCAGTCCTATTACTTATTGGTCAAAACGGCAACTATTCGGTAGTCTATTACTTATTGTCTGTTATCTACCTAAACATTTAGGTTTAGATTGTATAGATAGATTGTAATAAATGTGGGGTTAATAAAAAAAATATATCTAATGTTGTTAATTGCGTTCCATTTACCTTTATTCCTGCTGTTTCTTCCTCAAGAGCTCTTTTCATTATTTCTTCAGAATATGCATTGAATAGTAGTGGTGACAATACACACCCCTGTCACACTCCTCTTTTAATTTCGAACTCTTCTGATGTGCGTTAATGCGTATGTGTGCCTGCTGTTAATAATATAAATTTGTTATAATTCGTGGGTCATTGTATTGTAATTGTTTTGCTTTTAGGACGTCCATTAGCTCTTTGTGGCGGACTTTATCGAAAGTCTTGTTGTAATCTATAAAATACATATCCTGGTTCACATCTAAGTATCTCTGGATCACTCTTGGGTTTCTTCAATATCCATATAAAGTGTTTTGGTAAATGCGTTTATGAATCTTTAAAAACATTTTAAGTATGTGAGACATCAGGCTTATGATTTTTTCTTTTTTGGGAGACAAATAAATGTTGAGGTCAACCATTCATTGGGTATGTCACCCGACTGATAAATTTCATTAAAGAGCTTTAAGTGGACATCCGTGTATTTATTTTTTATTATTTTAAGGATATCAATAGGCAGTTGATCTGGCCCCGGACTTTTTCCGTTGCTGGTGTTCTTTAGTGCATACAATATTTCTTCCTTTGTGATTTCCACAATTGTTTCTCTGTTTTCGGAGAATATGTATTGTAGGTTTCCTCTTTCGTTGTCGAAGAGCTCTTCCATATATTCTTTCGATCGCTTTAGCTTTTCGTCAGTTGTTATAATAGTATTTCCATTTTTATCTAACAGAGTTGTACCTATTGTGGTTTCTTTTCTGCAGCCCTGACATTTCTTTAACCTTTTTATGCAGGTTGAATAGGTCGTATGTAATACAGTAAGCCAAGCCGCACACCAAAGAAACATGAAACGAAAAACATAAAACATAAAACGAAAAACATGTTTCATGAAAAGAAAACACTGCTAAACAAATCTCAAAGTCCGCCTACCAATGAAACGAGTGTGATTCATGCTCATGACACATTTTTATTTTCGGAGAGTTTCATAAATGGCCGAACATATATTTGTTTAGCAGTGGTTTATTTCCATGAAACGTAATTTACGTTTCATGTTTCTTTGATGTGCGGCCTGCCTAAAAAATACAATATTATTTTTTATACAAGGTGTCCCAAAAGTAGTGGAACGGTAGAATATTTCACAAACTAAACATCGGATCGAAAAACTGAAAAATATGTGTTCAATCATTTTCAAAAATCTATCCAGTGACATCAAACACTACACCCCCTGGGGATGGGGTGGGAGGTAACTTTAAAATCTTAAATAGAAATCCCCAGTTTTTCTTGCAGATTTTAATTCGTTACGTGAAAGTAAGCAACTTTTATTTAAGACATTTTTTTGAACTGTGAATAGATGGCGCTATAATTGGGAAAAACGATTTATCCTGATACCATAGGTAAATTATAGAAACGGTCTAGTATCTCCCGAAATGCACTTCAAAATGAGAAACTAAAAAACAGATTTTTAATCTTTTTCGAAAACCTTTCGAATAACACCAAACGTGACCCTCCAACCGACCCCCTGGAGGTGGGGTGGGGGGAACTTTAAAGTCTTAAATAGCAACCCCCACTTTTAATTACAGATTCGTATCCGTCATGAAAAACTAAGCAACATTTATTCAAAACATTTTTTAGAATTGTTAATAGATGGCGCTTCAATTGGCAAAATACGATTTATTAGAGCCATCTATCAAAAATTTAAAAAATGTTTCGAATACATGTTGCGAAATTTTTTATGACGAATCCGAATCTGCAATAAAAAGTGGGATTTTATTTATTTAAGATTTTAAAGTTACCCCCACCCCACCTCCAGGGGGTGGGTTGGAAGGTCATGTTTGGTGTTATTCGATAGGTTTTCGAAAAAGATTAAAAATCTGTTTTTTGGTTTCTCATTGGGAAGTGTATTTCGTGAGATATATTAGACTGTTTCTATAATTTACCTATGATATCAGGATAAATCGTTTTTCCCAATTATAGCGATATCTATCCACAGTTCGAAAAAATGTCTTGAATAAAAGTTGCCTACTTTTAAAGAAAAACTGGGGGTTTCCATTTGAGATTTTAAAGTTACCCCCCACCCCACCTCCAGGTAAAAAACGGTTTTGTTTATTTTTTCAAAAGGTAAATTTTTGTTAAGTAAAGTTGTTTTGATAAAACAAAAAATTTTTTAGTTATTAGCAGAAAACTGATTAAAAACATTGATTTTTCGATATAAAACTAACACTTTCGATAGCGAATAAATCGAAAACTATTAATTTTATCAAAAAAAGTATATAGAACGTTATTTACTTATAATGAATGTTTTTACCAACTCTTGCGGTTAAAATATAATAAAAATTTCCACCCCCGAGATGGGGTGGCAACCACCCCATGGTAAAAGCGCGTTTTGGCATTATATAGGTATATTTTGATCCTTAGACTATCCACTACTAATTCTCAAATTTTCAAACAAATCGATCCATTCTGTAAAAATTGCGAGGTTTTGTCCTATTTTAAGCTTCATTACTTGGACTACTAATAAAGTTATATAATTTAGTAGAAATATCTAGGCATCATTCAATCTAGCTACGGAATGCTCGAAACAGAAGTGGATAGAGCAAACAGAGCCTCAGGTTGCCTGAATGATACAAAATGGGGAAATAAAATATCGGAAAAAAAATGAACGGCAGAATTTACAAAACGGTCATCAGACCAATAATGACTTACGCGGCAGAAACACTACCTGACACAGAGAGGAAAAAAAGATTTCTTGAAACAGCGGAGATAAGATCTCTTCGAAAAATCGATGGTAAGACTCTATGGGACAGAGCTAGAAGTACAGATATACGACAGAGATGCAAGGTGGAGAACATTAATGATAGGGTAAGAAACAGAAGAGTAGCATAGAATTACCACATAAGCCGAATGACAATAAATAGAGTAGTAAGGACAGCGAGAGATGGTTTCCAAATAGGAAGGCGATTAGTGGGAAGAAAAAGATGGAACGACAACTTACTGGAGGCACATTGAAAAACAGACAGAATTATATCTATAGAAAATGAAAAAGAAGAAGAATAATTTAGTAGATTCAGTAAATTCCATTTCAAAGAATTTTTTCATATTAATGTTTTAGTTCGTAAAAAATCAGAACTATGATTTTTATTATACTAAAACAATTTTTCTTGGTAAGTTTTCGGAACGATTTTCATAATAAAATGTAGGTACATAAGACAAAACTATTGAAAAAAATATTAACATGATCTATTGATCCATTGTTACACACTTCTGTAACAGTGGATCAGTCTAATAAATTTTCAAAGTGGCCTTCATTCACTTTAATACATTTTTGAAGTATACATATCAGAAAAATTTCTAGTAACCTTAAGGAATATGTTCGGTTGATTTCTAATTAAATTTGCGTCATTCTGTATTTATTGCCACCATTCTTGTCGGGTATTAATTTCTTTAGCATACATACACAAAAGTGTCTTCATCTATCTATCTAATCAGCCCTAAACATCCATCCTTGGATATAGGCCTCCTCTTCCTTCTTCCATGCCTCTCTATCTTGGGCAATTTGCATCCATTTTGACCCAGTGTGTTTCTTCAGGTCATCTGACCATCGCATCTGTGGCCTTCCCCTTTTTCGTTTGTGGTTCCACAGTCTCCAATGTATAATCATCTTAGTCCATCTTTCATCCTTCTGCCGTAGGGTGTGTCCGGCGAACTTCCATTTAAGCTTTGCTACTTGGGTAGAGACATCTTTCACTTTTGTTTTGTTACGGATCCATTCGTTTCTTTTCCTGTCTAATAGTTTAATGTTCAGCATTTGTCTTTCCATGGCTCTTTCTGTCTTTGCTATTTTTTCCATATTCTCTTTTATAAACGTCCATGTCTGAGAGCCATATATTAAAACAGGGAGTATACATTGATTGAAGACTCTTGTTTTTAGGTATTGCGGGTATTTTCTGTTCTTTAGAATATAAGACAGTTTTCCGAATGATGCCCAGGCCAATCTTATTCTTCTCTTTATTTCTTCGGTCTGATTTTCTTTATTTAATCTAGTGATTTGTCCTAGATATATATACTCTTTTACTTGTTCTATTCTTGTTTGTACCACTGTAATTACTAGTTCTTCTTGTTGATTGGTCATGGTTTTTGTTTTACTGTAATTCATCTTCAGTCCTATCTTTGTCGATTCTCTATCTAGTTCTTCCATCATTCTTTGTAATTCTTCACTTCTTTCTGCTATTAATACAATATCATCAGCATAACGTAAGTGATTTAGATATTGCCCGTTTATGTTTATTCCCAAGCCATCCCAGTGCAGTTGTTTGAACACATCTTCTAGCGCTTGGTTGAATAGCTTGGGCGAGATGGTATCTCCTTGTCTTACTCCTGTGTCTTCATATGTCTCCAAAAATATTCCAAGGGATTGAGATCAGGACTCCGAGCAGGCCATGGAAACTTACTTCCTCGCCCTCTCCATCTATGACGAAACTGATTGTTCACATAATTTCGCACCAACAAAGGAAAATGTAGTGGGGCGCCATCTTGCATAAATTATAATATATCTCTTCTTTGCTTTAATGGTAACCCTTCCAGTTCATCAAAAAGGATACCTATTTGAAGTAATTTCAACTACGAATTACCGTTGAAATTTGCAGGTAATTCAAAGGGACTATTAAATTATCTCTAAACACTCGACACCTAACATTTTTTCTCAGTTCATGCTGAAAGTTTTCCATGTGGATCTTCGTTATCCCAAATATAGTGTAGGAAACAGAGGTTGAACCTCGCAAACTGGACGCAAGTCCGGTTGTATTTTTTTTCTGGTATATCAAGGGGTGCTTATTAAGAGACTAACTTTTTCTTAAAAAATTTACCCCCATTTTCATCCCCTATAAAGGGAACAATTTGTGGTTTTTGCGAAACGTAGCCCTTCCTGTACGTTTTGCAAAAAATTTCCTCAATAGAAATATGAAGAGGACTATTATAATATTTCCTACAATTTATTTCCTGACAGCATATGTCTATCACCCACCGTTTAGCAGGGGTGGCGCCCCAAAGTTAACAAGTTTTTATAGAAGATGTTTGTAAAAAAATTATTTTTCCCTAACTGTAATTGGAATCAAGAATAATATGAACAAATATAAGGGAATCAAGTACAACCTCCAATCGCCCGAAGCTTAAAGGGATTATGGCCGGCTGACATGAAGACAACCTAGGACTTCTTCATTAAAAGAACCCCTTCACGCCAATGAGGAGTCCAGCTCCCAAATCAACAATTAACATATAAAATATACAATGTATAATATTCCGATTTTTAAATAAATTATTATTATAATATACAGGGTGTAACAAAAATACAGGTCATAAATTTATTCACATATTCTGAAACCAAAAATAGTTTGATTAAACCTAACTTACCTTAGTACAAATGTGCACATAAAAAAGTTACAGTCCTTTGAAGTTACAAAATGAAAAGCGATTTTTCCCAATACATATATCGAAAACTATTAGAGCTTTTTTATTGAAAATAAACATGTAGCATTATTATGGCAGTAGTATCTTAAGAAAAAATTATAGTGGAATTTGGAAACCCCTCAAAAATTTTATGGGGGTTTTGTTCCTTTAAACCCCCCCCCCCCCCAAACTTTTGTATACGTTCCAATTTAATTATTATGATAGTACCATTAGTTAAACACAATGTTTTAAAAACTTTTTTGCCTCTTAGTACTTTTTCGAAAAATCAGTGTTTATCGAGATATTTTGAATATTTGTCAAATCCACCACTTATTTGTATATGGTTTATGGTATATGGTATATAGACCGGACAGTATAGTCGTCCCCGCTAGCGAAATTATTCCGATTCGATTTTTTTGCACAAACTTACTCAAAAAGAGGTCCTTATAACATATCCACAGGGTGCCGGGCGGTGCTGTGGTCGATTTTTAAATAATTTGGGTCATTCTGAGCAAAAAAGGTCTCCTGTAATTTTTCTCTAAAATTGATTGTTGTCGAGTTATATGCGATTAAAAATTTGAAAAATGCGAAAATGGCTATTTTAGAGGCTTAATAACTCGATTAAAAATTTTTATTTTGAAATTAAAAATGGGACTAAATCAAGTATCAAACCCCTTCTTTAAGGTCCTGAAGAGATTTTTGTCATTATTTTATTACAAATCTTCTATTTTTAATTATTAACAATTAGCGCTATAGTCCAACTGTATCGTAGCCCCGGTGGCGAAACTATTTCGATTAGATTTTTTGCACAAACTTATTCAAAAAGAGGTCCTTATAATACATCCACAGGGTGCCGGGCGGTGCCGTCGTCCAAAAATTGTTTAAACAATTTTTTTCAAACAAATTCACAAAAATCATTTGTTCAGTGCGAACGATTTTTTTTAGATAATTTGGGTTATTCTGAGCAAAAAAGGTCTCATGATTTTTCTCTAAAATTGATTGTTGTCGAGTTATATGGCCATTTTCGCATTTTTCAAATTTTAAATCGCGTATAACTCGACAAAAATCAATTTTAGAGAAAAATCACAAGATACCTTTTTTCCCAGAATGTCCCAAACTATCTAAAAAAAATTTCTCGAAGTGAAAAAATTATTTTTGTGAATTTGTTTAAAAAAAAATTGTTTAAACAATTTTTCGACCACGGCATGCAAAAAATCGAATCGGAATAATTTCACTAACGGGGGCTACGATAAATCCTGGACTATAGCGCTAATTGTTAATAATTAAAAATAACAGCTTTGTAATAAAATAATGACAAAAATCTCTTTAGGACCTTGAAGAAGGGGATTGAAAATTGATTTGGTCACTTATTGAATTTCATAATAATAATTTTTAATCGAGTTATTAAGTCTTGAAAATGGCCATTTTCGCATTTTTCAAATTTTAAATCGCATATAACTCGACAACAATCAATTTTAGACAAAAATCACAAGGTACAGAAACCACAAGATTTTTTGCTCAGAATGTCTCAAACTATCTAAAAAAAATTTCTCGAAATGAAAAAATTATTTTTGTGAATTTGTTTAAAAAAAAATTAATTAAACAATTTTTCGATCGCGGCACCGCCCGGCACCCTTTGTGTGTGTGTGTGTGTTCACAAAGAGGGGATGGCATTAGATAAACTTTTTGCCACAGATATTTGAAAGTTGAAGATTGAAGATGTCATATTAAATTTTTATTTTAGAATCTTTAAGAAATTGTATGATAATATCATTAATAGTTTTGGTATTGAAGCTTAGTAGATGTGAAATATTCAGCGGTAAACTTACATTCCGCTCCTGAAGTCTAGCAATTAGTGCTTTCGTATGGTTTTTATTAAGTTCACAATTAAAGATTATATGATTTAAATCTGCAGTAGAGTAGTTATCACATGAACAGAGAGAGTTGATACGCATTCCTATTTTAGCTAAATGTGCAGGAAAATTGCCATGGTTTAATCTTAAGCGACTTAGGGATGTGGAATAAAACCGAGTAACGTGATAATCAAATAAATGTGGGATATTTTGCGGAAGTTGTGGGTATATGTAAGTGTATGGATTCCTCGGAGTTTGTACAAACTTAAGCCAAATAGTTTCCCATTTCTTTCTTAATTTTTTATGCAATTCTGGAATGTAATCGCTGGAGATTGCTAAATCTACTATTTCATTTAAAGTTGCCGAATTCTTTGCCATTTCATCCACTATCTCATTTTCTTTGATTCCAGCATGTCCTTTTACCCAGATAAAGACCAAGTCACTACTATTATTTTTAAATCGAGCGATTGTCTTTCTAATATGGCATAACAACTCATTGTTGTGTTTTTTGGTTATTGGTTGTGATATTGCCTCAAGAGCAGATAAAGAATCTGATAGTATAACCGTGTCTCCAAAGTTCTGTTCAACCGCGTAAGTTAGGGCTCTTTCAATAGCATAAAGTTCGGCAGTGAAGATAGATGTACATTTAGGCAGTCTAAAAGAATTACCACTTTTTATATTAGAAACATAATAAGCGCTACCTACACTATTACATGTTTTTGAACCATCTGTATAGATGTATTTATAATTAGAAAATTCAGATAAGATTAATTTTATAATTTTATTGTTTTGGCATGGTAAGTTTCTATAATGTAGGTTTTATGATCTTTGGAAAGATTGCGATTTCCTCAATAGAAAGGTTATATATGGGTAATATTTGTTTAGTGTTAATGCTAAAGTTGTTAGTTTCTAGATAAGCATCTGTAAGAGGGGGAGAAGTTTTAATTCTCCAATAAGAATTTGTTAAGTTATATTCAGTCAGACTGTTAATTTTACTTAATAATTTATGTGAGTCTAAAGTCCTGGTCTTTAATAGAAACTTATTAGACAAGAATTCTCTTCTAAGGTTTAGAGGAGGTTCCGGCGCTTCTGCTAGAATTGCAGCACATGGCGTTGACTTAAACGCACTAATACATATTATACGTATTGCTTTATACTGAATATGATCGATTTTTGATAAATTAGATTTTGACGATGAACCATATAAAAAGCATCCATAATCAATGATTGACCGAATATACGATTTATAGAACATTAATGCTATCTTTGGGTCGGCACCCCATCTAGCTTTACATATGCAACGAAGCATGTTTAAACCTTTTTCGCATTTGTTGATAATGTGATTCACATGGAGTGTCCAGGTTAGTTTTTTGTCCAAAACCACGCCCAGATACTTATGGTGAGAGGATACATTAATATCAACATTACTTAAATTTATACTGGTAGGGGAACTTAACCTATGTCTAGTGAAAAAGGTGATCCTAGATTTTTCAGGGGATGACGTGAAATTAAAAGCCATAGACCACCTTTTTACACATTGCATTATCAGTTCCAAATCGCATAAACACTCATTATATGATTTACGGCTGCTGTATATACAGAAATCGTCTGCATACTGAATAATTTTAATTGTATTATTTGTTTCATTTAACATGTCATGCAATTCTGCAGTATAGATATTAAAAAGTACTGTACTTAGGACTGAACCTTGCGGAATTCCGACTGATAATAATCGAGGGCCGTAAATGTGATTTTCTGAATCTCGAATGAAAACTTCCCTGTCCCTATACAAATCTGTGATTCTTTGTGCGAATTTATAATTTAGACCGTATTTTATGAGCTGAACAGTTAAAATATCAATATCCAGAGTATCATAAGCCCCTTTAATATCTAAAAATAAGCATGCCGTTATAAGATTAACGGAAAGTGCATTCTGAATGTCGGAAACTAATTGAGCTAATGCTTCAGAGGTGCCTTTGCCTCTGCGATATCCAAACTGATTAATAGGTAATAAACAATTACTTTCAAAATGCAATTCCATTCTTAATTTGATAATTCTCTCAAATGTTTTTGTAATGCATGATATTAATGAAATTGGTCTGTAAGAGTTAGGTAGACTTAAATTTTTGTTGGGTTTAGCAAGTAAGCAAATTACAGTTTTTTTTAAACTTTGGTCATATAATCCTTGCAACCACCAACTATTAAAAATATTTAAAAGAATTCCATTAGCGGATTCCAGACCTGATCGTGTTACCAGCAACTGGTTTTATAAACAGCTCTGAAATAATATTAGTAAAAATCGTTAATTAACAAGTTAAAATTACTACTAAAGTGATAATAGTGATTATTTAAGTGCAGGAAATCATACGTGAGTAAAGAAAACTCTCATTTTGTTTGATTGCATGATAATAAACTGACCATTGTTCTGACTAACCTAACAATTTGGTTAGAATAAAAAGAGCAATTATCAAAATCTGGTTGTTCGTCAACTTTTAAATAAAACAGGTCCGTACTCAGCCAAATTAATGAAACCGAAAAATCGAAAACGACCAAAATGAATAATAATAACAGCAATGGTATTATTGATACTGATAACTCACCAAACACTAAAAAATATTCTACAGCATTGACTCATTCACCAATAACTTATCCAAGCAAAGAACAGGGAATTATCTTTTCTGCAATAGAGGGCCTCAAACTACAAGATTACTTATTAGAACTCGGACCAATTGTAGATCCAAAAAACATTATATTTTCATCCAAGATTTCAAACAACCGTGTTTGTGTATACTTATCAAGTAAATCAGTGGTAGACAAATTTTTAAAAGAACATAATTCTATTAAAATTAATAACACAGTAATACCAGTAAGAAAGCTAGTTACCCCATCACAAAGACTTGTTCTATCCAACGTAAGTCCCACAATTCCACATAATTTATTGGAAACCAAGTTAAAAACTATTGGATTACAGCTAATGTCACCTATCACATTCTTACGAATTGGAGCACCTGATCCAGCGTATAGTCACATACTTAGTTTTCGAAGGCAGGTGTACATATCTCCTCCAGAAGATAATTTCCAAATTCCCGAAGTATTAGAAATTTATCATGATGACTTAACATATCACATATACCTTACAACAGATACATTATGTTATAAGTGCAAACTACCAGGTCATTTGGCATCACGATGTGCCAGCCTCCAACTCCAAGCTCCTACTCCATATACTAAATCACAACAACAAAGTTCCTCTCTAGACAATCCCTCAGACAGCAATAATTCAAGTGAGTCTATATCAAATACTACTAACTTTGAAATGATATGTGAACAAACACCAATTACTCCTATACTCAATGAGCCTAATCACGACATACCCACTTCTTTTGAAGTTCAAACAACTTCAATAACTAATCCTACGACCTCTAAACGAAATGCAACATCTAGTCCAGAAAATACACCAGATATTACTAATTCCTCAGAAGCAAACTCTTACTTTACAAAACCTGTCCCAAAAGCTCCAAAGAAAAAGTTGAAGTCGGAAGGCAAACCCTCATTAGAATTTCGAGAACTGCCCCAAAACATAATCAATTTCATTGACAACCACAATCCTAAGTTCCCACTCGATAGTCAACAATTCACTGACCTATTAGAGAATACTCACGGTAGTAGTGATGCATTAAGCATTGCTAAAGACTATACCGAAAATATTCCATCTCTTATAGATATGATAAATGCAATACATTCGCAGACTGAAGATCGAAAAATGAAAATCAAATGTACTAGACTAACTAAAAAATTAACTAAAGAAGTGCTCCGACTTTCTGTTTCATCTGACTTCGACAGTGATGTATCTCAAAACTAATTATTTACATAAAAATATAATTCATGTATAATAATATTTTACAGTGGAATTTAAACAGTTTTCACACCCGCCTACCCTTATTTCAGGTTTTAATTAGGAAATATTCTCCTGATATTATATGTCTTCAAGAAACTAATTTTAAAGACAACAATGTGTGTGACTTGAAGTCATATAATGTCTACTATCAAAATAGACAGACAAATCATGCCAGTGGTGGTGTTGCAATATATACTAAAACCGATTTACAAGTACACAGAATCACAATTAATACAAACTTAGAAGCAATAGCAGTAACAGTAACAACAGTTACTAATCAAAAAATGAACATATGTAATATTTATATTCCCCCGAACCATAATATCCAAGGAAATGAACTTTCCGACTTAATTATGCAAATTCCATCACCAAAATTAATTCTTGGTGACTTTAATAGCCATAATCTCCTATGGGGTTCCGAAAAAACTACTAAAAATGGAAAGTTATTAGCAAACATAATCAATAGCCTGAATTTAACAATAATGAACGATGGAGCTAAAACTCGTTTCGACGCAGCTTCTGGAAATTTTTCAGCAATTGACTTGTCTATTTCTGACCCATCGACGTTACTAAATCATACATGGCAAACCGTAGACGATTTATATGGAAGTGATCATTATCCAATAATAATAACAAAAATTTCCAACCCCACAACAAAAACCAATCCTTTTCAAAAGTGGAAAATTAAGCAAGCCAACTGGAACATCTTTAAAACAAAAATTACCGAAGAAATATCAAATATCCCTAGAAGTGAAGAAGACATAAACTTAACTTTAAAATTGTTTAATAACTTAATCACTGAAGCCGCCACAATTGCAATGGGAAAAACAAAGTACATAGCAAAAAACAAAGTTGTTCCCTGGTGGAATGAAGAGTGTGAATTGGCAATAAAGCAAAGTAAAAAAGCATTAAATACTTTCAAAAGACATAAAACTAATGAGAACTTGATAGAGCTAAGGAAAAAAAGGGCATATGCAAAATTAATTACTACCAGATCTAAAAAAGAGTCTTGGAAAAAATACGTTCAAAGTATTAACAGGAATACTAACATGTCATCCGCATGGAAAAAAGTAAAGAAAATAGCTGGCGTCAATACACAAAATGGAATAAAATACCTAGAACGAAATGGAAACCTAATTATTGAAAACAAAAAAATTGTAGAAGAATTAGCTGAAACATACAGACAAGAGTCTACAAATGAAAATTACAACAATATTTTTTTACGTTATCGGGAAGAAGAAGAAGCAAATCCAATAGAAGTTGTAGCTAGTAACGATGATATAAATACTCCAATTAATAAAACAGAACTGTTAGAAGCTGTCCAAATGTTAAAAAACACATCACCAGGCCCAGATGACATACCCGCAATATTCCTACAACAGTTACCTAACGAAGCTTTAGACTTCCTATTGAACCTTTTTAACATAATCTGGTGTAAACAAAAATTTCCCGACTTATGGAGACAAGCTATTGTCATCCCTATTCTAAAACCTAATAAGCCGGCAACAGCAGCAGAATCATATAGGCCAATATCACTTACATGTTCTACTTGCAAATTGCTAGAGAAAATAATAAATAATAGACTTATGTGGCATTTGGAACATCACAATTTACTCATACCGGAACAAGCTGGATTTCGTCCCTTAAGATCCACTACAGATAATGTTTTACATTTAGAAAGTCAAATTAATGAAGCCTTCTGTAACAAACAGAAATGCATAGCTGTTTACTTTGATATCAACAAAGCATTTGATTTGGCATGGCGATACAGAATATTAAAAAAGCTACAGACTTGGGGAATTCAAGGAAACATGTTAGCATTTTTGAATAACTTTCTACATCAACGCAAATTTTCAGTACGAAGTAATGGAGAACATTCTACTATTAAGTCTCAGGACAATGGAACACCACAAGGATCTGTAATTAGCCCTACACTTTTTTTAATTGCAATGAATGATGTTATAAAAAATCTCAAGAGACCTGCACAGGCTAGATTATATGCTGATGACATGATAATGTTCGTCAAAGGAAAAAATATTAATTCCATGGTCAAATTTTTACAAGAAGAACTAAACAAAATTGATAGTTGGTCTAATACGAGTGGATTCAATTTTTCAGCTGACAAGACACAATATATTATTTTTTCCAAAAAGCCTATTCACACTAACATACCTACCTTAAAATTCGGCACAAAGTTATTGAAACGATGTACAGAGATAAAATATTTAGGTTTAACATTCGACGAAACTTTAAGTTGGAAATCACATATTAAGCAATTGGCAATATCATGTCAAAATGGTATAAATCTTCTTAAATGTTTAGCCAACAAACAATGGGGTGCTGACGGAGATACATTACTACTGTTGTATAGAAGCCTAATCCGATCAAAATTGGACTACGGATGTATTGCATATTCTTCAGCGTCAAAGTCAAATTTAAAAATCTTAGACATTATACACAACAATGCATTACGCATAATATCTGGAGCTTACAGAACAACTCCTGTTGCAAGCCTCGAGTGGGAACTTGGAGAGCCATCATTACATGAACGACGAAAATTACTTAGTTTATCTTACGTTTCAAAACAATCATCATTACAACCTGACAACCCTTTTCTTATTCAGTCATCGTTATCTAATATCAACATAAGGACACATTTACCATTTCAATTAAGGATCAAAAACATTTTAAACTCTATTGAAATTTTTAACTTTCCCTCAACACATTCAGCAAATGTAAACACGGCACCTCCCTGGTTAATACCTTTGCCTACTTTAAATTTACAACTATTATCATACCATAAATCCGAAACCAATCCACAAATATTTATAAGCAATTATAATAGAATACTTTCTTCTTTCCCTGAATATATCCAAGTTTACACAGATGCATCTAAAGCAACTTCTGGTGTAGGATCGTCATTTGTCATAAGAGACACAATAAAAAGCTTCAAATTGCCCACAGAATCCACTGTGATAACTGGAGAAATGTATGCAATATACAGAGCTCTAAACCATATACAAACAGTCAAATCAGAAAAATTCCTTATTATTACTGACTCAATTAATTCCCTCCATATACTATCAAAAATGTACACCTGCAACCCGATTGCTAAATTAATTAAAAACAAGATGCAGCAGCTGAAGAACAAAACATTAGTCTTCGTGTGGGTACCGTCACATATAGGCATTAAAGGAAACGAACTAGCTGATAAAAACGCTCGAGAAATAGCAAATTCTCCAAATATCAGACCGATAATGAAACCACTAGCAGAAGATCTCAAACCGTATTTCAAACAAAAGCTTATATGTAATTGGACTAAATTTTGGGAAGAAAAATCTTCAAAGTTGAAAGAAATAAAACCAAATTTTGGACGATGGAATAACAACACTCCTAGCCGTTTCTTTCAGGTAGTATTAACCAGGCTTCGATTAGGACACAGCAAACTTACACATGAATATCTAATGAAGAAGGAACCTCAACCAAAATGTACGAGTTGTGATGTGCCGTTAACAGTGAAACATGTATTAACAGAGTGTCCCAAATATAGTGCTGAAAGACTAACTTATAACATACCATCAGTTATAACGGAGATCTTTAGTGTCTGTACCAGTGAAAATATTGTGAAATTTTTAAGAGACAGTAACATATTGTACCACATATAATTATGTAATTTTTAGTCATTATTGTATACACTAAATCCATCCGCTAATAACCAATATGGTTGATGCGGCTTACTTTAAATAAAAAAAAAAAAATTCCATTAGCAATTTCAGGCAAGTATTCAATCATTGTATATGTAATGCTATCAAAACCCGGTGCTGTACTTTTAGATTGTTTGATTGCTAATCGTAATTCCTCCAAACTGATAGGCATATAAAATGATTCATTGCATGCTACATTACTATTGAATTTACTGAAGTCGATTTTATTTGACCTAACCCTCTTCTCAACCCACGCACCAACTGAAGAAGCAAATGAAGACGACAAGGAGGAATTTTATGAAATTCTAGAACAACAGTACAGAATGGCACCCAGACACGACGTCAAAATCATACTGGGAGACTTAAATGCCAAACTAGGTAAAGAGGACCATCTTAGAGCGGTGATCGGTACACATAGCTTACACGATAACACCAATGATAACGGATCAAGATTGGCAGAGTTCGCTGTAGCCAACAATATGGTAGTGAAAACTACACAGTTCCAAAGGAAAAATATACATAAAGTAACCTGGGTGTCAAATGACGGAATCACACGAAACCAGATAGACCACGTGCTCATCGACGGAAGACACTCTAGCAATATCATCGACACACACAGTTTAAGGGGAGCAGAAAGTGACTCTGACCACTTCCTGGTCAGAATAAAAATGAGAACAAGGCTAAACACGAGACATCCAAAGCAACGCCAACAAGGAAACAGATGGGACATTTCAAGGCTCGATCTACCTGATAATGAACGCCAATATCAGTCACTGATCCAAAATAAATTGCAGACAATGGAAGAAGAAGAGACATCAACACCAGAATTGACCATAGACCAGAAATTGCAAAATATAACAAACGCCATAGAAAGCGCCACAACGGAAACGATAGGGAAACAAAAGAATAACAAGAAGAAAAACCAGTGGTTTGACCAGGAGTGCGAACAAAGCTTACAGCAGAAAGCAATCAAGAGGCTGGAGCTACCAACGCGACCTACAGAAGAGAACAGGGAAGACTACAACAGAGTAAGGACTCAAACGAGAAGACTTTTGAGAAGAAAAAAGAAACAGTACCTAGAAGCACGAATACAGCAACTCGAGGAGGAACATAGAACCGGTCAGTCTAGACAGTTTTATAGGGACATAAAAACAATGACGGGCAACACGATCAACAGCCCAAGATTTATAAAAGACGATGCAGGACAATTGCTCACTGACGACGAAGAGATAAGCCGCCAATGGAGAAAGTATTTTGAGCAACTCTTAAATACAGAAAATCCCACAACGACAGGGCAACGAAGACAGTATCAGTTAGCCGAACCTGAAATACCAGGGCCCACACTAGCTGAAGTAAAGTCCGCAATTTTGTCCCTAAAAAACCATAAAGCCCCAGGCCCCGACGGCATACAGGCGGAACTACTAAAAAAAGGGGGAGACAAACTACTTCTTGAGATATATCATCTTATAAGAGAAGTCTGGGAAAGAGAAGAAATACCGAAACACTGGCATGAAAGCCATATAATACCTATTCACAAGAAGGGAGACAAACAAATATGTCGGAACTATAGAGGAATATCGTTAATTAATACAACATACAAGATTATATCCATAATACTGTTTATAAGATTAACTCCATACGCAGAGGAAATAATAGGCCACTACCAAAGCGGATTCAGACCGAGAAGGTCGACTATAGACCAGATCTTCGTCCTACGCCAGGTGTTGGAAAAAAACTGGGAATTCAACCGCGATGTACACCAAATCTTCGTGGACTTCAAACAAGCTTACGATTCTGTTAGCAGAGAAGCATTGTGGGAGACTATGGTAGAAATGGGAGTACCTGGAAAACTGGTACGATTAGCAAAGGTGAGCACGGGGAACGCTTCCGCACGAATCAGAGTTGGCAGCAACACGTCGGAGGAATTCCTCATTGACACAGGACTTAGACAAGGAGATCCTCTCGCCCCCCTGCTGTTTAACTTCGCACTGGAACATGCAGTAAGGAAAGCTCAGCCACAACTGACAAACGGATTTGCCGCCCAAGGATCAAAAATACTATTAACCTTTGCGGATGACGTGGACACAATTGCACAATCCACCAGAGACGCACAAGAAGTTTTCACCCTATTCGAGAACGGAGCCAAGGAAGTTGGTCTTAAGGTCAACGAGGACAAGACCAAGTACATGGTGGTTACGAAGAACCCAAGACCAAGGGTTAGACAAAACGTAACAATTAATGAATACAATTTTAAAGTCGTCAAAGAATTTAAATACTTGGGAGCGATCATAACATCTGAAAATAACTATGAAAAGGACGTGGCAGCCAGGATTATTGCAGGAGACAGGGCATATTACTCGTTAAGGACCCTACTTAAATCAAAAATACTCTCAAGACCAGCAAAAATAAGAGTATATAAGACAATAATTCGTCCCACAATAACGTACGGAAGCGAAACCTGGACTCTGAATCAGCGGGAAACAACAAAATTGCTGGTACTTGAAAGAAAGATACTGCGGACTATCTATGGGCCTTGCAGAGAAGAGATAACAGGAGAATGGAGAAGAAGACACAATGATGAACTCCAGACAATATACGGAGATGAAAACATAGTACGCTACATTAAATCAAAGAGAATACGATGGGCGGGTCACGTACTAAGATCAAGTGACGAAAGACTTCTAAACGCCACATTCTGGGAAAGGCCCGATGGAAAAAGATCAGTTGGTCGCCCAAGAAAGAGATGGAAGGACGCAGTAGCCAGCGATCTACGCAAAATGGGAGTACAGCAATGGGAAATAGCTGCTCAGGACCGACAACAATGGAGGGAAGTATAATTTCAGTGCTTTTTTGGATAAGCTTGTCTGTATCTTCAATAAAGCATTTCCTTTAATTGCAATTAAGCCAAAACATCGCAAACCCTGGACTACTAAAGGTATCCGAATATCTTCCAAGAATATGCGTTCTCTTCTCTATATCAGGAAATTTACTACCAACGTTTCTATCACTGAATATATCACCAAGTACAGGGCAACCTATCTTAAACTTATAAAATCAGCTAAAAAAGACTACTACCATAACCGTTTGGGAAGCTCAAAAAGTGTTGCAAAAGAAACTTGGTCCATAATAAACGATCTTCGAAATAAAACCCACACTGCTAAAACAATTTCCCTTCCAGACCCTGAAAATCTAAATGAATACTTTGTTAATGTGAGTAAAAATATTACATCAACTATTTTGCCACAACAAGATCCCATTGCTTATCTCCCTAATTCAAGAAAGGTCTCGAATTCATTCTTTATAAAACCAGTCGATAAATCTGAACTGATCCAAACAATCAATAGTATCAAAAGCAAATCCTCCTGTAGTACTGATGGTCTATCGATAAAAAATTTTTCTAATCTCCCAGAAAATGTGTTAGAAGTCCTCATCTCACTAATTAATGATTCCTTTGAGAAAGGTAAATTTCCAGAGTGCCTGAAGACAGCCCTCATTATTCCTCTTCATAAAGGTGGTGAAATATCTAATACCTGCAATTATAGACCTGTTGCACTACTACCGGTACTCTCCAAAATTATTGAGAGACTCATAAAAGCCCGACTTATGTCCTTTCTAGTTGAAAACAACATTTTATCACAAAATCAGTTCGGCTTTTTAAATAATAAATGCACCACTGATGCCATCTTTTCTGTACTACATGAGGTTTATCAAGCACTGAACAATAATCTTCACACTGCCACCGTTTTTTGTGACTACGCCAAAGCTTTTGATTGTGTAAATCATAACATTTTGATAAGAAAACTAAATTTCTACGGAATTCGAGGTATTTCTTTAGATTGGTTCCAATCTTACTTGGATGATAGGAAACAACTGGTTAGAGCAAATGATACAGACTCTAGTCTCAAAAACATTGTATGTGGGGTACCTCAAGGTTCAGTATTGGGTCCTCTACTTTTCCTTATCTTTATTAATGACATCACTAGTTTAAAAATCGATGGAAAAATATTTCTTTTTGCTGATGATACCAGTATCACTTGGAGCAACTCAAATATTGCAACTCTTCATGCTACTATAACTTCTGATCTACTTACAATAAAAACCTGGTCTGACTCTAATTTACTCTCGTTTAACGTAGATAAAACAGTAGCATTGTCTTATAAAGGAGTCCTTCAACCCTTACCTCTTAATAACAGCCAGATCAGTACCGTTGATTCTGTGAAATTTCTTGGTATTTTTTTAGACAGCAACCTTAAATGGTCCCACCATATCGATTTGTTAAGGAAGAAACTATCCTCAGCTTGCTATGCTATAAGATCTGTTTCGAATGAACTCAATTTAGCATCTTCCAAAATAACATATTTTTCTTTGTTCGAGTCACATCTTCGTTATGGTCTTCCTTTTTGGGGTTCTGGTACAGCTGCCCAATTCGATGTTATTTTCAAATTACAAAAAAGAGCAATTAGATATCTGTTTGGCCTCAGAAGAACAACACATTGCAGAAGTTACTTCAAAGATCACAGAATTTTAACCCTTTCATCTTTGTATATTTTAGAAACTGTTTGCTTAATTCGTAAATATCTACATGTCTTTCCACCAAGACCTAATCATGACTACTTCACGAGAAATTCTACGTTTGACGTTTATATGCCGACCCCGTCCTCTGAGTTAGTAAAGAAATCTATATTATATTCCGCAAAAAAACTTTACAACCATCTCCCTCTACAACTTAAATCTGCAGCATTTTTCCCCAAATTCCGTAAACTGACAAAAGCCTACCTATCTGAAAGACCATATTATTCAGTAGAAGATTTTCTTAATCAATAACTAAGAAATTACAGTACCCTTTGCACAAGTAGTATTTTTATTATCATTTTTTTTTGTCTATATTTGGGTGTCATATGCAGCAGCTTAACTTTTAAACTTATTAATTACTAGGTAGACTATGCAATTGCAATTTACTTAAATTTTGCAATTGATTACTTCTGTTTAACTTCATTATTATTGTTATTATTGTAAATATATTGACGATTTATGTAATTTTAGTAAATTGGATTGTTATTGTTTTGTTGTCTTGACTTTTTATAAGCTTTGTCGATAAAATTGTACAATTTGTCATGACAATAAAGCATATTTCTATTCTATTCTAAGTAGTAAACGCGGCCAAGACTCACATAGAGTTGTAGAGCCAAATGATGATGATGATGATGATTTTATTTGATGCAAATTTGGGAATAAAAAACTCAAAAAAATCGTCCACCATATCAGCTGATATACTGCCCGATCCCGTTGAGCCTTTGTTTGATATTTTTTTATAAATTGCCAAATTTTAGTAGGGTGCGTGTTTTTATTAATATTGCTTATGAAAGATATCCAGCTATCTCGAGCTTTTTTAGAAAATAGTAATTTAGTTTGACTAGCTACATTTTGATATTGACAATAGTTTGTATAGTTTGAGACACGTTTATACTGGTCCAGGGCTTCTTTTCTGCGACGAAACATATCATAGCATTCGGTATCCCACCATATTGGACGTTGAGTTACTTGTTGTCTTGCTCTTTTTGGGGAATAGTTGCGGATGCTGCCTCTGAGACCTTTTCCATAAAAATAGAGAAGCTTAGTAGATTGGAGTTTAGATTTTGGTTTGTACTAATTAACGAATTTTCCAGTATAGTGGAGTATGCAGACCAATCAGCTAATTTATCATTCCATTTAGATGCTGGATTTTTATTTATTATAACTCTATCCCTAATAATTTCAAATTTGATTAAGCAATGATCTGAACCTAACGCATCTGGTACGACATCCCATACACAACAATCACTAGCCAAACTAGCAGAGCAAAATGTAATGTCTACCGCCGAAGGTAGCTCTTCTGGACGAGAAATTCTAGTTGGTTTACCATTATTGAGAACAACATAGTTATTGTCATCTAAGGCTTCTACTAATTGATTACCACATACTTTATTAATATGAGATCCCCAAAGTGTATGATGGCTGTTAAAATCGCCACAGAAGATAACAGGAGAATTAAATTGCTGAAAGATATTTGATCAATCTGATTTAGAAACATTTAATTTAGGTGATTTATACACCGATACTATTATGATATTTAAGGACGGAAATTTAACTGCGCAAAGTTCTAAATCTTTTTTATATGCAAAAGTAATCGGAAAATTTATAAATTTAATGTCTTGGCGAACTGCAATGGCAACACCGCCAAAGCCATTTGCACGATCCTGTCGGATAATCTTATACCCTTTTAGTTTAAAAGAATGGTTTGGTTTTTTGAAGGTTTCTGATAAAGCTATAATATCTACAGGATTATTGTGTAAAAAATTTAATAAACTTGGATGGTTTTTAGAGAAAGAACGAATATTCCATTGGATAACTTTAATGTTTTTACTACTTACTTACTTTCCGTGTCCGGAACACCAACAACTTTAAATTCTGTATTTCCAATGGTTGGCCACATAGATGGCCCTGTCATTTGCTATAATTAAGTCTTGTTCTGTGCAGGTCTCTCTCATCTCTGTGCATGATAGCAGATGCCGGCTGGTCTGAACCGCGCCACAGTCGCAGGTATCGTCCTCCTGGTATCCCCATTTTTTCAGGTTACTAGCACAACGTGAAACGCCGGTTCTTAGTCTGTTTAGCGCTTTCTAAGTCGGATACGGTAAATTGTGTCCAGCAGCCATTTCCTCTGAGGGAGGAAAATGTGTCGCGGTAGCTGACGCTTGCCATAGGTGTATTCGGCGCGTCTCTGGCGCTTCGGGGATGGATCTTGATGTTTTCAGGAAGCTTTTCCGAGATCTTAGTCTGCTTGGCTGAGTTTGGTGGTCATATAAGGGGTGTCTTCGGTCCGTCTCCTGCTTTTTCCGTTCTACCTCTGACGTGACCTTCCTCCTGATAGGTGGTGGAGCAATTCCAGCAATGGGGTATACCTCTTCGATAGGTGTCGGTTTCAGGCAACCCGATATTATACGGACCGTTTCATTTAGAGCCACGTCGACGTTCTTTGCGTGAGCAGAGTTTGCCCATACTGGTGCTCCAAACTCCGCGGCCGAAAAACATAATGCCAAGACAGAGTTCTATCCAGACGGACGCCAAGGTATTTTGGCGTTTTGTTGTGTTCCAGCATCTGACCACGCCATTCCACCTCCAGCGACCTTCGGACATGCTTGTTTCTCAGGTGGAAAGCACATACCTGGGTTTTTGTGGGATTGGGTTTCAGATGGTTTTTATCATAGTATAGGGCTAAGTCTCCCAGGGCATCTGTCAGTTTCACTTCGACTTCATTGAAGGTTTTTCTCTGAGCTGCCACCGCTGTATCATCAGCGTAAATAAATTGCCTTGTTTGTTGGTGTATGGGTTGGTCGTTGGTGTATATGTTGTATAGAATCGGCGCGAGGACACTTCCCTGTGGTAGTTCATTTTTTTGGTGCCTCCACCGACTGTTCTTGGACTGGAGCGTTACGTAGAAGCGTCTATTCTGGAGGAGACATTTCACTAACCTTGTTAGTCGGAAATCCTTTGTAGTTTCGTAGAGTTTTGCGAGTAGCCGTTGATGGTTAACTGTATCATAGGCGTCAGTTAGGTCTATGAACGCTACTCCTGTTATTTCCTTCCGTTCAAAACCATCTTCAATATGTTAGGTGAGATTAAGAATTTGACTGCAGCAGCACTTTCCGGGCCTGAGTCCTGCTTGTTCTGGAATAATTTTAGTCTCCACATATTCTGCGATCCGGTTCAGTATCATTCTTTCAAAGGCCTTGAAAAGGTGGCACAAGAGAGATACAGGTCTAAAACTCTTTGTATCCGCCGGATCCTTCCCTGGTTTTAAGAGGGCTACCACTCTAGCTTTTCTCCAGATTTTGGGGATTTGTAATGTACGGATGCAGCAATTCATCATTTTTACGAGCCACTCTACGGTTTTTAGTCCAAAGTTCTTTATTTGCTCTGTTCGTATGTCGTCCAGGCCAGCCGCTTTATTATCTTTCATTTGATGGATCGCGCCTCTCATCTCCTCTAGACAAAAAGAGGTACCTAGAACATCTCTTTCTTCGTCGATATTCCATTGAGCTCTCACCTTGTTCTTTCTTGATGTCGTCTTACCGTTCATTAGAAGATGATGGGCTATCTGATCGGGTGTGACTTCTGTCATGTTGACTGCCGGAGCAGCGGGATCGTTGCCAAGATTCCGAATCAGCTTCCAGGCACGTCTGCTGTTTTGTTTCATGTCCAGACTCGTGACCAGCTTGCACCACCTTTCCGTTCTGTTGGCGGATATCGCATGTAACATCTCCTCCCCAGCCTGTATTGTCGCTTCCGAGAAAGGGTCTTCTTCATATAGATGTTCGTATCTTTTAAGTAGGGGTTTAGATTCTTCATTGAGCCCCGCTATGTACTCAGTTCGACAACCTCTAGGGATAAATTTCCGTGATACTTGCTTTACGATTTCTACAAATTTATCGTATGAATCAGGGCAAGGTTCTAGCTGGGAAACTTCTTGATCCAATGTTTCAGAGAATTTTTCCCATTTTGCTTTAGTAAAGTTGAACCTTCTCTTGAAAGGAACAATTTCGTATCTGATTGCCGCGTTGGAAAGACAAATTATTGGTCTGTGCTGTGTCTTTGGGAGGGCGCTTCCAACTATTTTTGTCCTGGTCTCCAATTCTGTCGCTGAAAAATATATTGTCTGGGTTGTAACCTCTGCGCCATCTTCCGCTGTTGAACGACGCAGGCTGCTTTGGATCGTGAATAAGTTTTAGGTTCATGCTTTCAGCCCATTTTTCTAGTTCTTCGCCATTGGAATCTGTTTCGTTGTAACCCCACGCGACACTGTGACAGTTGAAGTCACCCAGTACGAATTTGATTTGCTGTGATTGAAAGTTATTCGGTTCCTCAAAAGCAAAGTCAGCGTTTGGTGGTTTGTAGATTGACGTTACTGTACAGGAGTTTATCTCCACTGTGAGGATCTCGATGTCATTTTGATCTGTTAGAGATGTGGATGCTACGTCGATATCTGGTCTGACGAAGACTGCGCTACCATATTGGTCGTGTGGTCTCTCCAGTATGAGCTTCATACCCCGAATCCTTGGTCTGCGGCTTGCAGTACCTCTATGGGTTTCTTGAACCAGTAGAACATCGACACCATGTTCTCTGCACATATTAGACAATAGGTCTTCTTTACCTGCTGATAGTCCTTCAATATTAATTGAGGTCGTCATCAAAAATGGCCTTGATAAAGACCGTTTTGATTTTGATTGCATCTGTGTTGTTGGTGCACCGGTGTTGAAAGGATTAGCCGACATTACTCGTTTCCAGGGGACGCCCGATTGTATTCACAAGTGATCACAATCTACGTGGAGGCTCCTTTCATGTCCCCCATGTTTTTACTCTTGTTTTTACTTGTTACATTGTTTATTGTTTTTACTATTGGGTGTACTTATCTTATTAGTGGATTGAATCATCAGAACAAGATTCAATATCGATTTCTGGAATTAGATTTGAAGGACTTAATATAGAGGAGATCATATTTCTAATATTTTCTTCTAAATTGTAATTTGTTTCGGATGCATCTGAATTAACTACTTGTTTAACTACGGTTATTATCTGACTTGTTAGTTTTTCCTTATATTGGATAAAGTCATCTCTGTGAGGATTTGGTATGATGGGATTATGTGAAGATTTGGTTTTTTTTTTTATTGAAAATGGGAAGAAGTAGGCAGAGACGGAGAAATAGGTGGAGACTTCGGAGCAGATGGCTTACGTTTTTTCACTTGTCTTTTGGGTGAAGTATTTCGAACAATGGGTTTACGTAGCAAAAAGCTGGAATTTGGAGTTTGGGACGTACTGGGGAGTGGCAGAGAGGGAAAATTAGTGGAATTATTAAGAACTGAAAATCTATTATTTGTAGAAATCTTGGCATAAGATGGATTATCATGCAATCTTTCAGCTTCTTTAAATGTAATATTTTCCGTGGCCATGAGTTGTTTGATATTGTTTTGTTTCTTATATACTGGACAATCTATGGATGTAGAGCAGTGTTCATTATTTTGGCAATAAATGCAGAATTTTTCGCAAGAAGAGTCTGACGTATGATTTAGGCTAGAACAGTTTCGACAGTGAGAAGATTTGGTTTTACATTGCTTGGCAGAATGCCCATATCGCAAGCAATTAAAACATTGAACAACGGGGAATATATATGGTTCTACAGAGAAATTGCATAAATTAATTTTTATATTTTGAGGAAGTTCATTTCCTACAAATTGGACAATAACCATTTGTCTGTTTACATATGAAATATTACCATCTTTATCTGTTACCTTTCGTTTCATGCGTTGAACTTGAACCACCTCTTTATTAGATATTATGGCATTTTTTAAATATTCCTCAGAAAAGTATGTGTCAATATTCCTCAACACACCCTTCTTGTGTGTAAAAAATTTGGGTATATACGCTACTAAGTTATTATTAGACATAATTTTATTATTAACTAGATAATTAGCTTTTTCATAAGACTTAAAAATAACTTTAACGCGATTAAGACCAATCGATTTGATATCAAGAACATCGGATTTTATATAATTGTCAGTCAACAAAACGTGACCAATCCGGATTGGGAAAATTCTTCCAAATGCTTATCAGTACTCTCAATATATACAAAATATGGACCTTTATCCTCAGTTCTATATCTATTATTTAAATCTATAAAATTACTTACATACCTATCCTCCTCTGCGTCCTTATTTTCGGGTGGCGAAGTGCCACCCGAGGTCTCATCCATTATATATTTTTTTAATCACTTACCTAACCTACCTATTATAAGCAATAAAGAAAATTAACAAAAAGAACACTAATTAACACAATAACACACAATACACCGAGAACTGCTCGTTTGTATCGTTAAAATCAAACTATTAAAATGCGGAGAATAAAAATTCGTGTCCACACTTTGACAGTTATTTGACAATGGCCGGCACCCTGTGGATATGTTATAAGGACCTCTTTTTGAGTAAGTTTGTGCAAAAAAAATCGAATCGGAATAATTTCGCTAGCGGGGACGACGATACTGCCCGGTCTAATAAGTAAGATTATGGACACTTGGTAATATGTAATATGAAAATTTATTTATGATTTACATTTTTAGGTATATTTTGAAACATATTAAAAAAGAAGCCACATCTCGATAAAAGGTGCCTTATCTAAAAAATACTAAGAGGCAAAACAGTTTTAAAAAGACTGTGTTTAACTATTGGTACCGCAGTAATAGTTTAATTGGAACGTACAAAATCATTTGAGGGGTTTAAAGGCACAAAACCCCCATAAATTTTGTATGTAAACGTATTAAAAAAGAAGCCGCATATCGATAAAAACTGCCTTATCGAAAAAATACTAGGAGGCAAAAAAGTTTTCAAAATATTGATTTTAACTAATGGTACCACAATAATAAATTAATTGGTACGTACACAAAAGTTTGGGGGGGTTTAAGGGAACAAAACCCCATAAAATTTTTAGGGGGTGCACAAATTTCACTATAACTTTTCTTTAAGATGTTGTTGCCATAAGAATGCCGCATGCCTATTTTAAATAAAAAATCTCTAATAGTATTCGATATATTCGAGAAAATCGATTTTCATTTTGTAACTTCAAAGGGCTGTAACTTTTTTTATGTGCATATATGTACTAAGGTAAGTTAGGTATTTTTGGTCCCAGAATATGTAGGTACTTTAATTTATGACCTGTATTTTTGTTACACCCTGTATGTAAGCAGCGGGGTTCCTACGTATAATTACTTAAATAAATTAGTATTAACCTTCCGCCGGTAACGTGAATTCTTGTAACAGAGTTGGTAACGTCGGGCTACGACACCGACTTTTTTAATAATGAATATCTTAGGTTGTGATTTTCTGTTAATATTTTGATGTGACTAATTAATGTTTAACATAACTATATAGGGTGAGGCAGATAACTGGCCTATTAGAAATATTAGAAATATATCGAGAACTAAAGGCAACAGAATCATGAAAATTGGAATAAAGGGGTTTTGAAGGATGGTCTATTAAATGAAAATATTTTCATCTCTTTGCAACCTCCGGTTATACCGGAAGTTGCTTATAACTTGGTTTTTTTAAATAGGATACCCTATATATTTTTACATTTTTGAATTATCTTCGATGTTTTCTTTCTTAAAATATAAGGTTTTGTAATATTATACAGGGTATTTTAAAAGATAATTACGTTTTTTTATTAATTTCGTAGCAAAATTAACACCCTGTAGAATTGTAGTAATTTGACATCTAAAACTCTACTTACGTTCAAATGATTTTTAATATACTCTAATATTGTTAAGAATCATTAGTATAGCTAAATTTTTAATTTTAGTATACAGGGTTGGTCGAAACTCGGAATGAGTATTTTCTGAGTTTTCTTAAATGGAACACCCTGTATTTTTGTATTGTAGTGAAATGATATTTTATAGTACT
Source organism: Diabrotica virgifera virgifera (assembly GCF_917563875.1). Taxonomy (NCBI): domain Eukaryota; kingdom Metazoa; phylum Arthropoda; class Insecta; order Coleoptera; family Chrysomelidae; genus Diabrotica; species Diabrotica virgifera. Next base: position 186,379,867 of record NC_065443.1, on the reverse strand, counting down.
TTTTTATTTCTTAAGCATTTCCTATACCTAACTGCTTTAATTTGTGAGTTATTGGTGATTCAAACTAAACATTAATTGCAACAAAAAATACGTAAAATTTTATTAGGTTGGCCGTGAAAATACTCAATCCCAAATAATTTTTCAGAAATAAATACTGTTGTGATCTTATTTTTGAAATCTGATGCTGTTCTCAGATGTAATTTATTTTAATTAATTAATTAATGATTATCTCATTAATCAAACAGATCAAATACCAATTTAGTGTCAATCTCAGGACTAAATTATAATATCAATTACAGTGGAACCTCGATAACTCGGATTAATCGGGACCGCGGCCGATCCGGGTTATCGAAAATCCGGGTTAGCCGGAGAATATAGTAAAAATTAATAAATAACCTCCATTACAATTACAAAAACATGAAACACATATGCACAGTACACATCTAAATTACGTATAGTTGTATAGAGTGTAGAGTTTTGTTCATTTCTTGGTAAAAAACTCAGTCATACTGTAGAGATGTACCGACACCATAATATGGTAGGTCTGGATCCTTCGTACAAAAAAAAATTGATAAATAGCAAGCTGAAAATTTGTTATTAGCTTAAGGGTGTCTAGTCGGACAAACATTAATATATGGGAACACTGGAACAGGGGAAGTTTTAACTGTGGAACAGGTTAAAAATTTGGAACGATCAGACCACGAAAACGGCACATGTATTTTTTCCGACAGAACAGACTTAAACTCTCCGAACAGAGATTAAACTCTCATGCAAAAATCAGACTGCTATTTATCACCAAATTGGCGTTTTAATGAGTGGAACATGTAGAATATGTCAAATGACAGGAATTATGACAGGTGATAAATAGCAGTCTGATTTTTGCATGAGAGTTTAATCTCTGTTCGGAGAGTTTATGTCTGTTCTGTCGGACAAAACAAATGTGCCATTTTCGTGTTCTGACCGTTCCAAATTTTTGACCTGTTCCACAATTAAAACTGCCCCTGTTCCAGTGTTCTCATATATCAAAGTTTATCCGACTAGACACCCTTAAGCTATTAATAAATGTTTAGCTTGCTATTAATCAACTTTTTTTTCATACGCGGGATCCAGACCTATGGTAGCATAATATCATATTATGATGCTGCAATAAATTTATTTTAAAGATTCGTCTTTATCAATCCTACCTAATGTTTCTAGTTTATTTTCCATTGTCACTGCAACATTTTTACGTTTTGTTACCATTACGTAGACAAAGCAAACACAATCTGAAGCACGATTACATTACAGAACGGAAGTGATTAATAGGCTGTACTACACACAATACAAGAATTTTTAAATAGTCACGTCTTTTTTAAACAATGCTAAGACAGTTTGACATAAATAAAGAAAAAGGAATACAGACAGGTGTCTGTTCTTTCCGATAAGCTGAGACGGTCGCTCTGGCTGCCGCCGTGTGCATGAATCATTTTTACTATTGTACTTATGTGTTCAAATTACACAAATACACATTATCTCTGAAATATTATTTGGCCTACATACATTTTTATTTGATAAAATTGTTAAATTGTTTATTTGTTAATTTTTGTCTGATGAAAATCGGTCCGGGTTAGCCGGACTTCCGGGTTATCGGGGGCCGACTTATCGGGGTTCCACTGTACTTACTTTCGTGGCTTCAACATATTTCTCAGTGGATTCCTAATCGGGATAGATAAAAGAGAGTAAAATAATACACACATATGAATTTAAATTAGAAATTATAAAATCGTTTATTTTATCTAAATGGCATTCAATGCTTAATATTTCTTATATCTTATCTTTCTATCTTTATTTAATATAACATTTACAAACATGGGAATCTTATTTCTCTTTGTCTCCAAAGTTATTTTATTTAAAATGAACTATTATGATTTATCAGTGATAAATTGATTTAGGTTTGATGAAAAAATTTTTAATAATGATTGTGTGCCTCAATTTTCAATGTGGTATTTAATACATAAACCATACATTCATGTCATAACAAAATAGACTGACCTTTACTGATGATTTGACAATGTCTTCACACAAAACACGTTTCCTCCTATCTTGGGTTGCGATCAAACGACTCGTACCAGCTTCCCAGTAAAGCCTCTGCTCCTTTCTGGAACTACGCCTCGTACAGCTCTCGTTCCTTCCTTCTCCTGATGCCGTGTTCTACCTTTTTCAAACACTTCAACAAAACCGGGATACTCTAGACTCAAGGAGTTATATACTATCTCGACTCGGCCTAACACTCGTTCCACAATATCTTACTTTTTAATTTTCACAAAAAAAAACAAACTAACTATACCGGCGTTTTACTTTTTTGTACACACCTCTCGAAAACTGGCCTTCGCCTTTCGATCGCCAAAAACATTCTGCCACACATCTCTCATCCATACTCCTACTTCCAAATTTCCCCTTCCAGCATTAAAAAAAAAATCAACCAATCCAAAGCAACTTTCAATTATCCGTATTCATCAATACAAACTTTTCCTCTTTCTAAATATGTCTTAATGGATTTCAAGAAAAAATATTATTCCCCATTTCAATTTTACTTTCTACATTAATACAACATTTACAAATTTAATGACCTATTATCTTATTCACTAGAGTATTAGTTAGCGGTGGTTAATGACAAATCCTTCCGCGAACACTTTCTTTGTACACATCACTCTAATTGTTTATTTGAGTCGTATTGTTCCCGAGTTCGTAAACACTTCTCCGAATCACTCTCTTAAAATCTACCTATATATAATTTGTTTTATACAGGGTGTTCCAAATTTACATGCCCGTGGTCGAGAAAAATGAAAACCTTTATTTTAATTTGACTTTAATTTATAATTATAAACTTGTATTTCTTATATCAATTAGGAATATAACAATACATATTAATCCAGACTGGTCCTTAAAATTACCAATAATGGTTTAGCTATCGAAATACCTACTTAGTTAAGATTGTTGGTGCGATTAACAATCAAGCACAAATTAAAGCAGTTAGGTATAGGGAATGCTTAAGAAATAAAAAAGTACCATTAAATATCATTTCATTACAATACTAAAATACAGAGTGTTCCATTTAAGAAAACTCAGAAAATACTCATTCCGAGTTTCGACCAACCCTGTATACTAAAATTAAAAATTTAGCTATACTAATGATTCTTAACAATAGTAGAGTATATTAAAAATTATTTGAACGTAAGTAGAGTTTTAGATGTCAAACTACTACAATTCTACAGGGTATTAATTTTGCTACGAAATTAATAAAAAAAACGTAGAGGAAAGTCGCCAATTATGGAATACCATTTTGTTTTGAGGAAATAAAATAATACCTTTATAGAAATGAAAACAATTTAATGTTATGACACATCAGTCATACATTTTTATATAGTAATTAAAAGCCTTCTATTAAATATCTTAATTAACAAAAAAAAATCGAACAAAAAAACAAAATCACAAATGAGTAACCAAATATGGAATAGGTACCCATATATGGAATATAGGCATAAACCAACATATCAATAACAAAAATAGACATAAACATCTGAGATCAAATAAATTCAAATACGAAAATTGTGAAAAATGAAAGAAGTAGCTGCTTAATTCACTTGCAGACATCACATATCCATGTATGAAAGTCTAGACCAGCACAATCATAATGAGCCCACTTACACTTAATCCACTATTCCATAATTAGGCACAAACGACTGTCCATATTTGAATTTGTACATTAGTTCAAACTAGTATCAACATTTTTTCAAGTCGTAATGTTTTAATTACAGAAGGTCAAAAAATATCAAAATTAAGGTACTATTAATATACGCAATGGCATAACAAGTCTGTATTCATGCATAATAACCAATAATACTCGTTGAATATACCTTTGAAATTTTCTGCGAGATGATAAAACAAAACGCGTCTCTCAGACACGTATCGTTTGCGCATCTGACACAGAAATGTGAATACGATAATAAAGAGAGCGACTGAAATAGAGGATGGTCTTGTAGTGCGCTTTCAACTTATATTTTCGGAGAAATCAAGGAATTCCATATTAGGGCACTATTCCATATTTGGTTACTTTCCTCTAATTATCTTTTAAAATACCCTGTATAATATTACAAAACCTCATAATTTAAGAAAGAAGACATCGAAGAGAATCCAAAACTGTAAAAACATACAGGATGTCCCATTAAAAAAAACGAAGTTATAAGTAACTTCCGGTATAACCGGAAGTTGCAAAGGGATGAAAATATTTTCATTTAATAAAAAATCATCCTTCAAAACTCCTTTATTCCAATTTTCATGATTCTGTTGCCTTTAGTTCTCGAAATATTTCTAATAGGCCCTTTATTTGCCTCGCCCTGTATTTAAATAAAAATATAGTAAGAAATGATCAATATTTATTTATATTCGGGAAAAAAAATGCGCATTAAAAAAATTGGCTTCTTTTAGGCTTCTAACATAATTGACAAACAATTTACAAAAGCATGTCAAGTTTTTGAATACAAGATATCAACAAACATATCGACAAGGGTTGAAATGTCACAAAAAAATTAAATTATTCAACAAATGTCCAACACAAACTGAAATTATTGTCCGTTTTTTCCTCATTTTTTTATACACTCCACTGCACCGCACTGTACGGTTCTGGTTCGGAATTAGCAACAATTTCGTCAAAAAGTTATTGCAACCTGATTTGTTCTCTTTCATAATCAATATTCACATACAACTCCTAAAATTAATATCTATTATTGAAACTGACTATGGACCAAAAACAACAAAAAATTACCGTTAAGTATAACATAAATGGTAACCTCGGTCTCTCACACCGTCAGGTCAAATAACATATGAACTATCCACACTTGGCCACAGATTTTTCAAGACTAAATTAGTGTAGGAAACAAAGGTTGAACCTTGCAAAATGGACACAAGTCAGGTTTTATTTTTTTTCTGGTATATCAAGGAGTGTTTATTATAAGACTAACTTTTTCTGAAAAAATTTCGCCCCGGAACCCCCCTTTTTACCCCTTTAAAGGGGTAATTTGTGGTTTTTGTGGAACGTAGCCATTCCTGTACCTTTTACAAAAAATTTCTTTTATAAAAATATGAAGGGGACTATATTTTCTAAGATTTATTTCCCGACAGCATCTGTCTATCATCCACCGTTTAGCGGGGGTGGCGCCCCAAAATTGACAAGTTTTTAAAAAAGATGTTTTTAAAAAATATATATTTTTCCCTAACTGTAACGGAAATTAAGAAGAAATCCTGCGGCAATTATTCACAAATAATTGATTGATTTTTTGGTATAGGTTTCACTTAAGAGTAATAGCCCTTTTTTTAATTACAGGGTGTTACATTTTAAAAAACCCCTTTTTATACCATCTGAACCGTTTATGCTAGCGTAAAAAAACTTTCAGCGATTACCCATGTACTGGTGCTATTTACAAATTTGTATAATGCACCCCCATTTTTTTCCCGGAACCACCCCAAAAAAAAAGAAGAAATAATAAATAAAGTGATTTTCTTGGAATCCTTCACACACAATGCCCTATATTAATATGCTTCATATATCATTTTGTGCTCGTTATTATTATCCATGCATAGACACCAAAAGCGATTTCCTAGTGCAACCCCTGTAGCCAAAAAAATAAATAAAATGGGGGGTTAAATTTTTTTTTGTTTTTGCTTTTTGATCCATATGGGCATATGCTTCATCAATAGTGCTTTTTAAAAATATATATATATGGTTATTGCAACATCCCTGCGGAAACCACCCCTATCCTTGAAAATATACTGCAGAAACTACCCCTATCCCTTGGCGAGCATGTTTTTACGATTTTCTCATTACCTATGCATTCTTTTTAAACAAAACTTATACAAGGTTAAAGACCCCTATTTACTCTAAAAATTAGGTCCTATTCATTTTTTTCGTATAAACAACCGTTACGGCACAGTGGCGCCATAAACCTCATATATGCTTTGACGGGCTCCAGTTTTTGTTTTTTATTTCGTCATCTGTTCGTTTTATTGATAAAGTACTTATGTAAAATAAAACAACACAGTGTAACCTACAAATTATGACCTATGCACATTTTACATTCTTTGCGCCCCAAAGCCACAGTGGTGGCCCAAAATAAATTTTTGCATATTTTCGCCACCTACACGTATTTTATTGCATTATTGCTAATTTAATAGCACAATATTCACCCTTAAGTGGTCACTAAGCAGTGGCGGATCCAGGGAGGGGTGATCACCCCCCCTCTCAAACCAAGTGATATTCTATTTAAAGATTATAAAAATATTCATTTATTTTTATAGAAATACTTTTATACAGCGTGTCGACTTAAGTTGGAAACATATGGGAAACTTTTTTATTATTAATTTTACGAAAAAAAGTTATTCTTCATAAAAAGTTCTGCATGCTCTAAAACCTAAGATTCAATTATCATATATCAAATTTTGTCAATATTATACGAGGTCTGTCAAAAAATATGAATTTCGTTCAGGGGTAAAGTCCGGGGTAAAGTTATTTCTCTGAATATCGAAAATTCTTATTATGAAAAGTTGTTTGGAATTTAAAACCAAGATCAAATATCCAATTACATGCTTCCAATTGAAAATAAAAATTTCCAAATTTTTCTCAAATTTATGGATACTTAACTTCGTTTTTATTTATTACCCATATTATAACTCTTTTATTATTAATTTTACGAAAAAAAGTTCTTCTTCATAAAAGGTTCTGCATGGTTTAAAACCTAATATGCAACCATCAGATATAACATTTTGTTAATTTTATACGAGGTATGTTAAAAAATATGAATTTCACTCAGGAGTAAAGTACCTTTATTTTTCACAATATTGAAAATTGTTATTAAAAAAGTTGTTTAGAATTAAAAACTATGTTTCAATATGTAATTACATCCTTCTAATTGAAATATTGTGAAATATAAAGGTATTATACTCATGAGCGAAATGTGATATCTGATGGTTGCATCTTAGGTTTTAGACCATGCAGAGCTTTTTATGAAGAAAAACTTTTTTTCGTAAAATGAATAATAAAAGACTTCTCATATTAATTTGTAATAAATAAAAATGACGTTGGGTATTCATAAAGAGAAAAATTTCTAAATTTTTTTTTCAATTAGAAGCATGTAATTACGTATTTGATCTTGGTTTTTAATTCCAAACAACTTTTCATAATAAGAATTTTCGATATTCAGATAAATAAAGGTACTTTACCCTTTAACGAAATTCATATTTTTTGACATACCTCGTACAATATTGATAAAATTTGATATATCTTGACTGAATCTTAGGTTTTAGAGCATGCAGAACTTTTTATGAAGAATAACTTTTTTTCGTAAATTAATAATAAAAAAGTTTCCCATATGTTTCCAACTTAAGTAGACACGCTGTATATTATATTATTATTTTTATAAGAATGGCGTACTTTTTATGCTTTAGCGACAGTGGCGGATTCAGCATCGTTAAGAGGGGGGTGCCAATTGGCTAAATTTTTATAAAAATAAATGAATATTTTATAATCTTTAAATATAATATCACTTGGTTTAAGAGGGGGGTGATCGCCCCCATCACCCCTCTCTGGATCCGCCACTGCTTAGTGACCACTTAAGGGTGAATATTGTGCTATTAAAGTAGCAATAATGTAATAAAATACGTGTAGGTGGCAAAAATATGCAAAAATTTATTTTGGGCCACCACTGTGGCTTTGGGGCGCAAAGAAAGTAAAATGTGCATAGGTCATAATTTGTAGGTTATACTGTGTTGTTTTATTTTACATAAGTACTTTATCAATAAAACGAACAGATGACGAAATAAAAAACAAAAACTGGAGCCCGTCAAAGCATATATTATGAGGTTTACGGCGCCACTGTGCCGTAACGGTTGCTTATACGAAAAAAATGAATAGGGCCTAATTTTTAGAGTAAATAGTGGTCTTTAACCTTGTATAAGTTTTGTTTAAAAAGAATGCATAGGTAATGAGAAAATCGTAAAAACATGCTCGCCAAGGGCTAGGGGTAGTTTCTGCAGTATATTTTCAAGGACAGGGGTGGTTTCCGCAGGGATGTTGCAATAACCATATATATTTTTGAAAAGCACTATTGATGAAGCATATGCCCATATGGATCAAAAAGCAAAAAACTAAAAAAAATTTCAACCCCCCCCCATTTATTTATTTTTTTTGGCTACAGGGGTTGCACTAGGAAATCTCTTTTGGTGTCGATGCATGGGTAATAATAACGTGCATAAAATGATATATGAAGCATATTAATAAAGGGCATTGCGTGTGAAGGATTCCAAGAAAATCACTTTATTTATTAATTCTTCTTTTTTTGGGGTGGTTCCGGGGAAAAAATGAGGGTGCAATATACAAATTTGTAAATAGCACCAGTACATGGGTAATCGCTGAAAGTTTTTTTACTCTAGCATAAATGGTTCAGATGGTATAAAAAGGGGCTTTTTAAAATGTAACACCCTGTAATTAAAAATAGGGCTATTACTCTTAAGTGAAACCTATACCAAAAAATCAATCAATTATTTGTGAATAATTGCCGCAGGATTTCTTCTTAATTTCCGTTACGTTAGGGAAAAATATATATTTTTTAAAAACTTCTTTTTTTAAAACTTGTAAAATTTGGGGCGCCACCTTCGCTAAGCGGTGGATGATAGACATATGCTGTCGGGAAATAAATCGTAGAAAATATAGTTCTCTTCATATTTCTATAAAAAATTTTTTTGTAAAAGGTACAGGAAGGGCTACGTTCCGCAAAAACCACAAATTACCCCCTTTAAAGGGGTGAAAAGGGGGGTTCCGGGACGAATTTTTTTCAGAAAAAGTTAGTCTTATAATAAGCATCCCTTGATATAACAGAAAAAAAAATAAAACCGGACTTGTGTCCATTTTGCAAGGTTCAACCTCTGTTTCCTACACTAAATAGTGTGATGAGAATTTGAAAGCTACCTGGCCGCGCGGACAAAAAATATGCGCATTTGAGTTTTACCGCGAAAAATCCATTACGTCGGTGTCAGGGACCGTACGTTACCACTCGAAGGTTAAAAAGATTTCATTGTTCGATCTTATTTTTTAGGATTTACGTTGGAAAACTTTATCAAAGACGATGTAGAGAATGCTACGTTAACTGTACTTGAAGGAACAATCGTGTATGAGATAGAAAGTACTGACACCCTTCAGTCAGAAGGAATAACTTTGCACAAAGACCAAAGTACACCTGTTGAAATAGATGCTTTCCACAAAATCCATACTATAAGTAATACTCCTTCTCGTCTTATGTATACATTTTCAAAGAAAGATAATAATATATCTGAAACAGAAGCGGCATTTGCTCCATTTCCACTTATTGAAAATATGTCGGAGATAATACAGTCAGCTTTAATAATGTGGACACATATTAAAAACTCAGTTTTAAATATTTTCTTTGGAACACCATATACATTAAGATCACGAATATAAGGCATAATAGATTTTCTCTTTTTATTTCTTGTTGACCTTATTTTGAACAAATATTTTCTAAGTAGCGATGTTCCATAAAATGATACTATTGGTACAATGAAGATTTAATGGCATGACTATGAAAGTTGAAGAAACATTAGATACACAATTGACGTATGTATGTTACTTGTTATATTTGGTTGGTTCAGGTAGGTATATTAATTTTTTAAGACTATCCACTGTATTGAACATAAAGTTAATTAATAACAAGAAACAAATATAAACTATATAATAGTTATTTATGTATTAAGAGCGAAAAGTGATACATTATTGCTTGAGAGTAATAGTTCCCGCGCGACGTGTAGCGGAGCGCGGTAATTACTCGAAAGCAATAATATCACTTTATGCTTGTTACAACATTTTTTCTACAATCACTTAATAAAATTAAACTATTTTTAAATCATTAACTTTAGGAGTTTGAATATTCAATTTGTTATTATTGTTAGGATCTATGGTTGCTACGGACGACGCGCGTTAATGAGTATGAATTTTCAATTTGTTTGTATTGTATGGTGGTATGGTTGCTACGGACGACGCGTGTTTTTCAAAATTTAACGCGCTAGAGCGATAAGGTGACGGTACTCAGTAAACGTCAACTTTTTGTTGCCATTGACATGCGAAAAAGTCTTCTTTATCAAGTGATTGTAGAAAAAACTAATTATTTGTTTAAATAACTATAATAAAGGTTTGTAACGATAAACTATTACAGAAAATTGAAATACGATGGTAAAATAATATTTCAATTAACTGTGATAGTCATCCTTTATGCCAGTCTAGCTCAATCTCTCAGGTTGTAAGTACGTATTGTCATATCAAAAATATGAACTAAATTATGTATTATTAAATCAAACATATATACAAAATCTTACCGAAAGCTAACAATTATTTAGATTATACTTATGGCTTTTCGTATTTAGCTGTGGTTTCTTGATATATTGACTGCTGGTTCTGCAATTGACTCTGCTCCGAGATGTTGTGGCCACCATGTCTAATGCAGTTGGCTGGTGTTGGTTAGATGCATCTTGATTTCATCGTGGTTGTCTCGCCGGCGATAGAAGATTCAAACTCAGGAAGTCCCCCCGAGAAACGGCTGGTTTGTGTTTTTTCCACAAAAATAGGATACAGGCTATGTATTAGTGACATCAAGAAGCAATGAAAAGTTTCCTTGCCATTCTTCAAAAAATAATCGAAAAGTAGCAGATGATAAATGGAGTTATTAGTGATATTAAATAGTTAAGTTTTATACGATTCCTATGTGCATATAAGTATATCAAATATAAAATCGACACGTCGTTTGGAGAAGTGAGGGTAAATGATTATAAGAACTAACAATATAAGCTAACTATGAATATAATCGAACAGTAACATAGTATAAACCACATACGGCTCAGAAACCTGGACACTCACTAAAAGAGAGGAAACATTGCTAGCCACCTTTGAAAGAAAAATCTTGCGACACATATATAAGGGCACAAAAGAAAATGGAATTTGGCGAAGAAGGTACAACTTTGAACTATACGAAATATACCAGGATCCAGATATCATAACATTCATTAAAATAGGACGGCTGCGTTGGATGGGACATGTAGAAAGAATGGAAGAAGGCGAAATACCAAACAAAATATTCAAACAGATGCCAGTAGGAAAAAGAACAAGAGGAAGACCGAAGCTGAGATATTTAGAACAAATAGAAAATGATACAAAAACCTTAAAAATAAAAAACTGGAGAAAAAAAGCACGAAACAGATCAGAGTGGAGAAGAATCCTGGAACAGGCCAAGACCCAAAAACAATACAATGTCGAGCCAATGATGATGATGATGAACATAGTATAAACTACTCTCTACAATTTGAATGTCTGTTGAAAAATAAGTAATTAACAAGGAGACATCTCCTTAAATATGAATAATTGTTAAATTCTCAGACCATAGGGTGACTGAGAGACTTCGGTCGATGGCCGTTTCGTACAGAGTATCAATACAGTATAATTATCTCTTTCTCTCTCTCACACACACACACACATACACACACCCGAGGGGTGAGGTACCTCTTCTTCTTCTTCTTCTTCTTAACTCTGGCGAGACTCGTTAGTCTCTGGCACTTGATCATAAGACCTTTGTACCAAACCCTGTTCTTCTCCTTAAACTTTAATAAGTCCTGTGGCCTCAACGAAGGCCAGCAGTTTTCTTATTGGTAGTTTTAGGATCTCTTCTAGTTCAAACCTCATTTGACCAGTGAATTCCTGCCTTCACCATCACCTAGCACACTGCAATGGCATAGTATGTGTACGGCAGTTTTTCGCACTTTCTGCACCATGGTTCATTCACCTTACCTAGTTTGTATAGGTGATTTTTTAAACGGCAATGTCCAGTCACCATTTCAGTGACTGTTTTAATCTCTCGTTTAATGAGGTTCACCAAACTGTTCGAGAGTTTTTTATCAATATTCTTGATTATTTTTTTAGTCTGGATTTGCCCTTGAGTGGTTCTTCGTTTATGTTGATGATTCTTTATCAGCCATTTCTGAACCTCGTTTTTCATAGCATCTTTAGTGACGCCACAGAAAGGTTCTGGGTCTTCAAAAGTTTCTCTCGAGCCTTGTCTCGCTAACATGTCTGCTCTTTCGTTCCCATGCACCCCTTCATGACCCGGCACCCATATTAAAGACACTTTATTGTCTTTTGCCAGGTTATTGAGGAGATCTTTGCAGTTTCTTCACCAGTTTTGATTTGGTGAGAGGGTTCTTTACAGCCAGAATAGCCGATTGGCTATCTGTGTAAATGTTGATTCTATTAGCTATAGGGTCTTCATCAATGATTTCATCAATACAGGCAACCAAAGCAAAAACTTCAGCCTGGGTCACCGTTGTATGTTGACCTAGGCTGTAAGATTTATTATAGTTACATGTTTGCCCAAAGACTCCTGATCCAGTACCATGGGCAGTTTTAGATCCATCAGTGAACCATATTAAATCCCCATTAATATATGGGACTTTTTGTTCTCTAGATGGTATAATTGTGTTAATCTTCTCAGTGAAGATTAGTCCTGGTGTCATCATATCTGAGTTCATCATAAAGATGGATTCCTCTAGTATAGTCCCAGTAATGTTTGTGTGGCTATTCAATGCATAATTTGGCCTCCAAGTATTGTTTGCTTTGAATCTCAGAATGGTCATAAAGGCTACCGCCGAAATATATAATTCCAGCGGAGGGAGACCTGTGATAGTCTCTAATGAAGCCGTTCCTGTAATATTCAAGGCTCCTGTTATATTTAGAAGCGCTTGTCTTTGTAGGGTGGTGAAAGTGGTCACACAAGATTGCAAAGCCGTCTTTCTCCACCAGAGTACTGACCCATAAGTGACTGTCGGTCGTATCACTGATGTGTACAACCAACATATCACCTTTGGTTTCAATCCCCAAGTTTTACCTACAACTCGTTTGCAGTTCCAGAAGAGTCGCTTAGCCCTATTAGTTATATTGGTAATACGAGTATTCCAATTGAGTTTCGAATCCAGGGTTACCCCTAGATACTTAACCTCATTGGTTCTTTCCAGTACCTCTCCAAATAATTTCAGCTCACTCAGTCCAGTAAGCTTCCTCTTATTTGTAAAGACTACCAGTTTAGTTTTAGAAGGGTTCACGGAGAGGTTCTCTTTCAGACACCAGTTCTCTATGTAGTGAAGGGCATATCGCATCCGATATGCAACAGTGCTGGGAAATTTTCCCTAGTTACTATTACGATACCATCTGCGAAACCCTGGATCCAGATTCCTTGGGCGCTTAGCCCATGAATCAGATCATCGATAACTATGTTCCATAATTACGGTGACAATACACCGCCTTGAGGGCATCACTTAGTTGCCCTCAGATTTATGGTATCTTCATGCGTATCTGTGGATATTATTCTGCTCTGAAGCATCTGAATAATCCACTTGCGTGTTGTGTTGTTGATTTTCTTCCTCACCAGTGCGCTTTGTGTAGACTCGATTGAGGTATTATCAAATGCACTTTCTATATCTAAAAATGCAGCAAGGGCGACTTCTTTCTGATGCAGACTCCTTTCGAGCTCCGACACTAGATTGTGCATGGCGGCTTCACCTGATTTCCCTGCCTGATACGCCCATTGCCGTTGGTGCAGTGGATTTTCATTTAAATTGTTTTTCTTGATGTGTTCATTCAAGATTTTTCCATGGTTTTTAACATGAATGAGGTCAGACTTATAGGCCTGTAGGATTTTGTTAAGGTGTAATCTGTTTTTCCTGGTTTGGGAATAAACGCCACCCTTGCCCTTCTCCGAGCTTTGGGAATGTATCCCAGAGCATGGTTAGCTCTAAATATTGTGATCAGGGGACCCATGATTATTTCCAGGTTCTCCTGGAGAAGCTTAGGAAATATATCACCCGGTCCCGTAGTTTTATAAGGTTCAAAAGTTTCAATAGCCCATCTGACCTTGTGAGAACCAAAGATCTCGTCAGAGGTCAGTCAGTCCCTTTTGGTTGGGCTATTGTTTGCTTGATGATTGCTATTACCAGTCAATTGCGTCGACCCTGGAAAGTGAACACTTAAAAGATGCTCTACAGCCTCCTTCTCTGTGTCCATAACTTCCCATTGGGCAATTTCATTGACTTGAAAGTCTTTTAATGTAGAAATTCTCCAGCATGTTACAGTTTCTTCAAATGAAGAATTCCGCTAAGTTTGCAACTTGTTGCAGATGATTTATTGAGGAATATTTATATACATACTGAGTTATTTATTAAGCAAAAAATCTTTGCTGACCAAAGCTGACTTTTTTACTTTTCCCATTTTAAAACTTGGTTAACAGAAAACGTTTGAACATTCTTGCCATCATTTTGTAAATAGGTTGTAAATAAAGTTTATGTTAGAAAAAAGAATCTCAAAAGTATATTGAAATACTCCACTTACCTCCAGAAATAGCATCCATTATAAAATAACAGAATAATACACGTCTATAATTTTAAACGAAATCCTAACAATGCCGTAATTGTATAACACACTTTAATTTTATTCTGTCCGCTTTCGTTCAATCCCAACTTTAGACTAATAAAAATATGTGATATGCTTGTATTGTTCTACCCTCAATGGTAGTTTATGATCCTCAGAAACCTACCGAGCAAGATTCATATAAAATTTCTCGGAATATAAACTTGAATTTTTGCATTTTGGCCAGATTTTCGGCAAAATTCACCACTGTGCGGGGGTGGAGGGGTAAAGAGTGTTCGAGAAAGTACCTCAAGAAGGCATGAGGAGATGATAGCTAGAGATGAGCGTGGATTGTTCCAGAATAACGTACCTATATATAACCGATAAATTTTGTAAATAGAGTTAGTTTAAGCTAGAGATTTGTAAAGTAAACTTGGATACATAAATTAATAAAGTCGCATATAAATACGAATCGCTCGTTTAATTGTCACAGTGGTGTTAACGGTGTGGGGTGTAAATAAATTAAAAATGAACTTTAAAAGACTTTTTAATTTTATTCGTCGGGAATAATTAAAGTGCGTTAATTGTTCGGTATTCGGAAATACGTGTAAAAACATTTTGAGAAGTACGTGTGTTCCGACCAAAGATGTTGCTAGAAGAACTTTCCGTAAAACAGCCCCGTGAACAATTATAAGAGCACGAGTTAGATGCCAGTGGGTCCAAGAAAGTCCTGAAAGCACGACTGGAGGAGGTCCTCAAGAAGAATGGAGATGACCCAGAGACGTTCCACGTCCAGTCAGCGGAAGAAGCAATTTTATCTAAATTCGAAAGTGTTTCTCAAAAGATAGATGAAACTTCTAGAAAGAACAATGAGAAACTTGAAGAAGTTTGTAAACAGAACAACGAGAAATTTGAAAGTGTTTCTCAAGTAATTAAAGAAGTTTCTAGACAGAACAACGAGAAATTTGAAGATGTTTCTAGAACATTCGATAAGATACAAAAAGTGCAAACTACAATAAAGAAATGCTAGAAGAGAAGATCAAACAATTAGAGAGAACGATAGCCGACACAAAAGTGCAACCGTCAGTTAATGCAGTAACTTTAGATCCTGTAGTGAAAGATGAACTACCGAGAGACGAAACGTCGCATAATATGAGATTCAAATTACCACCATTTGATGGAAAGTCTTCTTGGCCCATATACCTAGAAAATTTGAAGCTATTGCGACCGCCAAACATTGGACCGAACAAGAAAAGGCTGTTTCCTTGACTGCTGCTCTACGAGGTGATGCTGCAGACACTTGAAGCTTTGAACATTGAAGACGAGGTCAAGCAATTCCTAAGGGTCAAGAAAAATGTTACCAGTTCTTGTTCACTCGTCTGGAAAAACGCTATGGAGATGCTCATCTAAAACAAGTCTACAAAGCACAACTGCGAAGTAGGAGTCAACCGATGTTGCTCGTGTGGTGCGGTTGGCTTATCCGGAGGTGCCAGACAGCGTTTTAGAAGAAATTGCGGTAGATACCTTCGTCAATGGGTTGAAAGAGAGTGAACTATCGAAAGCTTTACGACTAGCAAGACCGAAATTTTTAGATGAAGCACTTGTTATTGCCTTGGAAAACGAAGCAGCTAGCCAAGCTTCACGAAACAATCGAGTACTAATCGTGGAAAAAGGCGATGAAAGAAAAGATGAACGTTTGGAGGAAATAATAGGGAGGGTGATTCGTGACACGATGCCGAAGAGACGCGTGAAGAGGGCTGGTAGAGTTCGTTCAAATACAGATGCTTCCTCGATACGGTCATGCAGTGAAAGTTGTAATCACCGGCTTAAAGTAGAGGAACAGCTTTGCCCTGTGAGACGAACCACCTCGAGAGAACTCTTGAGAGAGAACACCAAAGAGAACTCTTGACCGACCCTCGTATAACGGTACACAACTTGAGCCGTGTAAGAATGACGCTATCGAATGTTCGCGGTGCCGGCGGAGGGGTAAAGAGTGTTCGAGAACGTACCTCAAGTAGGCGTGACGAGCTGATAGCTAGAGATGAGCGTGGATTGTTCCATAATAACGTAACTATATATAACCGATAAATTTTGAAAATAGAGTTAATTTACGCTAGAGATTTGTAAAGTGAACTTGTATAAATAAATTAATAAAGTCGTATATACATACGAATCGCTCCTTTGATTGTTACAATACTCAAGTTTTCAAGACTTAAATAAGAGTGCATAACATCGAGGAAGATAAGTGGCCCCAGTATTTGTTAACCTATATAGGGTTTGACATTGTGTCATTATTAACAGAGTTACGTTTTCCAGAAGAGATAAAAGATTAAACCTTGGGGAATTGGTGAAAATGGTGCAGGAACACGTTGAACCTGACCATTCTGAAATGGCAGAGACCTATAAATTCATGTTAAGGGTCCAGAAAGAGTCAGAGAGTATCAAGGAATATGTGACTGCTCTAAAATCTTAGGCAAAAACGTGCAATTTCAATAATTATCTAGATAGAGCCCTTAGAGATAAGTTCGTCCATGGATTAAGAAATCAAACAATTATTAGGAAGTTATTCATTGAAGTAAATCTCACCTTCCAGAAAGCTGTTACCATTGCCAAAACCATGGAACGAAACTCAGATGGTAGCGCAAAAAGGGGAGTGTAGAGAAGTTAACAAAATTAAATATCGAGTTAAGGAGAATGAATATGCCAGTATGGTTTACCATTGTTGTGGAAAAACGGACATATAAAGCCAAATTGCAGGTTTAAGGATGATGAGTGTTATAATTGTAGGAAAAAAGGACACCTAGCTTTGATTTGTAATAATAAAAGTATCACCGAATAATAATCACCGCAAAGTGAAGGAAGTCAGCGCAAAGGGACAGGAACGTACTTCAAAGAAGGAAGAAGGCTATTCAGTGCTACAAGTGTATTCTGAAGTAGATATGTCTCTGGAAAGCGAAAACATC
The DNA here is from genome assembly GCF_917563875.1 of Diabrotica virgifera virgifera. Lineage (NCBI taxonomy): Eukaryota > Metazoa > Arthropoda > Insecta > Coleoptera > Chrysomelidae > Diabrotica > Diabrotica virgifera. The sequence continues at coordinate 186,362,419 of NC_065443.1, read as the reverse complement.
TTTGGTGGTGTGTTCGATAGTGTTAGTGAGTATAGTGAAGTGCAGTTTTGTGCAGAGAAGCCTGGAGTAGAGAATGGAGTTATTATGCAGATTACGAAGCTGAGAAATAAAAAGCCAGATCCATGGGAAATAAATTTAAATATTAATGGTACTGGTGCATTATTTAAGATTGATTGTGGAGCTGATGTTACTTTGATGTGTGAAAGGTATGTTAAAATGTATTTACCTGATTTAAAGTGGGAAAAATCTAATTCGAAACTCAAGGTATATGGAGGAAAATCTATTAAAGGTAAAACAGAGGTTAATGTTAAGTCTTTAGGTAAAAGTTATTTAGCACCTTTAGTTATTGTAGAAAGGGTGGTAGGAAACCACTTTTAGGAAGGGATTTGCTTAATGTTATTGAAATTGACTGACCTTTTATAAAACACCAGGCAAGCGAGAGAAATATTAGGGTTAAAAATTAATTGGAAAATGATTTACAGTTATTGTTAAATAAGTATAAAGAATTATTCTCAATTACACCTGGTGAAATAAAAGGTCCTACGGGTAAATTAAAAATGAAGCCAAATGCTATTCCTAAAATGTGTAAGCCAAGGAGGATTCCATATTCCATTGAGAGTTTAGTAAAACAGGAATTAGATTAGTAACAGAGGGTAAAATGATAAAAGTTATAAATGAGGAGGTTAATTGGGCTACTCCTATAATACCCATTGTTGAAAATAAAATGTTAGAATTTTTAGGGACTATAAAATTACCATAAACTCATATATAGAGATGGTGAGTTACCACGTAACGTATGGCTTACCTGAGAATTAACGCCAAACCATTTAATATATAAATCATAAACGTATATGCCCCAACTGAAAGTGCTGCTGCGGAGGAAAAAGACAAATTGTATGAGGAACTCGAACGAGAAATGGAGAATTTACCTAGAAGACACAATACTGGTAATGGGAGATTTTAATGCCCAAATAGGTAAGGAAGACTGCAATAACCAAGTAGCAGGTAAGCACACAATACACGAAAAAACTAACGACAATGGCTAACGATTATGTAACCTAGCAGCTAGTACCAATGTGATTATCATTAGTACAAAATTCGAACATCCTAAATACCATAAAGTGACGTGGATTTCCCCAGACCAAAAAACATGGTCACAAATAGACCATATTCTGATTACAAGAAGGAAGCAAACATCGGTAACAGACGTGAGGTCCTACAGAGGTGCACATGCAGACACAGACCATTTTATGGTGACTGCAAAGGTAAGACAAAAAGTCAAAAGAACTCTAAAAACACGACAACAACAAATAAATGGCACGTAGAAAAACTGAATGCTCCAGACATAAGTATTAAGTATGCTGATGACATGAACAAAAAACTGAAGGAACAATCTAAACCTGCAAAGGATATAGAAACAGAATGGAGAAATATAAAAAAATGTATAAATGAAACAGCGGAAGTACACGTAGGGATAAAAAGAAACAAAAAGAGACAAGAATGGTATAACGAAGAATGCCATAACATGCTAAAAAGAAGGTAGAAATGAGACAAATGTGGAAAAGAACAAATAGACAGGATTATAGGGAAGAATACAATTGAATAAGGCATGAATGTAAGAAAAAAATAAGGAAAATTAGATGTGACTGGTTGGATGATAAGATAAAAGAAATAGAAAAAGAAAGTAAGAACAGAAACACAAAAGAATTCTATAAGAAAATTAGTGAGCAGAACAAAACCTTTAAAGGAAAGATAAAAAGCATAAAAGATAAAAATGGAAAAGTATCAGAAAACGATGAAGAGTATAAAAAAATTTAGACTAACTATTTTAAAGAATTATTAACAGAACAACAAGATCAAGACCTAAATGAAAACAGAGGAGAAGAGAAGAGACAATGATGTTAGGAAACCAACTACAAATACCAACAAAAGAGGAAGTTGAGGAAATTATTAATAGCAGCCGTAATGGTAAAGCCTCAGGATCGGACTGTATCAATATGGAGCTTATAAAATATGGTGGTGAAGAATTAAAAGATAGATTATAAAATTTAATAAAAGACATATGGAACGAAGAAAAAATGCCGGAAGAATGGTACAAAGGACAAATTATCACGATTCATAAAAAGGAGATCAACAGATGTGTAATAACTACAGAGGACTGACGCTATTAAACACAGCATATAAAATCATGTCCGCCTTAATACAACGAAGACTGACCGAAGCTACCACGAATATCATAGGACACTATCAATGCGGATTTGTTAAGGGAAAGTCTACAACAGATGCCATACATACGGTTAAACAAATTATGGAAAAAGCTCATGGATATAAAATAGAAATTGAACTTCTTTTTATAGATTTTCGACAAGCATTTGATACAATAAAAAGATCAAAATTAATGGTAGCTCTGAAAGAAATGGGAATACAACATAAATTAAGAAGATTAATACAAATGACAATGAGTAGAACTGTAGTTAGTATAAAAACTCAAGTAGTCAACACAGAAGAATTTGTCATTAATAAAGGGGTGAGACAAGGAGATTCATTATCAGCAACTCTGTTTAATCTTACCCTAGAATACGTCGTCAGGAAGATCAACAAAGGCACCCTCCGAACGAGAAAAGGACAAATAATAGCATACGCTGATGATATTGTGCTAATAACAAAAAATTGAAAAACAATGGAACGAATGTTAAACGAAATGGTAACAGAAGGAAAAGTAATGGGATTAAAAATAAACCAAGAAAAAACCAAAATAATGAGATTTGACAAAATCTTTGAAAACAGAAAGGTTAGAGTAGGAGAATACACTTTTGAAGAAGTCGAAAAATTTAAATATTTAGGAATATTATTAATGAAAGTATACAAAACAATAATTCGACCGACGCGACGATGATGTATGCAGCCGAAACTCTTAGCATGACAAAAAAACAAGAGGAAAACCTTAGAATACAAGAAAGAAAAATACTAAGAGCAATATTAGGACCAATAAAAATAAATGACAATGAATTTAGACAAAGAACGAACCTTGAGCTACTGGAAGAAATTAAGGAGGATATAGTATGTAAAATAAAACAGCAAAGAGCAAAATGGCTAGGACACATATGGAGATCCGGATCAACTACGACGATATATTCAATATTGGAATGGACACCAGCTGGTAAAAGATGACGTGGAAGACCAAGATCTATATGGTTGCAAGAAGTAGTAAGTGATCTCAACAATGCGGGCATACGACATTGGAAAGGAAAAACCAGAGACAGGAAAGAGTGGAGAAAAATAACAGAGCAAATTAAATAACGAACATGAGGACTGATCTACCTCAAAACATAGATCTAGAGAGCGCAAGCGGCGTAACCAACGAACTGTCAACACTGATGGAATGGCCCCGTCCCATTCCAACAGTGAAGCGAGATAGGCGCCAACATACAAGACAGAGGTTCTAGCACTTCTAGAGAGACATGAGAGAGACAGAGAATTTGTCAGGTAAAATTTGCTACAACTACAACGTACCTGACTAGTGTTTGTTTACGAAAGATGGCGATTATCTTCCCTCCTTTACCTGATTATTTTCTATCTCATCCTGGCGCCATTAAATTTGCTTCATGGCGATTCCATCAGTGTTGACAGTTCGTTGGGCGTAACCTCTAAAGGGGTGTTTAGCCACTATATATAATAGCCCACAATGTGTTTGTGGTCAGTTGGATAACCTACAACACAAAATTTTGGGCTGTTCTCTTATATTTAATAATCTTGATATGTTTTTAAGGCTATCGGTACATAATTCGCAAATATTTTACGGCTATCCCTACTTTTTCTGTCTTTACACGGCAAATTACGTGTAGTTAAATTCATACTGGTATGGATATGTACACATTACTAGAATGTCATTCTACTTGAAAATGTTATCATTAACTTAAAGAGATGGCTTTTGAATGTTCTTGGATAACTGTTATTTGTAAAATTGCAAATTATTAATTCAGTTAATAAATGTGATAATTTTTTCATTAACTATGTATTCAGTGATTGTAATAATTTATATGTACAACAAAAACTCATACTCAATCGAGAAAAGAGGAAAAGTGTTAAAGTGATTTTTTAAAAATATATTATAACTATGGAACGCTTACAATTTTGAACATCTTTAACAACAAAATACTTGGATCACAGAATATATTATCCTGATATATTCTCTGCTTGGATCTTCCACAAATAATACACAATAAATAACTTTTTATTAAGAGGAAACAGTAGCGATCAACAGGTAGCGAAAACGCGTTCCAAGATTGCGGCTGTAATTTTGAATATTTTTTCGAGATATTTGGCACACGTATTCGTAATATAATAAAGAATGGCGGTACAGAGCCAATTTGAAAAATATATTAATATGTGGAAATTACTCTGTAATTAAATACAATATTAAAAAAACGAGTCTGTACCGCTATTAAGAAAAACAAAAAATACACTTTCTTCAAATAAACTTTTTTATCGGATGCCTAGATTTTGTGTCATTTTGGAACTACTAAAATTTTTTATTTCATTAGTATTTCCACAATGACACAAAATCTAGGCATCGGATAAAAAAGTTTATTTGAAGAAAGTGTATTTTTTTGTTCTTCTTAACCTTTAACTACACGCGCTGGCGTACTTTGTACGCCAGATATAAGAATTCTACTGGAAATATATTTAAAAATTTAATTTTTGACCTTGCTTATTTTTCTAACCTATCACTGGAATGTGCTTTACAATTTGGTTTGAGTTTCGTTATAATCGGCGTTCTGGAAAGATCGTAATTTACATTTTATTATTTGTTGTTTTCGGTGGTGGACAATATACCCCAGGATTATATTAATATAAGTCGTAATATAAGTACATATTTTAATTGTTTTTTAGTCATTATGGCAAAAAATATATTTTTCTTTGTAAACAATACTTTATCTCCTGTAAAAAATCACATTTAAAAAAAAATTTTATTAGTAATTTTATTTATCATGGAATCCAGTCATTCCATGATTCCAGTTATAAATCCCAATTGGCTTACTGAAAAGGAACTCCAAGTATTCACTGATGCCGAATAAGGTTTATAACAAACAACTAAGTGTATTTTTTCAAAAAAAATTAAACAAATCCGCTGTTTTTAAGTGAATTTTCTTGTGGCGTACAAAGTACGCCACGCGTGTAGTTATTTTATAACTTGATGCGCGGGTAGTTAAAGGTTAATGGCGGTACAGGCTCGCTTTTTTAATATTGTATTTAATTACAGAGTAATTTCCACATATTAATATATTTTTCAAATTGGGCTCTGTACCGCCATTCTTTATTATATTACGAATACGTGTGCCAAATATCTCGAAAAAATATTCAAAATTACAGCCGCAATCTTGGAACGCGTTTTGGCTACCTGTTGATCGCTACTGTATCACCTTAAGTTCACGTCTTAAATCAATTATTTATCAAATACACTATATTTATTTCAATATTATTTAATCAACAACGCAAAATATTTCCGATGCCATGTCAAATATTTAAAATTGTCACTGATTGTCACCATAGAAAAAAGTGTTGTGTGATTTGGTAGAATGCGATCTTACCCTTAAAAAATATGTCACGTATTTCAACACCTGTTTAATTGGAAGGATACTACAAATCTGGCCTCCACATAACTGGTCTGTAGCTTCTACATGATAGGTGTGAAATTTTAAACATTCTTGCTGTTGATTGGATAGGAATAGTGGCATAATCTAGCCTCCATGCTAGGTACATCATAGCCTCCACACGGTACTTCCAATATTTAATATTTTATTTATTTAAGTGGACAATAAAGGTAAAACACAAACAACTTTTGTTTCTTACTTATTTATTTAAACAATAATGTGACATTTTACATAGAAATATGAGTAATTTGGATTAAATAAATGTTTACTTGTCGATTTTTTTCACCGTCTGCACACAACAGCTGAACGGAGCCATTAGACCTAACAACAAAACGTGAAATAAAATGTGTATTTTAAAACTGTTTGATAAACAGTACCTACAATCAGAAAAACTTACCTTTAAAAAGGTACTCGATTATGAAATAACAAAAATATCAAAAAACACGACTGAATATCAGCTTTTTATGGCGACACAAACACATCACATAACCGACCATATAAAATAAGTGAACGACAACGAACGAACGAACACGAACACAGATTACAGATTCACAGATAGCGCAGGATTTGTCAAAAGTCATGTTCCACCAATCACAAGGCCGACATCAGCGCCTCTGACTAAATGGAAGGAAAATAAATACGATTACATGTTTTTTATAGGGCTTTTCATTCACAGTCATTTGTTTCGAGCTTCTGTCAAATGTCGTATAATCCGTGTATATTAATATTATACACAGATTATACAGCATATGACAGAAGCTCGAAACAAATGACAATCGATGAAAAGCCCTATTAGAGTGAGCGGGGCATGATTGTCACTGTTTGACTGACAATTATGCTGACAATATTCTATTCGACTGAGTGCGTTGTAAGACAAAGATAGATTTGGAAAATATTATCACAGATATTGTGTTCATTTTTTTCGAATCCTGAAAAAACAATAAATATTTTTGAAAAATTTATTTTGAAAGTTTATTTTGAATGAGATATTTGAAATTAAAAATCACACTAAATTTTCTCTTAGTTTTTCACCCCTGCAACTTATTAAAATAAACATTATAGAAGTTCTCAGTGACTTTCGGCCCTCGCTAATAAGGTAATCTTTCATTCTCAGTTTAAATGTTTCAAAAATACTTATTAGTTTTCTCAGGATTCGAAAAAAATGAATCCCCATTTGAATAGCATTGCAGCCGAAAATACGTACCCATCCTCTTAAATCCACTGTATTCTTTGACTGATGTCCACCATCCCATTAATTTAAACTATTTATTAACATTAGAAAACAATGAGTTGTTACACTGACTATTGTATAAACATGTTTTAGATATTAAACTTTTATACGTTTTACTAACCTAAGCGAAGAAAAGGGGGAAAAGGTGGAGATGGACACGGAATTAAAAAAACTGTTAGGGGTCATAAAATCCACCAACAACAAAAAAGAAGACGACAGTATAGCCGAAAAAACACAACAAGAAGTAAAATGCGACCACTGCAAGCTAAAAGTGGAACAAGAAAGACAGAGAAGAGCAAGAAAAAATTAAAAGGCTCTAAACATGGGAGGGAGGAAAAAAAACCTTCATGAGTATTATAGCAAATGGGAGGAGAAAGTATATATAAAGACAAAGTGAGAACAATGTTGGTTACTAGAAACGGTCGAGAAGAAAACTTGTCTGATAGTAACAAAAAAGGATGCGAAGGACCAGGGGGTAGAAAATATAATAAAGGACGTGGGAGAGGACTTGACAGAAACACTAGAGGAAGTGAACGAGGGAGAAATCAAATTCCTTGAAAACTTTAGGAGGAAAGAAAATAAAAAAACAATTTGGTACACGTTCGTCGCTGGAATAGAAAAATAAAGGGGTGGCGATATATATGACCTAGCAGAAAAGGCTATAACCAAAATTAAGAAAGAGATGGATGAAACACCAGAGGTTGTACGGGTCGTAGCCGGTAACGACCTTAAAAAGGAGATTATAAGGAAAGCCGTCGAATATGTGGGGCGGAGGGAAAATATCTCATGGGAGATGATAGTAAGAGGGAAGGAACTCGAGGCAGAGAAGAAGGCAGAACAAGAAGAAGCCCTCCTTATAAAGATGGGGGGGCAAAAAATATAACGAAGTTCTTAGCGAAATGAGAGAAAAAATCGACATTGGAAAGATCGGTCTACAAGTGGACAAGTTAAAAAGAACGAATGGGGAGATCTACTTGTAAAGTTAAAGGGAAGAGGGGCTGTGGAGAAGTTGAGGGCTGAACTGGACAGCAAAATTAACGGTATGGGCACGGCAATCAGAAGAAAAGAGACATTCTTTACGATTACTAGGTTGGACCCCGGGGTTGGTGAAGAAACTCTAAAGGAAATATTAAGAGCTATACAGGCGTTCCTGAGAGAGAAATAGAAGTTAAAACTCAACGAACGAACATATATGGGGAGCAGGTAGCTATGATAGCCGTACGCCCCTCCAGAGCGGAAGAGCTGAGGAGGTACGGCTCAATAAAAATGGGATGGGTCGTGTGTCCAATAATGGCGAGGCACAACCCAGTTAGGTGTTTTAAGTGCCTAAAGTTTGGGCACAACACTTACGATTGCAAGGAAGAGAGCCCTGCTATAATTGTCTCCAAACGGGACATACAGTTGCAAGCTACGGTAATAAACCGTACTGCTCTGTATGCAAAGAAGAGGGGCATAGGATGAACAGGATGGCCTGTCCGTCGTACCGAGCCCTTGTATACGGCAGGGGAGGAGAGGGGAACCCCTAAAACACGCAAAACGAACTTAAAATGGACTCCTTGGAAAACGAAGGTGGGCCCATATACAGCCCACCTAGGTGTTATTTTATATCTATAAAATTTATTTTATTTATTTTATCTGTTTTACTTATTTTATGTTATTTTATTATTTCGATTTTACTAAACTTTTATTTATTGAATTCTTTTACTTTTACATATTTTATCTATATAACGTATCTGTTTATTTTATTTATATTAATTTATTTATTTATTTTAGCTTTCATGCTTTTTAACTTTTTCGAAAGACGTGAGTCCGACGCAGAAACGACCTCTGGGAACTGAACCAAAGTGGACCTCAAGGATCAACCTGGTATACGGGTATTGCAGGTGAACGTGGGCAGGGCACGCCGAGCTCACGACCTTGTTCACGCAAAAGCCTGCAAGCTAGAAATATACTTGCTCATCGTCCCGGAACCAAACAAAAAATAACATCAGCCGGTGGTTGGGTCCAGGATAATGGGAAGAATGTGGCGGTGCTCTTTAGAAATAGGGGTTTGGGAGTGCGTGGTATTGTCAGGGGAGGAAATCATATCCTCATCAAACTGAGGGATTTCAGCCTGCTGGCATGCTACGTGTCCCCAAATATCCCTATGATAAGGTACAAAGCAATCGTAGACGAAATAATGAGCGCCGCCACGAACGAAAAATAAGTGATGATCGCCGGGGACATTAACGTGAAATCGAGGTTGTGGGGTGCCCCCATAAACGACAGAAAGGGGAAAATATAGAATGAATGGATAGCCCAGGCTGGCCCCCAAGTATTAAACAATAACAAACCAACATTCTTAAGAGGGGTAAGCCGAACACACATTGATATTACGTTCGCGAGTGAAGGGCTATCCAGGAGAGTGCACGGCTGGGATGTCTTGACGATCAGTTATTCACCTACCATCGGTATATACAATACGAAATAAAGGTTAAAGGGGGAATAAGGCGGCCGATGGAACACACGGAAATTTACTTCAACAAAACCACGTACCTATCGGAGGTCAGTAAGATAAATGAAGAAGAGATTTCTGACCTTGGCCAACTGAGAAGAGCACTGGAAAGTGCAGCAAAGGTGGCCACCGTGAAGAGAAAAGATAATAAAAAATTCCCCTACTGGTGGACGGATGAGATAGAAAGTCTACGGGACAGATGCCTCAGAGCTTGAAGGAATTATACGACAAGCCGGGGCAGCCTCGAGCTCAAGGAAATATATAAAAATCTAAAGAAAACGTTTAACAAAAAAATAAGACAAGAGAAAAAAGAAAACTGGCAGGCCTTGATAAAAGCATTGGACGAAGATATATGGGGCGATGCGTACAAGATCACTATGAAGACTCTGAAAATAATCGCCCCATATAGACTCGACGAAGACCAGCGGATGGAATCAGCTGAGCTCCTCTTTGCTACCAAGGATAATCAAAATTTCATCAAGATATTTCCAACGATGGTAGAGGAGTTCACGGAAGAGGAAATAAGAACCGCTGGTCAGGAGATGAAGACAGGAAAAGCTTCCGGCCCTGACGGGCTACCACCAGAGGCAATAAAAATAATAGCAACGGAGAAACCAGGTTTGATCAGAAGAATATACAACAACCTACTGCAGAAGCAAGAGTTTCCCAGGGACTTAAAGGAGGGGAACTTAGTTCTACTCCTAAAGCCTGGGAAACCTCCCGATTCAGCAGCCTCTTATCGGCCAATATGCCTTCTGCTGGACTGCTTTGGTAAGTTCTACGAAGGGCTTATCAAGAAGAGGCTGGAAGGCGTGTTGGAATATCAGAGAGTGTTATCAAATCAACAATATGGATTTCGAAAAGGTAAATCGACAGTCGACACCGCACCTGGATAAGGGACGCGGCTAAAGCAAGTAAAAAAAGATGGGTGGTTCTTGTTCTGTTGGACATAAAAAATGCTTTTAATTCAGCAAACTGGGGTCTCATAGTAGACCGAATAGTCGAATTTGGGGCTCCAGAGTATGTGTCCAACATAATAAAGGACTACCTATCTGAGAGAACCGTATGCATATAGAAGAAAAAGAAAAAAGAGATGACCGCGGGAGTACCTCAGGGGTCAGTCCTGGGACCCTTACTTTGGAATATATTATACAACGGGGTACTAGAAGTAAACAAGCAGAGAGGAGTGAGAGCGATTGCATACGCGGAAGATCTAGCCTTACTGGTCGAAGACGACATGAATATGGGAATAATGCAAAAGTAAATGAAGCAATACAGAAGACCGCGGATTGGATAGAGAGAAATGATCTAAAGCTAGCAGTAGAGAAAACAGAAGCCATTATATTGAGGGGAACAAGAAAGAGAGATGACATAAGATTCGAATACAAAGGCTCCGTAATAAGACCCCAAAAGACGGTTAAGTACCTTGGAATTATTTTCGACCACAAGCTTAAATTCGGACAGCACGTAAAAGAAGCATGTCGGAAGGCAGAAGAAAGGACCTCTACACTAAATAAATGTATGCCAAATATAGGGGGTCCTGCCTGGATCCCAGAAGAGAATGGTAATGGCACAATCCATCTTATCCATAGTTTTATACAGAGCCCCAGTGTGGCACGAGGTCCTTCGAATGAAAAAATATAAAGACGTGCTTCTAAGAACACAGAGGAAACCTCTGATCAGGGTGTGCAGCGCGTACAGAACCGTACCAACAATTGCCTTACAGGTGGTGGCTGGGTCTGTCCCGGTGCACATCCTGGCCAGAGAAAAAGTCCGAATGTACCAGAGGGGCAACGAAGCAATAGGTTCAGGTCCACAAGAAAGGAAAAGAAGTCTAGAGATGTGGCAGAGAGAATGGGCAGCCGAAGTCGAGAAGGCGGCCTGGACGAGATCCCTGATTCCAGATGTGGTAATGTGGTACGAGTGTCGGCATCGGCGCGTCAGCTACTATTTCACACAATTTTCGACGGGACATGTATCGTTCAGGAAATTTACTCATCGTATAGGGAAAACCGTGGACGATCTATGCCCTGAGTGTGGAGTAGTGGATGATGCGCATCATGTCGTGTTCGTGTGCCCTGCATACCAGGCGGGACCTACCGAGCTGCAGCTGGAACTGGGATCCCCTCTAGGCGAGCCTCACGAGCTAATTGATAAAGCTATCAATAGCAAGAGAGATTTCGAACTGATCATTGCTTTCGTCACGAAGACAATGAAGCACAAAGAGAAAGAAAGGCGACTGCAAGCGGGATGACCGTCTATTTATTTTTTATCGTTTTATTTTTTTGTGTCGTAGAGGGCAGCCAGTGGGGGGAGGATCCTTTATATCCAACCTACGCTGTCTGTCTTATTTTAATTAGTTTTATTATGTATTTATTTTATTTTGTTTTTACTAATTTTTTATTTTTTATACTCAATTACTCAAATTTTATTACTGAAGTGTGTTGCGTGTTATAAGCGGTAGTCAGCAGGGGGAGGACTTTTTACATCTGATCCATGCTGACCGCCTTGTAATGTTTTGTTTTGTTTACCTTCTGTTTTGTCTTGTTTTTTAGTCTGTTTTTGTCTTGTCTCAGGTAGTGGGGGAGGACCTTTACACCCAACCTCACTGACTGCTTACTTTTAACTGTAGAATGAATGGGTATGGGTGTGAGTAGGAATTGATGAAAGCACGAATGCTTGGAGTTGCTCGTAACTGTCGACTGGTATCCTTTTGCTAGTTCGTGTTGGATTGGGGGCACCCCGGTCGCCCCACCTGCACATGGGCTGCACGGGACGGTCGTCTTCACCGGCCGGTCTTTGTGCGGGCTGTCCGCGGGGGGGGCGGATGGGAGGTCACTTAATCTACGGAGCGCACGCAGAGAGTGCCCGGGGGAGTTATGAGTAAGGTCGACGGGTCAGACATGCTCGCCAAGAGCGGTTCCAGACCTGTCGGCTGGAGGAAGAGGAGGTGAGTTTAGTCGATAGGCGGTTTCGGCACGGTGAAGCGTGACGGACCGAATCCGACACACCTGGGACACCTTCCCAGACGGTCTTTTAAAGATTCTCACCTCCCAAAAAAAAACAAAAAAAAAAGATATTAAACTTAAATTGTAGTAAAACTTCCTTTGTAAATAATTGATACAATATTAAAAAAGCGAAAAAATATAATATAAAAAAGATAGAACAAAAAAATGAGGAACTTGGACAGTCTATAGCGAAATAGCTCTCAAATTAAGTAGAGAGCTGCAGAGGAATTTGCTGTGGAACTCAGAGGATATCATTAAAAAAAAGCACCCAATACAAACAATTTATCAAAAAAATACAAAAAGACAAAAAGGCTTATTTATTACAGATTAATATTAGTTTAAGGATAAGATCATATAAGAAAAAATTACTAATAAGTAGTGTCCGCAATCATATACACCCAAACAAACGTTTTAAAAATAGAAATAAACAACTTGTATAGCAACCAGTATAGTGATATATCTAAACAAGTATCTAGATCTTTTTATATCTAAAATACTACTCCTTTACTTGCTTATTTCTAATCTGACGTGACAAAAAGATCATGAAAATAATCTTAAACTGAAACTATCGCAATTGAAATATAAGACAAAACATTTTGTATTTGTACACTTGCAATTGTGGTAGAAATTTTTCGAGAAAAAGCTTGTTTACTTACCATTTAAAAATCGCATTCAGAAGGTAAGTAAAAATGAAACATCAAATAAACAGCAAAAATGTTCATTATGTCAATTTAAGTGTTCATTTGAAAAATATATCATCATTCATTTTAACCCTCTAGAAGACAAGCCCGTCTAAAGTCAGTTTAATTTCTAGCCATTTTCCAGCTATTTTTATGCCTGCTGCATGCAACTCCGCCTATGGCCGTATACCACTAAGTGTACCTTAGTACACTAACATTTGGTTAGCGCTAATTGATTGACTCCTTTAGTCAAAACCTATCAAGCTTTAAATTTTTCCATTGAAAATAAAATTGGCCTGGTAGAGGGTTATGGGTAAACATGACATTGATCTTGAACAGGAGACTTTAAAGTTTAACACTTTTGAAAAATTCGAAATATGGAAAAATGGTACCTGTAGGAAATGAAACTGATTTTAGATTTATTACACTTCGAAGTAAATCTTTATCATCAGGAAAACATCAAGTATGTATATAACAGGTCTGGGTACTACAGTTATTTGGTTCAAAATCGTACCTGATATTTGAAAACTCAGGGCATTAACAAAATTGATAGTTTCTGCCCTGCAGATATGATTCTTTAAGTCACTGAAAACAGAAAGTGTACATGTAAATTTACAAAAAGCCACATAGGACATAGCAATGATTTTGCTACGTGTTGTCTTCGAAAAGTCAAGAACTCTACCAAATAAAGGAAGTAAACAGAGATCAGAGATTGCAAATGCCAGTTAACCTGTAGGGAATGTAATGTGTGCATAAATACTTTTGTTTTTATATTGATTTATCAATAAAGTGGATTATCTGTAACATTTTCACCTTCTTCGCAGAAAACTTATTGCTAACATGCATCCTCACATGTAACATAATTTTTCTGGTAAGAAATTTGATAAAAAGAAAATATTTTTAATAATTACCAATCTTAATTTTTTTGTCTTTATACTTCTCTCCTCTTTATTGCACATTAATATTTAAAGGTAGGTATCCATTCATTAAATCTACATTTGCACAATGCCTGATTTGGATGTTGAGGATACTGTTGAGGATATTATAGAGGTGTTGTGGATAAGTTCATCAATTGTTATAAATATATTATGGTTACATTTTTATTTAATATCTTGTCAGGTACAAAAAATTCACAACCAATTCAGGAATAACATACAGATTTGGAAATACATACTTACTATTTGAAGCTGAGGAAAAAATTGAAACTGACTTTTTAGCATGTCAAATTACCACAAAAAACAAAGCGAACCGTCGAAATTTTAGTGTTCCTAGAGCAGCGGTTCTCAATATGTGGTACATGTACCACTGGTGGTAAATATCACTATTTGAGGTGGTACACAAAACACACGAAAAATTAAAATAGTAGTACTTAGTAAGTCTTGGTAATACAATCTAATCATATAGGTGGTACCAAAAATAATAAAAAGAACTGTAGGTGGTACATGACTCAAAAAGTTTGAGAACCGCTGTCCTAGAGAATAAGAACAAAATGAAGCAGCAGTTTTTGGACTCACTCAAAAATATCGAAACAATTGTACCAAGTTGATGTGGCGAACAAAATTTACTGCACCAATAAAACCCAGCCGACAAGTCACCTACAACTATTGTGGGTCAAAGGACACAGCGGAATTATGGGTAATGAACTCGTGGATTCCTTAGCTAAGCAGGCTCTAAAAGAAGGGACATATATTAACTACAAATGTACACCTGAAGAAATTAAAAATATTAGCACTAATATATATAAAATAATCTGGAGCAAAGAATTTGAGGAAATTAAAAAAGGTATGTACTATAAAGAAATTCAATGTACAATACCATCAAGATCATGGTTTGCAATGACAACTCTTCCAAAATACGCAGTGAGACAAATATGCCGTTTAAGATTTAACCATGCATTGATTCCAACATATCTACATAAAATTCATTTAAGAGACAATCCATATTGTCAATGTGGAGAAATAGGTGATGCTGAACATATGATTTTAAATTGCCCTCTAATACAAATAAATACCCTTCGATTAGATACGCCCACACAGCTGTTCCTAAGGCCGCTCGTTTCGTGTTTCTACTAATAATTTAAAGAAAAAAATATATACAGGAGTCTTCAAAATTAAGGTAAAATATTTACAATTCTACATTCGACCATCCTGCTGGAATTCGACTCAAATTCCGTGTAGTTCTGTATCCATGTCTTCATATATACTCAGTACCCGTTTATTACCATCACTATCGGGTATAAACTTCCCTAATAGCACACGACGTCCTCTGGACGTCCAAAATAGGTCCATTTTTGGTCCTAACGTCCATGGACTATAAATGGACGTCCTTTGGACGTCCGGCGTTGGACGTCCTTCGGTGGACTAAATATGTACGTCCTTCGGACGTCCGACGTTGGACGTCCTTCGGTGGACTAAATATGTACGTCATTCGGACGTCCGATGTTGGACGTCCTTCGGGTGGAATAAATATGAACGTCCTTTGGACGTCCGTACTGGACGAAATACGGACGTTTGCTGATCGTCCATATTGGACATATTATACGAATTACGGGATAAAATAGCAAAATAATTCAATAAAATATTAACTTAATTATGTTAATAAAATAGTTTACATCGAAAAGATAATTACATTTAATTCAAAATTGCACAGTTTAATATTCTAAACATGTTTTTTTTGTAAAGTGGAAAATCTTATTTGTAAATTATTTGTTACAATGTTTTATTATTCTAGTTACCAAGATGACATAAGTTTGCTAATTAATTCTAGTAAGCAAAAATATAATTTTTATCAATGTATCTGTACTAAAAATGAATCTTAAGAGCATCTTTTTGAAGTTGAATATACGTGGCCGTGCCCAAAATAGGTCCAGTCTTAGTCCTAATGTCTATGGACTATAAATGGATGTCCTTTGGACGTCCGACGTTGGACGTACTTCGGGTGGAATAAATATGAATACGGTGAACTAAATATATACGTCCTTCGGACTTCCGATGGTGGACGTCCGATGGTGGAATAAATACGAACGTCCTTTGGACGTCCGTACTGGACGAAATACGGACTTTTTGTGGACGTCTGAAAATCACCCCCACTACTTGGTTCCTCTGTTCACAAAACTATAACGATAGGCGATAGATTTTCGATTCACCCACCGATATCAGTTCGAAGTTGAAGAGTTAATCTCTCAGTCGTTGTCGTCGTTAGGGCTCCCGCGTAGAGTTTTATTCATTAACCACTGATTTTCATAATGTAAGAAATTATATTATATACGAATTAAAGTATAATATACTTATACATATACTATATATTACGTAAAACTATGAAGACGCTGTTTCACAACATAACACAGAGTCCGACCGCCTCATCGGGCCATTTAGAGCATCAATGCATAAGCCCATCCAATGGATTATTATGTGCCCCTTTGACATAGGCGCACAACATTTTAATCTACCACCCTGAGGATTCCTGCTCCTGGAGTTTTTCTGAAGTGTCGAAACAGTCTATGTTCCTGATTCCTCGATCAGATGAGGAGTTTTCGGAGCCATCAACCCCAGACAGCTACTGGAGCTCCACGTTGCAGCCAGTCACTTCTTGGTAAGTGAACGCCAAAGAGGAAGCATTCAGACTCTGCTGCTACCACCGTCTGGACATAGCCTATCGATCCCTGATGGCCTAGAGGACAAACTCACCGAGAATGATGGACAAAACCACCAGCCAGGAAAACTGGTATCCAAACAATGGTATTATTTACGTTTTTTATTACATTTACATATTTTTTCATGCTCTTTGATATATATTTCTTATTCTTTCTGGTATATTTTTCATACATTTTTCAATCTTATGGGTGTTTGGTAAAAAATAGGCCATAGCTTAACCTTGGATTACTGAGCTTAAAATAGGTCGATTTAAGCTAACTTACTTTAGTACGAAAGATGATAACCGAAATACAGGGTGTCAAATTTAAACTTTTATTTTATTCTTGATTATTTCCTGGGCAATACATCATTTTTGGTGTTGAATTTAGATTTCTTGTCCCAAAAAAACCCCGCTTACCAAATTTCGTGATATTATCCCATGCTTGTTAGGAAATATTCAAGAATAAATAAAATAAAAGTTTAAATTTGACACCTTGTATTTCGGTTATTATCAACTTTAGTACTAACGTAAGTTAACTTAAATCGACCTATTTTACCCTCCGAAATCTAAGGTTAATCTATGGCCTATTCTTTACCAAACACTCTGTATAAGTATTCTTTTTCCAAAGTCAGTTTGCCAAGTGTCGGCTTTTGAGATTCTTTGATGCCATTGCCGACCATTGGCGTGGAAATTAAGAAACAGGATCAGTTCATCACACGCATATTTCAAGAAAAATCATATAATTTTTGCATAATTATATTCAGGAAAATCTCTCAATTTTTGGGCAGAAATTGTTTAAACAATTTTTTAAACAAATTCAAAATATCACCTTTTGTGCTCCAAAAAATATTTTTTTTAGGTTTTTGGGTGACTCTAAATAAGAAAGGTACTTTGTCATTTTTCTCAAAAGTTAATAGTTTTCGAGTTATAGACGATTTAATATCTGAAAAATGCGAAAATACGCATTTTGGAGGCTTAAAACTCATATTAAAATTATTATCTTTGAGGTTGTCAAGAGCTTAAATTGAAGTTTAAATATTCATTTTGAAGATTCTGAACAGTAATCGGGTCTAACTTCGATTTAGACCATTGTTTTTAATTGTTAATTATGCGCGTCCATCCGATTTTTATGCCGTATACTATTTCAAAAATCTCTTATTTTGCTTTGTTGAAAAACATTTTTTTGTTTATTTTGTGTGTCATTCTAAACAAAAAAGGTTTCTTGTAATTTTCTAAGATGTTAATAGTTTTCGAATTGTAAACGATTTAAAATCTGAAAAATGCAAAAATACGCATTTTCGAGGCTTTAAAACTCATACGTAAGTTATAGTTTTTGAGGTTATCGTGTGCTTAAATTGAATTTTATACATTCATTTTCAAGATTCTGAAGAGAAATCGGGTCTAACTTTAATTTAGACCGTTGTTTTTTAATTGTTAATTATGCGCTTCTATCCGATTTTTATGCCGTATACCATTTCAGAAATCTCTTATGAACTTCTCACAACAATGAAAAGAAATATTTTGTGTTTAGAATGGCCTACAAAATCTAAAAAAAAATGTTTTTTTAAATAGTATACCGCATAAAATCGGATGGACGCGCATAATTATCATTTAAAGAACAACGGTCTAAATTGAAGTTAGACCCGATTACTATTCAGAATCTTGAAAGTGAATGTGTTCAATTTAAGCTCTTGACAACTTCAAAAATAATAATTTAAATA
Source organism: Diabrotica virgifera virgifera (assembly GCF_917563875.1). Classification (NCBI taxonomy): domain Eukaryota; kingdom Metazoa; phylum Arthropoda; class Insecta; order Coleoptera; family Chrysomelidae; genus Diabrotica; species Diabrotica virgifera. The sequence continues at coordinate 186,343,998 of NC_065443.1, read as the reverse complement.
TGAGTTTTTTAAGCCTCTAAAATGCGTATATTGGCATTTCTCAGATCGCCTATAACTCGAAAACTATCAACTTTTGAGAAAAATGACAAGGTACCTGTCTTGTTTAGAATGACCAAAAAATTTAAAAATTTTTATTCTGGAGCAAAAAAGATGATGGTTTAAAGTTTAAACAAATTCTGCACAAAAAATTAGCTCGACGCCCTTCAGATTTGTTTAAGGGGATATTTTTGAACAGGAATTTGCAAATAAATCGAATTATAAATTTTTTCAGATTGGAACGTCCTCACAATATGGAATATCTACCTATTTTCTTTGTAATAAACTAATAAGTTATACACTGTCTTATAAACATTGATAAACGTCCTTTGCAGCGGTGTCAACCCTACCCAATTTTATATTTCGTCGCTTTCGTTTTAAGGAATGATATGTAACAGTTCCTAATTTAACAATTTTATAGATCGTCTTATAGGTACTCGATTTTTGTTAATTCCTGAATTCTCGAAACAATTGCATTATCAGTCATTCCAGTATATTCTTTTTTGAAACGAGTTCACATTGGACGTGCAAATCGTTGTTTTTTAATTCGATTAATTATTTATATAGTAGCAAAATATAACCTAACCTTCCAGTTACAACTCCGCCACTGTTGGATGGACAACAACAAAATTTGTTTGTAGAGACACAGGTATTCCGCTGTGCTGTGTTGCCACCAACGATGGCCGAAATACGATGCCAATTTAACGATAGGCAGAGTAGGGAAGAACTAACTAATTGTGTTCTTTTGTTGTTGAATTGAAACGAAATATATAAGTAATGGATGTGACCATCACTGTTTGGTTTTTTATTACTTAAAATTTGATACTTTCAATGTTTAAACTTGTTTTAACATTAAAGCAAATTCTTAATATCTCGTTAAAATCATCAACATGGCAACGTCAATTTCAAAGGGGCTTCTTAATTTTGTCCAGCCTACAGTGTTGCCGATACTCCAAAATTTCTTTAAAGTATAATATATACAAAGTTGCTTCAATTTATTAGTGAAGGCCCATTGAAATTTTAAGTACCTAGTTAACTAATTTATATATTTTTTAAGAATATTTTCATATTATCTTTCTAACAGTGGCATTGAATAACAATTGAATAGTAAAGTAGGGAAAACATTTTCAGAATATATAAACTTGGGAATTTTAGGAAATATGTCTGACAACCTTGATTCGAAAGCCGGTCTCTTTGATATCAATATGACTACTGATTATGTTGGAAAATTATTAGTGGATAAACTGATATTTGTATTCTAGCCAATCTTTTTGATTTTCTATAAAGTATAGACTTCCTTGAATTTTGAATTACAATTGTTAAAGGAAAGTTTCGCTACCGCGGTCGCCTTTTGTTCGTCTTAATTTATTACCTCTACCCATAACGGTTCTTTTGTCAAACAGATTGGGTTGGTTATTGTACCTAGTAAGCAAAAAGTATTTATCTCAGTATTTTATAATCTATTTATAATATTGAATTATCTAAAGACAGAAAGCGAAGGCGGATGAAAAAAAATTAGACAAAAGTTGAATGATTATTATAATATTATAATATAATATTACACTATATAATAAGTATACATAGATAGAATATCTTCTTTTTAAGAAAGTGTCCATTATCTCCAAATGAGCAAGGTGTCGATTTGAAATATATGTATAATATACAGCCCATTACGCACCACCTTAAAAATTGAGCATTTTTGATGTCTCGAATTTCCTAAACCAGTTGTCCCATCTAAGTGATTTTTTTTATAATATAGTCTAGGCTATAGGTTACCTCCTTAAGCTTGTCATGCACGGGGAGCTATATACTGTAATATATATTATATCACATCGCTCTCTATAGTAATGAGTGAGCCTGCACACACGGAACCATTAGTTCCGTGTCTCCAGGCTCACTCATGACTATAGGGAGTGATATGATATAATATACATAATATATTACAGTATAGCTCCCCGTTCATGACAAGCTTAAGGAGGTAACCTGTAGCCTAGGCTATAATATTATAAAAAAAATCACTGAGATTGGACAACAGGTTTAGGAAATTCGAGACATCAAAAATGCATCATTTTTAAGGTGGTGCGTTAATTTCTTGGAGAAGTGTAATTGTAATTTAATGTAAATAATGTAATATCCAATAATTGTAATTTAATATAAGATGTAATATAAGTTCCTTAAAAAATGTATTTTTTATTTCCCACAATACATTCTCCACAGGTCTAAATATCGTCGCTAGACGTCCACCGAACGTCCTCTCAGGACGTTAGATGGACGTTCGGCAGCACGACATTGGACCAAACTGGGACGTCCTATGAAGGTCCAATTGACGTCCACCGAAGTCCCCTCGGACTTTAGGTGGACGTCCATTGGACGTTAGATGGACGTCCATTGGACGTTTGGCAACGAGGCATTTGGACCAAACTAGGACGTCCTGTTAAGGTCCAATTTACGTCCCCTAGGACGTCCGATTAAGGTCCAATTTACGTCCGATTAAGGTCCAATTTACGTTCGATTAACGTCCAATTTACGTCCGATTAAGGTCCAATTTAGGTCCCCTCGGACGTTAGGTGGACGTCCATTGGACATTTGGCAATGTGGCTTTGGACCAAACTAGGACGTCCTGTTAAGGTCCAATTTACGTCCCCTAGGACGTCCGATTAAGGTCCAATTTACGTCCGATTAAGGTCCAATTTACGTCCCCTCGGACCTTAGATGGACGTCCAATGGACGTTCGGTAGCGCGACTTTTGGACCAAAATAGGACGTATAAAGGACTTTCCTCGGACGAAAACGGACGTCCAAGGGACGTCCTTAAAGTCCGTGAAGGACGTCTTATGGACGTCCATTGGACGTTCTTGTGCTATTAGGGTTAACTTGTCTACGTGCCATCCTTCTCTTTCTGTGTTTTAGCTCGTATTGACAATCTTCCAGTATTAATGACCATCTGACAACTCTGCTAGTTAACTCCTTTCTACACCTCGCCATACTCTACGTCTGATCCAAAGGGGGAGGATGTAACAAGAATTATACTTGGCAACCGTGCCGACCAATGACGTAGGTTTTCCCCGTCGGCTGACAGCTGACATGGCGGAGACTGCTCGAAGAGTTCCTGTTATGCAGTGAGACGAGCCATTGAACTATTAGTAATCTAGTTTTAATAATGTAGTTTGTTTCTGTTTGTTTCTGGTTCTTTCGGTGATTTTACCGCTCACAGTAAAGTTTGTGCCTATTATTATTCATCTCCAATGTGTGAGGTGCTTCCCATTATTTACAGCTGAAGTTTCAGTACGAGCAAACCCCTATAATATATCCTGACTCCCACACCTCATCCTTCATCCCCTTATATTTGGCGTCCTAACTTTGTGGCCAGGAATTATAGACATTGTTTCGTAAGTGTTAAAGTGCTTTTAATACCCGAATTTTGCTGTAAGTACTATTTTAAAATCATTAACCCTATTTTTCATAGCGTGGCATGCATTTTGCGCGACTTTCATTTTTCACCGATATATCGATTTTGCATTCACGATCTGAATACGGAGAATCGATTTCGTATTTCGATTATTCGAATTTATGTTCGCTTGCTTGTCGTTCTGCGCGGTGTTGCCTATGTCGAACACTGTTTCGTAGCTCTTCAAACTTTTTCAACATTTTGTTGCCAAATTTAAAATTTTACCGAATTTACTCGGATTTTAAATTAAAATATAATTATATAACTTTTTCAATAAAATAACTTTATTGCATATAATTATAAAACCTTTTCAATAAAATAACTTAATTGCATATAATTATATAACTTTTCAATAAAATGACTTTATTGCATATAATTGTATAACTTTTTTCAATAAAATAACTTTATTGCATGTAATTATATTACGATTTCTCAATAAAATAACTTTTATTGCATATACATTAAACTATTTAATTTTTACAATAAAATCACTTTTATTGCCTGTGTCTGTTACATATTTAGTGATATTTGGTTATCTGCTATACTTTGTACAATGTCAAAAGGTAATTCAAAAAATCCTACAGCAGGAGAATGTTCTGCTCCCGCTATGGTAACAATGTCACAATATCAATTTGATTCATTACTTTCGGTACTTGCTAATTCTAACAAACAAGTATCTGAAGATATTCTGGTACAAATCAGAGACCTTAATAGAACTCCTACACATACGTCAGGAGGAAACTTCGTTAAATGTACTGCTCGCTTTGATGGTAATGTTAACGCTGATGTTGAAGCTTTTCTCGAAAATTTGATCACTTTTAAGGACTGTTCCCAAATAAGTGATGAAAATGCTCTTCGTGGTTATTTATCCATGCTTCTTAATGGTAGTGCTGCTACATGGTGGCAAGGTGTCAAAAATACCATTCTCACATGGGAAGACGCTGTACAAGCCTTGAGAGATGCCTATTCGAGAAAACTTCCTCCTCATTTAATATTTCGAGAATTATTCTCGCGTGAACAAAATCCTAAGGAACCTACCGAACTGTTTGTTTCTCGTATTCGAGCTTTGCTCGTACAATTACCTTATACCCTAACCGAAGAGGTTCAGTTGGATATGGTTTATGGCTTAATGGCGCGTAAAATACGAAAAAGGTTACCAAGGAATAAATTTCGAGACTTTAAGGAACTTTTAAGGGAATCTCGAGAAATCGAAGCATCCTTAAAGGAAGGTTGAGTTGCTACCGACTCTAATCAACGACAAAAACCTCAATCGAATGAAGAAAAGAATTGTGTCAAACCAAAATTCAGACCTAAGTGTACATTTTGTAAAAATTTTGGCCATACTCAGCCAGAATGCAGAAAATTTAAGCAATCTAATTCTAATGATTCAGTTAGCACCTCTGTACCTCCTAATCGTCCAAATACAAATCCTAGCACTTCAAATGTACCTTCTCAACGTTCTTCCAGTGTAGTTTGTTACGGTTGCAATACTCCTGGTTATGTTCGCACAAATTGTCCTAACTGTAAAATTTCTGTAAATCCTAGTACCACAGAAGCAGCTTCTTCTGTAGAGCTTCTTTTAGCAGAAACTAACAATTTGAATAATCGTCCCGTCTTACCAATAAGTGTCTTAGGTTTGAGTGGTTGCGCATATGTTGACACTGGAGCTAAATGTACTATAGCTGGAATTAGACTTTACAATCATTTTTTAAACAATGGTCTACACTATGTTTCCAAGGAAATGAGTTTAGTGCTCGCTGATGGTATAAGCCGCACGGTAACAGCTCATATTTTTGAGTGTTTGGTTCTCCTATTAGATAGATCCATACCTACAACTTTTGTGGCATTTCCTGAACACATATCAGCTAAAACTCTTCTTGGCATAGACTTCTTAAAAAATGCTGATATTATTATTAATATCTCTCAAATGAAATTCTCATTTGCTGATTCTCCTGATATTCAACATAAACTGTTACGGGAACCTAACTCCTGCAATGCTTCAATTAATCTTATTGAACTTACTTTACGACAGGACGAAGCTTCACAGTTAAATACTTCTGAGCGTAGTACTTTACAGTGCTTGATAAATCAGTACGGTGACGTTTTTATGGAACATAATGAACCTACACCATTTGCTGAGCATTGTATTAATTTAACCAGTGATATTCCGATCGCTGTGCCCCCTTATAGGACAACACCTCAGAAAGCAGAGATACTCAAAAATGAAATCCATCATTTATTGGAAATGGAAATCATTGATGAAAGCGACTCAGCTTATGCTGCACCAACTGTACTTGTTCCTAAAAAAGACGGTACCTTTCGCATGTGCGTTGATTACAGACGCGTCAACGAAATAACTGTACCAGATAGATATCCTCTACCGAGGATGGACGATATGTTGCATGCCACCACACAGACACTATTTATGACAACACTAGATCTGAAAAGCGGCCACGGTTGTTAACAACGCAACTGAATATTTCCGTAGATGGCGCTTCAAAAATCCGTAGAAATCCGTAGTGCAGAAATTTGACAGAAAATGACACTTGGCAGACTAAAAAAAGAAGAAGAATGACACTTGACAGACAAAAAAGAAGAAGAATGATGCTTGACAGACCAAAAAAAGAAGAAGAATGACACTTCACAGACCAAAAAGAAGAATGGTGACACTTGATAGACCAAAAAAGAAGAAGAATGGCACTTGACAGACCAAAAAAGAAGAAGAATGTTACTTGATAGACCAAAAAAGAAGAAGAATGACACCTTAAGAGTAAAAAATCCTCATTTTAGCTTCTTGATGGCTGCAGCTGAAAAATCCGTAGAAATGTGGTCGATATCCGAAAATCCGAAATAATTTCGAAAATACGTAGATCTACGGAAAAATCCGTAGAGTTAACAACCCTGAAAGCGGCTACCATCAAATAAGTGTTCGTCCATCAGATCGAGATAAAACTTCTTTTATTACCCCTCTTGGTATTTTTAGATTTAATCGTATGCCTTTTGGTCTACGAAACGCGCCTGCAACTTTTCAAAGGCTTATTGACCGTTTTCGTAGCGGATTACCAAGTATTACTATTTTGGCATATTTAGATGATATTATTATTTTATCAAACAAAGTATATATCGATGGCTTAGTGTGAAAACCTCGTATCTCATTAAATTACAATTTTACAGGAGAGGCAAAAAACTGATTTTCTGCATAATATAACCTAAACACAAAAACTGCTGTTATGTATTTTTAATTTGAGCACATTGAGACAACTATCTGATATTGGCTTAGAGCTAAAAGTGTTAAATGTTGCTATTAAATTGGAAATACAAATATTAACTATGAAAAACACGTAAATAACCTTGCAGTATATAGAGCCTTTGCCCAAGTAACTATGATAACCTCGTATATCTTGATATACGTGGTTTTCATCTCAAATGAGATTGTGTATATTATTATTTACGAGGTTTTCATTTTTCGTAGCTTATTGCACACCTCCAAATACTAGGTTGATACAGTACAAATCTTTTGATTTAAGGTTCATAAAATGTTTCTGTATGCAGGACTACCTCTTGTTGTTCACAAAAACATTTCTCCTAGTCGAATCCCTCAAACAAACACTTCAAATTAAGTACCAAATTCTTGGTTATAAATATACGTGGTATTCACACTAAATCAAGAGAGCAATTGATATACGTGGTTTCTTTTTTCGGCTGTAGAAAATAGTCTAGTGTATTTGGATTTTTTCTAACAGTTGTAAATCGTGAGATACAAGGTTTTCAAACTAAAACCACCAAAATGTTATTTTCGAAAAAAATGAGATACGAGGTTTTCACACTAAGCCATCGATATATCATATTTGTTACAAAGATTACAAGTATTCAAACTGTGTGTAAATAGAGCAAAATGTACTTTTGTGCGCTCTTCAGTAAAGTATTTAGGGCACCTTCTTACGCCCAATGGGATCGCTCCTGATCCAGTGAAGATATCAGCAATTGCTGAAATGCCTATTCCACGCAATGCTAAACATGTTTTGTCATTTTTGCAAACTTGTAGTTGGTTTCGACGTTTTGTGCCAAACTTCGCAGGTATATCCAAACCTCTTTCGGATCTAACTAAGAAGAATGTAGCATTTGTTTGGGGACCGGCACAAAACCAGGCGTATGAAACTCTTAAAAGACTGCTTACGCAAGCTCCCATTCTGCAGCAAGCAACTTTTACACATACTTTTGTAATTAAAACAGACGCAAGTTCCTGTGCACTTGGCGCATGTCTCCTCCAGGGGGAGGAAGAAAATGAAAAGCCGATAGAGTATGCAAGTCGCTTACTCACAGCGGCTGAACGTAAACTATAGTACGACAGAGCGAGAAGCTTTAGCTATAGTATATGCAATTAATAAATTCCGGGGTTACATAGAAAGTTCGCCTTTTATTGTCAAAACAGATCATCAACCGCTAAAATGGTTGATGTCACTAAAATCTCCTACTGGCCGTCTTGCTAGATGGGCATTAGAAGTGCAAAGTTACGACTTACGAATCGAATATGTTCCTGGACGGACGAATCGAATCGCCGATAGGTTATCAAGGCCTATCTGTGGTCCAGACACGAAAGATATTTGTGACCTCTGTACTATCGCAATGGATGTACCAACGATAAGCAATAAAAAACTTAGAGAGGAACAGTTGACTGATTCACAGCTTAAAATAATCATTGATTGCCTTGAGTCTGAAGAACCTGAATTAGTAGACATCAACCGATATACTGATCGCGGATATATCATGAATCAAGGAGTCTTGTATCGGTATAATCAGGACCTTGAATGTGAGGATGCTCAGTTAGTAGTGCCTCAAAATAAAGTAGCTGAAGTTTTGAAAGAGTGCCATGACATGCCCATTGCAGGACATTATGGTGTTGAAAGGACAATCCAAAGAATTGCTCTTCGTTACTACTGGCCTACCATTAGGCGAGATGTTGTAAAGCATATAAAGAAATGCATCAACTGCCAAAGGTATAAACCTTTGAATCTAAAACCAGCAGGTCTAATTCAAACACCTGTGTTGGCACAACGCTTTGAATGCGTTGCAATTGATTTAGTGGGTCCACTACCTGTGACTGAAAAGGGAAACAGATAGATTTTTGCCGTGGAAAATACTTCAACGAAATGGATAGAAATATTCCAATTAAAACAAGCTACTGCGGAGGAGTGCACAAAGGTACTAATAAGTGAAATATGTTTACGATACGGCACCCCTCGTAGAATAATAAGTGACAACGGACCCCAATTCGTTAGTAAAATAATTCAACAGTTTACATACTGCCTAGGTATTCAGCAATCACTCATTTCTGTTTATCACCCTGCCTCAAATCCGGAGGAACGTAAAAATCGAGATCTCAAAATTCAGATTTTCATTTTAGTTCAAAGGGACCATACTAAATGGGACGAAGTGTTACCCAGTATACGTTTTTCTATGAATACCGTACCAAATTTAGCTACCGGTTATTCCCCGGCCTATTTGAACTTTGCGCGTGAGCTACGTACGCCCACAGATGTGCATAAAGACTTACGAGCTATTATCGCGAGTGAAACGGTTATTCCCGAGATAACACCTTACTTGCGCAGGCATACTGACATTTTATTAAGTGCGCGATAAAATAATGAGTTACGCCAAGACTCTTCGAAATTGTATGCAGATAAACATTTTCGCGAAACCGTTGTGTTTAACAAGGGACAGAAAGTTCTAGTAAAGACTCACATCCTTAGTAAAAGTGATGCAGGACTGTCTTCTAAATTTGCGCCGCGTCGCCATGGCCCATACCTTATCCTTAACCAACTTTCTCCCACCTCGTACGAGTTAGCAACTCTAACACACCCACATGTATCGATCGGAAAATACCACGTGTCTGCTCTCCATCCTTTTGTGGAAGATGATTCCGATTCGCCTGTAACTCCTCTACATGAGTTGCGTAGTAGAGGTCGACCTTCAATCACGTTGCAGAAAGATGTCGCAGCCAAAAGCAGAGGGGCTATCCCTAAACGACATCCTAAGACAACGCAGCAATCTACAGGTTCTGGTGTACCTGTAACCACAACCAGCGACTCAAGTAGTACCTCGTTGCCTACGCAGAGTGATTGTTCCATACAGAGACCCAGACGTTCCAAGCGCCCTCCTAAGCGCTATCAAGATGCTCATGTATGATGCCGAGGTCTGTTCCAAGCCCTCGCTAATAATCAGTTATTCCGTTTTGTATCAGCCATACTCTACGTCTGATCCAAAGGGGGAGGATGTAACAAGAATTATACTTGGCAACCGTGCCGACCAAGTGACGTAGATTTTCCCCGACGGCTGACAGCTGACATGGCGGAGACTGCTCGAACAGTTCCTGTTATGCAGTGAGACGAGCCATTGAACTATTAGTAATCTAGTTTTAATAATGTAGTTTGTTTCTGTTTGTTTCTGGTTCTTTCGGTGATTTTACCGCTCACAGTAAAGTTTGTGCCTATTATTATTCATCTCCGATGTGTGAGGTGCTTCCCATTATTTACAGCTAAAGTTCCAGTACGAGCAAACCCCTATAATATATCCTGACTCCCACACCCCATCCTTCATCCCCTTATAATATGTTTATAAGTAAATTATACAATTGTAAAAATATAACACACCCAATAAATTTAACATATATATTATCACAAATTAATAATACAGAACTAATGCAATTATTTATAGAACATATTAAAAATATAAAAATCAAATTATAAACTAACTAACGTAAAGACCGAAATTAAAATCTATTATAATATATCAGTAAATCTGTGTTTTGCCTGATGTGGTATTCCCACTGACCAATGGTCATTCCTTATAAAGTATGTAGAATAAGTAGGATAGAAAATGTTAAGTAGATAGGTATAGGAAAATATATTGTAAAATAAGTGAGCAAAATTGGTGAATCGGCGAATGAGCCTTGAAGGGCCCGCAGTCATACAACTCCAAAGAAAAAAAAAAGTCACCTACAACCTACATGACAAAAATTACATATAAACAAAGTCAATTTAATTTAATAAAAAATATTACCTCAAAGGTAACTAACTTTATGTAAAAATAAAAAAATTAAAGATATCATATCTAAAAAAAACTTTATTATATTAATTCAAATATACAGAGAGAACCAGAATTAAATAACAAAAAAATAAACACAATTTATTTACACCTTACAAAGATTATTATTATTTTAGAAATGGACTTTTTCTTTAACCAAAGTACCCTAATAACACAAAACATTCCAGGAATGTTCCTAGAAGGTACTCACAGGACATTGAAAACATTCCTGGAATGTCCCCAAATGCACACGAATGTCCCAGGAAAGTGCTGTGTCAGCATTTTAAATATTCTTAGAATGTTCTGTTGGAACATTCCATGAATGTCTACGAATGTTCTTTGGACATTCACAGTATATGTTTTAGACTGAATGTCTTGTTGGAACATTCCATGAATGTATACGAATGTTCTTTGGACATTCACAGTATATTTTTTAGACTGAATGTCTTGTTGGGACATTCCATGAATGTTGGAACATTCCATGAATGTTCTTTGGACATTCACAGTATATTTTTTAGACTAAATGTCTTGTTGGAACATTCCATGAATGTCTACGAACGTTCTTTCAACATTCACAGTATATTTTTTAGACATTCTCTGAAATATATCGTCAGTGATGTGACAATACCTCCTTTATCTTTTTTCATGAGGTTTGCAGGAGACGAAAAACATTTTTAAGGTCACCTCCTGTTTTCATACGTAAGTTCTGACTTGTTTTGTAGTAAATAGATAGTTAAATTTACTGCAAAACAAGTCAAAAAATATATGAAAACAGGAGGTGGCCCAAACAAGTTTTTAGTCTATCTTACAAATCTCATGAAAAAACAGATAGGAGGTATTGTCACATCACTGACGATATGTGGCCATACCAAATAATACATCCTTGATAAATATAAACATTTTTATTGAAAAAAAATCTTTTAATGTAATTTACTGATATTCATATAAAAAAATGTGTCACATTTGCTTTGTAAACCTTTCTTTTGCCTTTCATAGCCACATATTCCATTTCCTTCCTGGTTTTTTGTAGACCACTTCTCTCAGCTGATTCTAAAAGAAAATAAAATAAATGGTAATTTTTCTATCCTTTACAATTAACAATCAGAAGAAATATTTACAGGTAATAATATGCATAAATAATAATAATAATAAATTAAATAATATTTAATAAAGAAAATAATAAAACATTTTTTATTTTGACAACGACGTCCAATGTGGAAGTAGAAACCATAATAAAGTTATTTTTTCAAGTAAATTGTGGCTTATTTCCCCATTAAAATAGTTACAATAATTACAAAAATGCCACAAAGAAATAGCTTTTTCACAAACAAATAAGTATTTTGTTTTATTATATTTATTGTTTTTATTATTTACTTTAACTTAAGATTATAACTTAATTCTTGTTTTCTATTTCTGATGTTTTTATTTATTTACCTTCAATATTAATCTGTTTTCTTGTATAATCTACTTCGCAATAATTATGTGATATATTGGACTTAAAATGAATTCAAAATTTTTTTGTAATAGGACTTTTCATTCACAGTCATTTGTTTCGAGCTTCTGTCATGTGTCACATAATATTAATATATCTACGTCATACGTTATTGGTATATACCTTGACACAAACCAAAGACGTATGACGTAGATATATTAATATTATGTGACACATGACAGAAGCTCGAAACAAGTGACAATCGATGAAAAGCCCTATTGGGCAACAATGTCAACTTAGATCTCTGATGTAGATAATGAAGAGCAACGGTATCTACAGTTGGAAAAATGAAAGAATAGGGCTTTTCATCGATTGTCATTTGTTTCGAGCTTCTGTCATGTGTCACATAATATTAATATATCTACGTCATATGTCTTTGGTTTGTATTATTGTATATACCAATAACGTATGTCGTAGATATATTAATATTATGTGAATTATGACAAAAGCTCGAAACAAATGACTGTGAATGAAAAGCCCTGTACCCATGAATGATCACATCAATCACTTATTTTGTATTTGCTATCTTTTTCTATTTTAGAACAAATAGAAAATGATATAAAAACTTTAAAAATAAAAAACTGGAGAAAAAAAGGACGAAACAGATCATAGTGGAGAAGAATCCTGGAACAGGCCAAGACCCAGAAAGGGCTGTCGAGCCAATGATGATGATGATGATGATCTTTTTCTATAACAAACGTTTGTGATTTATAGAAAAAGACAGCAAATACAAAATAAGTGATTGATGTGATCGTTCATGGTTATAGGGCTTTTCATTCACAGTCATTTGTTTCGAGCTTCTGTCATGTGTCACATAATATTAATATATCTACGTCATACGTTATTGATATAACCAATGATACAAACCAAAGACGTATGACGTAGATATATTAATATATGTGATACATGACAGAAGCTCGAAACAAATGACAATGAACAAAGCCTTTGGCTTAGGGCTTTGTTCATTGTCATTTGTTTCGAGCTTCTGTCATATATCACATATATTAATATATCTACGTCATACGTCTTTAGGGCTTTTCATCGATTGTCATTTGTTTCGAGCTTCTGTCATATGTTATATAGTCTGTGTATAATATTAATACAACACGGATTATACGACATATGACTGAATCTCGAAACAAATGACTGTAAATGAAAAGTCCTATTCTTTAATTTTTCCAACTGTATATTGTAATTGTATTATTAATTGGGTTAAGCATATTACCTGTGTGATATAAGCTATTGGAACAGCACGGTCTCTCAAACGAACAGTTGAAAGTGAAGTTCTGTCAATATCTTTTTCTAAAAAATGTTTTGAACATACTGCTCTATTAACAAATCTGATCAATACTTCATGCCTTCTTCGCAGGATCTTCTGGAAAGCTAAAAATACAAAATATATGCATTACTGAGCATTATTAACAAATTTTAGTTTTAAATAAAAAATATGATTAATGAACTCACAAAATATTATAAAAAGCAGCTTAGAAATTGTTTATTAGTATAGTCGTTTCCCTAGACACAACTGGCTAGTGATTTAAGTAGGTAATTTTTTTGTTTTTGGCCAATTTTGCCAAAATTACTATTTAGTTATTATTTTTTTGCCAATTTTACCAAATTGTCAAAATTATTTACTAAAATCACTAGCCAGTTGTGTCTGAGACTAATTTTAGCGAACCGACTATACTATTCATACTGTGTATTCATTAGTTGGTACTATTATAGTGTGTGGTCTACCATCCTGTTTATAAAGGCATACATTAGCAAAAACGCAAAAAAAAATTTAATTTTACAAATAATCCGTTTGTTATTATCTCTATTTACTATTTTAGTTAGGAATAAGCAAGTTTGTGGCTTATTCGCAATTATTAAAATAATAAATGGATATTTTCTGAAATAGGGGCATGCCTTTGTTTACATATTTGCATAGGTACTAACCTTTGAAACGTTATTCCTGCAGATTTTTTATCTACATTGCTTCTGCTACTCCAACTGATTTTATGCACTATGTTAATAATACTATTAAAGTTATTATAAAAGTATCCGAATTAAAAAAATATTCTTAAAAAGCACAAATAAAAACAAACAACGATCACGGCAAGGTGGCCAACGGCCAAGGCCAAGATGCATGCCAAGATGGCCGAAGTCCGAAGTGAGGTCATTGGTCGTTTTTAGTCACGTGATGCCCTCTCTAAGCACCATGCACAAATACATGCGCCGTGAATTTGAAAATGAACATATAGGAACATTGGTAGTATGTTCACAGAATGTCTTATGGTAACATTCCAGGAATAATTTAATCAGATGTTCACCGAATGTTCCCTAAATGTCCAGGACATTCAAATATTGATAGAACTTTGGTAGTACATTCCTGGAATGTTGTGTGTTGTTAGGGTAGGTAATAATATAACGTAATTAAACTAAAACAAAGTAGTACCTAAAACCAAAACATTTTTTAAAACAGAAACATTAATATGCTCATTTATAATTATTACCACATTCACCACAAGTAAATATTCATTATTCATTTAAATGTTAAAAATAAAACCATAGAAAAAACAAATTAACCCTTTACTACAGAGATCCGGTATTTTTTACCGGCGGGCATTCCCAAAATGTGGATTTCATGGTAACCTCACGACTTACAAGTTCTGTGTCTCTGTACCTCTCGGGTAGTTTGTATAACAATGCTAGTCAAAGCGTGTAGTGTGTATTGTCAATATGTTCTTTTCTAGCATACATCAAAAATCTTAACCGGTAAAAATTACCAGATGTCTGTTTTAAGTAAGTATTTTTATATGAGTACTATATTTGTAAATCCGAAATGTTTATATTGTTTTTTTATGTTTTTAGGAAAAAAGTAAAGAAATGGACTGCGGAAGTCATCCTGGACCTTCAATGAAGGTTAAATTTGACGATAAAAATTTTGAGGCCACTTTGCAAAAATGGAATTGCCATTTAATTCTGTGATAATTTTACCCCTTGCAGATTTTTTCTCATGGATGTAAAAATTTTTGTAAATGCTATTTTTATGTTTCCTTTGTGATTCTATGTTACGTTTATTTGTTAAAAAAAAGTCTAAATTTTTGTTCATAGCATTTATGGCCGTTTGTTTCAATAGACCAAAAATGTTACCAAAATTCTGGTTTAATAGATTATTCTTGAAAATCTTGTATTATATTATTAAAATCACTCATTCTACCATTTTTTCCCATATCTAGAGACTTCAGAAAAACTCATAATGCTATTTTTTTGTATTTTATTATTAACTTTATATTTTGACTCTATTTTATAATGACCGGTAAAAAATACCGGGGATGGATCTGTAATTACGTGCTAATATTGGGATGTCTGTAGTTAAGGGTTAAAGCAAAGGTATAGCCTCAAAAATAAAACGTAAACAGACATGACCATGAAACAAATTTCACTATGAGCAAACTAGCAAACAGCTGATTCATGACGTCACGGTTCTTTTGAGATTTTGCTGCCAGTGAGAAAAACGTGACCATTAGCGGCGTGAAGCGGCGTCCTCATTGAGTTGACATTGTCGATCGACTCTGTCTATCGACACTGTCGACCGACAAATCGAAAAAGCTTCGATGTCCACACCAGGTAGGCAGAATATTTGTCGACAGTCGAAACGAAAATGTGTGACGAACATGACGCCATTATTGTTTTTGCCGCATTTGTTATTATCACAACTAAAAAACGTAAATCATCGCGTAAAAGAAGATTTTGGGTTCGACCAAGTCTTCAAAGTAGAAATCGGTATAGCGGTATTAATCTGATGGAAGATTTGAAAAAGGATGATATCGATATATTGAACCTTGAATACAGATGTAACGGAGGAAAACACGTATCATTGCAAGCCCCAATAAATAGCGGCAGTGAATTTTTTAATTACAAAGGATTCTTCAGTATTGTTTTATTTGCCGTAGTCGATGCAAATTATAATTTTATTTATGCCAATGTGGGATGCCAAGAGCGTATTTCTGATGGTGGTGTGTTTAGTAGCACTGTATTCAATAAATTTCTTGAATAGAACACAATGCATTTGCCTGCGGAAAATCTGCTTCCAAAGAGTGATGTAAAAAGCCCATTCATTTTTGTGGCAGATGATGCATTTCCTCTGTCTACAAACATAATGAAAACTTATGCAGGGTTTCACCCTAAAGGTTCTAGTGAAAGAGTATTTAATTATCGCGTTAGCAGGGCTCGGTATAACATTAAAATATTTGTTTTTAAAAGTTTATAAATTTTATAAAATCCTTAAAATCAGCTGTAGACGCAGTACTACCATACCAATGTAACGTGACAGGGTGACAAACCAAATTTCGACCAATCACGTGCCGAATTTCATACAGTTTTCGATACAAGAACTTGCATAGTGTCATACAGGGCACAAATGTACGTACAAGAAATGATATAAGAAAATGTATACAAGAAACGATATCAGAAACGATATTAGAAATGATACAAGAAAATGCATAGTGTCATACAGCCTTAAGGCTTTGTTTGTCACCCTGTCACGTTACATTGGTATTTGGTATGGTAGTACTGCGTCTACAGCTGATTTTAAGGATTTTATAAAATTTATAAACTTTTAAAAACAAATATTTTAATGTTATAATAACTAGAATTTTTACGTTGACTGTTGATTATTTGTGTTTTTTATTTTGTTTTGATATTTGTGCTAAAATATTTGTATTATAATTATCTTCAGTTTGATCCAAATTGGAACTTATTGTATTTTCCTCTATTAAAAAATTATGCAATATGAAACCCAAAGTTATTCTAAATAAATGGTTATTAGTAGAACAGTAGTCCATACCAAACGGTATATTAAGTATCAATAAAATATTTATAAATAATACCTACAAAACACAAATAAATTCATCAAGACATAAATCATATGATCTCATTTTCAGCCGCCATTATGACATTTAGAAGTTTTACCAGCAGGTTTTACGTTTTTGCTCTCTGCGCAGAAATTGGCGCAGTTATTGTACAAGAATCTGTGCCTGACACAAATTCTTGTATCGTTTCTGATATCGTTTCTTGTATCTGTGTATGACACTATGCATTTTTTTGACATATCAGAAACGATATTAGAAATGATACAAGAAAATGCATAGTGTCATACAGCCTTAAAGTAAATTCTTTTTCTCCTTCTGAAGTTGCCGCAAAGGTGTCACACACCTAGAACAACACCTAGGGTCGTGACAGACAACTTCAGAGTCGGCCAGAAAACCCAAATCGGCCAGGGCGTAAATTAGTTTAGCATTATAACGTTTTTAAGTCGTTGCGATTGTTGAAAAAACTGAACTGTGATATGTAGTTGTCACAATGGTAATAAATTAGTTGCCCGTATAACTAAAGGTATTACGTTGTAAACGTTGTAAAGGTATTAGTTGTAACATCGTAATGTCAGTCGGGATAGGGGAGTTGGCTGAAACAACTGAAAATGCTCTCGGCCAACGTTATATACAGTGCATTTGTTTGTACTGACAACCAATGTGTCGAAAAATTGCTACTTGGGTAGTAACGTGTGGCCTTACTTTTACACGCATACCTATTGTGGCAAATGTACCATATTTTTCAAAATTTTGGAATGCATTTAAATCGTAGAACAATTTTAACTTTTGATTTTAATACAGATTTTAACTCTACAAGTATTCTCTCATGACTTTTGAGATGTAAAATAATTAGGGAAGCAGGAATTCAACAATTCAGAATTTTACATTGAGTTTCCTATGGCCCTTTTTACGATTCACCACCCGGTATAAGATAAAATGTGTATTATTTGTCTAATTATTTCATAATAACACAAATAATACACATTATATACACAATAACACACATTCAATGATCGAAAAGCATTTAAAAATATGGGAATGTAAACTCTTGTGACGTATAAAGTCAAAAATATAAGTCTCCCCACCACCGTCGGACAAGACAACCGTAATAAAGTCTAATAGATAACCGTGCACTGTACCAAGAACGGCGTCCACACTGGAAAACGAATGCGACGCAAATCATTTGATTTCGCTCGAATACTGACAACCGATGGATCGTGTGCGTTGTGTGCGTCGAAAATTCTTGCGTTCGTTTTATGCGACGAACACGTCCACACTAGCACAATTTACTTCGAGCACGCAAATATTTGCGACGAACAGCTGGTACGCACGAAAAATTTACCAATGCGGACGCGCCATTAGGTGGTGTAATTTTTTTTACGGAATTCGATTAATGAGGTGCCAACATCCCATAGCCGTTGAAAAGTAAATTCTGTGCTTTTGATTTTCAGATGTTGACGACATTGATTCTGTCAATGGATTCTGTTATTAAATGTCAAAGGTGACAGTGACGTCTATCTTGTGTTGATAAATTCTAAATTGTTAAAATAATAATTCAACAAAGGTTTAATAACGTTGAGATTTTTAGTAAATAATAAATCATTTAAGGTACGTTGTGTTTTTTTGTGTTAAGAAGTTGCACTAAATTTTTAATATTACATAAATTGCTGCCCCAAGTAGAAACACTGTATATCTATTTTTTTCAAAATCACTTTTATTGCCTTTTTGGATTTAGGGTGTTGTTATCTACCATTTACCAAAGAAAACAAAATAAATGAGTAGAACCACAATTTAACAATGCTATGAAACACATATCACATTCCATCTTCACTTCACCACTTTATGTTTTCTACTCTGGTGAACATTCTTCGAATTGGCGCTTACAGTGTTTCTACTTGGGACAGCCGTTATGTTTCTATTATTTACCTATATAAGGCTTGTATAATACTAGAAATAATAATTTTAAACAAGATTATGCCTAAGACAAGTTATCATTAGGAATAAAAAAATATATTTTTTCAACGTTTGTAAATATGTGTTTTAACACGTCCTACATGATTTACTTACGCGTGTTTTTATTTTTTAAAATGAATTTGGACAGAAATTTTTTATAATTTCAAATCAATAATTATACATGTTTTTAGACTAATATTAATCTGTATAATCCTTTTAGATGGAAGAGGACGATCATGATGAACTATTGCAATGCACAGATGATGAATCTCTGTCAGAGACAGAAGATCAATGTCTTCCTATAGACAAACCTGAAGAAAATTATACTCAAAATTTGTCATATTTTAGCCATACAAAACTTGAGTTTTTAACAACAAAATTAACTTTAATTTTTTCAACAACTGTAATGTTAGTTCTTCTACCACTATACATTGATTCCATAAATGTTAAAGGCAATGTTTATTCATTAATTTTAACCAATACTGTTATTTCCACAGTACTATTTATTATAACCATGGTTATAGCTAAATTGGCTTGTGAAAAATACAGGAATGTTAAAGTTTTAAGCTTCCCAATTAAGTTTTGGAAACTACTGCAGCTGTCTGGAGTATACTTTTTGAGTGGATTTATGATAATTTATGCATTAGATAGAAAAAGAGTTGTTTGCCATTTACAAGATCCCATAAAAGGCATTGTACTGGTGTTCTCTCTCTTATATTACTTTTTCTTCTGCAGAAAATGTAAGTATATCTTAATTTTATGTCATAATTTTTGTAATTCTCTTGAATCTGTGCTAAACTTGTTTTCAATAATTCAATGCCTCAGTAAGTCAATAAATGTTTAAAATGAGATAAGAAGATATTTGTGAAAGTACTTAGTTGCAGAAAAATAAGGAGTCATTAAAAATAAATAAACCATCTATATTTATCACAATATAAGTATTATATTCATAAATATAAACAAGGACATTATACTCCCCTAGAACACAAGGGGTGTAAGTGACAATTTTTAGAAAATTGGGTTATACAACCTTCAACAAGTCACTCAAGTACAAATGGAACAATTTGTCGTGTCATGTTTTTGCTGAATTTTAAGAGGTTTTTGCAAAGTAATAAACTTTATTTTATATGTAAATTTGCAGAAAAATCAAAGTGACTCAGTGATTCACCTTGTTTTGTTGAACCTGACTGCTGATTTTCTAGACTCTGAACTTTGTATGGAAAGTTACGTTGTGTACCGAAAAGATAGATCAAGTGAAACTAGCATCCACACTAGGGGTGGCAGTGTTTTGATTGCGGTCAGGAAGTCAATCTCTAGTGCCCTATTTGTAAGCAGCAGTAATATTGAACAGGTGTTTATTACTATTGGTAGTGGTCAGTCTATGGCAATATTTGGAACTGTTTATATTCCACCCAAAGCGGAACCAGCTGTATATACCGAATTCAGTGAAAGTGTTGATGAAGTTAGTGAGAAGTATCCATCTTACAAACTATTTTTGTTCAGAGACTTTAATCTGCCAAATATTATGTGGTCTAATGATGAACTGTCTTCCAATGTTACTTTTAGTCAATATTGTACTCCTAATGAAACTAAATCTGCTTGGATATTGTCAAATCTATGTAATTTTCACAATTTATTTCAAATCAACACAATATCCAATTCTCGTGGGGTTGTATTGTACTTGATATTTGCTAACGACAGTTCTGTTCAAGTTGTAGCTTCTGATGAGGAACTAGTTCCATTAGATAGGCATCATCCTGCCTTGAACATTGCCATAAAAGCCTTTCATTGTAGTAATAACTGCTCAACAAACCAGAACAGCTCTTACTATTTGAATTTTAATAACACTGATTTTAATGTCTTGAATGATTACCTTTCTTGTATTAACTGGGATCAAATTCTTGAAAATCAAAGTCTAGATAAAATGATAAATAGATTCTATGAAGTCATGTACCGTGCTTTTGAAATTTTTTTGCCAAAAAAATGATGTCAACATAAAAGTTTCCAAAAGGGTTCTCGCCAGAACTAAAGAAACTAGTAATTGAAAAAAAGTTATCACATTTAAAATTTAAAGTTAGTTCCTCTCTAAATGATTATAATGCATTCTCGAGCCTTAAAAGTAAATGTAAATCTCTAACAAAAACTTGTCATAATAACTTTATAGAAAAAACTGAGAATTCCATTCATATTAACGTCATTCATAAATTCTAAACGAACGAGGACGGGTTTGCCAAATGAAATGTCTTTGAACAATATCACTTATACAACTCCAAGTGATATTGCAAATGCTTTTGCATTATATTTCTCATCAGTTTATTCTGAGAAAACAATCAGTAAACGCGTTTTACCTCCCACCACCAATTTAACAATTAATTCCTGTAATATTACAATATCTCAAGTAGGTATATGAAAAAATGATGTCGTTAGATGTGAACAGAGGTCCTGGTCCTGGACCATTGTGGAAAATTTTTAATTCTTTTTATACTGGTTACTTTCCTGATCCTTGGAAATTAAGTTTTTTAATGCCAATACATAAAGCTGGTAGTAGATCCGACATTACAAATTACAGACCAATTTCTATATTAAGTACTATTCCACAATTATTTGAAAGCTTAGTGTCGGACTGCCTCTCGAAATGTTTCAAATTGTTTCCAGTAGATGAGCAATATGGTTTTCAGAAACACAAATCAGCGGAATTAAATCTTCTTTGCTATTTAGATGTGTTGTCAAGTGCTTTGGAGGGTTGGTATCAAATTGATTCTATTTATACAGACTTCTCCAAGGCATTTGACAGGGTAAATAATAACATCCTATTGTCTAAATTAGAAGCTGCTGGAGTAAATGGGAAACTGTTTGAATGGCTGGAAAGCTACCTAATAGGAAGGCACCAAGCAGTAATGATCCAAGATTGTCTATCTCAGGATGTAGTTGTTAGTTCTGGTGTCCGTCAGGGTTCACATCTGGGTCCGCTATTATTTATTATATTTATAAATGATATTGCAGATATAAACTGTGGTAAGCTTTTGTTTGCGGATGATTTAAAAATCTCTTCAAAATTATCTAGTCCTGACGATTCCGAAAATCTGCAATTTCAATTAAATAAAATACAAGGATGGTGTCAAGAAAATGAAATGGAGCTAAATGTCAAAAAGTGCCATAAAATTAGTTTTTATCAAGGTAGAACGTATATTCCGTTTGAATATAAACTCGATAACACACCTCTAGATTGTGTTAATACAATAAGAGATCTTGGAATACTGTTTGACAAATCGCTAAAATTCGCAGATCATATCGATTCTATTATTTCAAAGGCATTACAGATGCTTGGCTTCATGAAACGAAACTGCTATCCTTTTAAAAGTCCCAATACCCTAAAATTGTTATACTGTTCTCTTGTTAGACCTCACCTGGAATACTGTTGTAGTATTTGGTCCCCTTACTATAATGTTTATGTAGAAAAAATTGAAAAAGTTCAAAATAAATTCCTTAGGTTTTTGGTATTTAAAATTAGAGCTATTAATGGGAGTAACAGGTGTTACAGTTATGAAGAAATTAGAGCATATATAAATATCAATACCCTGGAAGAACGTCGTTATCACCATGATTTGAAAATTCTGTATAGTTTGTTAAATGGTACAGCAAATAGTCATTATTTATTGTCTAAGGTTGGTTTTAAAGTTCCTTCATGCAGTACTCGAAATGCAGTTGAAACCACTTTTCATGTACCATTTCATCGATGTAATTATGGCCTCAATGAACCTATAACTAGAATGTTACGTTTAGCAAATCAAAATACTGAGAGGCTTAATTTTAGTTCCACACATAACCAATATATACGCGACTTGCAACAAATTAATATTGCCTCTTAATTGTTTTGTTTTGTCCACCCTTACCAGTCTGTTTCTAATTTGTTCTGTATGTAATTTATTTCTTTTAACTATTTTAACTATTAAATTTTATGTGTTATATAATATGACTTATATTTAGTATCTACTAAATTGTTCCAAAATTTGTAAAAAATTGTAACTGTATTGGGCTTGTCCCGTGGAAATAAAAAAAAAACAAATACAAAAATGGACTCCCAAACACAGAAAACCTGGTGTTTACTAGGGATGTAAGTGATCACTAGGGATGTAAGTGATCAGTTTGTCGGGTGCTGAGATCTTGTGGCAAATCACTTAACTATTGGCCAACAGTGTTGAAACGAGTAAGCGATGGACTACCCCAGCTAATTGAAACAATATTCGAAAATATTACTCCAACCAACTAAGATAGCCATCGTTACACCCTTAGCTTAGCTCAGTCACTCAGGTGTGTGTTCGTCTTGTCCTAACCTTAGATATGAACTATGAAAATTGGAATGGAAGCAAACAAAACAACAATTTTTAACTAATCATGTTTATTGTTCATAAAGATATAATAAATAAAATGACTTAGTAAATTGCATTAACAAATGTATTCAAATTCTTGCCAAAAACTAACAATTCTGGATTATACTTATGGCTTTTGGTATTCGGCTCGATGGTAACTTCTTGATGTCGAATGGTACTGCTGTTGTAGACTTCTCGTAGGCCTGGGCGGATATCCGGCCCTAGGCCCCTGCAGCGAAAGATGTTGAATGTTGCAGCCTAGATTTCATGGTCAGTTGTTGTGGTATAGCCCTAGTTCCATCACCGGTGTGGATGGCTTGAAGCTCCCGAAGGGAGAAAAGTGATTTTATCCAAAAACCCAAGAGGAAGATGATTTGATGGAACAGAATGATTTATTTTTGAAGCTGCTCTGCCTTTTAAAACATTACCACCACTATTTTGGAGAATAAAATATGGGGATGGGGGTTGTCACTGTCATAAAAATGACATGACAACGAACCTTGGACGAAATTTGAAATAACGAACATGGAACACAAGAGATGATACAATGTAAATAGGGTTGCCTATTATAGAACGGGCGCCAACCGATTTTTAAAGGGGAAATGGGTAAACCAAATAGAAGAAGATAATTATTAATGAAATATTAAAGGAAATAAGGTAAAATAATTATTTAAAAATAAAATATCAAAGATGTGACGTTTGTAACGTTACACACTCCTCTCACCCATCAGAAAAATTTTGAACACACGTGAGAAATTTTTCTCAAAGAAAACAGGAATGTTACACACTCCCTCCACTCATCAGAAACATTTCGAACACAGGTGAGAAATTTTTCTCAAAGAAAACAAGAAGTCAGAGTTCTAACCAGACATAAATATATGCAGTAGTAATCGTTCAGAACAAATCAAAAATAAATACTCATAATAAAGTAATCATTAAGTCAATGCATATAGTTAATTTAAATTATTAATCATAAAAAATTTTAAAGTACCAAAATAATTTTCAGATGTTACTCTGGGGAAAATAAAAATATTACCCAATGAATTGTAGTATTCATCACACTATAAAATATTTATTTATTATAAATAAATGACTTCAGAGAATATCTATCTCTGGAAAAAAATAAATGTACTTTAAAAAAATATATAAAATCAATTCAAATATATAAAGACTTATAGTATAAAGTCTAAGAAATAATCAAATTTAACTAATAATCCAAAAGTAAGTAAGTATCCACAGTCAAATAATGTAGACATATTAAAAATAAATTACATTGCAAATATTCTGGTATTTTTATAATATAGAAGGCATATAACCAAAAAGTAAATATAATGGATATCACATCCTTAATAAAATAAATAGCTAATGGAGCTACTAAGAACTGAATCTCGGAACAAAATAACAAGTACCTACTCGGATAACTCGAGTACCGAAAGTAAGGTAATAATATAATAATAATCAATATGACAAGGTAAGTAAAAGCATATAACTAGATAAAGATAATATACGTATAATATAATAAAAAGAAATGCAAGTGCAATTTTAGATAAACTATTCAAAAAAAAATAAGTACCAACTATATGGAAAGCCAAATAAGACAAAGTTCTACACCAAAGGGTTTGAAAGAACTGCATAAAACTAGTCATAAAAGACTTAACCAATAAGTTAATAAAGAAAGAGAGACAATGATACATAATACAAATGTTCATCAAATGCATACCAGAGATCTACACTAGAGAACAAAATATATGTATAAAAATGCATAAATATGATTTGGAAAGATGGAAAATAACAAATGCTAGTAGCTAAACTACAATCATACTTCAAAGCGCCACAATTCTACACCAGATTTCTAAAAGTAGATATGCATAGAATTGTTTTAACTCCAAAAGAAAAAATTTATAAAAGACATCATCCTAAAAATAATATAACAGCATTAAACTGTATATCAATAGTCATTAAGACCAAAAAAAAAACGGAACTCAGACACTTATGATCTGGCCCAACAATATGGATAACTTATATGTACCCTAGGAAAAAAATACACTAGGTGTCTATGCAGCCATACCTGTCATACACAACTTACAAGTGTCGGATGAGGCTTTCGTGCTAATCTGTATCAAAAATCAGTACAACACCCAAAATAGAATAATAAAATAATAATATATAAATAAATAGGGCATTGTTAAATAAAAAAGATGTTAAATATAATGTTTATCATAACTAGATAAGTGCAATTATGCAAAAAGTTTAAAATTGTAAAATATGATGCTTTACGAACAAATTTTTGAGATTCAACAAATATAAGAAGTATGGTTTAAATTAATATTCTGAATAGGTAAAGAAGAAGAAGAATAACAATAAAACAACTCAATGAAAGGAAAAGAACTTGAAAATTGTCCTAGTCTTTATTATATAAGTAAAGTACCATATACTATCCGAATAAAAAGTTCGACGGAAACGACAAAAATTTTTGGTAGTTGTACAAAATTGGTAATAAATTTATGAAAACAACTAGGAAATATAAGAATAAGTAAAAAGTAATTGAAAATAAGTAATAAAACAAGATTTAAATGCACTTTAAAGTACACAGTAATACCTATGAAAAGAACGTAGAAGAAATAGTACGTATAAAAAGTACAGAAAATATGACAAGGAATGGAAAAATTCTCTTGGGTTTTGGAAAGTTACGACAAACTAAGAAAGTAATTAAAGAACAACTACCAAAAAAAAAAAACTGGCCAAATTGAAAAAACAGAAAAAATGCCATGTGGACATTAATGTGAAGGTTTCTACTATAAAAATTAGCCAAAAAAACTAGGTAAAAAGTTCCAAATGTTAAAAATACCAATATTTGCAACTGTAAATGTATTTTAAATTAAAGATGTTGAAATATATAATTAAATTATTGAGATTGGTAATAGTTTTTTGACCCATAACATGAAATTATAGTTTAATATATAAAAATTAGTCAAAAAGTACCAAAATAGATAACATATATATATATATATATATATATATATATATATATATACAGCGTGTCTACTTGAGTTGGAAACATATGGGAAACTTTTTTATTATTAATTTTACGAAAAAAAGTTATTCTTTATAAAAAGTTCTGCATGCCCCAAAACCTAAGATTCAATCATCAGATATCAAATTTTCTGAATATTATACTGTAACGGTTACCCGTTGCCCTTCAATAATTTTTTTTCGCCCGCCTATGGCGACTGAGCAACCAACAGAGGTCGCTCCTCGGACTTGCTTGGCGCTGGGCAAGATCGTAAGCGAGGGATTAGAGTGTGGTCAGTATACTCGCCGCGGACACGTCTGAGATTTTATTCTCATTGTTTGTGACGAATGTAACGGTTACCCGTTGCCCTTCAATAATTTTTCTTCGCCCGCCTATGGCGACTGAGCAACCAACAGAGGTCGCTCCTCGGACTTGCTTGGCGCTGGGCAAGATCGTAAGCGAGGGATTAGAGTGTGGTCAGTATACTCGCCGCGGACACGTCTGAGATTTTATTCTCATTGTTTGTGACGGAATTGAAACCAAATGAAATGTAACTTAAAGGAAATCGAACGCCTAATACATGTGGGAAAACTAATAAATTAAACTTGAATACATCTGGAAACATATTCATATAAAAGAATTATATTTCCCGCAACGCGACGTGTCCACTGTTTCAATTCCGTCACAAACAATGAGAATAAAATCTCGAGACGTGTCCGCGGCGAGTATACTGACCACACTCTAATCCCTCGCTTACGATCTTGCCCAGCGCCAAGCAAGTCCGAGGAGCGACCTCTGTTGGTTGCTCAGTCGCCATAGGCGGGCGAAGAAAAATTATTGAAGGGCAACGGGTAACCGTTACAATACGAGGTATGTCAAAAAATATGAACTTCGTTCAAGAGTAAAGTACCTTTATTTCTCTCAATATCGAAAATGCTTATTCTGAAAAGTTGTTTGGAAATAAAAACTAAGCTCAAATATGCAATTACATGCTTCTAATTGGAAAAAAATATTTTCCAAATTTTTCTCAAATTTATTGATACTAACTTCGTTTTGATTCATTACACATACGATAACTCTTTTATTATTACTTTTACGAAAAAAAGGTATTCTTTATAAAAAGCTCTGTAGGTCATAAGGCCGAAGATGCAACCAACAGATATCACATTTTATTAATTTTATACGAGTTATGTCAAAAATATGAATTTCACTCAAGAGTAAAGTACCTTTATTTTTCACAATATTGAAAACAGTTATTAAAAAAGTTGTTTAGAACTAAAAACTATGTGTCAATATGCAATTACATCCTTCTAATTGAAATACTGTGAAATATAAAGGTGCTATAATATTGAGCGAATTTCATATTTTTTGACACACCTCGTATAAAATTAATAAAAGTTGATATATCATGGTTGTGTCTTAGATTTTAGACCATGCAAAGCTTTTTACGAAGAATAACTTTTTTTCGTAAAATGAATAATAAACGAGTTATCATATTTGTAATAATTAAAAACAATGTTGGGTATCCTTAAATTTGAGAAAAATTTTTTTTTTCAATAAGAAGCATGTAATTGCATATTTGATCTTAGTTTTTAATTCCAAACAACTTTTTATCATAAGAATTTTCGATATTGAGAGAAATAAAGGTACAGTGGAACCCCGATAAGTCGGCCCCCGATAACCCGGAAGTCCGGCTAACCCGGACCGATTTTCATCAGACAAAAATTTAACAAATAAACAATTTAACAATTTTATCAAATAAAAATGTATGTAGGCCAAATAATATTTCAGAGATAATGTGTATTTGTGTAATTTGAACACATAAGTACAATAGTAAAAATGATTCATGCACACGGCGGCAGCCAGAGCGACCGTCTCAGCTTATCGGAAAGAACAGACACCTGTCTGTATTCCTTTTTCTTTATTTATGTCAAACTGTCTTAGCATTGTTTAAAAAAGACGTGACTATTTAAAAATTCTTGTATTGTGTGTAGTACAGCCTATTAATCACTTCCGTTCTGTAATGTAATCGTGCTTCAGATTGTGTTTGCTTTGTCTACGTAATGGTAACAAAACGTAAAAATGTTGCAGTGACAATGGAAAAGAAACTAGAAACATTAGGTAGGATTGATAAAGACGAATCTTTAAAATAAATTTATTGCAGCATCATAATATGATATTATGCTACCATAGGTCTGGATCCCGCGTATGAAAAAAAAGTTGATTAATAGCAAGCTAAAAATTTATTAATAGCTTAAGGGTGTCTAGTCGGATAAACTTTGATATATGAGAACACTGGAACAGGGGCAGTTTTAATTGTGGAACAGGTCAAAAATTTGGAACGGTCAGAACACGAAAATGGCACATTTGTTTTGTCCGACAGAACAGACATAAACTCTCCGAACAGAGATTAAACTCTCATGCAAAAATCAGACTGCTATTTATCACCTGTCATAATTCCTGTCATTTGACATATTCTACATGTTCCACTCATTAAAACGCCAATTTGGTGATAAATAGCAGTCTGATTTTTGCATGAGAGTTTAATCTCTGTTCGGAGAGTTTAAGTCTGTTCTGTCGGAAAAAATACATGTGCCGTTTTCGTGGTCTGACCGTTCCAAATTTTTAACCTGTTTCACAGTTAAAACTTCCCCTGTTCCAGTGTTCCCATATATTAATGTTTGTCCGACTAGACACCCTTAAGCTAATAACAAATTTTCAGCTTGCTATTTATCAATTTTTTTTTGTACGCAGGATCCAGACCTACCATATTATGGTGTCGGTACATCTCTACAGTATGACTGAGTTTTTTACCAAGAAATGAACAAAACTCTACACTCTATACAACTATACGTAATTTAGATGTGTACTGTGCATATGTGTTTCATGTTTTTGTAATTGTAATGGAGGTTATTTATTAATTTTTACTATATTCTCCGGCTAACCCGGATTTTCGATAACCCGGATCGGCCGCGGTCCCGATTAATCCGAGTTATCGAGGTTCCACTGTACTTTACGTTTGACCGAAATTCATATTTTTTGACATACCTCGTATAATATTCAGAAAATTTGATATCTGATGATTGAATCTTAGGTTTTGGGGCATGCAGAACTTTTTATAAAGAATAACTTTTTTTCGTAAAATTAATAATAAAAAAGTTTCCCATATGTTTCCAACTCAAGTAGACACGCTGTATATATATATATATATATATATATATATATATATATATATATATATATATATATATATATATATATATATATATATATATATATATATTGTTTGAGTTTAATTCTTGAACCTTGATATATTTTTTTACCAATGTTTCTTGGGTTTAGGTTCATAAAAAAGCTTGTCTATGATGTTATGACCATATTTATTGATATATTATCCGACGTTTCGGCAGGAAATCCATGCCTTTTTCAAGGATTGACTAAAACAACATTTATTGAAGGCTACAATACAATTTAAAAGAAAATCGACTTACCATGCAATCGTAAATTTAGTTTTGAAACAAGTACACAAATAGACGTCACAATTAAAACAATGTTAAAATGTTAAAGCATAGGAACGGACCCACTAAGTCATTGCGTTAAGAGAGTAATGAACTGTGTCAAAAATTATTATGGTGTCTATTGATGTTTGATTTTATGTTAAGTCAAAATAGTTGTCTTCGTCTCATAGGCGTGCTGAAATATTATATAGTTAATTTTAGATTAAGTTGAAATATACCCTATTAAGGTTTTTGACATCCCGTTTATCATTGACAGCTTTGTTATTTTTTTTAATTTCTATGGACTCTAGCAGTTCCCTCTTCTTTTTGTTGGGTTCACTTTTTAGGATTTTAGTTTTGTCGAAATCAAATTTGTGTTTCTTTTCGTTTTCATGTTTTGTGAGGGCTGTAGTGTTATTTTTGTCATATTTGTGAGACCGAATTCTAGAGTTTAGTAGCTGGCTGGTTTGTCCGATATATACCCCATCGCAATTTGAACAAGGAATTTCATATACAACATGTGATTTTTTTGATTGCGGGGTTTTAGTTTTAAGTTTAGTAAAATTCCTTTTCAAGAGATTATATCCTTTGTGAGCAACTGTAATGTTATGCTTGGCTAGGAGATTCGAAAGTTGATCAGATAACCCTTGTATGTAAGGCAAAGACATATATTTCTTCTTTTCCTTATTATTTTTGTTGTTGTTTTTGTTGTTGTAAAATGTATGTAGTCGTGACTTGAAGGTGTTTTCAATGAGGTGATGTGGGTATGAATTAAGTGTTAGTGCTGTTTTTGCTTTTTTTATAGCATGAGGTCTATTGATGGGATCAGACAATCTGATGGCTCTGTCGGCTAGGCCAATAACTACTGATTTCTTCTGGGACAACGGGTGATGAGAGTTGAAGTTTAGGTATCTTGACGACCAGGTTTTTTTGGTGTACCATGAAGTAGTTATGATGCTGTTGTCTCGATGTAAGGTCAGGTCCAGAAAATTGATTTGACAATTTTTTTCAACTTCTAACGTGAATTTGAGTTTTTGATGGAAGTTATTGAACTCATTTAGCAAAACATTCATTTTGTCCTCTGGTGCTGCACTTAAACAATCATCTATGTATCGAAAGAAAAAAGGAATATTGAAATCTATTTTATTCAACACAATTTCCTCTAGGTGCTCTAGAACTAATTGAGCTATGGCACTAGATATGCTAGCACCCATAGCGCATCCATCTGTTTGTTGGAAAATTTTGTTTTTATATATAAAATATGTTGATTTTAATGTCGTTTCGACTGCTGAAACAAATTCTTCTAGAGGGATGTCTGTAAATACTTTTATTTCATTCCACTTTTTTCTAATGATGTCTTTCGCTAAATCTATGGGAATATTGGTGTATAAAGATACAACATCGAGAGACACTAATTTATACGTTGTAGGTAAATGTATATTTTTGAGTTTGGATTTCAGGTCCTCAGCGTCTTTTAAATAGTGCGGATTTTTGTTAATTACGTTAGAAATAATGTTCTTCAAATATTTAGAAAGGTTTTCAAAAGGAGACTGAAATACATGAGACAATAGGACGCAGAGGCATACCTTCTTTATGTGTTTTGGGTAGACCATATATTTTTGGAGCTACAGCATTATGTATCTTGAGAGACTTTGCGGTGTTTGGTGAGATGTAACACATTTTTTCCCATCTATCAACTAATTCGTTATTTCTTTTTTGGAAGATGTTCGTAGGGTCATTTTTCATTTCACGGTATGTTGTTTTATCATTTAACAGAGAATCCATTTTACTGTCATAGTCGTTGGATTCCATAATGACAGTTTTGTTTGTTTTATCAGGATTCAGAACAATTAAATTTGGGTTCTCATTTAGAAAGGCTTTGGTTTTTTTAATTTTCTTATGCAATGTTTTGTCTTCAAATGAGAATTTGTTTTTGTTTTTAAAATTAGTCAAAATATTGCAACATTTTGTTCTGATATCATCCTGTACATTGCTACTTAAATTAGAAATGGAACTCTCAATTGAACAGATAATTTCTGATGTTGGAATATCATTTTTATTACGGATAGGAACTGCAAAATTATCTCCTAAACTTAAAACCTCTTGTACGTCACTGGGAATATCTACATTTGTTAAATTTTCCAACCAAGTATCTTTCATTGTATTTTTATGGTTTTTATTATTTGATGTTAACAATAGCCTATTAATTTTTTGGATGTTTCTATCTCGTGTTTGACAAAAAATACGCTCATTATATTGTATGGATATTTCTTTAAATGTATTTAAAATATCAGCTGGTAATGAATCGATTAGTTTTGCTTCCAGTTTTTCTAGGTCCGAGTCTAAAGTGGCCTTTAGACTCGGACTAAATTATGCCTTTCTATCGTGGTATTGAAACCAATTTTGGAAGGACAACCGTCCAACAAATGAAATTCTACAATAAATTAATGGCTAAACAGACAAATCTAAGAAATCGAAGAATTTTTCTACTAAGATGTAAAACAGAAAATTTAATACCAAATTTTTTAAATTTACGTATAGAACATATTAATTTGAATTCTGTAAACCTTGCGCGTAAATTTGGTAACGTTTTTAATCTATTCGTGAAACAAACATTGAATTTAATCATAGCGGATACCACTATTTCATTAAAAACTTTAGACTCGGACCTAGAAAAACTGGAAGCAAAACTAATCGATTCATTACCAGCTGATATTTTAAATACATTTAAAGAAATATCCATACAATATAATGAGCGTATTTTTTGTCAAACACGAGATAGAAACATCCAAAAAATTAATAGGCTATTGTTAACATCAAATAATAAAAACCATAAAAATACAATGAAAGATACTTGGTTGGAAAATTTAACAAATGTAGATATTCCCAGTGACGTACAAGAGGTTTTAAGTTTAGGAGATAATTTTGCAGTTCCTATCCGTAATAAAAATGATATTCCAACATCAGAAATTATCTGTTCAATTGAGAGTTCCATTTCTAATTTAAGTAGCAATGTACAGGATGATATCAGAACAAAATGTTGCAATATTTTGACTAATTTTAAAAACAAAAACAAATTCTCATTTGAAGACAAAACATTGCATAAGAAAATTAAAAAAACCAAAGCCTTTCTAAATGAGAACCCAAATTTAATTGTTCTGAATCCTGATAAAACAAACAAAACTGTCATTATGGAATCCAACGACTATGACAGTAAAATGGATTCTCTGTTAAATGATAAAACAACATACCGTGAAATGAAAAATGACCCTACGAACATCTTCCAAAAAAGAAATAACGAATTAGTTGATAGATGGGAAAAAATGTGTTACATCTCACCAAACACCGCAAAGTCTCTCAAGATACATAATGCTGTAGCTCCAAAAATATATGGTCTACCCAAAACACATAAAGAAGGTATGCCTCTGCGTCCTATTGTCTCATGTATTCAGTCTCCTTTTGAAAACCTTTCTAAATATTTGAAGAACATTATTTCTAACGTAATTAACAAAAATCCGCACTATTTAAAAGACGCTGAGGACCTGAAATCCAAACTCAAAAATATACATTTACCTACAACGTATAAATTAGTGTCTCTCGATGTTGTATCTTTATACACCAATATTCCCATAGATTTAGCGAAAGACATCATTAGAAAAAAGTGGAATGAAATAAAAGTATTTACAGACATCCCTCTAGAAGAATTTGTTTCAGCAGTCGAAACGACATTAAAATCAACATATTTTATATATAAAAACAAAATTTTCCAACAAACAGATGGATGCGCTATGGGTGCTAGCATATCTAGCGCCATAGCTCAATTAGTTCTAGAGCACCTAGAGGAAATTGTGTTGAATAAAATAGATTTCAATATTCCTTTTTTCTTTCGATACATAGATGATTGTTTAAGTGCAGCACCAGAGGACAAAATGAATGTTTTGCTAAATGAGTTCAATAACTTCCATCAAAAACTCAAATTCACGTTAGAAGTTGAAAAAAATTGTCAAATCAATTTTCTGGACCTGACCTTACATCGAGACAACAGCATCATAACTACTTCATGGTACACCAAAAAAACCTGGTCGTCAAGATACCTAAACTTCAACTCTCATCACCCGTTGTCCCAGAAGAAATCAGTAGTTATTGGCCTAGCCGACAGAGCCATCAGATTGTCTGATCCCATCAATAGACCTCATGCTATAAAAAAAGCAAAAACAGCACTAACACTTAATTCATACCCACATCACCTCATTGAAAACACCTTCAAGTCACGACTACATACATTTTACAACAACAAAAACAACAACAAAAATAATAAGGAAAAGAAGAAATATATGTCTTTGCCTTACATACAAGGGTTATCTGATCAACTTTCGAATCTCCTAGCCAAGCATAACATTACAGTTGCTCACAAAGGATATAATCTCTTGAAAAGGAATTTTACTAAACTTAAAACTAAAACCCCGCAATCAAAAAAATCACATGTTGTATATGAAATTCCTTGTTCAAATTGCGATGGGGTATATATCGGACAAACCAGCCAGCTACTAAACTCTAGAATTCGGTCTCACAAATATGACAAAAATAACATTACAGCCCTCACAAAACATGAAAACGAAAAGAAACACAAATTTGATTTCGACAAAACTAAAATCCTAAAAAGTGAACCCAACAAAAAGAAGAGGGAACTGCTAGAGTCCATAGAAATTAAAAAAAAAATAACAAAGCTGTCAATGATAAACGGGATGTCAAAAACCTTAATAGGGTATATTTCAACTTAATCTAAAATTAACTATATAATATTTCAGCACGCCTATGAGACGAAGACAACTATTTTGACTTAACATAAAATCAAACATCAATAGACACCATAATAATTTTTGACACAGTTCATTACTCTCTTAACGCAATGACTTAGTGGGTCCGTTCCTATGCTTTAACATTTTAACATTGTTTTAATTGTGACGTCTATTTGTGTACTTGTTTCAAAACTAAATTTACGATTGCATGGTAAGTCGATTTTCTTTTAAATTGTATTGTAGCCTTCAATAAATGTTGTTTTAGTCAATCCTTGAAAAAGGCATGGATTTCCTGCCGAAACGTCGGATAATATATCAATAAATATGGTCATAACATCATAGACAAGCTTTTTTATGAACCTAAACCCAAGAAACATTGGTAAAAAAATATATATATATATATATATATATATATATATATATATATATATATATATATATATATATATATATATATATATATATATAGATTTACTGCAAAAATTGAATATAAAAATGAAATATATGAAAATAGTATTTATTAATGCTTGTTATTTGCTACCAAACCTCAAATTCACAGCTCAATTCCTCGGATAAGACAAGTGCGTTGGTGCGCCAGTGTAACGAAATATCGGGCCCCACGTGAATATTTTAGTTGCCAAGAAGTGTTACATCTGAAAACTGAACATATGTTTTTGGCACTTACACCCCTTGTGTTCTAGGGTCCTCATATATAATAATATCTGTTACATCTCATAAGTCATTTTTATGGAGAATGTGACTTACACCGTTTGACTTCTGAAGCATCTAATTATTACTTTGTTGTTCTAATGAATCAAACAACAAATTCATCTATTCTATTTATTTTATGTATCCTCAAAAATAACTTCCTAATTGATTATTTAAAAAATTTGATACACATGAATAGCAGTAGCAGTGATGGAATTTTTCATTACTTTGAACATTTGTGACAATTCTATACTTTAAATATCAATATCCGGTAGTTTATACTCGTTACTTATGGTACTATTAGTCTTTAGTTAGGGTACAATATTTGTGACTTTAGGGATTGCTATTTAAAAGGTAATGGTAATGGTCTTCGGTACTTATTATTATTAATAAAAATAGTCCAAACTAGGTTAACTGGGATTTTATTAAAAATAATAAAAACTGCTTTATTTTCACAAAACAAAAGAAAAATACAATATAAAATAAAATAAATAAATTGTAAACATAAAAATTGCTTATTTTAATAAATCATTATAATGCAAAAATAGTGACTCTCCTACATTTTTTGATTTTAATCTGTTTCTGTGTTTGGTCACTATTTGGATTACTTTAGAAAATATGCATTTGCAGGGAAATACAGACAATATTCCTTTAGTCATCTCAAGGTCTTGGGTAACACAGTGGGCTATAGAGACATTTTCCAGATTGCTAAAAAGAACTTACTGAGCTTCTGTGGTTACGCTGAATCTAGCACTCTTTATTTATGTGTAATTTGACATAAATTCGTTAAAATTGGGCTGTCCGTAATCTTTCATCTCACCTTGGATGATTCATGATTCGTTTGTTTCATTTGAGCCAGCATAGGTATGGTGCAAGATGATTTATATGAACAACTTTTGGTTTACCTTATGGCACTTCTTAATTCAGTATGTTACATCATTTGTTTTCTTTTTAACTTCATTCGGACCTTCCCATTGTCTTTGTAGTTTAAGAGACAAGTATCGACGAAGTTGTGGATTATATAACGCCAGACAAAATCACCTACTTCAAATTTTTCATTCTTGCATCGAGAATCATATTGATCTTTCATTCTTTGTGTCATTTTGTTTGTTTGGTCATTTGTAACTTCAGGCGGCCAACATATTCTTCGCCTGCAACATGTTCCTCAGAAGGCCTGCAGAAAAACTCTAGGTCGTAGGACGAACAAACTTCACGCCCCAACATCAGGCAGGTTGGGGTCTGACCTGTAGTTTCATTCATTGCCGAGCGGTAAGTCATTAGGAATAAATGAATGTGCTGAACCCA
Source organism: Diabrotica virgifera virgifera (assembly GCF_917563875.1). Taxonomy (NCBI): domain Eukaryota; kingdom Metazoa; phylum Arthropoda; class Insecta; order Coleoptera; family Chrysomelidae; genus Diabrotica; species Diabrotica virgifera. Next base: position 186,307,439 of record NC_065443.1, on the reverse strand, counting down.
ATCCTGCTGATGCTCGGATACAACTTTGGACAGGTGTTTAACCCATTGTTTGGTTCATCCTCTCGACCATTGCATCTTATTGAGGATGCAGGGGTGTAGTTATGTTCTTATTGACACCAATCAATTTACAAATGTTCTGGAGGAGGGCTGTCTCAAAGTTTTGCCCGTGGTTGGAGTGGATCTCGATGGAAACACTAAACTGGCTGAAGAATTCTTTAACAAGTACCTCTGATGGTAGCAGCTTCTTGATTTGGTAACGCATAGGTCTAGGTCCATTTTGTAAAATAATCCATGGCCACCAAGATATATTTATTTCCAGCATCGGCTTCTGGAAATGAACCTGCAATGTCAATTGCTATTTTCCATAGGACTACCAAAATTGTACTGTTGCATGGGTGTTCTCTTTTTACAAACTGGACAATTACTGGTTACACACAGTTCACATTTCTGACACCATCTTATTACATCATATTTACAGTTCATTGGATAGAACTGTTCTCGGCCCTTTTGCAGAGTCTTGGTAATATCAAAGCGTCCACCTGATTCACTGTCATGCAACTGAAGCAGTACTTCTGACACTTTACTTTTAGGTACAATCAATCGAAGCTTATATTCTGTACTATCATCGTTCTCACAGGTTCTGTACAGAAGATCATCTTTTAGTACCAGGCAATAAAATACCATTGATTCCAGTATGCTTTGACTTCTGGACTAAATGCACTGATGTCTTGCCATCCAGGTCTCTCACCTTGACGCATCCAATCCAATTATTCTTTATGTTGTTCTGAAGCTATATTCTTAATGTTCTTAACGGCACCCGATTTGGGCGTCGAAACGTTAGTAAAAATCATTTTTTAATAATATTGTGGCTTATTTCCCATTATAAATAGTTACAATTATTCTTTTTTACATGGATCATCTGCTTGGTAGTCTTGTAACCGTTGAGGCTGTCATTGATCATTAATGAATGTGGTTAATCTAATTTAACACAGTGATTACAATTTGCACTGCATGGTCTTCTCGAAAGGGCATCAGCATTTGAATGAACATTTACAGCCCTGTGTTCTATCTTGTAATCATTCTAACTATCTTTCCATCTGACCCTCTGGATTACGAAATCATATGGGCCATTTTACAGCAGTGTTATCTGTTCGAATAAGGACCTTTTTGCCATACAAGTATTTATGGAAATGTTCGCAAGCCTTCACAAAGCCTGGCAGCTCTCCTGGTAATGCTATAGTTTCTTTCTGGTTTTGACAGGACTTTGCTAAAATAAGCGATGACTTTTTCCGTTCCATCTTGGATTTGGGAGAGAAAAGCTCCTATTACAAATTTTCCAAATTTTCCTGCCTCTACTGGGTAGCTTAAAATCGCTGCACTGATCAGAGCCATTTGTAGTTATTGTTTGAAAGCTTTTTGACACTCTTCACTTCAAGTATATTCTTTGCCCTCCTCTGTGACCTTTGTTAAGTGCTGGGAGATATTGGCAAATCCTTTGACAAATCATTGGTAATACGTACATAGGCCAAGAAAAATTCTAATTTCGTGTTTATCTTTTGGTACTGGCAAATCATTAATTGCTGAAATCTTTTCAGGATCAGCTGTTACATCATTATTGTATACAATATGTCCCAAGTACATAACTTCTCGTCGAAACATGTGACATTTCTTCGGACTTAACTTCAAATTAGCTACCCGCAATCGTTGAAAGGTTTCTATTAGATTATTGCCATGTTCATCAAAGGATATTCCAACCACAATTACATAGTCCAAGTAACCCAGGCATGTTTTCCATGTTGGACCTCTTAAAACTGCCTCCAGTAATCTTTCAAACGTGGCAAGAGCATTACATAAACCAAAAGGCATAACCGTAAACTGCCAAAGACCTGATCGGCGTGCTCCATGTCACCTTGCCAATATCCACTTTTAAATCGAGTGTGTAAAACCAACGAGAACTGTAGAGAGTATCCGATGTATCATCTATTCTGGGCACACGGATAACTATCTTTTTTAGTTACCACATTAAGCTGGCGGTACTCAATACAAAAACGCGTTGAACCATCTTTCTTCTTTACTAGAACTACTGGTGATTCCATCGGCTGTTTGACGGTTCAACTACCCCTTGTTTGTCCATATCCTTGATAATCTCTTCGGCATCTTTTTCGCAAATGTAAGTCGTCTGGGCCGTTGTCTGATTGGCTAAGCGTCTCCGGTATTTATTTTATGCGTTACTATCTTAGTTTGTACTTATCCTTCTTATCAATAGCAAAAACATCTTGAAATTGTATCGGCATAGACATCACTGTTTCTGAATCGAAAGTTTTACTTTAATAAAATTAAAAATAATATTAAATTAAAGCTTTTATTGAGACCAAGTTTCTGGTAACGTCTTCGCGGTTTCTATAATTTGCAAACCATACGAGTCCTGAGAGCAAAGAGCGCTACGGGAGATCTATGAATTGCATCTCACTTCCTGCCTGCTCACCGTGGCAAAAATTCCAACGAAAACTTGGTCCCGTATTTTCTGTTAGGAGTAAACTAATAGAAATAAATAATCATTTTGTTGTAAAACGAAAACTAAAGACGTCATGTATTTCAATTCATTCAGAGAGTGTCATAAACACCCTAACCAGTTTCAAGCTCCTAAGCTATCATCAGAGTGTGTATATGACTTTCTCTGAATGAACTAAAAGAATTCCGACTGCTAGCACCGAATTACAACAAAATAACACGATACGGATACCGTGGCGGCATCTGCTTACAAGAATCGAAAGTTTTACTTTAATTAAAATAAAATTAATATTAAAATAAAACTTTTATTGAGACCAAGTTTCTGGTAACGCATTCGCGGTTTCTATAAATTGCAAACCATACGAATGCTGATAGCAAAGAAGGCTTGGGGAGATCTATGAATTGCATCTCATTTCCTGCCTGCTCAGCGTGGCAAAAATTCCATCGAAAACTTGAGTAAGTTCATATATATATATATATATATATATATATATATATATATATATATATATATATATATATATATATATATATATATATATATATATATATATGAGTTAGTTAGAAGCAACCTACCTTGCTCGTTTCGGTACGAAACCGATCTGTGCCTCTACTTTGAGGCCACGAGATGTCACCTGGTATTTATTGAAAAATACCTACGGCGTCAAACAAGCAGGAAATAATCGCAACTTTCTACTTTTTAAAAAGTATGAAAATAATATGTAAAATATTATACGGGAAATAAATATTCTACCCTCGTCTGTGCTGCCATCTTGGGAACGTTTTCGCTGTCTACAGCTCATCAGCCAAGCTCTCAGAACAGACGAAGATGTAGAATATTTCCTCCGTATACCCGAGGCCGTAAGACAGCCATGCAGTCCTTATGGGACTAGCGCAATCTGAGTTAGTTAGAAGCAACCTACCTTGCTCGTTTCGGTACGAAACCGATCTGTGCCTCTACTTTGAGGCCACGAGATGTCACCTGGTATTTATTGAAAAATACCTACGGCGTCAAACAAGCAGGAAATAATCGCAACTTTCTACTTTTTAAAAAGTATGAAAATAATATGTAAAATATTATACGGGAAATAAATATTCTACCCTCGTCTGTGCTGCCATCTTGGGAACGTTTTCGCTGTCTACAGCTCATCAGCCAAGCTCTCAGAACAGACGAAGATGTAGAATATTTCCTCCGTATACCCGAGGCCGTAAGACAGCCATGCAGTCCTTATGGGACTAGCGCAATCTGAGTTAGTTAGAAGCAACCTACCTTGCTCGTTTCGGTACGAAACCGATCTGTGCCTCTACTTTGAGGCCACGAGATGTCACCTGGTATTTATTGAAAAATACCTACGGCGTCAAACAAGCAGGAAATAATCGCAACTTTCTACTTTTTAAAAAGTATGAAAATAATATGTAAAATATTATACGGGAAATAAATATTCTACCTAGGGAAAAGTAGAAAGTTGCGATTATTTCCTGCTTGTTTGACGCCGTAGGTATTTTTCAATAAATACCAGGTGACATCTCGTGGCCTCAAAGTAGAGGCACAGATCGGTTTCGTACCGAAACGAGCAAGGTAGGTTGCTTCTAACTAACTCAGATTGCGCTAGTCCCATAAGGACTGCATGGCTGTCTTACGGCCTCGGGTATACGGAGGAAATATTCTACATCTTCGTCTGTTCTAAGAGCTTGGCTGATGAGCTGTAGACAGCGAAAACGTTCCCAAGATGGCAGCACAGACGAGGGTAGAATATTTATTTCCCGTATAATATTTTACATATTATTTTCATACTTTTTAAAAAGTAGAAAGTTGCGATTCCTGCTTGTTTGACGCCGTAGGTATTTTTCAATAAATACCAGGTGACATCTCGTGGCCTCAAAGTAGAGGCACAGATCGGTTTCGTACCGAAACGAGCAAGGTAGGTTGCTTCTAACTAACTCAGATTGCGCTAGTCCCATAAGGACTGCATGGCTGTCTTACGGCCTCGGGTATACGGAGGAAATATTCTACATCTTCGTCTGTTCTGAGAGCTTGGCTGATGAGCTGTAGACAGCGAAAACGTTCCCAAGATGGCAGCACAGACGAGGGTAGAATATTTATTTCCCGTATAATATTTTACATATTATTTTCATACTTTTTAAAAAGTAGAAAGTTGCGATTATTTCCTGCTTGTTTGACGCCGTAGGTATTTTTCAATAAATACCAGGTGACATCTCGTGGCCTCAAAGTAGAGGCACAGATCGGTTTCGTACCGAAACGAGCAAGGTAGGTTGCTTCTAACTAACTCAGATTGCGCTAGTCCCATAAGGACTGCATGGCTGTCTTACGGCCTCGGGTATACGGAGGAAATATTCTACATCTTCGTCTGTTCTGAGAGCTTGGCTGATGAGCTGTAGACAGCGAAAACGTTCCCAAGATGGCAGCACAGACGAGGGTAGAATATTTATTTCCCGTATAATATTTTACATATATATATATATATATATATATATATATATATATATATATATATATATATATATATATATATATATATATATATATATATATATATATGGGTGTCCCGAAAAGATTGGTCATAAATTATACCACTGATTCTGGGGTCAAAAATAGGGTGATTAAACCTCACTTACCTATATACAATAGTGCACACAAAAAAAGTTACAGCCCTTTGAAGTTACAAAATGAAAATGGATTTTTTTTAATATACCGAAAACTCCTAGAGCTTTTTTATTGAAAATGGACATGAGGAATCTTTATCGTAGCAACATCTTAAAAAAAAATTATAGTGAAATTTGTGTACCCCATAAAAATTTTATGGGGGTTTTGTTCCCTTAAACCCCCCCAAACTTTTATGTACGTTCCAATTAAATTATTATTGTAGCACCATTAGTTAAACACAATATTTTTAAAACTTTTTTGCCTCTTAGTACTTTTTTGATAAGCCAGTGTTTATCGAGATATTTTGAATATTTGTCGAATCCACCACCTATTTGTATATGGTTAAGTATGATTATAGACACCTGTTAATAATCTGAAAATTTATTTATAACTTCAATTTTTTGGTATATTTTGAAAAAGAAGCCACATCTCGATAAAAGTTGACTTACCAAAAAAAGACTAAGAGGCAAAAAAGTTTTAAAAACACTGTGTTTAACTAATGGTACCACAATGATAGTTTAATTGGAACGTACACAAACATTTGGGGGGTTTAAAGGAACAAAACCCCCATAAATTTTTTATGTAAATATAGTAAAAAAGTAGCCGCATCTCGATAAAAACTGGCTTATCGAAAAAATACTAAGAGGCCAAAAAGTTTTAAAAACGTTGTGTTCAACTAATGGTACCACAATAATGAATTAATTGGAACGTACACAAAAGTTTGGGGGGGTTCAAGGGAACAAAATCCCCATAAATTTTTTATGGGGTGGACAAATTTCACTATAATTTGGTTTTAAGGTGGGCCTGTGATAATAATGATACATGCCCGTTTTCAATAAAAAATCTTTGAGAGTTTTCGATATATTGAAAAAAATCGATTTTCATTTTGTAACTTCAAAGGGCTGTAACTTTTTTTATGAGCACATTTGTACTAAGGTAAGTTAGGTTCAACCGAACTATTTTTAACCCCAGAATGTGTGATATAATTTATGACCATTCTTTTCGGGACACCCTGTATATATATATAATAAAAATTTTTTTGGGGAATGCAGTCAATAAATTTTTGGGCTATTCAGTGAAACACTTTGAACTTATTAGTGGAGCTTTCGAAAATTTTATTTTCTTTATCAAGACTATCTACAAATAAAAATGTTTAAATTTAGATAAAACTCAAAAAATAAAACTTAACTTACTGCTCGTGGTTACAAATTAGCACTAATGATAATAGAACACTTCATGAAGACAATATTGACCAACAGGAAAGGGAATTAGAAAGTTTACCTACCATTTCTTATTGTTCTCTACCATATATACCAACTTTAACACCCAAATTGGTTAAGTTATTTAGGCAAAATCCAAAAATTAAGATTGCCACTAGAAATATTAAAACTTTAAACAGTCTACACCAAAACGAAGACTCCACTACAAATTATGGAGAGTTCTAATCTTATTTACTCTATACCTTGTAACACTTGTGGTAAATGTTACGTTGGTCAAACCTCACGGAATTTATCCCTTAGATTAACTTCACACAAAAGTGATATTAAGAGAAATGTCCCATCTTGTGCCTTGGCAGAACATGTGATTAATGATGATCATGTTTTCATGTTTCAAGAAACCACAATTTTAGAAAGGGAAATTAATTTACGCAAAAGAGAATTTAAAGAAATGGTTTGGATAAAAAAATCAAATTTCATTAATAAGAGATCTGACATTGATAAATTAAGTATCATTTATAATAACATTTTGTCTTATTAAAATTTGTTGAAATATTACTAATAATTCTACCTAAAATATATTTTTTTTATTTCTTCTATCATAAATTACAACAAATTATGTCATTAATTTCTTTCCCAACCCATCGAATTATTATAGTAGTCCAACGACATTTTTTTGAGTGATGTCGAATTGACATACTATCAAAACTTTTACGTTTACATATTACTTTTAAGAAATTTTTATGTTTTTATATAAGTTGTATAATTATTAATTTGTAACCACGAGCAGTAAGTTAAGTTTTATTTTTTGAGTTTTATCTAAATTTAAACATTTTTATTTGTAGATAGTCTTGATAAAGAAAATAAAATTTTCGAAAGCTCGACTAGTTCAAAGTGTTTCACTGAATAGCCCAAAAATTTATTGACTGCATTCCCCAAAAAAATTTTTATTACAATTCCAACAGTCATTACATATTAACAATCATATATATATATATATATATATATATATATATATATATATATATATATATATATATATTTTCCACATTCTCTATTTCATTTGTTTGATTTCGTACGAGTGGTCGTTAAACCAGTATCTGTGGATCTTTTGATCACTGAGTGTGTTTCAAAGATCTACATCTTTTGTTTTTTCTATATATATATATATATATATATATATATATATATATATATATATATAAAGTAGTATCTCTTGAGGATGCAGTCAGTCTATTTATTGGCTCACAAGATAAAGAAAACTCTTTGACTTACTGTCAAGCTTTCGAATTGCTTTAATTCTTTTTCAAGACATCTACAAAAATATCAAAATATAAAAATGATGTACTTACAATTTATTTTTCTAACTTACTAGTCGTGAGATTAAAAGATAAAGTTGAAACTTTACAAAAAAGGACAATCACACACATATTAAAATATTTAAAGCAATCTAAAACATTATGTTGTTTCCATGGTTCGTTGTTCAACATTATATGAATTGTTTACCATTTCTTTAGGAGGAAAGCAAAACCAGTAACAATAGTTGTTTTTATTATAGTTGTTAATTTGATGAAAATAAATTAGTCCAGTCAATTTGTCTTCAGCCTATTATGAATTTTTAATGATGGAATGTACGATACAAAATCAGATTATGATGTTGTGCCAAATGTTTGTTGATATGCTAATATATAGCAATAAATGTTACTCAATTTGTCTATATCTGACTTTCTATTTATGCATTTTTTATTTTTCTGGATGTGTGTCATTTCTACAAATAATCTCTTCTGCTCATTTTTCACCCTCTCTAAAATTGACGCTTGTGAAAAATTAAATAAATGATTCAGATTAATTGAGTGGTCGGCTAATGCACAAGCTTGTGATTTGTTTGTGTTAATATCACTTCTGTGCGAAATGATTCTGCTGTGTAATGCACGAGAATTAAAAATTCATAAGAGGCTGAAGACAAATTGACTGGACTAATTTATTTTCATCAAATTAACAACTATAATAAAAACAACTATTGTTACTGGTTTTGCTTTCCTCCTAAAGAAATGGTAAACAATTCATATAATGTTGAACAACGAACCATGGAAACAACATAATGTTTTAGATTGCTTTAAATATTTTAATATGTGTGTGATTGTCCTTTTTTTGTAAAGTTTCAACTTTATCTTTTAATCTCACGACTAGTAAATTAGAAAAATAAATTGTAAGTAGGTACATCATTTTTATATTTTGAAATCTTTGTAGATGTCTTGAAAAAGAATTAAAGCAATTCGAAAGCTTGACAGTAAGTCAAAGAGTTTTCTTTGTCTTGTGGGCCAATAAATAGACTGACTGCATCCTCAAGAGATACTACTTTATATTTATTATATACAGTCAAGAATACCACCATCTTATATATATATATATATATATATATATATATATATATATATATATATATATATATACAAGTAGTATTTTGATTGACTTGATTGGAAATACGAATTTCACAAATTTTTTGGGTATTGAAGTCAAATTGGGGCTTTAAAGTATACTATTGTCTAATATTCGAGCTTTCGAATTAATATATTTATAATATAATAAATTAATATACTTTAAAGCCCCAATTTGACTTCAATACCCAAAAAATTTGTGAAATTTATATATATATATATATATATATATATATATATATATATATATATATATATACATCTTCCAGACATTGATGCGTCCATACATTTATGTTTTTGCATGTAATGCTGCATCCACCGCATTGTTGCGTCAATATACGGACGCAGTATTACAATCGCTTATATTTCGGTAATGGTCGTTGCCAATTTCTCTTAGGTGATATAAGGGGACACTAGTAATCCAAACAAGTAATGTGGCCAATTTTCATAGAGTTGTGATGCACAGCAAAAAACTTATTGAGGATTTTAAGTGACGCATCAATAATATTAGCATGAAATGTTTGTGTATACATTAGTTCAAGATATCTCCTTCAGGAGGCGCATGAACCAATCGAGTATAATTCATTGGTGAATATTATTTTCATTCTTTCGATTATTCTGCGTCTTCTTAATTTGGCAACATTGCTAACCGTCTGAAGTACCGTTATACAAGTATTTTAAATGTCGATATTGGATCAACGGAAGAAATGGATAACGAAAATAAAATCTTTATTGTCATCACAAAACTCAGGTAGGCCTTTGCGAAAATAAGTTCAATAAGTACAAATTAAAATTGTTTTTATAAGGAAAAAATAATGCATTCTTTAAAATATTTGCGTTTTTATAAGAAAATGATGCGTTTAATTATATTTACTGATGGGTACATTTTTTTATTTTACTTTCCTTTTCAATGAAGGACAGTTTTGTAACGAATAATGAAATAATATGCTTAAATGTAGTCAGCTTTACAGTTCAGACAGTATCCCTGATACATCGGATGTAGACTCTGATGAAGGCATGTTGGGAAAACCACTAAGAAAATATTTTACTTTAAATCGATATGTTTCACCCGTAATAAAGATTATATATATTATAGGTATTATTGTGTCCAGAAAATTTAGAGAAGTCTAATAACACTGGATTAGTTTTTAAGAACAATATTACGTCTCACGCCATATACGCCACGAAAAAGCTAAAAAAAGAGAATGGAAAAAAATTGCTAGATGCTAAGCACATTCTAAGAAGTCATTCAGGACGTTCAGAAAATTATTTCCTTTATTTCATGTAATTCCTTGAATAGAAGAAACCTTTAGAGACTGACCGATTAATCGGTTTCGGCCAGCTTCGGTCAGCATAAATCTTCAGCTAAAAACTTTCGGCGAAACCTTCGTCTTCACTTTGGCTGAAGGTGGAATAATGAAACGATAAAATATAAAAGGAGTTCGCCACCGAATCCACATGCAGTTTTCTTCTTCTTCTTCAGATGCAAATCCACTAAAGGATGTTAGCGATCACATTTTCCAGTAACTCTCTGTTTCTTGTAATGCGTATCAGAGATTGTATGTCGTTAATCCCTGTCCATTGCCTTATGTTTCGGAGCCAGGGCATTTTCTTGCGTCCTATTCCTTTCTTGCCTTCAATTTGCCCTGGATTATAAGTTGAAGGAACTGGTATTTTTCGTTTCGCATAATGTGACCCAAATACGCCGTTTTCCTTTTCTTGATGTTTTCGAAAAGTTGGCGCTCTTGGTTGATTCTTTTAAGGACATCTACATTTGTGACTTTCTCTGTCGATGGTATCTTTAGGACACGGCGATAAAGTCACATTTCGAAGGCTTCTAATCTGTTTATATCCCTCGTTTTTTATAAAATGCTTCGCATTGTATATAATCTAAGATGCAACCATGAAATATCAAATTTTATTGTTTTATACGAGGTATGTAAAAAAATATGAATTTTCGCTCAACAGTAAAGTACCTTTATATTTCACAATATCGAAAATATTTCACATATCACCAAGAGTTCACCAAAATCATATATAACAGAATCTACAAGAGTGAAGCGGAAATCAACGAGTCACAATTTGGTTTTAGGAACGCTTTGGGCACAAGGTAGGCAGTGTTTTATCTGCAAGTATTAGTACAGAGGTGTAGAGATATGAACAAGGACGTCTACATGTGCTTTGTAGATTACTCGAAGGCCCTTGACAATGTAAGACATGACCAACTAATTGAAATTCTACAAAATATAGGAATTGATGATAAGGACATTCGAATTGTGACAAGTCTCTACTGGAATCAGACAGCCAGGGCAAAAGTCGGCAATGCGTCCACAGAGAGCATTGATATCAGAAAAGGTGTGCGAGAGGGATGTTTTCTCTCCCCTCTCCTTTTTAATATTTACTCCGGACAATTTTTTAAAAAAGCACTAGATGCAACAAACGAATACATAAAAATCAATGGAGAATTGACAAGTAACATCCGATATGCGGACGATACAGTCGTACTTGCCAGTAGTATCGATGAACTACAGTATCTTATGGACAGGGTGCAAAGAGCGAGTGAAGAAAGAGGACTTAACCTCAACATAAATAAAACAAAATGGATGCTGGTCAGCAAAACTCAAAAACCTGCCAGACAATTGAAAATAAAAAACCAATCAATTGAACACGTTGACTCGTATATATACCTGCGAACAGTCGTCAACTCTAAATGGGATCAAACAACCGAAATACGATCTAGAATTGAAAAGGTTAGAGCAACATTTAACAACATGAGAAATATAGACACCAATTCCGACATATCTCTCCCACTAAAAATACGGCTGCTAAAATGCTATGTATTTCCAGTCTTGTTGTATGGCGCAGAGGCATGGATACTAACGGAGACATTAATAAGGAAGTAAGAGGCATTCGAAATGTGGGTGTATTGAGGTCTCCTCAAAATATCCTGGACGACTTACACCACCAACGTAAATGTATTGCGCCGAACAAAAAGAAATCTCTTTCACAATTAAGAAACGGAAACTTGAATACCTCGGTCATATTATGAGACATGATAAATATCATATACTCCAACTGGACCGAGTGGATCAACATGGATCGAGTTATTCAGAAACGCCGAAAACAAGATTAAAATTGCTATGATGATAGCCAACGTCCGCAACGGACAAGGCACATGAAGAAGAAGAAGAATATCAAAAATGGTTATTAAGAAAAGTTGTTTGGAATTAAAAACTATGGTTAAATATTCAATTATGGTGAACTATAAAAGTACTTAACTGTTCCGTCTTCTAATGAAGATTGGCGGTCACTTTTTTAAACGCTTCTCTGTCTTTTGCAACGTGATATAGCTGTTCAACACTGAGTTTAGTCCAATCTCTGATATTCCTCAGCCAAGATTTCTTCTTTCTTCCCAAGCCTTTTTTCCCCTCTACTCTTCCTTGCATGATGACGTGTAGCAGAGAGTATTTATCGTTACGAAGTATGTGGTCCAAATACTATGTTTTTCTTATTTTAATTGTGTTCATAAGCTTCTTGCCATGTCCAATTCTTCTTAACACTTCTTCGTTTGAGACTTTTGCCGTCCAAGGAATTTTTAGAATACACCTATATAGCCACATTTAGAATGCCTCCAATTTTTTACTTTTAGAGTCCAAACTTCTACCCCATATAGTAGTTACGACCGAACATAACCTTTGACGAAAATTTTTTTACATACCTCATATAAAATTGAAAAAGTCTGATATATGATGGTTGCATCTTAGATTTTAGACTAGATAGAGTATTTTATGAAGAATAACTTTTTTCGTAAAATTGGCAATAAAATAGTTATCTATCATAATTGAAATAAAATAATGTTGGAACTCCGTAATTTGAGAAAAGTTTGCAATTTTTTTTTCAATAAGAAGGATGTAATTGCACATTAAAACGTAGTTTTAATTACAAACTATTTTCATAGTAACAATTTTTGATATTCTGAAATATCAAAACCTTTTATTATTTAAATATTTGCCCTTTAACGAAATTCATATTTTTGACATACGTTGTATAAAATTGATAAAATTTTATACCTGATGGTTGAGTTTTAGATTTTAGACTATGCAGAGCATTTTATGAAGAATAACTTTTTCGTATGATTGGTAATAAAAAAGTTTCTCATATGGTTCCTACTTACGCAGACATACTTTATAATAGCTAAAATTTTTTGAATTTTCAAATTGTAATGCCATATTCGGATTCAGCGTAATCAAAAACAAAAAAAGAAACATATTTTATCAAAGACAACTGATGAATTCAACGATATTGTTTTCATCCATTTAAAAAAATGTGATATCATATAATTATAAAAATACATCCTTCTGTCTTTCTGCTAACACAATTCCTCCGTCAGTATACCAGGTAGAATGACAGATGATGTGTCAAATGATAGATTATAAGCGAAGGATCCGTCGAACTCCCAGGATAATTACAGCTTAAGATAAAACAAATCCGTCTCAATTAATAAATTTTACAATATTGTACGACAATCCAAAATTTTACGTTTAGTTAAAATGTTAACAGAAATGTTAACAGAAAATAAATCACTTATGATGATTATTGAAACATAAATTTTTCTTGTTTTTTCATTCATTTCTAGAATAGAAAATCGACTTAAAGATTTTGACCCTTCCTTAATTTTTTTATGGCGGCGACCCTGGAAGGATGGTACTAAAGGTGAGAAATTTAACCTAGTCTGTCTGTTCATCTATGCGTCCTACCGCGAATAAGACTCCTCTTCACTATACCAGGTAGACTGACAAATGAGGTGTCAAATAAAAGCTTATAATCCAAGGATGGTACTAAAGGTGAGAAATTTGACTTAGGACTTCGGTTTTAAAAATGCGACCGGAAGTACTGTTTTAAAGTCACCGGAATAGTACAAGTGATAGATTATTCGACGCGCCTTCGCAAAACGAGAACAAATATATACTTTCGGTTTCATGACTCTCTGTCCGTCCCTCCGCGAATACAACTCCTCCATTATTAATACAGATAGAATGACAAATGAGGTGTCGAATGAAAGCTAATAAGCCAAGGATAGTAGTAAAGATGAGAAATTTGACAAAGGACTTCGGTTTTAGAGTTAAGCAATCGTAAGTACTGTTTTAAAGTCACTCAAAATATGATATGAATGTAAATAAATATGACTCAAAATTAGTAAAATCGTATATTAATCGACGCAAAGTTACACGAAGAGTTCAACTATCGACTTCCAGTTCTACTTGCGATTACTTTGGGTGAAAAGCTAAGACTTACGAAGTCCACTTACTTGTTTCTAAAATTATTTATATACAAAAATTGTTATTATTTAAACAATTAATAAACAATTAGCGGCTAAATCTTTGAAAAGAACTTTTTATTATAACATGTATATAAAATAACAAAAAAAGTTTTAGAAAACTATAAGTTTGAGTTTTTCGGAAACAATGCATGCTTTGTATTGTACCTTGCAACCCAAGATACAAGTTATTGTACCCATTATCTAGCAAACAACCTTGAGAAAATAAAATGACCTTTTCTACACGGACATATTCTAACAGAGCACAAATAGCATTTAGGATCACATTAAAATGAAATGATAAACTGGACCGAGGTATTTGATAGTGGCAACGTTGCGGACGCAGAAATAGCTTCCCTATGAACAAAGATACCCTTTGCGGACACAGAAATGCCGGCTTGCTGTAATATGGTATATTTGGACGTTCCAACGATAGCAAAATATGTGGCTGCAAAATTGCTATCGCAGTGAAAGTAAAACTCATCTCCTTTATTCTTAGTGTATATAGAAAACTGAGTTGATGCCGAAGTAGCCATGGTTGCAGGATATCCAACAATGTTCTAAAATATAGATATACATCAATTTTTCGAGTGGACGCACAAACATACCTATGGTAAAAGGATGCAGCAATGATGGTAGGATTTATATATATATATATATATATATATATATATATATATATATATATATATATATATATATATATACACAAATACCTTAGTACCAACAACTCCACAAATATTTGGATCTTTACCTTATATTCCAATCTTAACACCAAAACTTCTTAAATTATTTAAAGGATTCGAAAACATAAAAATTTCTACTAGAAACGTTAAAACTATAGCACATTTATACACCAAAACTAAAGATCCACTAACAACTAAGGAAAGTTCAAAAGTAATATATCAAATACCTTCGTCAGACTGCGATAAGGTTTATATAGGAGAAACTTCTCGTACACTACACAACAGAATCATTTCTCACGGAAGTGATATTAACACAAACAAATCGCAAGCTTGTGCATTAGCCGACCACTCAATTAATCTAAATCATTCATTTAATTTTTCACAAGCGTCAATCTTAGAGAGGGTGAAAAATGAACAGAAGAGATTATTTGTAGAAATGACACATCCAGAAAAATAAAAACTGCATAAATAGAAAGTCAGATATAGACAAATTAAGTAACATTTATTGCTACATATTAGCATATCAACAAACATTTGGCACAACATCATAATCTGATTTTCTATCTACATTCCATCATTAAAAATTCCTAATATGCTGGAGACCAATTGACTGGACTAATTTATTTTTCATCAAATTAATATCTATAATAAAAACAACTATCGTTACTGGTTTTACTTTCCTTCTAAAGAAATGGTAAACAATTCATATAATGTTGAACAACGAACCATGGAAACAACATAATGTTTTATAGATTGTTTAAAATATTTTAATATGTGCGTGATTGTCGTTTTTTGTGAAGTTTCAACTTTATCTTTTAATCTCACGACTAGTAAGTTAGAAAAATAAATTGTAAGTACATCATTTTTTTATATTTTGAAATTTTGTACATGTCTTGAAAAATAATTAAAGCAATTCGAGAGCTTGACAGTAAGTCAATGAGTTTTCTTTGTCTTGTGGGCCAAATAGACTGACTGCATCCTCAAGAGTCACTACTTGATATTTATATCTACAGTCAAGAATACCACCATCTTTATGTATATATATATATATATATATATATATATATATATATATATATATTATATATAAAGAAGTTTGGTATTATTGACTGATAATATGTAGATTTTAGTTTTTTATTGAGGTTGCAGTCATTTATTTCTAAGGGGCAGGGTAAGAGAAACTCTGTGTTATAATCAAGCTTTCGCAAAATTTATTTGCTTCGTCAGGATTAGCTAAAATTATTATATAGTTATAAATAAATACAACGAAATGAAAGAACATTGCATAAAAATTAGTACAAAAACTTACAACGTGAGGTTTGTTCCTTAATTTGACATTTCTACAAAACATAAAATATCTAAAAAAATCTTTATCCTAATGGTTTTCAAGTTCCAATGTTTTAATTTTTACAATTCATGATAAAAAATATGATTTAATAATTTAGTTCTAAATTTGACTAATGCCAGAAAGACACTTAAATAATGTCAAAAAGACACTCGTAGGTATTTGTTTATTTGATTTTAAGTTGTTAAGAACTAGATTTTTGATTATTACTTGTTTGTGCATTTTAAAATTTTAGAAGTTATAGATACAGTGGAACCTCGATAACTCGGATTAATCGGGACCACGACCGATCCGGGTTATCGAAAATCCGAGATAGCCGGAGAATATGGTAAAAATTAATAAAATACGGTATACTTACAGATAAACTCCGTTAGAATTGAAATAACATGAAATATTTTTATAAATATGCACAGTACATATTACCTACTCATTACAATTCTAAAAAAACCCAAACAATACAAGACACACAATACTAAAGACCATTGTTTATAAAAGAATTTTTTAAATAGTCTTTCCTAAACAATGCTGACAGTTTGAAATAAAAAGGAATCGATACTACAGACAGCTGGCTGTTGTTTCTGGGGCGTGTACTATGAGTAATTTTTAATCTCGTGTTCAAATTACACACATAAGTACACGACACAGAGAGTCTAGACACAATCATGCCTATTCTGTAACTCATTTCGATGATAGAAGTCAGTAAAATCGAATAGAAGTGACCAAGTCGAATAGAAATAGTCCAAATCCGTATTCCATAACTACTTCGGAATCTCTACAATCGTAATGTGAATAGAAATCACTTCGACAGCATTTACCCTGTCGAGATGAGATTTCGATTATCGGAATTGTGGTTGACGCAAGCGCATTTTGTTTTGTTTTGACGTTTATATTTTATATATAAAAATAATTAATTACATACTACTTATTTATAATTATTTATAGTATTTGTACCTTTTTTAGCTGCTTAATTTTTAGTCTGTGGTGTTATTTGTTTAGAGAACTATATATATTTCATTTAGACATGTTGTACGAGTATGAATAATTGGACCTAACCATATTTATTTGCTACTTGGCGTCTGAATGTTTCCCATTCACATTGTTGCCATATTTTGTTCGCATATTTCTTGTACAATTGCAATCAATGGTATAATGCACAAGAATAGCATACGATAGACTTCTTATGCGTTAATTGATAAATACATATTATACCAGTATACGCTGTGAGCTTCGCTGGTGTCGCTCCTGGCGGATTACTAATCAACTTTCACTGGTAATTTTTAAATTTATTATTTAATTGTTATCGCTTAATATTTACAACGCAAAAAAGTAATTAAATTATAATCGATTTTTTTAAGATTTTGCTAATCATTTTGACGTTCTATTGATAAAATATGAATTTCTTACTTCGGATACTTTCACAATTATCGTATAGATGGCGGTAAGATTAATATATTAATTTATAATTAGATATTACGGAACATTAAAAAAACTTAAATTCAGTATTTAAAACGTATTGTATATTTAAGGTAAAAATATATAACACAGCTTTGACAAAATAATACTTTTTATAATTCATGTTTTTAATTTTAATTTTAAATTAATCACTTTGACATTTATGTCAAATTTCCAGTAATCGTTTACAGACTTGTCACTACTGGCGCTCGAGAATTTGTAAATATCCCTTCTACGTACGAGCTCACAGCGTATACTTGTATATTTATCAGTCAACGCTCATAGTCTGAACAAATTATAGAAAAGATGCCATTTTTGGGAAACGCTGTTTAGCAGTTATTTCAACTGGAATCGAATCTTAAAGATTGCATATTATTAGTAATATCAATTTTAAATAATTTATTAATAATAATGAATTAATAACATCAATTTAAATATCTTTGATTTAAAAGCATTTATACTTCTTATCTTCACTTATCTTTTTTATTTATCAGTTTATCTTCTTTTTTATATCAATTTTAATTAACTTTAATTTAAAACCATTTATCCTCTTTTGAGCTTTTTGCATCCAGTATTTACACGAATATTTTATTTACTTCTCAAAACTTTGAGGATAGTATGAAGAAAGTATGAAAACATTGAGGAAATGGCAACGGTGTCATATTTCAAGTAACAAAATAGGTCACAGAACACAATTTCGCTGGTTACTGCGCGGTTGCCACCTCCTCAGAACCGCGTGAAATAGAAGTCAAGAGATTTCGATTACGATACGAGTTACAGAATACCGATCCAAACACAAAAATGACGCGATAGATATCAAACATTCCGATTTTGGGTAATTACGATTCGACTTGGTCATTTCTATTCGATTTGTTAAAAGTTACAGAATAGGGCTGATTATCTCTCAAATATTATATTACATACACTTTTATTGTTGAAAGGATTGTCTGATAATTAACTATTTTGATTGGAAAGAAGCCACAATTAAATTGAAAAATACAAAATATTGAAAATCAAAATGTTTATCTGATGAAAATCGGTCCGGGTTAGCCGGACTTCCGGGTTATCGGGGGCCGACTTATCGGGGTTCCACTGTATATATATTGAATACCAAATACCCAATAACCAAAAATATATTAAATACCAAATGAATATGTAAATGAATGAATGAATACCAAATACCCATATATATGGCATTTATAGATTTTGAAAAGGCATTCGACTCTATAGAACACTGGGCAGTGAAACAATCACTACACAATAGCAGAGTAGATTACAGGTATACAGAACTAATCTCTAATATATATAGTAAGGCCACAACTACGATCCAACTTGAAACAGAATACACATTCAGAATACAAAATCAAAAGGGGCGTTAGACAGGGAGATACGATTTCGCCGAAACTCTTTAACCAAGCACTAGAAGACATTTTTAAGAGATTACAATGGGAAGAATATGGAATCATTATTAACGGCCAATATTTAAATCACCTAAGGTACGCTGACGACATCGTATTTTGACATTATTTAAGTGTCTTTCTGGCATTAGTCAAATTTAGAACTAAATTATTAAATCATATTTTTTATCATGAATTGTAAAAATTAAAACATTGGAACTTGAAAACCATTAGGATAAAGATTTTTTTAGATATTTTATGTTTTGTAGAAATGTCAAATTAAGGAACAAACCTCACGTTGTAAGTTTTTGTACTAATTTTTATGCAATGTTCTTTCATTTCGTTGTATTTATTTATAACTATATAATAATTTTAGCTAATCCTGACGAAGCAAATAAATTTTGCGAAAGCTTGATTATAACACAGAGTTTCTCTTACCCTGCCCCTTAGAAATAAATGACTGCAACCTCAATAAAAAACTAAAGTCTATATATATATATATATATATATATATATATATATATATATATATATATATATATATATATATATATACGTCTTCATATCAAGGCGAGATCCGACTAAATCGAGGACAACCCGAGATCCACCAATAGGAAATTAATTATTGGAGTATATTGTTCATAAGTATCTTTATAATTAACATATTAGTCATGGCACACTTAGAGGGGAAAAGATTTTTGTACTTAAATTTGTCTGATAAATTTACAGCGAAACGAGATCCGTCGCTGAAAAGTAAAGGGGAGGACTTATATACGAAATTTTAGATATTTACCGTTCAACGCGAGATCACACACTGATGCCAGCTCTAAAGAGTATTAGTCGAGCGGTTGGAGCTCGTGTTGTATTGTATATTTCCCACGATATAAAGATATATAATGGGCGTAACTTTTAAGTATCGCTTCTTTTGTGTCTTTAACGTCTACGATTGACCTTTCAGAAAGTCCCTTAGTTTTATTACATACATAAGGGTGTGAAAAAAGAAAAAGAATACTTGACAAATAATAACCATTTAATAATGATAATTATTTGCAATACAATATTTTAAAACTATACATTAATATTCTTAAAAAACACTTACTACGAAACCAAAATGTAATTATTATATTCTTAAATAATACAAATTGTTACAAAATAATTATTTAAATGATTGCTTGTTTTAAAAATACATTACAAGAAAGTAAAATTTTTTATAAATATTATTAAAGTTTAAAAAATAAAATAACTCAATATGTAATTATTATTTGATAGTTAAAAAATAATTTTAAGTAAAATGATTTAAAAGATAAAAAGAAGCACACATAATTTTCAGGGTCAACTCCTAATTGCATGAAAATTTGGATTTAGATTCTACCCATCCCCCACTTCAAAGTTGAATTTGTGCCGTTGATTGCTTTTACTTGGAGGGTGAAAAAATATACGTTTAAAATAAGTCCGGAAACAGATCTGACTAAGTTTAGGCAACTTTTGTTCTATAGAGTTTTTTTAACTTAGGTACTAGGTTAATTTAGTAGTAGGTACTAGAGTCACTTGCGACTAAAGATATTTACTTTTCAACAAAAAAAAAAAAAAACACGTTTTTCGGCGGTTTTTCGCAAATACTCAAAAAGTAAGTATTATATCGAAAAAATATTCTTGGAAAAAATGTAGCATATAAAAAAAACGAAAAAATGGTATATTCTTAGTCTTTAGAACCAGTAAAAGTAAATTTGTAGCTCATAAAAAAGACGATCTTATCCTTCAAATTCCAAATCAAATATTTTAACGTGATACATAGTGCCAAAAAATGAAGCTCTTTTCGGGGAAAACCCATTAAAATTTTTTTAAAGTGTTAACAAAAAGCTTTATTTTATTTTATAAAAGTTATATACGGGTAGGAGAGACAACGGAACGAATTTTCGAACGTTTAAACAGACGACATCCCAGATTTACCAATTTCTGGACAATTGATCCAAAGGCTGGATTCTAACAACGAAGCAGTTGTGGATTTTCAAGTTTTCAATGAGAGTTAGAATGAAAAAACATTAGTGACCTCGAGTATGATGGTTTGGAGAATTTGGCTGGTTATATCTGCCATAAATTGAAGTACTCCAGTATTCAATCCGAAGATGTTTCAACGTACACGTGGGTTGATCATTTGAGTAAGTACATAATCAGACACTCTCTTGTCATATATTAAGTAACTGGAGACAATTTTTCCTTCCACATGAATGGTGATTCCATTTTGGTAACTAAAAATTATTTAGAAAACCTTATGTCCAAAAGTGTAACTGTAGACTGTTCTAACAAAGCAAACAAGTTATTTTTTAGGTCTCGGACTCGGATGTACTTCCGAATTAAAGAATTAAACAAGTCTCTTAACAACCTGACATTGCGTAAAAGAAAAATTATGAAAACTGCTACATAGTTGCTGTATGTACGTCTATTTCACATGCACAAAATTTAAATAAAGTGCATGGCATGAAAACTGTAAAACTTATTTTTGTCTTTTCCAAGCCTCTTACTTAAATCTGATGAAATACATTATTTAAAAAGTAAAAAATTTTGTTTTTTTATCAATCCATTAAATTTATGGTTTTATTTTGGGGCTTTTCTTCCCCTTGGTAAAAATTATATTTACTAATGTGTAGGCCACTAATCAATTTTTGTCAACTAACGAAATAAAATAATTTTAGTAGATATCGATTATATGAATATTTTTATTTTCCGGATACCAATATAATCAAGAAACTGGGAACTTTACAAATAACTGAAAATCAATTTAAATAAAAGTAAATAGTTTAATAATTTTCCTCTAAACTATAAAAATCACTTAGTTTCTTTTAGTCATAATTCATTCATTTGTACTATTCTCAAATTTCATTCGCGTTCGTATTACGAACGCATAGACGGGACTATGCTTTACTCTGTTGTTAACGTCATGCGCCAATCGGACGAGGTTACGTAACTAGAATATCAGGGTGTGCATATTTCCGGGTCCCGGTGAATTCGTATCTATTTTAATCCCCATCCTAATTACAGACCAACTGGCAACTCTGGTGCGCAGGTAATTTTTAAATAACCCATTAACTACCGGTGAATTGGTAACTTTCATTTTTTAAGTATTGTTGATAATCACTCCTAGAAAATGGAAAAACTGTCACAGGAAGTGAAACCGATGATGAAACGAAACGCAAAAGAGAAAACTTGGATGATTGTTTTAATAGAAGTAAAATTAAAAAACGGTCACCAAGCAAAGCAGGCAACGAAAACAAGGAAGACATGGAAAATGTTATGATTACAATAATGAATAAAAACGATGAAATTCTTCAGGAAATAAAACAAATAAGGAAAGAATAACAACAAACCAATAAAGAGTTAATGGGTGTAAAAGCAGAGAAACAAAAACTAAAAAAAGAAGTAAAACAGCTACATGAATGAATGGAGCAACTGGAGAAATTTAGCAAAAAGAAAAACTTGATCGTAACTGGGTTGAAAGTAGAAACAAATGATTATAAGAAATTAAAAGAAGAAATGGAAAATTTCAGAGCCCAAGAGTTGCAAATACAAATAAAACTAAGAAGTGCAAAAAAAATAGGAGAAACAGTATGCGCAATAGAAACAGAAGCCCTCACGGATAAAATGGAAATCCTAAACACGAAACGTAAACTAAAACAGCATAAAGATCGTATCTATATAAACAATGATTGGACATCGAAAGAAAAAGAAATACAAAAGGAAATAACTAAAATAGCAAAGGACGAAAGAAGCAAAGGTAAGCACACGAAAATCGGCTACAAGAAATTAATAGTGAATGGCAAAATCTAGATATGGGACGAAGAGAGAGAACAGCTGATAGAAAATTCAAAAAACTAATAAACGAAGAACAGCGGCTGAAATATGATATTGACATGGCAAAAAAAGACTCGGAAATGCAAACGGTTAACGAAAACAAAATAACGCACACAAAATAAAGAAAGAATCTCAATAAGAAGAAAAGAACAAAACCCATTAGAATGGGCTCTTGGAATATTAGAACCATGCTGGCAGCAGGTAAGATGCAAGAAATAGCTCTTGAAATGAAAAAATACCAACTAGAAATCCTAGCCGTACAGGAAATACGATGGAAGAAAGAAGGAAAAATTGAGAAGAAAAACTTTAGCATGTATTATTCGGGAGAAAACAAACAGGGAACGAATGGTACGGCATTTATGGTGAACAAAAAAATGAGGGAAAAACTGATACAATTCAAAGCAGTTAATGAAAGGATATCTTACATAAGAAAATAAACAAGCCAACATCTCGATAGTCAATTGCTATGCACCCACCGAAGAAGCAAACCAAGAAGATAAAACAGAATTCTAAGACATCCTGGAAGAAACCTGTGAAAATATTCCGAGGAATGACATATTAATAATATTGGGTGATTTCAATGCAAAGATCGGAAAGGAGGACTATAATCGTAATGTAGCTGGCAAAGAAACCATTCATGAAACTACGAATGATAATGGAGGAGAAATCTGCTACCTAGCAGCAGCAACAAATACATATATAGTTAGTACTGGGCATAAACATAAAAAAGAAAACAAAATAACATGGATGATACCAGGAAGAATGGACGGAAACCAAATAAATCATACTCTAATTTCGAAAAAGTGGACACAAATAGTACAAGACGTAAGGTCATATAGAGGGGCAAATGGAGGCACTGACCACATATTGTTGATAGCAAAACTTAAGATGAAAATAATCAAAGCAAATAATCATAAGGAAGGAAAAAGGAGGAAATGAAATATAGCCAATCTGAAAACGCAAGAAACAAAGCAACAATATACAGAACAACTGGAACAGAAATTGGGTCAGTACGAGCACATAGAAATAGAAGGAGAATGGAAAAACATAAAGAACAGCATAATAGAGACAGCAGAACAAATAATAGGATTCCAAAAAAACAAAGAATCGAAAGAATGGTTTGATGAGGAATGTCACCAAAAAAGTCAACTGAAGCACCTCGCAAGAAACAAATGGCTACAAAGTGCCGAACAGGACCAACTGGACCAATATAGAAAAGAAAAACAAGAAGCATTGAAACTCTATAGAAGAAAGAAGAACACATGGATCTCTGAACAAATGCAAGAATTAGAAACGAATAATAAAGACAACAAGAAATTGTTCGAATAGATAAAACAACAACACATTACCAAAAAATCTGTCACAAAAATAAACAAAAAAGATTGGGAAAAACATTTCACGGACCTATACAAAAACGACAATAAGGCATATTTAGAGGATGAGGATATAAGAGATAACAGAGATGAAGAGGAAGTCGCACCTACTTATCAGGAATTCATGGAGGTATTAAAACACCTAAAAGTAAACAAAACGCCAGGGCCAGATGAAATCAACAACGAACTGATCATCAACGGCGGAGAGGAGCTCACGAAGCGAATGCACAAGTTAATGGTTACAATTTGGAAGGACGAAAGCATGCCCATAGAATGGAAAAACGGACACATCGCACCAATCTTTAAGAAAGGAGATCCAACTAAGTGCTGCAACTACAGACCAATTATGCTACTAAATACAACGTATAAGATATTGACCACAATTATAAGAAACCGACTAAATCAATACACAGAAAAAATTATAGGACCATATCAACAGGGTTTTAGAACAATAGATCAAAGGAAGATCAACAATAGATGCAATACACGTACTGACACAAACAATTGAAAAAATCTATGAACATGACATAGAATTACACATACTATTCATCGACTTCCAACAGGCCTTCAACAGCATATACAGACAACAATTATTAAAAGAAATGAAAAAAATGGAGATACCGGCAAAATTAATAAGACTAACTAGAATGACAATAAAAGACTCAACAGCAAAAGTTAAAACAAATGAGGGCGATACAAATGACATCAAAATAGAACTTGAAGTAAGACAAGGAGACAGTCTGTCAACGACAAACGACACTATTTAATATCGCTCTAGAAGGAGTAATTAGGGACACAGGGCTGAAAAAGACAATTATTCAAAGCTCAACACAGACATAGGATATGCAGATGAACTGGGACTGGTAGCACGAGATAAAAAAAGACTAGAAGAGGCACTTTTAACCCTGGTAAGAGAAGCAAAGACGAGAGGACTAATAATCAATCAGAATAAAACAAAATATCTTATAAGCACACGAGACAATGTAAACAGAATAGCAGAAATAAAGATAGGTGAAAATACATTCCAGAGAGTAGATTGCTTCAAATACCTGGGGGTGATGGTGGACGGCAAAAACGGAAGGAGTATAGAGATAAACGACAGAATTAAAGCAGGTAATAGAGTATATTGGAAATATCACCAACTACTTAAGGGCAAAAACCTGAGCAAAAAAACAAAATCAAAAATATACACAGCAGCAATCAGATCAGTGATAGCCTATGGAGCAGAAGTAATGTGCCTTACGAAAAAAGACGAAGAAAAGTTAAAAATAATTGAGAGAAAAATTATAAGGATACATGGCCCAGTAAAGACAGAAACAGGGGAATATAGAAAGCTGATGAACCATGAAATAATAAATATAAATAAAGGAGAAGATATAGTAAAATTCATTAAAGCACAAAGCCTCAGATGGTTTGGGCACACACAAAGAAGAGGGGTAGAAGAACTGATCAGGAAGATAATGAACTGGAAACCAGTAAAAAATAGACCAAGAGGAAGACCAAAAATTAGATGGGAAGATCAGCTGCTAGACGATATATCAAAGATGGAAATTGCAAACTGGAGAGAAAAGATTCAGGACCGGAGAGAGTGGAAGAAGATAGTAGAGAGGGCAAAAAAACATCACAACCTATGAACTAAGACCTAAAGGAAAAGCGGACTAATTTACCGCGTGAAATGGATTAAAAGAGCTCATATTTGAGCGAACTATACTCTAACAAGAGTGAACGGTCCATATAATAATTCCAGGTATGTACCTGTATAAATTACCCTCCTTGAAGTTGGTGTAAAAGGTATTCACCATTTATGTATTGTCTTTTGAAAGGATTACTAGAGAAAATCCAAATAAATTTTGAAAAAATGGCTGAAATCGCTGAAATTCTTGTAACAGATTCCGTAATGAGTGTACATGGGTGGTAAATGATTTTAAATTTCACTTAAAGAAAGTGCTAAAAAGTCTAAAACATTTATGGTACTGTTCTGCATCTGGTTTCCAGGCAACCTGTTATACCGACGGTTAGTTTTTTTTAATATTTTGAGTAGTAACTATGTTGGTTATCAACAATTTGATGTCAAAAAGGCACATTTTGCCATTTTTTGTCTACCAGTAAGAAGAAAAACATTCAAAAGAAAATTTAAGATAACCGCATTACAGAGCATGTAAAACAATTTAAACAAGGTTTTATAAATTTCACTATACTTAATTGTTGCTTGTAAAACTATAAATTAAGTCAGTTTAACGTTAATATAACTTATGTAAAAAATACAACTTATATCTCGATGTTACGTGAAATAGCTCAAAGAAATGAGTAAAAATACACGGTTTTTATGACACTCAGTGTAACTACGTAACAATTGTTTTAGTTTCTATATGGACGGAATAACAAAATTTATGTAAATCTGACCAATTTTTTCTCAATTTAATTATTTATTGACAATTTAAATGAAAAATAGCCGATTTTAAGAATTTTCGTCTATAAGTTACAATGTTTTACCAAAAAAACTGAAAAAAGAACCGATTAGTTTATTATTGAAATAGCCTTAAAATGAGTTGAAGTAAAATAGAATTGGAGCTTTGTTTATCAATAAACATTAACTATTCAAATTTATTTCTTACGTTTTAAGCTAACTACCTGAGGTACCCCTAAACCCTAAAAATGTCATCAAAACGACGATTTTGAAGCTCTTCCGACTGGATTAAAGAAGCTATTATCGATTCAAACAAAAGTTGTGTATTTTTAATTCTAAATTTCAACTATTTAATTAAAAATAAAGTGTTTCAGTTGAAAATTCAAAGTTGCTACACCCACCGCTTTCGCAGGCAGAATAAGAACCCTGCTATGGCATAAGTATATAGATTTTGAAAAACCATTCAAAAAGCATTCCAAAGTTTTTTCGATATGCCGTCTAGTTCTCGAGATATTTGACAATCGCCTTTCTGGACAGAGCCCTTAAATAATGTAAACATTCGTATTCAAGCTAGACATAAGCCGAGTGAGAGAGCTAGCTGACCGTGAAATTCATTTGCGATGTTTCCAAATTTACCGGATCTCGGGTTGTCTGCAAAATATATATTTACCATATACACAACGGATCGCGCGCGCTGCCCTCTACAGCGGATTTAGTGGAACCACTACAATATAAAATTCACCAAAAGGGGTGCAAAATGAGGTCCAGACAAAAATCGATTTCCTTGTACCCTAACCATTGTTACATCGAGATGTCACTATATACACGTGAATACAAGGTGAGATCCAAAATCGGATCTCGCCTTGCAAAACGGATCTCATCTTGTATAGCTTATGATACAAACGGATCTCGCCTTGATATGAAGACATATATATATATATATATATATATATATATATATATATATATATATATATATATATATATATATAAATAAATATATATAATGATGTTGGATAATCGAATACAAATATAAAAATAAATAAGCAAAATTATTGGGCTAATACTCGTAAAGTGAATGTGAATTTAGTTGGAAATATATAAAATGATGAAGGGTCATCATTCCATACATTTCTGTGCAACTATATACACCGGTGTTTCGGCCTATTTGGGCTTCGTCAATATAGTAATTATAGTAATTCCTGTAGTAATCCTTTTACAAGTTAACAAACAACTTTTTTAACTTGCTACACTATACTGACGAAACCCAAATAGGCCAAAACACCGGTGTATATAGTTGCACAGAAATGTATGGAATGATGACCCTTCATCATTTTATATATTTCCAACTAAATTCACATTCACTTTACGAGTATTAGCCAATAATTTTGCTTATTTATTTATATATATATATATATATATATATATATATATATATATATACGTCTTCATATCAAGGCGAGATCCGACTAAATCGAGGACAACCCGAGATCCACCAATAGGAAATTAATTATTGGAGTATATTGTTCATAAGTATCTTTATAATTAACAGATTAATCATGGCACACTTAGAGGGGAAAATATTTTTGTACTTAAATTTTTCTGATAAATTTACAGCGAAGCGAGATCCGTCGCTGAAAAGTAAAGGGGAGGACTTATATACGAAATTTTAGATATTTACCGTTCAACGCGAGATCACACACTGATGCCAGCTCTAAAGAGTATTAGTCGAGCGGTTGGAGCTCGTGTTGTATTGTATATTTCCCACGATATAAAGATATATAATGGGCGTAACTTTTAAGTATCGCTTCTTTTGTGTATTTAAAGTCTACGATTGACCTTTCAGAAAGTCCCTTAGTTTTATTACATACATCAGGGTGTGAAAAAAGAAAAAGAATACTTGACAAATAATAACCATTTAATAATGATAATTATTTGCAATACAATATTTTAAAACTATACATTAATATTCTTAAAAAACACTTACTACGAAACCAAAATGTAATTATTATATTCTTAAATAATACAAATTGTTACAAAATAATTATTTAAATGATTGCTTGTTTTAAAAATACATTACAAGAAAGTAAAATTTTTTATAAATATTATTAAAGTTTAAAAAATAAAATAACTCAATATGTAATTATTATTTGATAGTTAAAAAATAATTTTAAGTAAAATGATTTAAAAGATAAAAAGAAACACACATAATTTTCAGGGTCAACTCCTAATTGCATGAAAATTTGGATTTAGATTCTACCCATCCCCCACTTCAAAGTTGAATTTGTGCCGTTGATTGCTTTTACTTGGAGGGTGAAAAAATATACGTTTAAAATAAGTCCGGAAACAGATCTGACTAAGTTTAAGCAACTTTTGTTCTATAGAGTTTTTTTAACTTAGGTACTAGGTTAATTTAGTAGTAGGTACTAGAGTCACTTGCGACTAAAAATATTTACTTTTCAACAAAAAAAACACGTTTTTCGGCGGTTTTTCGCAAATACTCAAAAAGTAAGTATTGTATCGAAAAAATATTCTTGGAAAAAATGTAGCATATAAAAAAAACGAAAAAATGGTATATTCTTAGTCTATAGAACCAGTAAAAGTAAATTTGTAGCTCATAAAAAAGACGATCTTATCCTTCAAATTCCAAATCAAATATTTTAACGTGATACATAGTACCAAAAAATGAAGCTCTTTTCGGGGAAAACCCATTAAAATTTTTTTAAAGTGTTAACAAAAAGCTTTATTTTATTTTATAAAAGTTATATATGGGTAGGAGAGACAACGGAACGAATTTTCGAACGTTTAAACAGACGACATCCCAGATTTACCAATTTCTGGACAATTGATCCAAAGGCTGGATTCTAACAACGAAACAGTTGTGGATTTTCAAGTTTTCAATGAGAGTTAGAATGAAAAAACATTAGTGACCTCGAGTATGATGGTTTGGAGAATTTGGCTGGTTATATCTGCCATAAATTGAAGGACTCCAGTATTCAATCCGAAGATGTTTCAACGTACACGTGGGTTGATCATTTGAGTAAGTGTGGTTTATGTAAACCATCAGACACTCTCTTGTCATATATTAAGTAACTGGAGACAATTTTTCCTTCCACATGAATGGTGATTCCATTTTGGTAACTAAAAATTATTTAGAAAACCGTATGTCCAAAAGTGTAACTGTAGACTGTTCTAACAAAGCGAACAAGTTATTTTTTAGGTCTCGGATGTACTTCCGAATTAAAGAATTAAACAAGTCTCTTAACAACCTGACATTGCGTAAAAGAAAAATTATGAAAACTGCTACATAGTTGCTGTATGTACGTCTATTTCACATGCACAAAATTTAAATAAATTGCATGGCATGAAAACTGTAAAACTTATTTTTGTCTTTTCCAAGCCTCTTACTTAAATCTGATGAAATACATTATTTAAAAAGTAAAAAATTTTGTTTTTTTATCAATCCATTAAATTTATGGTTTTATTTTGGGGCTTTTCTTCCCCTTGGTAAAAATTATATTTACTAATGTGTAGGCCACTAATCAATTTTTGAAAACTAACGAAATATAATAATTTTAGTAGATATCGATTATATGAATATTTTTATTTTCCGGATACCAATATAATCAAGAAACTGGGAACTTTACAAATAACTGAAAATCAATTTGAATAAAAGTAAATAGTTTAATAATTTTCCTCTAAACTATAAAAATCACTTAGTTTCTTTTAGTCATAATTCATTCATTTGTACTATTCCCAAATTTCATTCGCGTTCGTATTACGAACGCATAGACGGGACTATGCTTTACTCTGTTGTTAACGTCATGCGCCAATCGGACGAGCTTACGTAACTAGAATATCAGGGTGTGCATATTTCCGGGTCCCGGTGAATTCGTATCTATTTTAATCCCCATCCTAATTACAGACCAACTGGCAACTCTGGTGCGCAGTTAATTTTTAAATAACGCATTAACTACCGGTGAATTGGTAACTTTCATTTTTTAAGTATTGTTGATAATCTAATATCGGTATTCCAGGTATTTAGCGCTGCACTCCTAGAAAATGGAAAAAATGTCACAGGAAGTGAAACCGATGATGAAACGAAACGCAAAAGAGAAAACTTGGATGATTGTTTTAATAGAAGTAAAATTAAAAAACGGTCACCAAGCAAAGCAGGCAACGAAAACAAGGAAGACATGGAAAATGTTATGATTACAATAATGAAAGAGCTAATGAATAAAAACGATGAAATGCTTCAGGAAATAAAACAAATAAGGAAAGAATAACAACAAACCAATAAAGAGTTAATGGGTGTAAAAGCAGAGAAACAAAAACTAAAAAAAGAAGTAAAACAGCTACATGAATGAATGGAGCAACTGGAGAAATTTAGCAAAAAGAAAAGCTTGATCGTAACTGGGTTGAAAGTAGAAACAAATGATTATAAGAAATTAAAAGAAGAAATGGAAAATTTCAGAGCCCAAGAGTTGCAAATACAAATAAAACTAAGAAGTGCAAAAAAAATAGGAGAAACAGTATGCGCAATAGAAACAGAAGCCCTCACGGATAAAATGGAAATCCTAAACAAGAAACGTAAACTAAAACAGCATAAAGATCGTATCTATATAAACAACGATTGGACATCGAAAGAAAAAGAAATACAAAAGGAAATAACTAAAATAGCAAAGGACGAAAGAAGCAAAGGTAAACAAACGAAAATCGGCTACAAGAAATTAATAGTAAATGGCAAAATCTAGATATGGGACGAAGAGAGAGAACAGCTGATAGAAAATTCAAAAAACTAATAAACGAAGAACAGCGGCTGAAATATGATATTGACATGGCAAAAAAAGACTCGGAAATGCAAACGGTTAACGAAAACAAAATAACGCACACAAAATAAAGAAAGAATCTCAATAAGAAGAAAAGAACAAAACCCATTAGAATGGGCTCTTGGAATATTAGAACCATGCTGGCAGCAGGTAAGATGCAAGAAATAGCTCTTGAAATGAAAAAATACCAACTAGAAATCCTAGCCGTACAGGAAATACGATGGAAGAAAGAAGGAAAAATTGAGAAGAAAAATTTTAGCATGTATTATTCGGGAGAAAACAAACAGGGAACGAATGGTACGGCATTTATGGTGAACAAAAAAATGAGGGAAAAACTGATACAATTCAAAGCAGTTAATGAAAGGATATCTTACATAAGAAAATAAACAAGCCCACATCTCGATAGTCAATTGCTATGCACCCACCGAAGAAGCAAACCAAGAAGATAAAACAGAATTCTAAGACATCCTGGAAGAAACCTGTGAAAATATTCCGAGGAATGACATATTAATAATATTGGGTGATTTCAATGCAAAGATCGGAAAGGAGGACTATAATCGTAATGTAGCTGGCAAAGAAACCATTCATGAAACTACGAATGATAATGGAGGAGAAATCTACAACCTAGCAGCAGCAACAAATACATATATAGTTAGTACTGGGCATAAACATAAAAAAGAAAACAAAATAACATGGATGATACCAGGAAGAATGGATGGAAACCAAATAAATCATACTCTAATTTCGGAAAAGTGGACACAAATAGTACAAGACGTAAGGTCATATAGAGGGGCAAATGGAGGCACTGACCACATATTGTTGATAGCAAAACTTAAGATGAAAATAATCAAAGCAAATAATCATAAGGAAAGAAAAAGGAGGAAATGGAATATAGCCAATCTGAAAACGCAAGAAACAAAGCAACAATATACAGAACAACTGGAACAGAAATTGGGTCAGTACGAGCACATAGAAATAGAAGGAGAATGGAAAAACATAAAGAACAGCATAATAGAGACAGCAGAGCAAATAATAGGATTCCAAAAAAACAAAGAATCGAAAGAATGGTTTGATGAGGAATGTCACCAAAAAAGTCAACTGAAGCACCTCGCAAGAAACAAATGGCTACAAAGTGCCGAACAGGAACAACTGGACCAATATAGAAAAGAAAAACAAGAAGCATTGAAACTCTATAGAAGAAAGAAGAACACATGGATCTCTGAACAAATGCAAGAATTAGAAACGAATAATAAAGACAACAAGAAATTGTTCGAATAGATAAAACACCAACACAGTACCAAAAAATCTGTCACAAAAATAAACAAAAAAGATTGGGAAAAACATTTCACGGACCTATACAAAAACGACAATAAGGCATATTCAGAGGATGAGGATATAAGAGATAACAGAGATGAAGAGGAAGTCGCACCTACTTATTAGGAATTCATGGAGGTATTAAAACAACTAAAAGTAAACAAAACGCCAGGGCCAGATGAAATCAACAACGAACTGATCATCAACGGCGGAGAGGAGCTCACGAAGCGAATGCACAAGTTAATGGTTACAATTTGGAAGGACGAAAGCATGCCCATAGAATGAAAAAACGGACACATCGCACCAATCTTTAAGAAAGGAGATCCAACTAAGTGCTGCAACTACAGACCAATTATGCTACTGAATACAACGTATAAGATATTGACCACAATTATAAGAAACCGACTAAATCAATACACAGAAAAAATTATAGGACCATATCAACAGGGTTTTAGAACAATAGATCAAAGGAAGATCAACAATAGATGCAATACACGTACTGACACAAACAATTGAAAAAAGATATGAACATGACATAGAATTACACATACTATTCATCGACTTCCAACAGGCCTTCAACAGCATATACAGACAACAATTATTAAAAGAAATGAAAAAAATGGAGATACCGGCAAAATTAATAAGACTAACTAGAATGACAATAAAAGACTCAACAGCAAAAGTTAAAACAAATGAGGGCGATACAAATGACATCAAAATAGAACTTGAAGTAAGACAAGGAGACAGTCTGTCAACGACAAACGACACTATTTAATATCGCTCTAGAAGGAGTAATTAGGGACACGGGGCTGAAAAAGACAATTATTCAAAGCTCAACACAGATCATAGGATATGCAGATGAACTGGGACTGGTATCACGAGATAAAAAAAGACTAGAAGAGGCACTTTTAACCCTGGTAAGAGAAGCAAAGACGAGAGGACTAATAATCAATCAGAATAAAACAAAATATCTTATAAGCACACGAGACAATGTAAACAGAATAGCAGAAATAAAGATAGCTGAAAATACATTCCAGAGAGTAGATTGCTTCAAATACCTGGGGGTGATGGTGGACGGCAAAAACGGAAGGAGTATAGACAGAATATAAACGATAGAATTATAAACGACAGAATTAAAGCAGGTAATAGAGTATATTGGAAATATCACCAACTACTCAAGGACAAAAACCTGAGCAAAAAAAACAAAATCAAAAATATACACAGCAGCAATCAGATCAGTGATAGCCTATGGAGCAGAAGTAATGTGCCTTACGAAAAAAGACGAAGAAAAGTTAAAAATAATTGAGAGAAAAATTATAAGGAAACATGGCCCAGTAAAGACAGAAACAGGGGAATATTGAAAGCTGATGAACCATGAAATAATAAATATAAATGAAGGAGAAGATATAGTAAAATTCATTAAAGCACAAAGCCTCAGATGGTTTGGGCACACACAAAGAAGAGGGGTAGAAGAACTGATCAGGAAGATAATGAACTGGAAACCAGTAAAAAATAGACCAAGAGGAAGACCAAAAATTAGATGGGAAGATCAACTGCTAGACGATATATCAAAGATGGAAATTGCAAACTGGAGAGAAAAGATTCAGGACCGGAGAGAGTGGAAGAAGATAGTAGAGAGGGCAAAAAAACATCACAACCTATGAACTAAGACCTAAAGGAAAAGCGGACTAATTTACCGCGTGAAATGGATTAAAAGAGCTCATATTTGAGCGAACTATACTCTAACAAGAGTGAACGGTCCATATAATAATTCCAGGTATGTACCTGTATAAATTACCCTCCTTGAAGTTGGTGTAAAAGGTATTCACCATTTATGTATTGTCTTTTGGAAGGATTACTAGAGAAAATCCAAATAAATTTTGAAAAAATGGCTGAAATCGCTGAAATTCTTGTAACAGATTCCGTAATGAGTGTACATGGGTGGTAAATGATTTTAAATTTCACTTAAAGAAAGTGCTAAAAAGTCTAAAACATTTATGGTACTGTTCTGCATCTGGTTTCCAGGTAACCTGTTATACCGACGGTTAGTTTTTTTAATATTTTGAGTAGTAACTATGTTGGTTATCAACAATTTGATGTCAAAAATGCACATTTTGCCATTTTTTGTCTACCAGTAAGAAGAAAAACATTCAAAACAAAATTTAAGATAACCGCATTATAGAGCATGTAAAACAATTTAAACAAGGTTTTATAAATTTCGCTATACTTAATTGTTGCTTATAAAACTATAAATTAAGTCAGTTTAACGTTAATATAACTTATGTAAAAAATACAACTTATATCTCGATATTACGTGAAATAGCTCAAAGAAATGAGTAAAAATACACGGTTTTTATGACACTCAGTGTAACTACGTAACAATTGTTTTAGTTTCTATATGGACGGAATAACAAAATTTATGTAAATCTGACCAATTTTTTCCCAATTTAATTATTTATTGACAATTTAAATGAAAAATAGCCGATTTTAAGAATTTTCGTCTATAAGTTACAATGTTTTACCAAAAAACTGAAAAAAGAACCGATTAGTTTATTGAAATAGCCTTAAAATGAGTTGAAGTAAAATAGAATTGGAGCTTTGTTTATCAATAAACATTAACTATTCAAATTTATTTCTTACGTTTTAAGCTAACTACCTGAGGTACCCCTAAACCCTAAAAATGTCATCAAAACGACGATTTTGAAGCTCTTCCGACTGGATTAAAGAAGCTATTATCGATTCAAACAAAAGTTGTGTATTTTTAATTCTAAATTTCAACTATTTAATTAAAAATAAAGTGTTTCAGTTGAAAATTCAAAGTTGCTACACCCACCGCTTTCGCAGGCAGAATAAGAACCCTGCTATTGCATAAGTATATAGATTTTGAAAAACCATTCAAAAAGCATTCCAACGTTTTTTCGATATGCCGTGTAGTTCTCGAGATATTTAACAATCGCCTTTCTGGACAGAGCCCTTAAATAATGTAAACATTCTTATTCAAGCTAGACATAAGCCGAGTGAGAGAGCTGACCGTGAAATTCATTTGCGATGTTTCCAAATTTACCGGATCTCGGGTTGTCTGCAAAATATATATTTACCATATACACAACGGATCGCGCGCGCTGCCCTCTACAGCGGATTTAGTGGAACCACTGCAATATAAAATTCACCAAAAGGGATGCAAAATGAGGTCCAGACAAAAATCGATTTCCTTGTACCCTAACCATTGTTACATCGAGATGTCACTATATACACGTGAATACAAGGTGAGATCCAAAATCGGATCTCGCCTTGCAAAACGGATCTCATCTTGTATAGCTTATGATACAAACGGATCTCGCCTTGATATGAAGACATATATATATATATATATATATATATATATATATATATATATATATATATATATATATATACTCTCTGATGATAGCTTAGGAGCTTGAAACCGGTTAGGGTGTTTTTGACAGTCTCTGTATGAATTGAAATATAAGACGTCTCTAGTTTTAGTTTTACAACAAAATTATTATTCACTTTTTCTGTTCGTTCATGATCAAGATCTTGGCATCTTTCAATGACTATCTCAACAAACTCCTTTGGATACTTCGACTTCGATGATTCCTCATCGGTATTCCTTATTCATAGAGCAAATTAAAGTCACGGGAACACACTGTCCGATCAAAGTTCTTCTACTCAAGAAACTGTGCTCCACAGAAATATGTGCTCCAGAAACTATGCGAAATACGTCGAAATACTAGTAAGAATAGAGATGGGCGGATGATCCTTTCTCCTGGAACTTCTGGAACTTTCGAGGATTCCTATATTTTTGTATATTATATAACAAATAATATTTTGTAAATTTAGTGTATAAGTTCAAACTGAAAAGTTACAAATAAATCACATATAAATCGAACCATTAGTTTTATTTAACTGTAACTCGCTACAGTTGGTATCAGGTCCGTGGAGTAAACATTTAATTCAAATAAATTAGTGACTTTTGTTGAAAAGACGTTTGGACTTTGAAACGGTTATATCGGGGTATTCGGAAAGACTAGAGACAATTTAAAAAAAAAAAGAAGGAACATTTAAAAAGTACGTGTGTGCCTAACCAAAAATGTTCCTACTAGAAGTTTCAGTGAAACAGTTGCGTGAACAACTAGAAGAAAGGGATGAAGATATCAACGGGTCCAAAAAAATCCTTCAAGAACGACTGAGAGATGTTCTCAAGAAGAATGGATATGGCCCTGATGGCATTCCATTTTCAATCAGCAAAAGAAGTAGTATTAACGAAAATTGAAGAATCTTCTAGAAATATTGAAGAAACTTCTACACACATTGAAGGAACTTCTAGACAGATTGAAGGAACTTCTATGAAAAAATGATGAGAAATTTGAAACTGTTTCTTAAATGATTGAAGAAACTTCTAGAAAGAATTTTCATGAAACTTCTCAAATAATTTATGAAGTAAGTAGACAGCATCATGAGAATTTTGATGAAGTTTCTATAACATTCAATAAGATATAGAAAAGTGTAGAAAATGTAGAAATGTTAGAACAAAAGATCCCACAATTAGAGAGCATGATAACCAGTACAAAAGTGCTACCACGAGTTAATGCAATAGTTTTAGACGTAGAAGCGAAGATCAAACGATTAGAGAGCATCATAACCAATACGAAAGTGCAAGCTCCAGTTAGTGTAGTAGTTTTAGACCTGTAGTAAAATAAGAATGACCTAGAGACGATACCTCGCATCATATGAGATTCAAATTGCCACCACTTGATGGGAATTCTTCTTGGTCCATATACCTTAGACAATTTGAAGCTATTGCGACCGCCAATCATTGGACCGAACAAGGAAAGGCTGTTTCCTTGGCTGCTGCTCTACGAGGTGATGCTGCAAATATATTAAGGTCCAGAAAAATGTTACCAGACCTTGTTCATTTGTCTGGAAAAACGCCATGGAGATGCCCATCTGCAACAAGTATACAAAGCACAACTGCGGAAGTAGAATTCAACAGGCAAGTGAAAGTCTGCAAGAATTTGAAGCAGATATTGCTCGTGTGTTGAAAGAAATTGCAGTAGACACTTTCGTCAATGGGTTGAAAGAGAGTGAACTATAGAAAGCTTTACGACTAGCAAGACCGGAAGCTTTGGATGAAGCGCTTGCTATTGCGTTGGAACGTCTGGAGGAAATGGTATGGAGAGTAGTTCGTAACGCGATGCCAAAGAGACGCGGGCCTAGGTGTTGGAATTGCGGCGACGTAGGTCACATTCACCATAATTGTAAGAAGATCGTATAACAGTCGGAAAACTAGAGCGGGTCGACAGCCAGGGGCCACTGCCGACATCGAGAACTAGAGCAGAGCCCCCATAGTAACTGTTAACATTACGTCCTCCGCTGGAATTCATAAGTTGTACATCGAGGGTCATATCAATAATAAATGTAGATCGTTTTTGGTAGATACAAGTGCAACAAGAACTATCGCACGTCTAGAAGTAGTACGAGACCATCTTAAACTGTTACCTACAACAGTAAGGCTAAGGGCTTGTTTATATGCAGGCGGTTTGCCAACGTCAACGTCGAGGTTTACCTGTTTTCCCCCTGTTTTACTTGGTATTAGGGTGAAACTTCAAAGGCGGCATTATGGTGAGATCACGTAAAACAGGTAAACCGCGCAGTCGACGTTGGCAAACCGCCTGCATATAAGCAAGCCTTTAGAACAACGACTTGTGAGCTAATTAATACTGTTGGGAATGTCTGCCAACGAATTTCGGTCGGACCGTGGGTCGGACCCCTTTTGTAAACCATGAACCTCTTTACGGTTAATAAGGGTCGAGACGTCTCGCCTACCTAAAAAATTGTCTTCGATCGCTATAAAATCTACCTAATAGCAAATGCCAGATTATTCGATTTACCTACTGTTTACATTCGAGAGGATTCGAATTACCTGTCAAACAAGGTTCAAGCGAGGGATCGCGAAACAGAAGGAAATTTCTGGATGTTTGCGGTACTATAAATAACGGTTTAAAATGTAAAATTAATAAGTTGTGAATAGGACCAGTCGTAATTTTGAAAGTCGCGAATCATAAAAGTTAAAAATTGTAAATAGATAAATTATATTTTAATTAAAGTATAGGAAAAGTCAAACAATAAGGAATGCACGTAATTTTCCTATTGTTGTCATATTCTAAATTTGAAAAAATATATAGGGGATAATCAGATTTTTCTGACATGCCATTCCTATTAAAGCGAGCATTTCATTCGCTAAAATTAGTGACTAGTTTAAATGACGCCATTATTATATTTGGTGAGATTGTAAATGGTAACGGACGCGACGTCTGTCATATTATTGGAGGTTAAATGTACAGGGTTATTCACTATATGTTGACCCCCCTGTAAACTGCTTTATTTAGAGAATTAGAAAAAAATGTAAAATACAAAAGTTATTCGATATTTAAATTATGATTTTTTGACATAATATATATCGTACTAGTGACGTCATCCTTTTGGGCGTGATGACGTAATCGACTATTTTTTTTAAATGGGAGTAGGGGTCGAGAGCCATCTCATTTGAAAGGTAATTCAATTCCCTATTCAGTAATATAAACATTAAGATAATTATTTATACAGGGTGTTCAAAATTTTTTTTAATTAAATTAATTGACACAAAAAGAAGAATTTATGTAATTTATTTAATTCAAAATACATTCTACTGCTGTCAGAAAACAAAAAT
Source organism: Diabrotica virgifera virgifera (assembly GCF_917563875.1). Taxonomy (NCBI): domain Eukaryota; kingdom Metazoa; phylum Arthropoda; class Insecta; order Coleoptera; family Chrysomelidae; genus Diabrotica; species Diabrotica virgifera. The sequence continues at coordinate 186,267,909 of NC_065443.1, read as the reverse complement.
AAATGTTTATTGAACAAATAAACATTATTTTTGACTTAAATTCAATGTTCAAGCTGCCACCCATCTGCCTCTTGGCAGTTTAAACATTGAATTTAAGCAAAAAGCAATGTTTATTTGTGCAATAAACTTTTATTTTTGTTTTCTAACAGCAGTAGAAGATATCTTGAAATAAATAAATTACATACATTCTTCTTTTTGTGTCAATTAATTTAATTAAAAAAAAATTTTTTGGACATCCTGTATAAATAATTATCTTAATGTTTATATTACTGAATAGAGAATTGAATTACCTTTCAAATGAGCTAGCACACGACCCCTATTTTCATTTAAAAAAATAGTCGATTACGTCATCACGCCCAGATGGATGACGCCACTAATATGTTATATATGTCAAAAAATCATATTTTAAAAATCGAATAACTTTTGTATTTGACATTTTTTTCTAATTCTGTAAATAAAGCAGTTAACAGGGGGGTCAAAATATAGTGAATAACCCTGTACTGTCAAATTATTTTCAAATTATATTTTATTTATTTAGTTTATGTTTTAACGACAGTTTATTTTTTAACCAACTTCACTTTCCCCTCCCTATATATATAATAGTTTTGGTGTATGGTAGGTTTAGTTAGGCGTTAATTTTAAGAAATGTTGCTGGCTAAATAAGCACAGCTCTCAAAGGCCATAAAAGAAGAAGAAAAAAACGAACAAAAATCTTACATAACCTTCTATTGGACATGACTTTGACACTTATGTCTAACCATTTTTAATTAAAGGTGTTTCATTGGCAACATCGTACTTGAAGCGAGCAACCGATATTTCTCTTATTAACTTTTCAGAGGCGTATCAAAATAATATTTTAATTATTTATTATTTATTTAAACACATAAGTAATTACCCAAAAATTAAATCTAAGACCTATACAGGGTGATTCATTAAGAATGTCCAATCTCTGGGTTGTATATTCTAGACCTCAGAATATTAAGATTTGACCCAAATCACTTCAATAAAATGTGACTCGTTACTGAGTTACAGGGTGTTGTAATAAAAAATTTAATAACCATTTTTACCCAGTACTTTAAAACTACTTGACATATCCTTGTCATACTTGGCAGAAAGTGTACGTACCATACACCCTACTAAATTATGATAAACAAATGTTTCTGGCTACTACCAGAGGCGTATGGCAGGGGACAGTGAATGGTTTGCCCTTCCCAAATTCTACGTCACTGGCGGAATTGCTATTTTAGCACAATACTTCGATTCTCCAATACTTTCTATGTAAATAATATACTCTTTATTCGTAACGATAAAGTCATTAGTTTTTGAGATATTTGAAGTTGAAAATGAAATGTGCTCTTTTTGATTTTTAACTTCAAATATCTCGAAAACTAATGATTTTATCATTAGGAATGAAGAGTATATTATTTACATAGAAAGTTCTGGAGAATCTAAACATTGCGCTAAAATAGCGATTCCGCCAGTGACGTAGAATTTGGGAAGGGTAAACAATTCACTGTCCCCTATAGTACGCCTCTGGTAGTAACCAGAAATGTTTAGTTAACATAATTTAGTAGGGTGTACACTACCTACACTTTTTGCCAAGTATAATAAGGAGATGTCAAATACTTTTAAGGTACTAGATACCAATATTTTATATTTAACCCAAATCATTTAAATAATAAAATGTGGCTCCTTACTGAGTTACAGCATAATTTAAAAATTATTTGTACCCAGTACTTTAAAAGTATTTCAAATATCCTATCATGCTTGCCAAGAAGTGTGGGTACTGTATACCCTACTAAATTATGTTAAATAAACGTTTCTGGCTACTACCAGAAGCGTACGACAAGGGACAGTCAATGGTTTATCCTTTCCAAATTCTACGCCACTTGCGGAATTGTGATTTTAGCGCAATATTTAGATTCACCAGTACTTTCTATGTAAATAATATACTCTTCATTCATAATGATAAAATCATTAGTTTTCGAGATATTTGAAGTTAAAAATCAAAAAGAGCACAATGCATTAATCAAAATAGCTGTGTCGTTTCATTTTCAAGTTTAAATATCTCGAAAACTAATGACTTCATCGTTACGAATAAAGAGTATATTATTTACATAGAAAGTATCGGAGAATCGAAATATTGTGCTAAAATAGCAATTCCGCCAGTGGCGTAGAATTTGGGAAGGGTAAACCATTCACTGTCCCCTGTCGTACGCCTCTGGTAGTAGCTAGAAACATTTGTTTATCATACTTTAGTAGGGTGTACGGCACCCACACTTTCTGCCAAGTATGACAGGGATATGTCAAATAGTTTTAAAGTACTGGGTAAAAATAGTTATTAAATTTTTAAATAAAACATCATGTAACTCGGTAACGAGGCACATTTTATTTAAGTGATTTGGGTTAAATCGTAATATTTTGAGGTCTAGAGTCTACAACTCAGAGATTGGATATTCTTAATGAATCACCCTGTATAATTATTAAATTATCATGTGTGTTTTGACAGGTATTTTTTATTTGTCTCACAAAATAAAGTAAACATTGGTCCGAAGCTATATCTTTGTAGTACCTTATGAGACTTACTATTTTCCTTGGGAAATAAGCCAGGAATTAAGCTGGAAATTCAATTTATTTGACGTTTCGACTTCCACTTTGGAACGTGATATTAATATTTTGTATTTTGATAACGGTTTCAGAAGTGGAAGGCAAAACGTGAAATAAATTGAATTTTCAACTTAAATTGTGGCTTATTTCCCAAGTAGTGTGTATTTGGATTCCGAGAAGTAAACACGTACCTACCATATCGCTCTCGAGATTAAAGTTTTTCTGCCGGTCTCGGCTATCGGCCGGGACTAGTTTATTTATGGTAATTATTGAAATAAAAAGTAAAAAACTATCTAAGTGATTAATTTTAAATGACTATTTATGTGATTAATTTTGAACTCAATGGCGTACTATACAGGGTGTCCCAAAAGTAGTGGAACGGTCGAATATTCGCGAACTAAACATCGGATCGAAAAACTGAAAAATACGTGTTCAATCATTTTCAAAAATCTATCCAATGACACCAAACACCAATCCCCACTACACCCCTTGGAGGTGGGGTGGGGGGTAACTTTAAAATCTCAAATAGAAACCCCTAGTTTTTCTTGTAGATTTGGATTCGTTACGTAAAAGTAAGCAACTTTTATTCAAGATATTTTTTCGAACTGTGGATAGATGGCGCTATAATTGAGAAAAACGATTTATCCTGATACCATAGGTAAATTATAGAAACGGTCTAATATCTCGAGAAATACACTTCCAAATGAAAAACCAAAAAAAAAGGTTTTTAATACTTTTCGAAAACCTATCGAATAACACTAAACATGGCCCTCCAACCCACCCCCTGGAGGTGGGGTGGGGCTAACTTTAAAATCTTAATCAGCAACCCCCACTTTTTATTACAGATTCGGATTCGTCATGAAAAATTAAGCAACATTTATTCGAAACATTTTTTAGAATTGTTGATAGGTGGCGCTTTAATTGGAAAAATACGATTTATTAGCGCCATCTATCAGCAATTTTAAAAAATGTTTCGAATAAATGTTGCTTAATTTTTCATGACGAATTTAAATCTGCAATAAAAAGTGGGGGTTGCTATTTAAGATTTTAAATTTACCCCCACCCCGTCTCCAGGGGTGGGTTGGAGGGACATTTTTGGTGTTTATCGATAGGTTTTCGAAAAATATTAAAAACTTGTTTTTTGGTTTCTCATTTGGAAGTGTATTCCTCGAGATATTAGACCGTTTCTATAATTTACGTATGGTATCAGGATAAATCGTTTTTCCCAATTATAGCGCCATCTATCCACAGTTCGAAAAAATGTCTTGAATAAAAGTTGCTTACTTTTACGTAACGAATCCAAATCTGCAAGAAAAACTAGGGGTTTCCATTTGAGATTTTAAAGTTACCCCCCACCCCACCTCCAGTGGGTGTAGGGGGGGTTGGTGTTTGGTGTCATTGGATAGATTTTTGAAAATGATTGAAAACGTATTTTTCAGTTTTTCGATCCGATGTTTAGTTCGCGAAATATTCGACCGTTCCACTACTTTTGGGACACCCTATATTAGGGAAATGTACCACCAAAATCAAGTGCCAAATGGGGAGTTGTATAATGTGCCCCAAATATATACACATTCCCAAACAATCACCAATATAACCGTAACCTCCCTGCACCTCCAATGGATCAACCAAATACATCAAATGCTTCCCAATAGTGAAGAGGAAATTATCATGGAAAACTCGAGCGACGAAGACGACGAAACCATAGAAAACATTCACGATTGGCAAACAGTCAAAAAAATTTCCAAAAAAAGGAAAGAAAACCCCAAAGTTGATAACACAACAACAATGCAAGTGAGTACAAACAACAGATTTGAACCATTAGAAAACCTAACCAATAGTAATAACACACCAGTAACACCTAAACCTCCACCTATATTTATCTATAGGGTAAATGCTATCAAAAAAATGACTGAAACCTATCAACAGTCATTAAAGCAGAAGACTACCAGTCGAAAGCTCTCCAAAATTATACAATAAAAATAAACACCAAAACTATTGAATCATACAGAAAACTTATACAGCATTTAAATAGCAGTAAAATAGTTCACCACACATACCAAGCAAAACAAGATGAAGCTTATAGGGTAGTTATAAGAAATTTACACCATTCGATGCCAGTTGAACAAATAAAAAGTGAACTAGCTAAATCGGGGCATACTGTCCGTAATATCATTAACGTCTTACACAGAGTCAATAAAACACCTCTGTCAATGTTCTATGTGGACCTAGAACTGAAAGAAAACAACAAACACATTTATACACTGGATCATATCGGCAACATGAAAGTCAGCTTTGAACCCCCTCACAAAAAGAAAAATATAACACAGTGTCAGCGCTGTCAACGTTATGGACACACAAAAGCGTACTGTACAAGACCTTACGCAAGCGTGAAATGTGGAGGAAGTCATCCAACGCCAGAATGTACAAAACCCAGAAATACACCAGCAAAATGTGCTCTGTGTAACGGAGAACACACTGCAAACTATAGAGGCTGCGTAATTTACAAGGACTTTCAAAATGTAAGAAATAATCGACAACGCGGAAATCAGTCAACCCATAATAATCAGAACCCACATCAAAATGTTAACCCAGCACCAACTTCACAGTATCAGAGTCAACAATCACAGTACCAACAACAGAATGGAACCCAATCCTATGCCCAAGCAGTAAGAGCAGGAAATCAAGTAGCTGACATAGGGTCTCAAATGAACTTATTCTTAAACGAATTTAAAGCAATGTTCACCCAACTAATGAATCAAAACAGCATGATCCTTACCACGCTAACAACATTAATTAATAAAATTCATTAGATCTGTTCTAATAGTCGAGTGGAACTCAAATGGTTTAGCAAACCATAAAGCAGAAGTAATCCAATTCCTAGAGGACAACAAAATAGACATCCTCTTTGTATCCGAAACGCATTTCACAGAAAGAAGCGTAATTAAAATACCTTAATACTCAGTCTACCACACTAGTCACCCAGATGGAACAGCCCATGGAGGATCCGCAATAATTATAAGGAACAATATACAACATCATCAAATGCCGGAACATAAAACAGATAAGATACAAGCAACAATACTTAATATAAATGCCAGGCCTTGGGACTTCGAAATTGCTGCAATATACCGACTGGGCAAATTCTCATGGTTGGTATTGACCTTACGTGAGAGGGAGTGAAAAACAGCTACTTTAAAAAGAGGTAGGTATATTAGGTCCGCCTAATATTGTCCAAAAAATCATTAGTGGAAGTACCTAGAGAGGAGAGGTTTGACGTTGTTGCCAAACTTATTGTTTTTACTTGACCTGTTGCATGTCGTCTTTTCAGGATTTGAACAATGTTCTATGACAATCAAATTTGGGCGAATTGATTTAAATGACAGCTCACTATTTTTATTGGGAATATGCCACAATTGTACTTTAAAATAATCTTACTCTAATTAATATTGTTTTCACCCAATTTTGAAAAAATGTGAAAAGTTTGAATTATCCATGTCCGTCTGTCCGTCCCTCCGACCGCAAACACAACTCCTCCGTCATTATACCAGGTAGAATGACAAATGAGGTGTTGAATGAAAGGCTTATAATCCAAGGATGGTACTAAAGTTTAGAAATTTTACCTAGTACTTCCGGTTTTAGAAATGCAACCGGAATTACTGTTTTGAAGTCAGCGGAATAGTACAAGCAATATATTATTCGACGCGCCTTAGCAAGACGAGAACAAATATATACTTCCGGTTTCATGACTGTCTGTCCGTCCGTCCGCGAAATATCCTTCGTTTAGAATGACAAGTGGGTGTCGAATGAAAGCTTATAACTCGAAGATGGTATTAAAGATGACAAATTTGACCTCGCACTTCCGGTTTTAGAGCTGTAACCGGAAGTACCGTTTTAAAGTCACCGAAACAGTATAAGCGATACCTATAATATTCGACGTACCTGAGCAAGATAAGAACAACCTATACTTTTAGTGTTTAAATCATTTCCGGTTAAAAAAGTTCTAACCGGAAGTGCCATATTATAGTCGCAGAAATTATACATGTAACATATCAATCGACGCGTATTGAAACGTCAAGCTTGAATCTTTAGTTCCGGTTTTGAAGTACCTAATTTCTGTTTAAACAATAAATATGACCGAAAGTTTAGTAAAAATGACTCAATCGCCAAATTAGTGAAATCTTATATCAATCGACGCAAAGTTATAACTTTGCGTCGATTTCAAATATCGACTTTAGGTTCTACTTTCGATCACTTTAGGTGAAAACCTAGAACTTTTGAAGTCCAATTAATTACTTGTTTTGATTTTCACTTCGGAAATCGTTTTATATAAATAAAATGTATTAATGTATTGTATTTTCGGAACGATTTCCGAAGTGGAAATCTAAACATCAAAAACTTCTTTTAAATTAAAATTGTGCCTTATTTCCAATAGTAAATTGCATTAAGATGCCACAAGAAAAAAAGTTTCAGAAAAATATTAATTGGCAACGTTGTGTATATCATTCACAGGTGGTCAGGTGTCAGGTGGGTGTGGTCACAGCCGAACTTGTGTCTATTTCTATTAACCTGTATAAGGTTAAAGTTTAGTATTCATTCATCTGTTGAGGGAACGTGTGTTGAATTCAATTTAAACTGGAGAAAAAATTACGTTTTTTATGTAAAAATAAGATAGGTATTATTTGGTATTTTCCAAATAATATCTTTGAAACCATATTTTCTTTAAGATTTTTTGGAGGTAATAGGTGTTAAAATAAAAATTAGTTCTATAAAAATGAATTAGAAAAGATAAAATTTGTTCTAAAAAAATTAAATCAAATAAAAAATAAAACTACTGTTGAAATAAAAAATAGTTCCAACACTACTGTTGAAATTAACAATAATTCCAAACAATTAGAAATTCTAAACTAAATTATATTCTTAGGGAAGTACCTAAATGTTTAAACAATCCACCATATTGTTGCAAACAATAACCAAATCTGTTATACAACGCATTTCTCATGGCGTTGAGTTCATCTGCCGATATGTTTTGGCTAAGTTGGATAATCTTTTCTCTCAGTTGATCTAAGTTGGTGGATCGTTCGAACTCATGCCCGTACAAATTGTTCTTTAGCATCCCCCAAAAATAAAAATCTAGGCGAGCTAAGTCGGGTGACCGAGGGGGCCATTTTATTGTACCGTCTGTACTGACACGTTTACCAAAAGTTAAAGATAAATCATGTTTAACAGCATTTGCATTATGTGCAGGACAGCCGTCTTGTTGGAACCATGTTTGGCTGAAGTTAATTCGAAGATGTACAAGTTCAGGAATAATTTGATTTTGCAGTAATTCAAGATATTTGACAGCGTTTAAATTCCCTTCGATGAAAAAGGACCAATATTATGGTCTCCCAAAATTCCAACCCAAACATTTAACTTTTGTGGATACTGTGTACGTACAGACACACTCAAATGCTTATTTGCCTGAGACCAATAACATACAACGGATGAATTATGTTTTTTGTGAATAGTGAAGGACTCATCTGTAAATAAAATATTTTTCAAAAAATTATTATTTCTATTGCATCTCCCCATCACACAAAAAACCATCCGTTTAAAATGATCATCAGGAAATATTTCCTGAGTCGTCTGCACTTTATAGCAATGGTATTTATTTCTTTTCAAAATATTCCTCACTGTTCTTGCAATCAAATCAACTTCATCGGCGATTTGTCGACTAGAACACGGCGTCGCTTCTGCCAATGCACAGACCTGAATTTCTCTAGTTTCTCGTTCTTCAGAGATTTTCTTTTCGCGAGGTTGATCTGGCGGGCAGCATGTTTTACACCTGCCATGAGTACAGCCAAACTTTCCAAAGTGGTGAATAATTGCCAATACAGTTTTTTCGGCAGGTAGGTATTGGCCTATTTGGAAAAGTTACAATGAATTCATTGATAGTGTCTTGTACTGAACGGTCCGGATGACAGTACAATTTTATTATTTGTACTCGTTCTTCAGCTGTATAAACAGTATTTTAATTCCTAATTTTTATGTTAACACCTCCAAGTCTACCTCTAAAAAGAAATAGCGAACTGACTTCGCGTCGCTTTAAGCACATTATGTGAAGCACAACCAAGGGCGGTCATAAGGGGGGGGCCATGGCCCCCCCCAAAGGTGGCAATGCACCTTAAATAAACTTGTCTAGTAACACAGGATAATGTTATGTTAAAATATTTTAAATTATTTACTCTGTAAATTAATTATTTTGAATGGATTCACATACGGATTTTGAAATACCTAGATACTGCAATCTGTAATAATGATAATTAATCATAATGCCTGTCTCTTCAACTCTGGTTACGCCAATGCAAGTGCATCGCCTCCCGCGCGAATTTCGACACCGGCGACGTCCAGTGTAGAAACAGAAACATAAGAATGCCTATGTACATATTTTTTTATGGAAGTTATATCGTTGTGTATTGTGTAGAAATTTGAACGTTCTGAAGTATCTATCGTCTACCCGATATACACTATCGTATCGTAGTTATAGAGGTGACATAGGTGCAGTGCACTATATATATTGCCGGATTGTAATCATCATTTTATTCCAGGGTGACAGGTGAGTAAAAATCCATAGATAGGTTAGGAATAATTTTCTGTTTGCTAACGGAACGAATACATCAGCAATGAGTAAATAATACTCTGCAGTTTTCTCTCGTCCAGCGCAGATGTTCGCTATATAGGATGCTATTTCGAAATACAAAAGTTAATAGATTCCGATTTGAACGAAAAGTGACTGCAAATTATTATTAGGCTCAAATGAAAAAACCTGGGCATATCCATCTCTCATTTGGCCGGAGTCACAAATGTTCTTTTTTTTTAGAAAATGAAGAGGGCAAACAATACGAATACGTTGAATTCGTATTTTTCTGTTGTTCCGAAGAAAGTAATTAAAGATGTGGGTGATAATGGGTCATCCCGGTCATCTTCCTCATCGTCTTCTCAACAGAATCTCGTAGTGCCAGAACGACTTACAACAGTATCATTACAAACATCAGTTAATAATGAAAATACTCTAAAGCAAGTCGCTGTAGAAAAGTCCAATGAAGTTAGTAACTACGACATTGGTCGAGTTGTTGATGGTTTGAGTGGTTTGGGAGACTTTCAAAAATATAATTATTTGAAAAATACGTGGGTTCCGGAAAAAAACTACTCATTTCCATTTTCTGAACATAACAAAAATAACAAGTTAGTTAAGCGGTACTTGAGATACGATCATCTCCAAAAATATAACTGGATTGCGTTTTCGGACTTGAAGAAAGGACTTTTTTGTAAGCACTGTGCTATCTTCGCAAATTCAGGTGGTAAAAATAAAGCAACAAGTTTGCAAAGTTTGGTTACCACACCAGTTACAAAATTTGCAAAATTATTTGGAATGGATGGTGTGCTAGATAAACATAATACAAATCGATATCACATTGAAGCGGTTTTATCGAGCGATAATTTTATAAAATGTTACGAAAACCGATCTTTAGATATAAGAAATTTGATAGATAGTGCTCGAGCCAGGCAGATAGAGGATAATCGAAATCGGCTCAAACCAATCATTCGATCTATAATTTTTTTAGCCAAACAATGTATACCTTTCCGTGGCCATAGAGATGACGGGCCATTGTTAGAAGAAAGCAATGTGACAAATAATGAGGGAAACTTCCGAGAGCTTCTTCGATTCAGAATCGAAGCAGGAGACAAAACTTTAGAAGAGCATTTAAGAAACACGTCGTCACGTGCCACATATATTAGCAAAAGAACGCAAAATGAGTTGATTGAATGTTGTAAAGACGAAATTTTGTCTGTTATCGTGAAAAAAATTAGTGATGCTAAATATTACAGCATTATGTTTGACGAAACTACTGACATAGCACATGTTTCCCAAATGTCGATTGTTATTAGATACTTAGAAGGTAACAACGTGCGGGAGGATTTTGTGTCATTCATAGATTGTCATTCTGAGAACTATGAGCTCAGTCCCGATACGTTGGAACCGGTTTTGAATGGTACTATTTTAGGAAAATCAGTGATAAAACAAGTTCAAAAATTTCGTTTACCATTGGAAAATTGTGTAGGAATTTGTACAGACGGATGCAGCGTAATGACATCAAAACAACAAGGAGCCGTCCAAGAAATTCAAAAAGAAATGAATATCTATAGCTGTACGATGTCCATGTTTCAATCATGCTTTAAATTTGAGTTTGTCGAAATCATCAAACGTTCAATGTGTGAGAAATGCTGTAGGGGTAATGAAGGAAATAATATCTTTTTTCAAAGCCTCTTCTAAACGCAATTATGTCCTCAAACAAACATTGGGTGATCAGCTCTCTGGATTGTGTGAAACGCGATGGGTAGAACGGCACGACTCCGTTCTGCAGTTTAAAGCATCGATTGAAAAAATTTTGCAAGCTTTGAATTTGATTTCCGAATGGAACGAAAGAGAATCTTTCAGTAAAGCTAGGACGCATATACTTGCGATCTCATCAAATTGCAGCTTTATTATCACTTTGTTTTGTCTAAATGAAGTACTCGCAATAACGTTACCTCTGAGCAAATTATTGCAAACAAAAAATTTGGCTATAAGCTCTACACAGAATGCTGTTCTAAATACGCTGCTTGTTTTGAAAGACAAACGCAACAATGCAGAAACAAATTTCAATGCTTTGCTTAAAGAAATAATGCCATGTCTAGAAAATTTGAATATAGATTTATGTATTCCAAGAGTGAATAAATTCATGAAAAATCGACCTAATCCAGATATTCATTCCTCCACAGAATACTTTCGAATAACGATATACATTCCTTTACTTGAAAGTATCATTTCCGACATTGAGTGTCGTTTCCAGCAAGAAACCATGGATGTATTTAATCTGCAAATATGTGTTCCTGCTATATTAATTCATTCAAATGAAGATGACATCCATTCCGCCGTAGAAATTTTGATTGCAAAATATGGAAGTTTGTTTGAGACAGTTAGAGACGTGCTGAAGTCAACTTTTATTGCAGAGCTACATTTATGGAAAATGAGATGGAAACACAGCAAAGAATCGGAAATTCCGAGCGATGATCTAAATGCTCTCATACAATGTGATGAAATGATGTATCCAATCATTAATAAAATTTTAAAAATATTGTGTACTCTTCCAGTAAGTGTTGCATCTGCAGAGAGGAGTTTTTCAGGACTGAGAAGACTTAAGAGTTGGCTGAGGGCCAATATGGGTGAAGAACGGTTAACTGGCCTTGCACTAATGCATGTCCACAAGGACATTGTTATTAACGAAGACAATAATAATAGAACGTTTCGCTAAAAGTGGAGTGAGCCGAAACATAGAGTTCGTCATGTAGAGTATTAGTTTTTTGTTTATAATTTCATTTCATTCGAGTTATTGTTATTTTCTCTTTTCAATATATAAAACATCCCATTCTGCGTTTTGTGTCTGTATTGAAATTGAGAGCTAATATCTAATTGTACAAAATGGCCCCCCCCCCCCCTGAATTAAGATATATGACCGCCCTTGAGCACAACAACTTTGAAGAGTGGAGAAGCGGTGCGGTGTCAGTAACTGACAGGATTAATGATTATGGTACTATGTTGCCAAAATTATCGTGTTTTATTGGAAATTATGTTACAATTTCGTCAAATAAAACTGCGAATCTGTAAATTTCTCATGATTTTGAGAAATTTTGTAGCAGTATTTGTCAATTAGTGTTTAATTTTTAATATCCTCACCCAGTTCAGTCCAATTTTTTGAATCAATTTAATGTTTTAATTCAAATATGTAATAGCAACCCTGCATTTTACGTATAATACCTGGATCGGTAATAATCGTGTTTCGTGTTGACATTCGCTGATGGGCGTGCATGAACAATGTGGTGGGGAGGACAAGGGGAAATACGATTGATATCTTTGTCTATTCGCTGAAAACATGATTTTATATCTTTGTTAGATATCGCATTAAATTTTGCTATACCAACCATGACATTTTACCGAGCCTCTATAGCCCTCCTAGACATAGAATCACAACTGAAGAATATGAAGAACTATTCAACAAGCTAAGTAACAAATTCATTGTTGGAGGTGATTGGAATGCTAAGCATACGAATTGGGGTTCACGACTCATTACACCAAAAGGCAGAAGCCTACTAGATGCCATCAACAACACAAACTGCACCTACTTATCGACGGGACAACCAACATACTGGCCATCCAATACAAATAGACTACCAGATCTACTCGAGTTCTTCATCCTAAAAGGAATTGCAGCAAACTACACAAACATAGAAGCAAATTGGGATCTCTCGTCTGACCACACGCCAATCATAGCAACAATCAGCACCCACATAATCAAACGATCTGAAATACCCAAGTTGACTTCCCCTAAAACTAATTGGTGTGAATTCAAGTACCAGCTTGACACAAATATAAATCTTGGAATCAGACTAAAAGAAAAAGATGACATAGATAAAGCTATAAACCACTTCACCTGCCAAATTCAGCAAGCTGCATATCGAGCTACACCATCAACTCCAAAGCAAGAAAACACAAATACCACTCCGGTGTTATATTAGACAAATATTAGACAACTAATAGTCGAAAAACGAAGAGCAAGAGGTAGATGGCGAAGAAGCCACAATATTAATGACAAACACGAATACAGGGTGTTTCATTAATAATTGTCCATATAGTAACTGGAGAAACCTTAGCACAAAATACGAAGATTTAACCTAAAACTCTTAAATAAAATGTGGTTCCTTACTGAGTTACAGGGTGTTTTATCTAAAAATTTAAAAACTATTTTTGCTCAGCATTTTAACACTATTCGACGTATCCTTTTCATACTTGGCAGGAAGTGCGACTACTAGACACCCTACTAAATTATGATAAACAAACGTTTCTGGCTATTACCAGAGGCGTACTACGGGGGAGTGTGACTGGTTGACCCTTTCCAAATTCTACGCCACTGGCGGAATTGCTATTTTAGTTTAATTATTGGATTCTCCAATACTTTCTATGAAAATAATATACTCCTCATTCATAACGATAAAGTCATTAGTTTTCGAGATCTTTGAACTTAAAAATGAAAGACACAGTTATTTTGATTAATGTATTGTGTCGCTTCATTTTTAATTTCAAGTATCTCGAATACTAATCATTTTATCGTTTCGAGTGAAGAGTACATTATTTACATAAAAAGTACTGGAAAATCAAAAAAATACACTAAAATAGCAATTTCGTCAGTGGCGTAGAATTTGGGAAGGGTCAACCAGCCACTATCCCCTGTCGTACGCCTCTGCTAGTAGCTAGAAACGTTTATTTATCTTAATTTAGTAGGGTGCACAGTACCTACACTTTCTGCCAAGTATGATAAGGATACGCCAAATAGTTTTAAAGTACTGGGTACAAATACTTTTTAAATTTTAATCATACGAATCATATATCATAAATTCATCAAAATAACTGTGCCGTTTCATATTTAACTTCAAATATCTGGAAAACGAATGACTTTATCGTTACCAATGAAGAGTATATTATTTACGTAGAAAGTATTGGAGAATCTAAAAACGGCACTAAAATAGTAATTCCTCCAGTGGCGTAGAATTTGAGAAGGGTCAACCATTCACTATCCCCTGTCGTACGCCTCTGGTAGTAGCTAGAAACGTTTGTTTATCATAATTTAGTTGGGTGTATAGTAGTCGCACTTTCTGCCAAGTATGAAAAGGATACGTTGAATAGTTTTAAAATGTTGAGCAAAAATAGTTTTTAAATTTTTAGATAAAACACCCTGTAACTCAGTAAGGGACCACATTTTATTTAAGTGTTTTAGGTTAAATCTTCGTATTTTGTTCTAAGGTTTCTCCAGTTACAATATGGACAATTATTAATGAAACACCCTGTATAATCGGCTAACCAGACAATTAAGAACAGCGCTAAATGATGCACGCAATGCCACATTTGAACACTACATTAGTACCTTGTCTAAAGAAGATCACTCAATATGGAAGGTAACAAAACACTTAAAGAGACCTACAGACCACAACCCGCCAATTAAGAAAGATGATGGTACTTGGGGAAGATCAGACCAGGAAAAAGCTTCAACATTTGCAGAATACTTAGCTGGTATTTTTAAAGAACACCAAGCAGAGAATAATGACTATGGAAACTTAATAAGAGACTTCCTGGATAGTGCTTGCCCTATGACGCTCCCAATAACACCATTCAGTCCATCAGAAGTTAAACTAGAAATAGAAAAATGCAATAGCCACAAAGCACCCGGATTTGACCTAATAACAGGATTAATACTGAAACATCTTCCGAGAAGAGCATTGGTCATGCTAACTACAATATTATACAATAGTGCACTCAGACTGACACATTTCCCAATCACATGGAAATTTGCGCAAATAATAATGATTCACAAACCGGGTAAACCTCCAAATAAAACATCATCCTATCGACCAATCAGCTTGTTGCCGACAATGTCTAAGATCCTCGAAAGACTACAGAAGATAGACTGAAGAAGGACATTAATCTAGATGTAGAAATGCCCACACACCAGTTTGGTTTTAGAGAGAGAGACACTCCACAACACAACAGACTCATAGAATTATAACAAAAATCGTTACTGCTATTAGGAAAAAAATATTGCACAGCGGCATTCTTAGATGTAGAAAAGGCATTTGATAAAGTATGGCATACTGGACTCTTATACAAGCTCAAAAGTATTCTTCCAACCCCCTACTACCTAATTATGAGATCCTACATTGAAGATCGTTACTTCCAAGTAAAATATATCACAGCAACTTCCACATATTTTCCCATTAAATCAGGCGTACCGCAGGGTAGCGTCCTGAGTCCTCTCCTTTACCTATTATTTACCGCAGATATCCCAACCACTGAAACAACCCAAATATCAACATTCGCTGATGACACCACCATAATCGCTGTCAATGAGGACCCCATTATCGCGTCTGCACAACTGCAAATCCACCTTGACCAATTGGGAACATGGCTCAACAAATGGAAGGTGAAAGTAAATGAAACGAAGTCAACCCAAGTTACATTTACAAACTGAAGGGATGTATGTCCAATAATAACATTAAATGATACACAATTACCAGTCAGCACACAAGTCAAATATTTGGAACTAACCCTTGACAAAAGATTAACATGGAAGCCGCACATTCAAGCCAAAAAAACCCAGATCAACATCAAAATACGACAAATAAGCTGGCTTATTGGTCGAAAGTCAAAACTCAATATTGAAAATAAACTGCTCCTGTATAAAACTATGATAAAACCAATTTGGACCTATGGTGTTCAACTCTGGAGTTGCTCAAAGCCATCAAATGTCAAGATAATACAAAGAGTCCAATCAAAAATATTGAGGATGATATTCAACGCACCCTGGTATGTAAGCAATAAAACCCTACACGAGGACTCAGCTACACCTTTGGTAGAGGAAGAAATTCAAAGGATCACAAAGAGCTACCTTGATGGACTGAGAAGTCATCCAAATGATGAAGCAAGACTGCTAAACACTCCTCCCGAATTCGCAAGACGACTGAAGAAACTATGGCCAACAGATTTAATAAATTAAATAAATATATTATGATCTAATGTAAAAATTATAATAGGAGGGTTGCCACAGGGCAGCTTCTCCCTCATGTATTTAACATTCAAACTATTTACTTATAACTTCGATGAAGCAGATTGTAAATTAAAATATGTAAAAAAATTTCCCAAGTAAAATGGTAAATAAAATAAAATTTTATTGTTATTATAGAATGTCTAATACGGTTCTTCAAAAAACAGAAAAATTTGCAAAATAATTATACTCCATTTATATAGAAGGAGAACTACAAAGTAAGAAATAATTACCGAAGTTATGCCTATGAAGTTTCGGAATTCAGCGACTCGTCCGAAGAGGAATCCCCACATTTAAGTCTATTATTATTTTATCCAAAACAGTGGAACAGTATTAATATGCTATTTGTCTGTTGTTTCTAAACAAGTAAACTGTTTCTAAACGTTTCGAACTCCAGTGTTATATTTTTCCTTTGAACTTGCAACAAGCGCCGTCTGTCTGAGCCTTCCCTTGTTTGCTGATTTCACTGAAGTTAAATAAAACTATTTACTTATTACGTAACCACGTTGACGATGTACCCTAGTTAGGTTTGTTATTAATACTTCTAATCTGCTCCCGTGACCATATCAGTGTAACTTGAATCTAGCGCTATTGGAACAATGTACAGTTTATACGATGTCAGTTGGACAAGTATAAAAACAAAATTCGACACCGAGTGTCGGCATCTTTTGTAAAACATAGGCGGCGCAATAGATATTAATGAGTAAACTTTTATTTTAAATTATGGTCTAAAATTTGTTAAACAGTAATAATATTGTTAATTATTCTCATTTCTTTATGCAATTGACACCAAAGATGATTAAAAATACATAATACAAATGCAACTTACCATGCTTATTAATTTAAGAACTAAAGAAATGAGCCTACACAAATGAGCCTATGTTGCGAAAATGCTGTCACGATCCATTACTTTTGTGTCAAATTATCTTTATTTGTATCATTGATTAGCTATATATTTAGAGTACTGTAATCGCCAACCAATTTTACATCTATAAGTTATTTTTTAATATGCAAATACCCGTCAACGAATACATAATTGTCCAAGTTCAATGCATAATAATCACCTAGGAACGTTGTTTTTTCTGTCACTTCCAACTGTAATGCATTAGGGAGAATTCGATAATCTATTACTCACTGAAAAAAGGGGTTTGGGATCAACATTAGATAGAATTTTTTACATAATCTCAGAGTCAGTGTGGCACTGAGTGGTACTCAGGTACATGCTAACGTGTACGCAAATAAAAAAGTTACGTACACGCGAAACGCCATCAAGTCAGTTACGTCACTATTTAGCGTGCACTGTTACTGGTTTTTTGCGTACACGCTAACTTGAGCCGCGTGTATGCTGTGGTAAGAATATACCGCGAGTATCAGTAAGTCATAGTGTTAGAATGTGTTTAATCGCGTTGTGTTTACACTTTAATATTGCTTAGTAAAGAGATTTCTTATGTTTTATTTGTTTAGTGTTTGTTTTTAAATTAACTATGGAGTGTGGAAAATTATTTAGTTCTGTTAATGAGTTTAACAAAATTTTAAAACAGTATAAAAAAGATAAGAGACTATAAATTAATATATATTTTTTTAGTCATAAGTGACATAGTATTACCGTCCAAAATTAAAATAAAAGGAAGACCTAAAGCTTTCACAATAATAATTAACTTGTTCTGAAGCTATTTCCTTGTGACATTTTTGAAATCAACTATTCTAAATGGGAAATAAGCCACAATTTAACTAAAAAAATATTTTATTAACGTTTTGACGTCCAAATTGGACGTCGTTGTCAAAATACAAAATATTAATAAATTAAATAATAATGTTCTTGCTTAGTAAAAAATTTCTTTTAATAATTTATTTAATCTGACTAATATTTGTATTTTGACAACGACATCGGGTAGGACGTCAAAACGTTAATAAAATCATTTTTTAGTTAAATTGTGGCTTATTTCCCATTTAGAATAGTGGATTATAATAATTAACTTGCGTATAAAAATTATTTTAACAATATGTTGTACATGTCATGTCAACTAAATAGATATTTATTTTGCGATTATAATAATTAACTTGAGTATAAAAATTATTTTAACAATATTTTGTACGTGTCATGTCAACTAAATAGATATTTATTTTGCTAACCTGAAAATATACTTTTATATACAGGGTATAACAAAAATACAGGTCATAAATTAAACCACATATTCTGGGACCAAAAATAGTTCGAATGAACCTAACTTACCTTAGTACAAATATGCACACAAAAGAAGTTACAGCCCTTTGAAGTTACAAAATGAAAATCGATTTTTTTGAATATATCGAAAACTATTAGAGGTTTTTTTGTTGAAAATGGACATGTAGCATTCTTATGGAAAGAACATCTTAAAGAAAAATTATACTGAAATTTGTGCACCCCATAAAAATTTTATGGGGGTTTTGTTTCCTTAAACCCCCCAAACTGTTGTGTCCGTTCCAAATAAATTATTATTGTGGTGCCATTAGTTAAATTCAATATTTTTAAAACTTTTTTGCCTCTTAGTATTTTTTCGATAAGGCAGTTTTTATCGAGTTGCGGCTTCTTTTTTAATATGTTTACATAAAAATTTTATGAGGGTTTTGTTCCTTTAAACCCCCCAAATGTTTGTGTACGTTCCAATTAAACTATTACTGTGGTACCATCAGTTAAACACAGTGTTTTTAAAACTTTTTTGCCTCTTTGTATTTTTTTAATAAAGCATCTTTTATCGAGATGTGGCTTCTTTTTTAATATGGTTCAAAATATACTTAAAAATGTAAATCATAAATAAATTTTCATATTATTACCAAGTCTCCATAACCGTACTTTACCATATGCAAATATGTGGTGGATTTGATAAACATTCAAATATCTCGATAAAAACTGACTTTTGAAAAAAGCACTAAGAGACAAAAAAGTTTTTAAAAACTTGTGTTTAAGTAATGGCTCTACAATAATAATTAAATTGGAACGTACACAAAAGTTTGGGGGGGTTTAAAGGAACCAAACCTCCATAAAATTTTTATGGGGTGTCCAAATTTCATTATAATTTTTTCTTAAAATACTACTGCCATAAGAATACCACATGCCCATTTTCAATAAAAAATATCTAATAGTTTTCGATATATTGGAAAAAATCGATTTTCATTTTGTAACTTCAAATCAAAGGGCTGTAACTTTTTTTCCGTGCACATCTGTACTAAGGTAAGTTAGGTTAAATCGAACTATTTTTGGTCCCAGCATATGCGATTAAATTTATGACCTGTATTTTTGTTACACCCTGTATGTATACATACATTGATTTATTACAATTATTAAGTTTGAAACATCTGAATAGTTCTGCTTCCCTTCCCTTTAATAACAAATATTTTTCTATCAAACAAACACTAAACATATCAAAATAGCGTGTAGGTACCAAATTATACAGTCACTGCGTACGCTAAATAATGACGTCACTGGCTTGATGAAGTTTAAGCGTGTACCTAACTTTTTTATTTGCGTACACGTTAGCGTGTATCTAGACCCAGCGGTTAAATATAACAACTGAAGGTTTAAATAGTATGAACAAAGCAAATCTAAAAGAATTTGCAGGGTTCAAAAGACCTCTTATATTATAAGAAACTATTTAGCCCATACTAACTGAAGATGACCATTATAGTCAAAAAATTCTTATTGGTCACTGTGATGATTGCTATAACAAAATTCCATTAATTACGATATCCAATCTGCGCAATTTCGCGTCATCAAATCTTGTAAAATATATGGAACATCCTGTATAAACATATATTACAGTTATTAAAATTTAAAATTGATGATTAAAAGTATATAATACAAATGAAATTTAATGTGCTTATTAATTTAAGGACTAACGAAATGAGACAACAATTTTATTATACAAATAAAATAAATAATTGTAAGGCTATGACGACGACACTGTTTATATTGAGTTTATATTGCTTGCCGCCTTTGAAACATGAGAAGGAATTTGGCCAGATAACGATACGATTTAAGTGTAAGCATTTCCGAACAATTTGACCAATTACACTTCAGTATTGCCCAATAAGATACGTTAGAAAGTAATAAGCCACACCCGTGTCCATGTGGACTGCTACAAGGAATGATCAATTGCAAATATTTATGAATGGTTTATCTTTATTTCTATGCTCGCCGTAGAATTATTGACTGGACCCCAAAACGTCCTCTGGTTCAATTCACATCGTATCTACTGTACAGGCCGCTATCAGTGTAATTGAATCCAGCTCGATAACCAATGTTTAGGCTGCCTACGCAACTTTTCTCCGAATTATGAAATGAAATTACCGATTTGAATGGACTGTATATATTTTTATCACTAAGGTTATCACATGTTTACTCTTTAAAGCCAAGAAATGAACTGACTAAAACATCAACTTGCCACTAAGAGGCCGTATTTTCACGCAGGCAGGGCCGTCTGAGGACAATACATTAAATATTGCAGCGAACATTGTGAAATAAAAAGAGATGAAACTTAAAACTAGTAGAGGTGAGAAAATATCGGTAGAAACCTATAATTTAATTTAAATTGCATTACCACTATTGAGAGTTTCCACCTTTAGACGTCAGACTTCAGTCATACTGTACGCATGTCGTTCTTCCTAACCTAGTTTTATTAGGTTATGTCTGTCTTTTCTTCTTTTTTCGTTTATTGGCCTCCATCTACTTGAGTATTTGGCCAGCTCATCGTCTCAGAATAAAGAAAAATCCCTAATTCACCTACAATTTGAAGTTGATATGGGACAAATACAAAAAAAGTAAAAACTTTTATCGTTCAGGGATAACTGCCGACCATTACGCAATCTGATTAAGCCACACTTTTAGTTTGAAATTAAGTTTATTTGACGTTTATATTTCGATTTGACCTTTATTTGTGTCAGCCGAAACGAATAACATGGGATATTTAAATAAAATGTTTTTAGACGTCATATATATATTTATGACAAGTCAACTAGCCACGTATAAGAACTATCTTATCTCGTACTACCTCATAACTTAAAATATTTTCCACCTTTTCCGCTATTTTGCGGGCTATTAGGGCACTCATCACTGTATACAGATATTGATAACTAAATGAAATATATAGGTAACTGTCTACCAGAGATAACACTCTGGTGGACTGGAGTAATGCACAATTGTGTATTTTGTTTATATAGGTACCTAAGGTGTTCATCTACAACATTTTCGTTATACAAAGTATTTGATAAATAATATAATTTTTTAAATATTGTTTATTTATAATTTTTATGTGTACATTAAAATGTAGGTACCTATGTATAATTTTTACATATTTTTTTTAGTAATGGGTCTACAGAGAATATTTTCAGCTACAACAATAGTAGTGGGTATATTTATAACAGTAGATTATGGATTGTGTGATGAATTTCGTTGCCGAGGATATGAACGAGAAAAGATTTCTGAGGATACTGGAGCATGGAGTGGTCAGACCCATGCAATTTGGACAACTGTTTATATTGCTGGTTTGGCTGTATTTGCAGCTTATTTTACTTTATTGGATCGTTATATTTTAGCTAATAATGATCAGGTAAAGTATTTATTCTGTCTATGAAATCAAAAATAAAAATTAGTAAAAATTTTAACGAAACTGGTGCAGTAAAAGTTATATCCAAATCATTGCGCAGAAAACCTACAGCAGTTGAAACCAAATTCATGTTAAAGGTTTGTCAATATAGTACTAGTAGTAGAAAAAATTAGGAATTTTAGAAAATCAGAAAAGGCGATTAGGCTACAGCGGGGGATTACGGCCACTGAGGTAATCGGCAAAAACCGAACGGCATGCTCATTGCTATAGTCGGTTCGCTAAACTCAGACACAACTGGCTAGTGATTTTAGCGGGTATTTTTTTTGTTTTTTGCCAATTTTGGCAAAATTATTATCTATTTAGTAATTATTAATTGTATAGTAATTATTTTTTTTGCCAATTTTACCAAATTGGCAAAATTACTTGCTAAAATCACTAGCAAGTTGTGTCTGAGTTTAGCGAATCGACTATAGCTTGGTTTCAAGCACTGCACAACAGACGCAGTCTTCAGCTTAATCCCGAGCTGTGTGTATGTGCCGATGGTTATTGTGAACAAATCGTGTTTTGCTCGTGCCGCTATAAGGAACTGGCATTTTCAAACGTAAGTGTTGACGATTTGATTACTAGTAATTGATGAACTAATACGTAAATTCATAGACTACTAAGTATATTTCAAGTATTGTAATATACATAGTTTGTATATAGCATTGTTAGTCCATCGATCCGAATGTACACACGTATTTTACATTGTTTCTGGAAATTAAAAAGCTGGCTCAACGTTTAACACCCATTGAAGTTCGGAGATGTGCATATGACTATGCACAATCCAACAATATCAATGTCCCATTCAATCAAGAAAAACAATTGGCTGGTAAGGACTGGGCCGCTGGATTCACGTCTAGACAAAATATTACCTTAAGAAAACTGGAAGGAACTGGTATTAACCGAATTAAGGCATTTAATCGTCAAGAGGTATCAATATTTTTCGATAATTTATCTTCTTCTTCTTCGTCTAGTCATTCACGTCCACATCTGAACATAAGCCTCTTCAAGTCTTCCTTTCCATTGTTTTTTGTTGTACGCTATTTGTAGCCAATTTTTCCCGGCTGTCCGTTTCAGATCATCTGACCATCTCATAGGAGGTCTGCCTCTGGGTCTTTTGTGTTGGTATGGTCTCCAGGTTAGAATTGTTCTGTGCCATTTGTTTAGATCGCTCCTAACTGGAATTTGGAAAAAATAATGAAATTTGATTAAAATGTGTAATGTACGGCCAGTGGGCCCATAAGGTATGTACCGGGTGGTCCAATAAGCCGATCTCTCGGCTATGTTTCAGAAACTATTCATGTTATAACTTTAGGAGAAAAAATTCCTTAGTAAAGTGGCCAAGAGAAATCGCAGGAAATAACTTTTAAGTTTCTGGGTTAACCGCTAAGGGGCGTAACCTGTGAAGAAAAATTTGAAAACCAGTTTTTTGTGAAATATGCCCAATTATACCAAGTGTTAAATAAGTAAACTAGAAAGAGGCCTAAATTCTGCACAAAGTTGTTCAAGTACTTTTTTTATTTTTTTCAAATAAAGGGTGGGGGAAAGTGGGAAAGTATTTGTGGATAAATACCTATAACTTTGGCCTGGATCAACCGATTTTCACGAAATTAGTGTTATTAGAAAGAGTGTGGATGATTTAATTTACATCAACTGTAAAACAATTGCATTTAGTTTTAATTGTCATGGGTAGAGGGTACTTTCGAATAGAAAAAATTAAAATTTGTTTTTCTTCAAAATGTTTAATGGAAACACCTATTTATTGTAAATTATAATGGAACTGGATTAAATTCGTAACAAAAGGGCGCAAACCGCATGTTGATAGCATTTGTCGAACTCGAGATATGAATAAAAACGCATAAACATAAGTAAGTATAGTATTGACTCACCCTTTATTATAACTTAAAATTAAATATGTGGAAGAAAAACCATACAAAAATATCTCAATCATTAAAACTTAATGTTCAATTAAATGTTCAAATTGTTTTCCATCGTTGTCCACACAAAGAAATCTTTCGCGCGTAGACATAACAGCTGCTTCAATCTCAGCTGTTGATATACTATTTATTGCGTTTATAATGCGCTGTTTCATGTCGTCTCGCGTGGTTGGTCGAGTTTGGTACACTAAGTCCTTCAATCTTCGCCACAGATAAAAGTCCAGACATGTTGAGTCTGGAGATCTAGCTGGCCATGAAAATATACTTCCCCTTCCAATCCATTTATTTGGATAACTTGCATACAAATAATCTCGAACTCGTCTGGAAAAGTGCGCAGGACACCCGTCATGTTGTAATATCATATCTCTTCTTGTTTGTAAGGAAATATCTTCCAATAAAACAGGCAACTGATTTTCCAGAAAATCCAAATAAGTTTCGCTATTTAAAGTTCTATCAAAGAAATATGGACCTAGGATCTTTCCAACGCTATACCACACAAACATTAAGACTCCATCTACCTTGAAGCTGCACCTCCTGTATCTAGTGCGGATTTTCTTCAGCCCAATAATGCATATTATGCAGATTAACACCACCCGCACTATTAAACGTAGCCTCGCCTGTCCACAAAATCTTTCGACATGATATGCCTTTGTTCTTCTAGCAGACCTAACATCAAATTGCAGTAATCCAGCCTTGCATCAAAATCTCTCTCATGTACAGCTTGGTGGAGAACTACATGATAAGGATGCAGTCTAAAAAAAAACAGAACAATAAATATTGGTGAAAAAGAAACCACTATATTTAGGTACTAAAACTCAAAAAATCTTGAAATATCCACAATTGTTTCACAAGATAAATCGTGCTTAAGTATTTTTAAGAAACGGAAAATTTTTAAGAAATATTAAAATAACAGTTGAATTTAAAGTTTAAAGGGAATTTTAAGTTTCTGATCTAAACGTTCACTTTATAATATGAAAAACCAACCTGTGATGTTTTAAAATCCTTAGAACAGTAGTTTTGGGTATGTTTAATTCTATAGAGATTTGCCGACTACTTATATGTGGATTCTGTTGAATTAAAGCAAGATCATTGATTGAATTATCTTCGGTCATACATCTACTACGTCGTTTAAAACAAGGACGATGAAAACTACCAGTTTCTCTTAATCTTCTTGCTTTTCTTTCAAATACTTGTTTGCCATAATGTTTCCTGGCAGGATATCTTACAGAATATATACGTGAGGCAGTAATACCTCGACTTACGCTACCCCGATTTACGCGAACCCGGAGTTATGCGATTTTCAAATCTTTTCGATTTTTCTTCAGAGTGTTAAATTACACAATTTCTTACGTATTTCTCATTTACGGTTGTGTACGGAATGCGTATTGTTATTTTTATACGGAGGTTTTTTATTTTATATCTGCGAAGACTCAAAAGACTACCAATGTCATCCAAATGAGGTAAAACTGATTCTCCTGCATTGAACAAGAATAAAAACATGTTATTTTTGAAATGAAAACTTAACATAGTTAAAGATTTTGATACAAAAGTGAAACTTGGTGAATTAGCAAAGAAGTTTGATCTGTCGTAATCTACGGATAGAACAATAATAAAGAGCAAAGAAAAAATTCATGAAGATTTGAAAAGTGCATCTTTAAATTCAGCCATTGTTTGTATACGTCACGGTATTATAGCCCAGATGGAAACAATGTTCAAATTATGGTGTAATAATCAGTAACCGTGAAAAAGTTGCCCTATTGATCAGGACACAGTGTGCTCCTAACGAATGCTGATTTTTGGGAGACTGAAAGAGGATGCTGGGGAGATAGCTAAAGATGAAGAGTTTAAAGCTAGAACAGTTGGTTCAGCCGATTCAAAAGTGACTGTAGTTGGCATAGCATTGCAGAAAACGGAGAAGCGGCAAGTGCTGATAAAGAGGAAGCATCTTGCTATCCAGTTCTGGAAGAAGATTCCTAAAAGAACTTTTATTATGTAGCAAAGAGTTAATTCTCTTCTTTTTCTTCTTCTCTTCCACACGAAGAGAAAACCATCCAGGTTTTATAGCTGATAAAGATCAATTTACAGTGTTAGCTGGCACGATTCCAGCTAGTCATTGTAAATTAAAACCTCTTCTAGTTTATCGCAAGGGCATTAAAAATTGAATCTAAAACTGACTTCCTTGTGATTTGTAAGTCTAATCATAAAGCTTGGGTGAGAGATTTCCTTTTTTAGGACTGGTTTGGTAATCATTTCATGCCGAAAGTTGAACGTTATTGTCAATCTAAACAAACTCCAGTGATGCCGTCGGCGGCACACCAGGTCATCCTCCTGCAACTTTAACTATAGTATTTTTACTACAAAAACGTTATTACGTAGGTCAAAATTTTTGACGTAAGAGAACTGTCAAAACATTAGAATGTGACTTTTCATTATTGCCGTGTTTATAATAAACATAGCAATAATGAAAAGTCACATTCTAATGTTTTGACAGTTCTCTTACGTCAAAAATTTTGACCTACGTAATAACGTTTTTGTAGTAAAAATACTATAGCTTTAATCGTTCTTTAATACACATGTGAACGTTCAATTGGCGATTTTATATGTGTTTATTTTAAGATTTTAATAAACGTTTTTTGGGTGAATAGCTATTTTTTAGCTTTCGGCCCCAATTAAAGATAATTTATATATATATACATATGCAAAATTATACCCCGACTTACGCTAATTCGACTTACACGGTTATTGCTCGGTCCCACCTATCGCGTAAGTCCGGAGTATTACTGTACTCATCACGAATTATTAGTACTGATAATTAGTTACTAATATTACTATTAATATCTATTGAAAAAAGTGCAATCTTCAATTCGAATTATAATATAACACTTCTCAACAATGTTTTGACTGCTGTCAATAAACAAACAATATGAACTCCCCGTCAAATTCATTGTCGTAGCCTACTTAGTTTCGAAAAAACTATTTTTAATCGTATGAAATAACAATGCTCAAAATAGGTATCAACATTAAGATTCTTCTACTATAAAAAAAATTTGAAGTACCTACTGACTTATTTTTTAATTTAATTTATAATACAGGGTGAGTCAATACTATACTTACTTATGTTTATGCGTTTTTATTCATATCTTGAGTTCGACAAAAGCGGTTTGCGCCATTTTGTTACGAATTTAATCCAGTTCCGTTATAATTTACAATACAATAAATAGGTGTTTCCATTAAGCATTTTGAAGAAAAACAAATTTTAATTTTTTCTATTAGAAAGTACCCTCTACCTATGACAATTAAAACTAAATGCAATTATTTTATAGTAGATGTAAATTAATTCATCCACACTCTTTCTAATGACACTAATCTCGGTAAAATCGGTTGATCCAAACCAGTGATGTGGGAGGGAGGGGATATGACATAAACGATGCTTTTGTATTTACTAAATGGGACCACTTTTTCCAAGCTGGGTAATACCGGCACTTATTATAAAATATTTTTTTGAAAATATGTGTTAGGTACACAATAAAAAACGTTTTTTTTTTAAATTACTTTGAGAAGTATGTGTTCTTATTATTTCTTCATTTTCCCCTGTTATAACTAACCCAAATATGTAACTAACATGTTGACATTTTCCTTAGGGGGCATTTCGCATGGCTTGCAAATTGTAAAAGCCTCGGAGGTGTAACCAGAGAAGGTTCCCATTGTTTTCAGTCTGGTGGGATGTAGAGTAACATTATGTTATTTTATATGCCATTAGAGTGAAAACTTAGTCTTTTGCTAGCAGTTGCCGCTAGGGCATCTATGCCATTTCGTTCGTTGCGAGAGACTAATAAGTTTCGAAACCGGTAGAGGTGCTTGCTGCACTCTCTGATTGGACTGGAATATGTTGCGGCTGTATTTTCGTTTTGCAACGAAATTGAAATTGGTTATTCATTTTTGATTTATATGTTTATTCTGATTGGAGTACGAAGGGAACCATTCTCGTTGGAACTTTACCGCGCTGGGCAGATGGGACGTGAATTATAAATTGTAAAATTCCTTCATCTTCCTTATAGTCTAGGCGCCAGAGGGGTCACCGTGTGTTTTTCAATTCTGATGGACAAACTCAACGGTTTCTTATGGATTTTTGGCTGCTGATTACGAATTTCGAGGGTGAATTTCGATCCGAGTGGTCAAAAAATTGTTATAAACAATTTAATTGTTTATAAATTTTTTATAAGGCTCTGGCTCATAAACTAAAAGAGATAAAAAAAGAATGTTTCAAATAAAATTTGTTCGTTAATAAAAAACGAAGAAAAAAACGTTTACTAAACTTAAATCTAATAATTATAACTCAAGATATTGTAAAATTAGTGCACAATGCAAATTTCAAATTGCAAAATAAGTATTTTTCGAAGCTTTATCGATCGTAACTCGGCTTCTACGCATGCAAATGAGCCTGAGAAGGTTTCATTTTAAATCTTCATTACTAGGTTTCCAAACAAAGTTTGTTAAATTACTTTATTTTCATTTGTTTTAAAGTTATACCCGTTTGAAGTTATAATTTTCTTAAAAAATTGTACATTAATTTGTTTATAAGGGTTTCAAGCAAATTTGAGCTGTAAACATTTATGCTTTAATTAACAATAATGATAGAAGAGCTCAAAATGAATAATTTAAGCTTAAGAAAATGTTCGTAAGTTTATTTTTGGTCAAGATATCGATATTTTAATGGCGCGCTATGTCAAGCAGTCAAGTATTTTTCGACGTTTTATCGATCATAACTCGGCTTCTAGGCATGCAAATGGGCCAATACATGATATCCATATAAAAATGTATCGAGTTATTTTGCAGCACCATTATTGCATATAAAACGAGCATTTATGTTGTGGCGGCATACACACAATTGACGTGCCTTGATGATGCTGCAAAAGAACTAGATCCACTTTATGTGGATACTATCCACTATCCACTGGATATCTATATGATATTGATTATATCTATATCATATTAGATAATTAGACTCTGAAGCCCCAGAAAGTTTTAGTTTTAGTGCCTACAAGAACAGACTTAGTACCACCATGTAACTGTAAAAATTGCTCTAAGAACTTGTAGGCTATTGATTATGTACTATAGAAAGGAACTACAACGTTAACGGGGTTTTATTATTTCATATGGTCAATGAATCTATATATGAAAAAACCGCGGAGTGCTACCATTTAAAGCGGTGCGTTTTTGAGAAATGGGTGAATTAGTCCCTGGGCACAGGTTACATTAGGGTGAGTTCTATGCACTTTTGGTACAAACACGTCTACATAAAAATTGTTCCTGGTTAAATTTTCTATCTAAATATAACTTCTTAAAGTCAAAGATACTTTTTTTACAAAAATATATTCAAAATAAAAAGCACAAAGAAACCCAAAAGAAAGAAATTTTGTTTTTTGTCCCATAACTTTTGTCCACGGGGATATATGTATAGACATTGCTTCACAGAAAAAAAACTTACATATTTTCTCATTAAAATGTTTGGTAGAGGTCATTAGGATTTACAGTTTTCGAAATATGATTTTTCAAATTTCGCCACTCACAGCAATATTGAGCAATTTTCCTTGTTATTTCGCAAATATTGTTCTGTAACTTTTTTCTACGTAACTTTAGGCATATGCCTACGTACATGTAAGAGGAATAGAAATCAATTACCTTTAAAATGTTCTACTGTATAATGTTGTACGACTTCTTTTAAAGAGGTTATCTTTTTCAAGATTTTATACTTTTAACGAGTTTTTATAATTTTTACGATTATTTTTTAAATTTCCCATTATAACTTTTTTTTCTACATTTAGGTATATATTATAATAAAAAAGTAAGCTTATTCTGTTTACTTTAAAATGGTATATTATAAAAATGCTACGATTATTTTTGAATAAGATATGCTTTTTCAAAATGTAATAAGTACTTGCAACGATTTTTGATTTTAGGATTATTTTTTAAATTTATCATTATAACTTTTTATGTCATTGTGTGTTATGATTGAATCTTATTTTTTATAGGTAATACTTTGGATCCACTTGACTCGGCCGGGCAAACTTCAAAATATGGATTAATTCCAATATTTACTGTCAAAGCCCCTGCACCACAAGCTTTGCTTGAAAAAAATAGCATGTAAATGTACCAAAGGATATACAAAAAACTGCGGTTGTAGGAAGATAGGAATTAGTTGTTCAATATTCTGCAAAGGGTGCATGTGCATGGGTACTAATTGTGTGAACTCTAAGATAACTGAGGTGTCAGAGGAAGATATTGAATTCCATATGACGTCAGTCATCCTAGTGACGTCATCCATCACGCCCAGATGGATGACGTCACTAGTATGATATATATACCAAAAAGTCGTAACTCAAAAATAAAAATTGACCTGTTTCGGGATTTTTTCCAAAATCATCCATTCTTGAGAAAATAAATTTATTCCAACCTTTACGTGCTCACTGTATAGTATATTCATGTTCAAGAAAAAAAGTTATAATGAGAAATTTCAAAAATAATCGTAAAAAATGTAAAAAAATAATATTTTTTTTATATTAGGTATTATATAATATATAATATATTATATAATATATAATATATAATATATAATATATAATATATAATATATAATATATAATATATAATATATAATATATAATATATAATATATAATATATAATATATAATATATAATATATAACATATAATATGTAATATATAATACTTACTTACTTACTTACTTAAGCCGTCCTCTTGTACCTTACGGTGTCGAGGTAAGTGGAGTAATGAGACGTCTCCATGCCTTTCGGTCGGTAGCTAGTCTTTCTGCTTCTCTCCACCCAATATTTCTTTTTCCGCAAGCCTTTCCAATATTTGCATTCCACGTTCTTGCTGGTCTGCCTCTTCGTCGTTTGTTGTCAGATGCCGCTTTCCATACCCTCTTTACAGTTCTACCTTCACTCATTCCCGCCATATGTCCGAACCACGATAACTGTTTCGTTTCAAGTCTGTCTAAGGTCCTTCCAAGACCGCACCTTTCACGTATGTCTTCATTTCTTATACGATCACGTCTGGTCACCCCGGATACCGCACGTAAATATCGCATTTCGCATGCTTGAATTTTACTACGCATGTTGTCGTTCACTGTCCACGTTTTACTACCGTAGAGTAGCACCGGCTCGTATACGGTTTGAAATACTTTAATTTTTGTTTTCAGGCTTACTTCTTTCTTCCTAATAAAACTTTTATTTAGTGCATAGTATAATTTTGTTGCACTCATTACCCTGCTGTTTATTTCTGGTTCTATATTTCCTTGCCCATTCATTGTTGATCCTAGATACTTGAAGTCCCCAACTTGTGTAATGGTCTCATTATTCAACTTAACATTTATATTTTCTTGTGTTTTCGATATTACTAAAGCTTCTGTTTTTTCAATATTTATTTTCATCCCAAATTTCTTTAAGGCTTCATTCCAAACATTCACATTCACTTGCAAGTCTTTTTCTGATTTTGCCACAATTACCAGGTCATCGGCATATATCAACTCTGACACGTAAACTTGTTGAAGTTTATACACCCCAACCCTAGTTCTTTTTACCTTACCCCTGCATTCTTTTGCAATTTCGTCCATTAGAGTGATGAATAACAAAGGACTCAGAACACCACCTTGTCTTACACCTGTCCTTGTGTAGAATTCTAGAGATGAGCAATTGTTCGTTCTTACATTATTACGTGTACATTTATATATACTCTTTATTGCTTGGATTAACTTCGGTTTCACATTTCTACGGTTTAATATTTCCCAGATCTTGTTACGTGGCGCCCGATCAAATGCTTTTTCCAAGTCCACAAAACAGAGATACAACTTACTGTTATGCTCTAGGGTTTTTTCTGATAACTGTCTCACCGTGAATATGAGATCGGTTGTACCTCGCCCTGGCCTTAAGCCGCATTGGCTGTCATCCAGTGTGTCCTCGATATTTTCTCGCAGCTTTTTCTCTAGTATTATTTCGTAGATTTTACTAGCAACTACCAACAATGATATTCCTCTATAGTTAGAACACTTATGTTTATCGCCTTTTTTGTGTAATGGTAGAATAGTTGCAAGCGTCCAATCTCTAGGTATGCATCCGGTACGCCAACAGCTCCTTATGATCTTCTATAGTAATTGTAATCCTTCTCCTTCCATATATTTAATTAGCTCAGCCTTAATATTATCGTGTCCTGCACCCTTGCCATTTTTTAATTTTAAAATCGCTTCCCTGTATTCTTCGTATGTTATGTCATCATCATCTTGTTGTTCATTTAAATTGTATAATATATAATATAATATTATATTATTTATACTATATTTTATATAATATAATATTATATAATAATATTTTATTTTTATATTATTTTATAAAAAATCGTTAAAAGTATAAAACCTTGAAAAACCATAATCTCTTTAAAAAAGTCGTACAATGTTATACAGTAGACCATTTTAAAGGTAATTGATTTCTATTCCTATTACGTGTACCATTGCATATACCTAAAGTTAAGTAGAAAAAAGTTACAGAACAATATTTGCGAAATAACAAGGAAAATTGCCCAAAATTGCTGTGAGTGGCGAATTTTGAAAAATCATATTTCGAAAACTATAAATTTTAATTACCTCTACTAAACAACATTTTAAAGAAGAAATATGTAGGTTTTTTTTCTGTAAAGCAATGCCTATACCTATATCCTCGTGGACAAAAAACAAAATTTCTTTCTTTTGGGTTTCTTTGTGCTTTTTCTTTTGAATATATTTAAAAAAAGTATCATTGACTTTAAAAAGTGATATTTAGATAGGAAATTTAACCAGGAACAATTTTTATGTAGATATGTTTGTACCAAAAGTGCATAGAACTCGCCCTAATGTAACCTGTGCCCAGGGACTAATTCACTTATTTCTCAAAAACGCACCCCTTTAAATGGTAGCACTCCGCGGTTTTTTCATATATAAACCGTCAATTGACCATATGAAGTAATAAAACCCCGTTAACGTTCTAGTTCCTTTTAGCTATCTTATTTTGAATATAATCAATAGCCTATTATGCAGATGTCAAAAAGCTGAGATTCCCTGTATATCTCGATTCAGATGCATGAAACGAAAAGTGTGTAAAAATAGTATTAATAAATAATTTCAACTTACTTTTTAGTTCTATTTCTGAAATATTAGTTTTTAATGTTTTTTTTTCTCATTTAGTACAAAAAATAGAAGACAAAGTAAATAGAATCAAAGGTAATACGAGGTACAGTATGATGACCTAATTATAAGAATTATATGATAAAAGTTTATTAGGATCTTCAAAAATGAAAAATGAAGATAACGTATTTACATAGAAATTATAATTTGCATCGAGAAGTTAGCGCGTGAACCTTTACGCGGTGAGCCGATCTTGCGCCTCAGAGCGCACTATTAAAATATCGATATCTTGGCCAAAAATAAACTTACAAACATTTTCGTAAGTTCAAAATGTTCCTTTTGAGTTTTTCTATCATTATTGGTAATTAAAGTATAAATGTTTATAGCTTTTTGCTTGAAACCCTTATAAAAAAATTAATGTACATTTTTTTTAAGAAAATTATTACTTCAAATGGGTATAACTTTAAAACAAATGAAGATCAAATAATTTAACAAACTCTATTTGGAAGCCTATTAATAGAGCTTAAAAATTAGACCATCTAAGGCTCATTTGCATGCATAGAAGCCGAGATAGGATCGTTAAAGCTTCGAAAAATATTTATTTTCCAATTTGCAATTTGCATTGTGCACTAATTTTACAATATCTTGAGTTCTAATTGTTGGATTTACGTTTAGTAAACGTTTTTTTCTTCGTTTTTTATCAACGAACAAATTTTATTTGAAACATTCTTTTTTATTTCCTTTAGTTTATGAGCCAGAGTCTTATAAACAATTAAATTGTTTATAACAATTTTTTGACCACTCGGATCGAAATCCACCCTCGAAATTCGTAATCAGCAGCCAAAAATCCATAAGAAACCGTTGAGTTTGTCCATCAGAATTGAAAAGGACACGGTAACCTCTATTTGGCGCCTAGACTATTAGTCTCAGCATCCGCATGGATTGCAAATTGTAGAAGTCTGGGAGGTGTAACCAGAGAAGGTTCCCATTATTTTCAGTCTGGTGGGATGTAGAGTAACATGTTATTTTATATGCCATTACAGTGAAAACTTTTTTCTCTTTAGAGTGAGTCTTTTTTATTTTATATTGTGTTTAGAAATGAAAATATGTTTGAAAATGTTTTATTGGAAAACAACAGATACAAAATACAAAGTACTAGTATAACAATATGTTGTTTAATAGGTTATTTGCAAACCCCAAATGAATAGTTCTGTCGTCGATGTGTAACGGAGGGTTAAGAAAAATGAAAAAAGAAATACAAACACTATGAAGGAAAGAACAAGTTTCACCATTTGGTAAACTGAGAACTACGTAACTAGCTAAAAATATAGATTTTAAAATTTATTATTTTTTTTTTGTAATAAATCGAATAAAGTACTGGACCGAATTAAAAAATTTAAAGAATAATGTATAGATAATTGCAAGGGCTTTCAAACGATATCTTATTTGATCACCTTTGCCATTAAAAATGTTGGAGTGATTCTTACCCTGACTTAGAGGTGGAAGTAAAATAATCGAAAATGACAAAGAGAGGCGCGACAAAAGTGTATCATCAACCCCACGTAAATATGGGGCATTTAGGCGCCCCGGAAGACTTTTGGGACCGCGGGTACCATCGTTAAAAAACGGGAAAATCCCGTTTTTACGAGACGTTTGGTCATCCTAGTCTATATCCAAATAGCACTTAAATATTTCTGTACAGTTTTCAAAACCATTAGCAAATTCACTTTTTTAACATTCAATATGGTTGCAATATTATTAGTTCTAACCGAATACACGATGGTAGCATTGTTAACCCTAAGGTGGTGGTCTCCAATACACGATGTACGCAGCCTACGGCGTCTATTGGAGACAACCGGCTAAGTCAGTGGTCACTTCAATACACCCCGTAATTTGAATTTGTTCTCTTGTTTAACTATTTTCGGTTGTAAGATAGTTTTTGTCCCTCAAAGTTTGTTAAAAGTAACGAAAATGAACAATTTTCCTACGGCGTGACTCTGTACGCAACCTACTGCATTTATTGGAGACCACAACCTAAGAGAAAATGGTAGGCTTATTAAAAACAAAGTACAATTTTATCAAAAAGATTTTGATAAATCTTTAAATCGACTTTAACCTACGTTTTAGTGGTTTTACGGGTACATTTTTTAAAAAGTCTTAAGAAAGGACGACTAATATCAACCCTGGTTTAGTCCTTTAGACAAATTTGTTGTTATTAGACAGTTTTATACATACGAGTATGCCTCTTTCATGGACCTATAAATAAAGATTTTCTTTATTCATTAAGATATCTTTATTTATAGGTCCATGACCTCTTTACCTATATATTTGTAGTACCACTTTAATGAGTTTTAATGTAGTAATATCGTTTTCCTAATTATTCCAACAGACATAGTATATACCTTTTATGTTTTTTGTTATATGTACATCCAACTTTAGATAGTAGTATAGTATGTTTTTAATATATGTATTACTTATTTTTCAGGATATTCAAAACATTACAATTCCATCAACATTTCTGAGTACCGTGTCAAGATCTGTCTCTTTTCCACATACTAGCAGTATGCCACCACCACAGTTTATTGGTAATGGTCCAAATTATACCACACATCTAACTAAAAAGCAGTCTGTGGTTCATCTGGCTATGTGGATACATATTTTTGGAGTCGTTTTCACATTAGCCATGTTCTGGACAGATTTTTTGCCAGAGATTGGAAAAGTGAGTAGATCGTTTATCCTTTTATTAAAATTGTTCTTAGGTATAATTTTACCCTGCATATATTAATTTTTTAAAAAGGTAATACCGGCATTGAAAAGAGCTTAAAAATATTTTTTAGGAAATATTTTGAACTTTTTAGTTATTTTAATTGCCATGTAATAAATGCATAACTTATCTTCACATGTACCGATGTGCGGCAGATTCGTGCATATATTATAGGAATTATTGTGCATTTAATGGTAGAAGCATATAATTTGGACCACATATACTATACATACAAAGGTTCAAATTTAGATGAGGCCATCTCAGATTTTGCCTTTTACAAAAAAGGCGGGCATTCAAAATGGCGACAATACATATGTGACTAATAGCACGATAACTTTTGAACGAAAAGTGCGATTTCAACGAAATTTGGTATATATGTTATTTTTTTATGTATAAGATCGAGCTCTTGAACCGGAAGAATCGGTTTACCAGAAGTTGTGTTTTTCCTGATTTTTTGTAAAAGTATGTTGTTTATTTGTTCAATTCTTTCACCCTGTATATATTAATTTTTCAAAAAGATTATACCGGCGTTGAAAAGAGCGTAAAAATACTTTTTAGGAAATATTTTGAACTCTTTAGTTGTATTAATTACCATTTAATAAATGCATAACGTATCTTCACGTGTAGGTACCTATATACCCAATATACCCAATAATAATATAATAATTTAATAATGCATTTAATGGTAGAAGCATATAATTTGGACCACACATACTACACATAAAAAGATTCAAATTTAGATATGAGACCGTCTCTGATTTTGTCTTTTACAAAAATGGCGGGCATTCAAAATGAATCTGCCGCCCATAGGTACATGTAAACATACGTTATGCATTTATTAAATGGTAATGAACATAACTAAAAAGTTAAAAATATTTCCTAAAAAATATTTTTACACTCTTTCCAGTGGCGGTATTATCTTTTTGAAAAATTTATATAAACAGGGTGAAATAATTGAAAAAGAAACAACATATTTTTACATAAAGTAAGAGTAAAAACACAACCTCTGGTAAACCGATTCTTTCGGTTCAAAACCTCAATCTTATTCATCAAAAAAAGTACCTATATACCAAATTTCGTTGAAATCTGACGTCTCGTTCAAAAGTTATCGTGCTATTAGTCACATATTATGTATAGTCGCCATTTTGAATGCCCGCCATTTTTGTAAAAGGCAAAATCTGAGATGGCCTCATATCTAAATTTGAACCTTTATATGTGTAGTATATGTGGTCCAAATTATATGTTTCTACTATTAAATGCTCAATAATTCTTATATTTGCCACGAATCTGCCGCACATAGGTACATGTGAAGATACGTTATGCATTTATTAAATGGTAATTAACATAACTAAAAAGTTTAAAATATTTCCTAAAAAATAGTTTTACGCTCTTTTTAATGGCGGTATTAACTTTTTGAAAAATTAATACATACAGGGTGAAAGAATTGAAAAAAAAACAACATATTTTTACATAAAAACCAGGAAGAACACAACTTCTGGTAAACCGATTCTTCCGGTTCAAGACCTCGATCTTATACATCAAAAAAAGAACATACATACCAAATTTGGTTAAAATCTGACGTCTCGTTCAAAAGTTATCGTGTTATTAGTCACATATGTATAGTCGCCATTTTGAATGCCCGCCATTTTTTTAACGGGCAAAATCTGAGATGGCCTTATATCTAAATTTGAACCTTTATATGTGTAGTATATGTGGTCCAAATTATATACTTCTATCATTAAATGCACAATTGTTTCACATATCGGCTGCACTAAACCATAATTTAAGCTGTGATATGCTCTATTTTTAAACCAGGAGAAGTAATTCGAATTTACCGCGCCGTAATGCTTGTTTGTAATTAGTCCAACCTCAGGCAAGTTTACTCCACTGTTATGAAATTTTGACAGTAGTGGCATTTATGAAATTTTGACACTATTGGCATTTCATAGGTTAATTACGTTATATCGGCGATTTTTGTGTTTTCTGCGTTATTCTTTAATTTTTAAATTTTCAGTCTGCTTTTATATAAAAAACAGCTGTTTTTAGAACTCTTTAGCGACGTATTAGTATAATATAATATTTATGAATTATCGTCGAAGGCCGACATGATCAACCAAAAAAGAAGATGTATTTGGTGATTTTTCTAGTGACTTTCTTGGATATTAATCTGTCTTTTTAGTTTACTCCTCCTGGTTTAAAAACAAAGCATAGTAGTGAAGCTTCAAGTAGGCGCTTGTATCTCATAGTCCATTCAACGTTATACAATGTGTCAAAGCCAAAGGAATAAATTCATTTTTTCGTGGAGAAGTTTTTTTAATTAAGCCCAAACAAGACCGAAAGAGGTCGATTTTTTTTAATTATGATTTTTTTGCATATTATATCATGCTAATGCTGATCCATCTGGGCGTGATTACATAATCGATTATTTTTTTAAATGAAAATAGAGGTCGTATTGTAGTTCATTTGAAAGGTTATTCAATTCTCTATTCAGTAATATAAACATTAATATAATGATTATTTTACAGGGTGTCAAAACAAAATTTTTTTGAATTAAATTAATTGACACAAAAAGATGAATTTATGTAATTTATTTAATTCAAAATATGTATATTTTACTGCTGCCATAAAACAGAAAATGCCACTGCCCACTCACCTGCCTCTTGGCAGTTTAAACATTTAATTAAGTGAAAAGCAATGTCTACTTGTCAAATAAACATATTTTTCTGTTGTATGACCGCAGTAGAATATACTTTGAATTAAATAAATTACATACATTCTTCTTTATGTGTCAATTAATTTAATTAAAAAAAATTGTTTGTACACCCTATATAGACTATTTTTGTTAATTTTTATATTCCTGAATAGAGAATTCAATAATCTTTCAAGTGAGCTAGCACACGACCCCTATTCTCATTAAAAAATCATCGATTACGTCATCACACCCAGATAGATGACGTCACTAGCAAAAAAATCTTAAACATAAAAATCGACCTGTTTCGGATTTTTTTTTCAAAATTGCTTATTAACGAAATAATGAATTTCTTCCATTTGGCTTTGACCCACTGTATAGGCTCCCTGTACCCTTTACCGAGGTAACAGACCACACCGGGATATTAATTGGATATTTAACCCTTTCTACAAGCCAGTCGGAGTGGAATTGCTCCCTCGAGTTCGAGCGTCGTCTGACGAATGCACTTGTCTACCAAAAGCACACCTTTTGGTAAATATTGTAAAAAGTTTACTTACTTGACTCCAGCCTTATGCAGATATATGCAGGTGTTGTTTTACCAATTGCAGTTGTTTAAAAACGATTTGAAAATTTTTACAATGATCTAACATCATGAGTCACCTCGACAACAGCATAGAACCAAATGCGTTTTAAAAGACGTCTTTCATAAAGAATGCGGTGTAATAATGTTATCACATAAAAAGTATTAAACAATACAAAAAGTAATATAAAACAGTATGCACACCTATTTTGTTCTCAAAATACACCTATTCTGTTCTCAAAATAACAATTTAAACTAAAAAATATGGAAATGTATCAACTGACCCTAATAGTTTGGCCACT
Source organism: Diabrotica virgifera virgifera (assembly GCF_917563875.1). Classification (NCBI taxonomy): domain Eukaryota; kingdom Metazoa; phylum Arthropoda; class Insecta; order Coleoptera; family Chrysomelidae; genus Diabrotica; species Diabrotica virgifera. Next base: position 186,228,555 of record NC_065443.1, on the reverse strand, counting down.
TATAGACCGGCCTAGTAGACTCAAAAATAGGAGTGAGGTTACAATAATTACCAGCCAGCTGAAAACTGGCAGGATTGTTCAAAATACCATCATAAATGAAATCTAAAAATCCTCATAAATCCTTCCTCGAGCAAAAAAATTTACGCGGGGTCAAAGGGCACCAAATATGGTTTTTAGCGATTTTCAGCGAAACGGTAAGTTTTTTCATAAAATTAGTTCTAAGAAAAAATGTAGACTAGATAATTATCTATAAAGAATTTCTTAATACTTTTTTTCCTAAGAGCCACCGTTTTTAATACAACGATTCAAAGAGTTAAAAGAGTTATAATCGTCATAATATTTATTAGTACACCACGTATATACATCACTGCAGCTGTAATACAAGTAAACATATTATTGTATCGGTCAGCTTAACGTATATCTTATACAAGAATAAAAAACCGCGAAACGCCGTAAAAATGAGTGACGCATACAATATTCCAGCTACAAAGGAGCTGATAATATAAATATGAGTATTAGGTACGTGGCGCGAAAATGTATGTTCATTTTTGTGGAAAATAAAATTCTAGTATTATTTTAAAAGACGTTTCCATAATATTTGCTAAATTTGAAGTAAAACGCGCCAAAACTCGAATTTTATTTTCCACCAAAATGAAAATACATTTTCGTGCCACGTACCTAATACTCATATAAGCTCCTTTGTAGCTGGAATATTGTATGCACCACTCATTTCTACGGCGTTTAGCGGTTTTTTATTCTTGTATCAGGAGTTTTTCAAAGTTATTTGTAAACTAAATGTATGAAGTTAAATGTAATGTTTCTGGATTCCACGTTAAGCGTTATAAATGGTCGCGTTTATGGCATTATCTCTCAAATGATTTAGTGTCCATCGAATGTACACTAGATTTTTTTCTATTCGAAATAGATTAAAAAAATATTCGGATGGCCGGTAAATGAACTCGGATTGCGCTATCAATTTAGCGTCGTAAGCACTACAACTACATAAACTATTTCGGCGATAATGATTAAATGGATTATACCTTTGGAGCTCTATAACTTCTGAACGGCTTAACCGATTTTGATCATTAAACATGAGTTTAAAACGTATTGACAAGTAGTATCTGATGCTTCCAAGGTCAAGTATGATAACTGAAGGTATTACAGGAATTATTGAGCTTGAAAAACCGTTTTTCCCATAAGAAATAGATTTGATCATACTTATGAAGCATATAACTTAAAAATTTGAATTTTCCTAGATATGTGGTATACACCGTTAGATGCGTCTAGAGTCCCCCTACAAACACTCAGTTATTGGTGCAAATCGTAGGTTGAAATGAGTAATTGTCGAAAAACCAAAATTTTCAAAGATTAGTTCTTCAGTTTTTCGGCTATACTAAGCCGTGTGTAGGTATGATCTTGACCGCTCAGGCACCATTTGAAAGATTAACTCAACAAGATTTGGTGTATTTGTGGTCTTCCTGTCTCTCCTTGAACCTAAGATATATATGCCCAAAAATATGCCATTTTGTATCTTCTTAGCCCTATAGTAGGGCAGTCAATGAGAGCAAGAATAGGTTATTGCCTCCGAATTCTATCCTACTGCATGGATTTTAATGAAATTTTAGGAATAGCCTGAAAATATCTCCTTATTCAAAGTCTACCCTATACCGATGTGTGCTTTTGTCTTGGGGGGCGGTTCCCACCCTTTCTCGGGGGTGGAAAACTTTTTGGTTAAACAACTACGGAAGTTGCTAGAGAACCTAATTCTAAGCAAAAACTGTTCTATAATTTTTTTCGAAAACTCAATACTTTTTGAGTTATTCGTGGTTGAAAATTGGCCATTTTCATTGAAATATAATTCATTTCATTTGCAATTTCTATAAATTGTTGCAATATATCGATTTTGTTTTTTTTTTCTTTACTTTATTAACTTATATTTTGTATGTATGTATATTTTTTTTTATATTGACGATTTATCAAATTTCAGAAAATTGTATTTGTTATTGTTATTGTTAGATATTATTTATTTATTTTTTCTGACTTTAATTAAGCTTTGTCCATAAAATTTGTATTTTCAGTGACAATAAAGCATATTTCTATTCTATATTCTATTCTATTCTATAACACCTTTTCAAACGGTTTTTTGCGAATACCTTAAAAACAATGCATCTAACTAAAAAAATTATATAAAACATTTTTGTAGCTCATAAAAAAACAAAGAGATTCGTTCCTTCTTCAATCTTCTAGTTATAACACAAAAAGAGATATGGTAGGTAAAAAGAATTTGTTTTTTTGGTGCGTGCTCAAATCAGTGTATTCAACTTGAAATAACAGAGAAACGGTCGATTTTAGGTGTATAATGCTACCAATACCTTTTATTGTGCTTGAAAAGTCCTTTAAAATAAGCAATATTAAATGTCGATTACATTCAAACTAAGCGAGATATTCTGCAAAACATTTATGACTAACGAATTTTAAGAAAAAACTTGAGAAGTATATTTAACCCCTCATCCACAAGAATTTAAATGCATCGTTTTTCTTCTACAATACATTTAACTACAGTGTTATTTTTATGTTCAAAAAGTTGAGCGGGTTTAAAATGAATGGTTTTTGAAAAAAATAAGATCAAATTATAGAGTGCATATTTAAATTTTCTTAAAAATCTTCCTTTTTCTCCATGTAACTTGAAAATGAAAAATATTCAGATCGGTGTAACTTTTCCACACACATACATACATACATACATATCCACAAAAATTTTCCCCTTTTTAAATAAAAATTGAGTCATACTTCTGAGCTCGGTAACTTTTGAATGGTATAACCGATTTTCAAAATTAGACATGCGTTGGAAAGGTAATGATTAGTAGGTACTATCAGAATCCGCAAAGGTGGGACTTAAATTTTTTAAATTTTTGGGAGTTTTGGGGACGAGAACAAAAAACAGATCCTAAATGGGAAGGGCCGTAAAATCTACACCCTTGGACCAAAATGGAGAGTTGACATATGGATGGGTGAGTCTTAAAGTCTATACTTTAAGATGGGATTTGGCCCAATTTTCTATTCAGTCAGATTTAGAAAATCGAAAATTTCGTGTATATATAGTGTCGCATGTAGGGGTATTGTGCGCCACTGGCGAGAACTGCCGTTCTCCGGTAATTATCATATTTATAATATCTTATATTATTATATTACACATAATAATAAAAGATATTAAAAATATGATAATGCTGGGTAAAAAGAAACCCTGTCCCTCATTTTACACGCCAGTGTAACCTTGAGAAACATCTCCTATTCAATTGTCTGCGTGGCTAGGATCGTAGGTGCTACTATAGTATGCGGTCTACCGGGGCGTTTCTACTATACAGCTTGCGGTCTACCGAGGGATGCGATGTATAAGCTGTATTATATTACAACACCAACAAAAAAAATCTTTACAAAGTGAATATAACGCGAAAATCATAAGACTTATTATTTCAATTTTACGGCTAATTCCCAACAAAAATAGTAAATTGATATGACAAAGTATTCTATTCTAAACACGTTCTATCGGTACGTCGGCTAATCTAAACACCTTACCTATTCTTTTCTCAGAAGGGTTTGAACACCATATTCAAGGCCAACTTTGTAGGCAAAATATTTATTGCTAAGTTCTAATAAACATTACAATACACAATAAACTTTATGCAAATTTAGTCTTATATTATAACTATTATGCAAATTACATCGTAATCTTCCTGGGTGGCGAAATCCTTCAGGTAAATGACACCCTCGAGGTATTAATTAGTCTTCAGTACTACTCCGGAGCGAAATTACGTGTTAAACCTATAGTTTTTAACTTATTTCGTGTTGTTTTCTGTTTACTGCTGAAAATATATTGATGCTGACGTAATGATAATTGAAACAGCCGTAATAGAGCAATTCAATTTAACAAATACAACTATTGTTGTAGATGAAGATGTACACTTGCTCGTATTAGGTACTCAATGCTCGAACTCCAATCGAAAAAACTTTTTTTAAACCTGGAAAAGCTCAACACCAAACGGAAATATAACCATTGAAAAGTTTATCTACTTTTGCATTGATGCTGACGTAATGATAATTGAAACAGCCATAATAGAGCAATTCAATTTAACAAATACAACTATTGTTGTAGATGAAGATGTACACTTGCTCGTATTAGGTACTCAATGCTCGATCTCCAATCGAAAAAACTTTTTTTAAACCTGGAAAAGCTCAACACCAAACGGAAATATAACCATCGAAAAGTTTATCTACTTTTGCAGTGTCAAAATCATGTACTATTTTTACACTTTTACACATACACAAATCATTTACTATTTTAAAAATACTCGAAATAAAAAACAACTGCAGTTATCTAATCTTTTCCCAACCTCAGCGGCTGCTCATCAACATCTTTTTCGGGTATATTACCAAGTTCAAGTGTGGCTGATCAGCTAGATCCAAAAGACTGGGGATGGAACTTAGTCGACAGTTCATTAGAACTAGTGATGTTAGAAGAGAATATTCTCGGCCAGAAAATTCTCTCGAGAATTTTGTCGGCAAACATTTCAAAAACCTAAACAAAAATAAAAACTAGATACGGGTCAAATTATTATAATTTAAAAAATATGTAGGTATACTGTTTTTGCTAATCCCATGAACCACTAGCAAGGGTGTTTACAGCGTCAATATTTATTGTTTTGGTGCAATATTAACGTGCAAATATTTAGAATGGTGTTCATTTAAGCAGAGAAGAACAAGTTGACAAAACTGAGTTTGTAGATAATTTAGCAACTTTAAGATATGGTGATGAGTCGGCTGAAATAATGGCAGATTTGGCACTTTATCGTCTAAGGAGGGATTTTTTGGAAAACCATACGTTGTAAAATCAATTGAAAAACTAGACTTAATCAAATGGTGAAAAGGTACATGTTTCGGAACAAAATTAACTAAAATAGTAGTTGATATATTAAGCATCCCTTCATCCAGTGCAGCGACTGAAACAAGTTTCAGTACTTATGGTTTTTTTATCCACTCCTCTAAAAGAAACCGGCTCACTGCTGAACGAGCTCGTAAGGTAACTTTTATTGCTCACAATTTAAAATTGTTAGACGTAGACCAATCCATGACTGAGCTGGCCACTCGTGAAAAACAAAATCCACAACTCATCAGTACATTGAAATGCAGATTGTAGATGACTAGGATGAGCTAATGGTAGAAATAGATTCTGAATCTGAGGTCTCATCTTTTATCATACCACATCGATTATTTGCTGTTACGAAGAAAATTTCATTTTTTTTATCAAAGAAATTTTGTGTTTTCTGTTGTTTTTGTATTTTTTTATATACAAAGAACACTGTTGTTTCGTCTCATAATTATGTATATAATATCATGATTTGTAAAACCCTATTTTTCATCTTCAACAATATTCTTAAGTGCGTCATGTGGTTCATTCTCAGAAAATTCTCCATATCGAGAATATTCTCGAGAATATTCTCGAGAATATTCTCCGATTTTTCATTCTCGAGAATTTTCCAACACTAATTAGAACCAATTCCAACTTTACTCCCACCTGCGCCGGAAAAACTCCTGAACACAATTTTTTGCAACTGTGAAAAGTTGAACTGTTTTGTTCGGTAGCATGTATTAATTGTCAAAACCGGTCGTGCTCCAATGTTGAATCACCAACAATTGAGAATTCATTTGATTCTATCGAGGAGCCATGCAATATGTCATCCAGGATGAACAAGAAGAAGAAGAAGACCTAGAAGGCGAAGAAGAAGAAGAACAAGGAGAAGAGGAAGCAGAAGTATTAGAAAATTATGAACCAGTTGGATAAATTTCCCTTTATTTTAATTTATACCGCTTTTTATAACTTTTATCATTTTTAACCCTTGCCAATATCAATTATTCAATAGCTTTAAATTAAACAGAATCATAACAGATCCGTGGAATAGGCCTACTGGGGAAACCATGTTATAAAACGCGCTAAGTACACTATCTCAAAGGTGGTGTGGAACGTGTGCATTTTATGACGATTACAACTTTTTTAATAATCGTTATATCTCAAAAACGGTGGCTAAAAAAAAGGGAATGAAACATTTTTTATAGATAATTATCTAATCTGCATTTTTTGTTAGAACTAATTTTATGATAAAACTTACCATTTCGCTGAAAAGCGCTAAAAACCATATTTGGCGACCTTTGACACCGCGTAAATTTTTTTGCTCGGGGCGGATTTATGAGGACTTTTTAGATTTCATTTATGATGGTGTTTTGAACAATCCTGCCAATTTTCAGCTGGCTGGTAATTTTTGTAACCTCGGATTTGTAAGTTGACCGGAGTATTATTGCATGTACATACAGAAAAGCATACAATTATTCAATATATAATTATAAAATAACTAATACTGTAGTATTTATCTGTAAATAATATATTCTTTATGTAGCAAAGATTAACAATAACTCTTAAAGTACGCCTAACAAAATTTTACGTATACAGTGTACTTATACTATGGAGTGGAATCATGGACGTTAAATCTAGAGACAATGAGACGACTTAACACCTTTGAAATGTGGACCTATAGAAGAATTATGAAGGTCTCCTGGGTAGATAGAGTTACGAACAATGAAGTACTGAGAAGAATAGGTAAAGAGAAGGAAGTTGAACTTACAATTAAAGAAAGAAAGCTACAGTATCTGGGACATGTGATGCGGGGCGAGAAGTATGGCATCCTGCGACTCATAATGCAAGGAAAGATAGATGGCAGAAGAAGCATCGGAAGAAGACGAATTTCATGGCTGAAGAACCTGAGAGAATGGTTTGGATGCAGCTCAAAACAATTATTTAGAGCTACTGCCTCAAAAATTAAAATAGCTATGATGATTGCCAACCTCCGTAGCGGAAATGTCGCCTGAAGAAGAAGAAGAAGTATTATTCGACGAGCATTTAATGAGTGATAGCCATCCATGCGAGTAGAATACTATACTTTTTCTACGACATTCTTTATTTTAATTAGTAAAAAATTGTAATAATCGAGGTGGTCACACGTAAAAGGGTTTAAGTGCAGTTTTGATAGTTCTGAGATAATCAGCTTCAAAGTTGCTTGAGGTTTAAAAATTCTAGGAGTCATTAAAGTAAAATATGTCTAGTGTACAATGTTCTCTAAAATAATAAAAATATAAGGTTATATTATTACTCTTACTATATCCTTCCTTTTTTTCAATTATTAAAAAAATGTACTTGAATCGGTACATGTGTTGATAAATGTTATACTGGTAAAACATTGCAAGTGCAGATTTTAACTACTACTAATCATTTTTATCCCAGCTGTTATCCACAGTGTAACTACAACTGGCACGTTGCATAATACGTTTGCATAATTAGTCTTCAAAACTCGGTACAAATGTAATATTTATTTACATACTTGAAATTACTCCTGTATTAACATGCGGGTTTTACGGAATACTAAAAATAGTTTTGTGGTAAAAAGGTTCAAGCTCACTTAAACTTGTTTACTACCAATGCACAATGCAACTGTTTTCATTAAAGTAAATGTAATGGCGATAGATGCGACTTAGGGCGAAATCCTTTGCGAAATGCTTGAATCCTTTTACCACCAAGTTATAATACTATTTAAGTATGCGAATCTGTACTTCGATGATATTTTTAGAAAAGTGCACTTAAGCCCTTTTACTTCTAACCCCTTCAATTATCAGCTACTCGAGGTTAAAATTATAATTTACAATAATATTTTTCTACGACCGTTTAATGACATGCTCAGTATTCACTTTTTTTGAATAAATAATAGATTTGTACGATCCCTTGAACCGTTACGAAATCGATTGGACTGTTTTATTGCGCAGAATCGCCATTGAACGGTTTTTTTTCGATACCGAACCGATTACCGGTACGTAACCCTCTTGGAACGTGTTTGTGTACCATTTCAAATTCGAGTTGAGCCGGAGCCATTTTCAGTACCAGTACCACGTGAATGTGTTGATGGTTTGCTAGATGGTTACATATTCATTAAACATCACTTCAACTTCAAAATCTTCCTCAGTATCGATATCTGACATACAATCGCTGTCTTCTAAATTAACCATATTTTTAAGATTAATTCGAAAAAAAAAGAATCAAGCTTGTCACGCACGGGGAGCTAAACTATATAGGGTGTCAATTTGAAAAGTTGCCACTCCCTATAATTTGGTCCCTATAGAAAATCTAAAAATATACAAAAACACCTGAAATTTATTTGTGAGGGGGACATTTTATAGACCAGTTTTCAACCAAATTACACTAACCCTCTAACGGGGGCGGACACAACCCCCAAAATCTTTAATGGAAAGGGGGTTGAGTGTTACCTCATTTTAAAAATCGTTCGATTACCTTTTCAAAAATACCACATACATACATTATATTTCTCTTCAGTAATTTTGGAAAAATCAAGTGAAACCGTACAGATATTAAATATCGAGTTCAGAACTCCAAAAATTTTTTTGGAGTATTGAACTCCAAATTGAATTTTTTTGGGGCGTTGAAGTATTTAGAGTGTTTTTTTGAAGTATTTTTGGAAAAATCAAATAAAACCGTAAATATATTAAGGCTATGGGTACATAATTCGCAAATATTTTACGTGAATCCCTACTTTTTCTGTCTTTACACGGCAAATGACGTGTAGTAAAATTCACATTGGTATGGATATGTAAACATTACTAGAATGTCATTCTACTTGAAAATGTCATCATTAATTTAAAGAGATGGCTTTTGAATGTTCTTGGATAACTGTTATTTTTATAATTGCAAATTATTAATTCAGTTAATAAATGTGATAATTTTTTCACTAACTATGTATTCAGTGATTGTAATAATTTATTTGTACAACAAAAACTAATACTCAATCGAGAAAAGAGGAAAAGTGTTAAAGTGATTTTTTTAATAATATATTGAAATGAAACGCTTACAATTTTGAACATCTTTAACAACAAAATACTTGGATCACAGAATATATATTATCCTGATGTATTCTCTGCGTGGATCTTCCACAAATAATACACAATAAATAACTTTTTATTAAGTTCACGTCTTAAATAAATTATTTATCAAATACACTATATATCAATAATATTTAATCAATAACTCAACATATTCCCGATGCAATGTCAAATATTTAAAATTGTCACTGATTGTCAGTGTCTGACTGACAATATATGCTGACAATATTATATTCGGCTGAGTGCGTTGTAAGACAAAGATAGATTTGGAAAATATTACCACGGCATTATGTTTATTTTTTTCAAATCCTGAAAAAACCAATAAATATTTTTGAAAAATTTAAACGCAGAATGAAAGACTAAATTATTACCGAGGGCCGAAAGTCCCTTAGAATAAATAAAAAGTTTATTTTGAATGAGATATTTGAAATTAAAAATCACACTAACTTTTCTCTTAGTTTTTCATCCCTGTAACTTATTAAAATAAACATTATAGAAGTTCTCAGGGACTTTCGGCCCTCGCTAATAACGTAATCTTTTATTCTGCGTTTAAATTTTTCAAAAATTATTATTAGTTTTCTCAGGATTTGAAAAAAATGAATCCCCATTTGAATAGCATTGCAGCCGGAAATACGTTCCGATCCTCTTAAGTATCGAGTTCAGAACTCCAAAATTTTTTAGAGTATTGAGTCCAAGATTTTTCCAAAACTACAGAAAAGAAATATAAGGCATGTGGTATATTTGAAAAGGTAATTTAATGACCTTCAAAATGAGGTATCACTCAACCCCCTTTCCATTAAAGATTTTGGGGGTTGTGTCCGCCACCGCTATAGGGTTGATGTAATTTAGTTGAAAATTGGTCTACAAAATGTCCCCCTCACAAATAAATTTGACGTGTTTTTACATATTTTTGGATTTTCTATAAGGACCAAATTATAGGGAGTGGCAACTTTTCAAATTGACACACTGTATATAATATAGATTTATTCGCACAGCATGCCCGAAGCAGGCGTACCCCCTCTGGGTAAGTTCAGGGCACGTTCGGGGCATGCTGCGCGAACAAATCTATAATATATGTTATAGCATTGTTTCTATAGGGATAGTTGGTCAGCCCAATAGGAAAATTTGTTTGATTCAAATTGAGACAGTCACCAGATGTCCCCACACGTTCTGTCAGGGTCGCAACGTCAAAATGCATAGACACCAAGTTGGATACGATCCTATTCATAACACCCCAACTCGCATACATATTAAGAAAAATAAATATATATGGAAAAATATATTTAGAAATTGAATTACTGATGTCATGCTATTATATACATATACAGGGTGTAACAAAAATACAGGTCATAAATTAAATCACATATTCTGAGACCAAAAATAGTCTGATTGAACCAACTTACCTTAGTACAAATGTGCACCTAAAAAAAGTTACAGTCCTTTGAAGTTACAAAATAAAAATCGACTTTTTTAAATATATATATATATATATATATATATATATATATATATATATATATATATATATATATATATATAAAATGATGTTGGATAATCGAGTACAAATATAAAAATAAATAAGCAAAATCATTGGCTAATACTCGTAAAGTGAATGTGAATTTAGTTGGAAATATATAAAATGATGAAGGGTCATCATTCCATACATTTCTGTGCAACTATATACACCGGTGTTTCGGCCTATTTGGGCTTGTAATTATATTATATAATACCTCTTGCTCTTGTAGTAATCCTTTTACAAGTTAACAAACAACTTTTTTAACTTGCTACACTATACTGACGAAGCCCAAATAGGCCGAAACACCGGTGTATATAGTTGCACAGAAATGTATGGAATGATGACCCTTCATCATTTTATATATTTCCAACTAAATTCACATTCACTTTACGAGTATTAGCCAATGATTTTGCTTATTTATTTTTATATATATATATATATATATATATATATATATATATATATATATATATATATATATATATATATATAATTGTAAGTTAGGTTCCTTTTTAATTAGTTAGTTTAGGTTTATTTTTAGATTAATTAGAAGCGTCGGGGATTAACATTTGGTTAAGTAAGAGTAGCTTTAGCTAGACTTCGCCAGATGTTATCCCAATAGGGTTTAACTTTTTTTGCTTTTGTTCTATATTCTTCAATGTGCTGTAACTATATGCTTATTTGTTTTACATACCAAATGAATAAAAAGTCTTTATTATTATTATTATTATTATTATTTATATCGAAAATTGTTTGAGGTTTCTTATTGAAAACGGACATGTAACATTCCTATGATAGGAACATCTTTAAAAAAAATTATAGTGAAATTTGTGCACCCCATAAAAATTGTATGGCGGTTTTGTTCGCTTAAACCCCCCCAAACTTTTGTGTACGTTCCAATTAAATTATCATTGTGGCACAATTAGTTAAACACAATGTTTTTAAAACTTTTTTGCCTCCTAGTACTTTTTCGAAAAGTTACTTTTTTTCAGATATTTTGAATATTTTGTCAAATCCACCACATATTTGTGTACTGTGAAGTACGATTTTAGAGACTTGGTAATAATATGAAAATTTATTTATAAATTACAGATTGAGGTATACTTTGAACTATATTAAAAAAGAAGCCACATCTCGATAAAAGGTGCCTTATCTGAAAAAGGCTAAGAGGCAAAAAAGTTTTAAAAACACTGTGTTTAACTAATGGTACAGCAATAATAGTTTAATTGGAACGTACACAAACATTTGGGGGGTTTAAAGGCACAAACCCCCCATAAAATTTTTATGTAAACATATTAAAAAAGAAGCCGCATCTCGATTAAAACTGGTTTATCCAAAAAGTACTAAGAGGCAAAAAAGTTTTAAAAACATTGTGTTTAACTAATGGTACTAAAATAATAATTTACTTAGAACGCACATAAAAGTTTGGGAGGGGGGTTTAAGGGAACGAAACCCTCATAAAATTTTTATGGGCTGCACAAATTTCACTATAATTTCTTTGTAGGATGTTTATGCCATAACAATGCCACATGTCCATTTTCATTAAAAAATCTCTAATAGTTTTCGATATATCGGAAAAAATCTATTTTCATTTTGTAACTTCAAAGGGCTGTAACTTTTTTTGTGTGCATATTTGTACTAATGTAAGTTAGGTTCAATCGAACTATTTTTGGTCCCAGAATATGTGATTTAATTTATGACCTGTATTTTTGTTACACCCTGTATATAATGTATAGTAGCATGACATCATTAATTCAATTTCTAAGTATACTCTTCTATATATTTATTTTACTTAATATGTATGCGAGTTAGGGTGTTATGAATAGGATCGTATCCAACTTGGTGTCTATGCATTTTGACGTTACGACCCTGACAGAAATTGTGGGGACATCTGGTGACTGTCTCAATTTGAATCTAACATATTTACCTATTGGGCTGACCAACTATCTCCCTGTATAAACAATGGTTATAGTTTAGCTCCCAGTGCGTGACAAGCTTTAATAATTGAGACGCTCAGAGCAACAGTGGCCTAACCCACAAATTAAATATTTTTATCAATAAAAGCAGCAACATGGGTCTACACAACCTACCTCTATATTTGGCTAAATGACGCTACATAATTTGTAGCGCCATCCCATAAGTACAATGTAAATACGAATGCAAATATTGCATTTATCTCAAAACTTCGTTTTTGGGGTTAGGCCCCTGTTGTTCTGAGCGCCTCAATTATGTAAACGAAAATCGAGATTCACAGGTATAATGGCGTAAATTATTCTATTATTGAATCATCAGCTGATAGCAGTGACCAGTGATAAATGATGTATAAAAATGAAAACAATCTTAACTGCGCAAGTCAGTACAAATAGTTTCTGCTTGAAGGCATGCATCAAAAAGACCGTTCAGTTACCGATTCCGAAACGGTACATGGATTGCTTAGAACAACATAGTGTACGATACGAATCATCGTTCATGCTTGCTTGGAACGAATTTTTTATAATGCGCATGACGAGGGCAGTGCGAAGGACGGTTTTCATGTCACTTGGAACGAACACCCATTACTTTACCCGTGAGTAATAGTTCATTACTCATACGGTCATTACTCACGGGCTGAAGTTAGGTTAACGTCGTGCACGCCGTTTTTAATATACTAGTCATTAATCTTATATAAACTGCTAATAAAATTACTTAAACTGGTTTATTTAATACAATAATTATTGTAATTTATATCAATAATTAACTTCGAAATTTTTTTAACCCGGGAGCAGCCGCGTCGTTAGAAAAAATCTACCATGTTATCCTTTTCCGTGATAACTTGATGAACAATTTTGCAACATAACTTTCCACTGATAAGTGCCTCGAGGAAGATTGTAGTAATGCGTGGGAATTTTTTTTTAATTTTTTTTTATTTTTTAATTTTTTTTGTGGAATTTATGGCTCTGGTGAGAACCAATTAGCTTTAAAATTTTTAGAAGTAGAGATTTTTAATATAACAAGTAAATAAAAATATTATAAAATAGAAATTTGTTTTAAATTCGTATTTGAATTCATATTGTTAAATTTTTTCTCTACGCGCCACTGATTACGTGACAAAAGTGAGCGCGACTGCTCCCGGGTTAAAAGATTTTAACTGTAACAATGGGTCAGTATATTTTTTACGTTTATACTTTGTTTACTATGAATTTTGACGTTTATCTTTTAAATGACAGTGCCAGTAGTGCATTTGTGTTTATTGGAATTTATAACTTACATTGTGCTTATTTTATATTGCGTTAAATATGTATATTATAACGTATATAGTTAAATTATTATATTATACAGGGTGTCCCGAAAACATTGGTCATAAATTATACCACAGATTCTGGGGTCAAAAATAGATTGATTGAACCTCACTTACCTATATTCGCGGTGTGCAAGTACTTGGAAGGGATACGCTAAACGATCGTGCGCGAACAGCGGAGCAATATTGCAACTTTCTTAAATAATTCATATTGTCAACTGAAATTGTCAAATTGACTTACATTTTATACCTATGGTCATTTAAGAAGAAACATTATATATTGCTCCACAATATTGATATGATAAGCAATTATTATATAAAGGTAAATTTAATTAATTGTATTTTGCTTGCAATACTGCATTTTAATACCTAATTTTATTTACTACATACAATTGCTTACGTTTGAATAAAATAACCTATATCTTATTTTTTCTTCTTATTATTTTTTTGGACTGTGGCCTTGACAATTATCCAGTAACCAGGAGCATATGATTGGCCAATATAATTAAAAGTGCGAATAAAAGTACAGAGCGTAGAAATAGGTGTCGCTTTTCCGAACTTGCACGGTCCCAATACAATAGTGCACACAAAAAAAGTTACAGCCCTTTGAAGTTACAAAATTAAAATCGATTTTTTTTTCATATATCGAAAACTCTTAAGAGATTTTTATTGAAAATGGACATGTGGCATTCTTATGGCAGCAACATCTTTAAAAAAAATTAAAGTGAAATTTGTGCACCCCATAAAAATTTTATGGGGGTTTTGTTCCTTTAAACCCCACCAAACTTTTGTGTACATTCCAATTAAATTATTATTGTGGCACGATTAGTTAAACACAATGTTTTTAAAACTTGTTTGCCTCTTAGTACTTTTTCGATAAGCCCGTGTTTATCAACATATTTTGAATATTTGTCGAATCCACCAGATATTTGTATATGGTTAAGTACGATTATAGAGACCTGTTAATAATCTGAAAATTTATTTATAATTTACATTTTTAGGTATATTTTTAAAAAGAAGCCACGTCTGGATAAAAGGTGACTTGTCAAAAAAAGTCTAAGAGGCAAAAAAGTTTTAAAAACACTGTGTTTAACTAATAGTACCACAATAATAGTTTAATTGGAACGTACACAAACATTTGGGGAGTTTAAAGGAACAAAACCCCCATAAAATGTTTATGTAAATATATTTAAAAAGAAGCCACATCTCGATAAAAACTGGCTTATCGAAAAAATACTAAGAGGCAAAAAAGTTTTAAAAACGTTATGTTTAACTAATGGTACCACAATAATGAATTAATTGTAACATACACAAAAGTTTGGGGGGGGGGGTTGGTATGACCATTCTTTTCGGGACACCCTGTATATAGAGTTAAATATAACTGTACATTATAACTTTAATAAATATGTCCACCGATAATAGCCATTTCCTATTCTTTATAACATTAACCGTAGGTACAAAGTGCTTATAATTTTCGGAAACGAATAGAACTTGAATTGACTATTTCTTGTTGTATTTTTACAATACATGACAGCATTTGCTAATAGTAGACAACCAATGATTCAGCCGCGTATTATTGGTAAACAACATTTATTTTTATTAAATAAAAATAATAATAAATGTTTATTGAGCTCTGTTGGATTATACTGAAATTGGCATTATCAGTTTTTCCATCAGAAAATGACTATTTAACGTTAAATATTTATGTTTTAATAACATACAACTTGATTTAATTTCAGGGAGAAAATGCCAGTGACTTTTGGAACCACACTATTAGTGGCATTGCTTGCCATTTCCAGAAACCATTACCTCCCAACATGGGACAATTCCCGTGTGGTAACGTATTTATATTCTCATGGTTGTTCATGTGTTCGTATGTATTGTTCGTAGTAATGTCCATTAAGTTTTTGATATTAACTCAGTCTGCAGTTTATACCATTGCTTCTATGTCGACGTCATTACCTCTGGTTGGAATTTGGTGGTCGCTTTTCCATGTCTCGCCACATACCATTGGTAAGTATTTGTAGATAAAATAACACATTATTGGGATTTTCATATTATTCATACATGCCGACAATGTTTAGAAGTAACATGTGTCATTTGCTTTCCTTTCTTGCCCGAGTTCCTTAAAAGAGAGAATAAACGGACATTCGCAGAAAACACATTAAGCATGCGACGCGACGTGACAATCCAATAACATGTCTGTTTATCTTACATACTTTAGTAAGTCTCTTTACTTAAGTGTACATTTTATCGTTTGTTCTGCGGCCACGTACATAATAGCAGTAATCAAAATTCTTAACCAAAACCATCGAATATGCTTTCAATTCGGTCTCTTCTTGATAGCCAAGAACATCGCTAAAAATCTAATCTGTCATATATAAAAATTCACATCCTGTCAAAAAAAATGTAAGTTAATTTTTGCTATTTTTTCTTCTTTGCGAAGTGAATGAGTATACAGTGCCAGTCTAAAGTGCACTTAACCCATTATTTTATGAATCAGAAAACTTAATACAGTTTTGGATAACTAAACTAAGGCACCGGTATATTTTTTTTATTTATTTTGCTTCAACCACTAGGGTTATTAGCATTACGAAGTGTAGCATAACAAAGTATAGAAAAAAAATTACAAAAAAGTGATGAAGTCATAAAGAAAAACATAACATAATAAACAGATACAAAATATTAATTACATTACACAGTATACATTTTCATATTATTTATGTAGGTAGTATGTTAAAGTTTATTAAAAAGGCTTATAGTTTTTAGAAATTCTACCAAATTCGCTGTGTACTTAGTTACTGGAAGCAGGGCAATATTGATTTGCCATTATTTCAGATATATTGAGCTCGGACGTATAGGTCTGGTGGTCTTTTATTAAGTACTCTATAGAGTGATGTGACTTTTTTCCAGATATACTTCTAATCATGTTCCAGATTTGACCAATTGGAGTAGATCTGTTGATTTCTGAGACAAACTTTTGCCATGACCCTTGCTTGCTTTTTTTAATAATAAATCTACATTTAGCCCTTAGTCTTTTAAATTCCAAATGATTTTCAGTAGTTTTATATCGTTTATATCTATTAAAAGCTGATTCTCTGTTTGCACGCCACGTTCCACCACGGTACAGGTGAATGTTTTGGATGAAAAACTTTTTCCAATGGATTTATTTGCTGCATCAATGATGACTTTATTGAAAAATGATGTTTTCTCATTAATATCTCGCTCTGAGTCTAACATTGCTCTAAGATCCACAGCTGATGAAGAAATCAATGTTGAAAACATTGTCCAGTTGGCTTTATTTAAGGACCATTTGGTTAAATGTGTATTACACTTAGGGTGCAACAGATTGTTAACTAAGATGGAAAAGTGATCACTTCCATATATATCGTCTAAAGTGTCCCACGATAAACTAGATTGCAAGGTTGGTTCGCAAACTGACAAATCAATTGCTGAAAACTCTCCTGTTGCTGCATTATACCGGGTATTCCTGCCGTCATTAAATAAATTTAAATTGAGATTATTTAGGATAGTTTCTATTTTTCTTCCCATTTGTGTGATTTTTTTTAGCCTCATAATGAATTGTGTGTCTTAAAATCTTCCAATATGTGCTAGGTGTAGGAATCTGACTTAGAAGGTTGGAAATGTGTGCTATACTTGGATCAGAATTAGGAGCGAAGTAAAGACTGCAGATGTTAACTTTTATTTGACCTACTAAGGACACCGCTACAGCTTCTAGCAGTAGCTTCTTGCAGTATTCGTAGGAATTCTCGATAAAAATTGAGACGCCACCACTAAAAATGTTCTTAATTTGGCCTAATTTTGGATACGCTTAAATAATTTCTTAAATTATGAACTTTATTGTTTTTAAAATGAGTTTCTTGTAGACAAATTATAGTAGGGGAATTTTGAGCAATTATTAACTGTAAAATTTCTAAACGGGTATAATACCCATTCAAATTCCATTGTAGAATAGACTTGAAAGTTAATTTATAAAGAAGGTTCTAAGGAGGAGTCACTGAGCTCAAGCTGATCAGGTTGAATAGGGGGTTTTAGTTGTTTAGTTATTGAATTTAATCTTTTAGTACATCGCGATTTCATTTTTTTTTATGTAATGTGGGAATAGATTTCTTTTAACAAGTTAAGTAAGGCAGATGTGTCTTCTGTATAAGTTTTAGATAGACTCAATTTATCAGGAGATCCTAAGGCATTTTCAAAAAAATCAGTTATTTGTTCAAAATTTAATATCGGTTTTACAAGTTGATTAGTCATAAAAACTTTTACAGGTTACATACTGTCAGCAATAGTCTCAGAATTATCAATAGTTTTGGATTTTTTAGGTTTTTGTATTGGTTTTGTAAGATTCTCCTTAGGATCTTGTAAAGGTGGTGATAGAATTTCATCAAGGCCGCGAAATTTCTCCTTTCATTTTACATTCTCCTTAGGATCTTGTAAAGGTGGTGATAGAATTTCATCAAGGCCGCGCTTAGATGCATTTGCTTCTTTACTGGTTGTGTTCGTTATTTCAAGTGTATCAGCAGTATCTATTGATATGCTATTGGTAGGACATGCAAAAGTTGAGGAAGAGTTTGGGATTGATGTGTGAGGTTGTGAAACATTAGGTATTGTTGATAGCTGGGTAGTTGTTATGATTGTAAATGTACATGTAGTTTGAGAACTTGGGAATGATGTTATCGGCGATATTTGGGATACAGTTAATATTGGTATAGTTAAGGGAGAAGGTGTAGTCGAATATTGAAATGAAGAGGAATTCGGTGATACTAATGTGATCGGGACATCATGTGGAAGAGTATTATACTACTGTATATACAGTAGTAGTTGGTACTGTTGTTGTTAAATTTTGATTTGGATTTGTATAGGATGGACAATTTGCTACAAAATGATCAGATTGTTTACAAAAATGACACATCTGTTTTTCTAAAGACAAGAATATACGATAAGATGTTTGATTGTAGTCTATGACAATTGAGGGAGGGATTAGTGTAGCTTCCAAAGGAGAGATAAATTTGTGTCTTCTAAATCTCAGTATTAGTCTATATTCTGGGTTTGATGTACCTATTCGTAAAAAATTAATTGTAGTTAATTAATTGGGCCTAATTTTTTAAGTTTAGATTCTGTGAAAGTATGAGGAATACTAGGACAGACATTAGAGATCAGTAGTCTTTCATTGGGTGTAATTAATCGTCGAGCATATATTATTTGTTGATCGACAGTTATTCTTCCGTTGTCAGCATTTATGACAGTATCTACTAATTCTTCATTAGCTAGGTAAATACATACACGGTGATTTGAGATTCGTGACGAAAACATAATATATCTATACTAAATTTTGTTCTGAAGCTATTTCCTTGTGGCATTTTTATAATTAATAATTTAGATGGGAAATAAGCCACAAATAAATTGAAAAAAAAAATAAATATTTTTTTTTTCAATTTAATTGTGGCTTATTTCCCGTCTAAATAGTTAATTATACTAAATTTAAATTCAAGATGCAGTAGAAATAAACAAAACAAGACACGTTAAATGCTACTAATAATTCTAGGCAAAATAAAAAGCTTACGTAACTAATACGGCTTTCGGAGCATAGGTGAAATAATAACACGATAACTTAGGTATGGCTTTTACCTTTTACCTAATTTAACCCTAACCTAACCTTACGTAAGAATTAACCGTAGAAAAAAGGAAAATATAAAATACATAACGCATTATACATCTTGATAAATTTAATACTGTTTCTGAGGAGTGAAAACAAAGAACGAAATACATGACATCAGTACCCCATGTATTTTCAGCGGAAAAATTTTAGTTAATACTTAAACATGAAATCATAGGATTATTTAAAATGTGAATCTGCAATATAAACTGCCCCAAACGGGTCTACCCCAAAATCCTGACAGCCAAAATCCCGACAGCCAAAATCCCGACAGCCAAAATCCCGACGGCGAAAATCCGACACGCCAGAATCCCGACAGGCCAAAATCCCGACACGCCAAAATCCCGACAGGTTTGATAAGTTCTTTTAACATATAATTACATTTATTTCTGTTTTTTTGTTTATGGCCATCTGTTTTTTATCTTTTGTTGCTAAACAAAAGTATTTGCCATTTAATATGAACTAATTTTCTAAATAAAATTTCTAATAAAACCAGAAATAAATGTAATTATATGTTAAAAAGGAACTAATCAAACCTGTCGGGATTCTGGCGTGTCGGGATTTTGGGCTGTCGTGATTCTGACGTGTCGGGATTTTGGGCGCCACCGGCCCCAAACATATCCGTCCTTAGTGCATAACTATTAAACGTTTCAGCGCCCTCTGTGGAGTACCATCGGAATTAGCAACTCATCTTGAACTTTGTATATCACAGTTATCAACGGGAAGTGCCTACTTGATAATAGCTTACTTTTGTTTTCATTGCCTTTTTGGTGATCGTCACATTTTGCCGTTCCGTGGTACATTTTGAGTAACCTTTTTACTGCAATATTGTAGTATCATAATTTTTTAATGGATATTTTAAACTGCGTTAAATTACGTGACTTAAGCTTTCATCTCATATTTTTTTTAATTCGATGTCCAACTTATTAAAAAATGGCCACGAAAAAAAGCTAAAATTGGATTTTTTTGCGTTTAAGAGGAAACATTAGCGCGTTATCAATATTTTTGTTTTTCGAAAGTCCTGTGCACTTTCAACAGTGCGGCAACAATGTGTCGTCAACAATGACAGTGACACTTCTACTATCAAAAACAATTATATTATACTCATAGGCGCACTAAATGTTTCCAAGTTAATTAAGTTCGATTTCTTGTTACAGATAATCGATTTTTAGAAATTCCAATGTGACACCATTTACATAATTATTCCAATGTGATTTTTAGTAATTCCAATCTAGGCATGGGTTAAAAAAGTTTACTTGAAATAAAGTGTATTTTTTGTTCTTCTTAATGGCGGTATAGGCTCGTTTGTGTAATATTGTATTTAATTATAGATAATAATAATATCGTATGGCATTTTTGCCGGGGAGATCCTTTCGGACAGTTCCGGCGCCATTTACATCTTTAACCCTGTTTCAAGTAACTAGTGCCGATGTAAACTAGCCCAGGGGGACCGACGGCTTAACGTGCTCTCCGAGGCACGGTGAGACGGCTCGTGTCATTATTGGAAATGAAAATGGTTTGTCTTTGGCAGGGCTCGAACCCACGTGCACTGGCGTATGAGGCCAGCGATTATGCCGTTACTCCACGGCCGCTCACGAATATCGTATGGCATTTTTGCCGGGGAGATCCTTTCGGACAGTTCCGGCGCCATTTACAACTTTAACTCTGTTTCAAGTAACTAGTGCCGATGTACACTAGCCCAGGGGGACCGACGGCTTAACGTGCTCTCCGAGGCACAAATTATAGAGTAATTTCCACATACTAACATATTTCTCAAATTGGGCTCTGTACCGCCATTCTTTACTGTATTACGAACATGTGTGCCAAATATCTCGACGAAATCTTCAAAATTAAAGCTGCAATCTTGGACCGCGTTTTGCGCGCGTTGATGTTGACTCTGAAATTAAGCATTTTACGAAAAATTCCCAAAATATTTACCGGCTCTCTGTAATAATGTAATCTTTCATTAAAAATATGTACATATTTATTAGTTTTCCCAGGATTCGAAAAAAATTAATGCATTTAAAAAGCATTGGCCTTAAATTTTGCGCCTACGCTCTTAAGAAATTACAATAAAATAATGTATTTTATTACTTAACTTAAAAATATAATCTAGTTTTTAAATGTTACGAGCAAGTATTGTATTGAAAGTCGAGTCACCTGTTTTTTGAGATAAATTCTTCAATAAACAATTCATTAAAGTTTGGAATCTTCAGAAAAATCTTCTTGCAAATTATTTTCAGTCAAAAATTGACGTAAGTGTATTACTATTATATGTATAATGTATAGTAGCATGGCATCATTAATTCAATTTCTAAATATATTTTTCCATATATTTATTTTTTTTAATATGTATGCGAGTTAGGGTGTTATGAATAGGATCGTGTCCAACTTGGTGTCTATGCAATTTGGATGTATCTTAGTTACGCGTGACGTTGCGATCCTGACAAAAATGGTGATGACATCTGGTGACTGTCTCAATTAGAATCAAACAAATTTATCTATTGGGCTGACCAACTATTACTATATAAATAATGATGAAATATTGATATTGTTATCATAGCATGCTTTAAATATAGTCATTATGTTGCTAAAAAATTAAGTTCAAGAAATTATTCCTTATTACAGGTGTATACTTACTTTATTCAAATTTTAGGTATTTTAGTTTGGTCTCCTTCAATTACTGGTGAACTAATTTGCGGACTTTTGGGATTGCCTATTATCCTCGTTGGGCTCTTCTTATTATACAAAGCCCATTTGAAGGATTACCAATTTTCAAGACATAGTAGTCTATATGTAGGCACAAACAATAATTTTGCCTGAAGGATTTAAAACACTACGAATTTCCTCTCAGTTGAAATTAATTGATTAGTTTCTTTAAGTGTGTGAGCTATTAAGTTGGTATTTATCATAATTACCTGAAAAAATTATAGTATTATTGAAAGTAGATACACGCATTTACTAATTGCAACAATTCTGATGTCGTTTGTACACACACGACATCTAGAATCTTATGAACAATTAATTATTGATCAAATCTAAATATTTAAATTAGATATACAAGATAGAAATTTAAAAAAAAATAGTTATCTAGTTTTGGACTTAATTAAAAACCAAGTATAATGATCAATACCGACAACATATTTTATTTTATGTGATAACTATAATTATTGTGATCGTCTAGAATAGTGATTTAAAACGCGATTTGAAAGTATTGACAAAGCCAAAAAAGTTAACAAAGACAAAACTTTATTTTAATAACAAGACTGATTTTGCAATAGCAGACAAAAAAAAATTATAAATTGTGTTTTATCTGATTCGTTTATTTTAAAGTCTTAGATGTCAAAAATGTGCCAAATGTCAAATTTATTACTTATTATTATTATTACCGAAGAAACATTTAATAAAATAAACGATTCAGAACATTTTTCCGAACAAACCCATTATGTAATATTATTCGACCTCTTAATTGAAATATTTTTTGCTTTATTCTTGTAGATGAATTTATTTATTTGCTATATGTAATTTTATCTAAAAATGAGTGTCAAGTTTAACAACACATAATATTTTTACAATTACTTAACAATGCATTCAACCTTAAAAAATATTAAATTTTTACTTTCAATTTCTTGCATAACCAACACTATATATTTTATGTGTATTTAATTTAATTTATTATTCGTCATTTTTATTTCATTTATAGTATTGTTATCCATGTTTTTTGTAGGTAGCTTCTTTTCTAATTGGAAAGTAATATAATCCGATTGTTTTACAATCTTTCTCTTTGATCAATTTGACATCTACTAAAGATATCTTTATGGTATTCTACTTTCTTCATATTCAGTACTTATCCTATATAGCATCGAAATCTTTGAGCTCTTACAAATCTAGTAATTCTTGAATCCTTGCACAGATCAAAATGTTTACTTTTTATGTTATTCCACCCATCCATGGTGTTCTGCCCCATATTATTTCTTTTCAATATTTTTCTCCTACCTTTTTAACCGTGTTCTTTGATTTTTTAACATCTATGTTTTGCTGATATATATTTTGTAGACTTTTTTTCCGATGAAGTTTGAATTCACTATGCTTTCATAATTTATGTTTCCGTCCATTACTTTTGCTTTAATTTCTCTACTCTCGTGTTCTATATCGTAAATTTGTACTTCCAGTCAGACAAAACTTGTTATCTTTTAAATCTATATTTTCTGGCTTTTTTTATGAACGTGAGATGTTCATTTTGCTTTTCATAGTTTGTGTACGTATTTTCATACACTTAATTTTGATTGTATTTATTTCTAGACTCTAGATTTTCTTCGGAAATTAATGATTTCATAATTCTAAAAGTTCTTTTCTGCCCTTTGCCATTACAGTCAAAAATTAAACATTACTCTTGATAATAAGTCTCTTTTTCTGAGTCTACCGTTCACCAAAAGTTTCTTGATCTATATAATTTTCACATAATTTCATTTCCGGTTTTTTCTACTGAAGGAAAGAATATTTTTAACGGCAAAAACCAAAATTTGATAAAAGAATATGTAGACATATGTTCTTTGTACTTAATGAAATCTTTAGTATTATTATACTAGTTTTATAGATCTCTTCCTCTCGTCTTTTCAGAATCATAGTATTAATATTTTTTAAGTATACCTATCCTGTTCTTAAACTAGGAGGAGTAATTCAAATTTACCGTGCCGTAATGCTTGTTTGTAATTAGTGCAACCTCAGGCAAATTTACTCCACTGTTATGAAATTTTGACGTTATTGACATTTATGAAATTTTGACACTATTGACATTTCATAGGTTAATAATTACGTTGTATTGGCTATTTTTGTGTTTTCTGCGTTATTCTTTTAACTAGATTAGTTAGATTTTTAGTCTGCTTTTATCTCATAATTTATAACTCTTTAGCAACGTATTAGTATAATATCATATTTATGGATTACCGTCGAAGGCCCACATGATCAACCAAAAAAAGATCTATTTGGTGATTTTTCTAGTGACATTATAGGGTGTGAATATGTCTTTGACTTTACTCCTCCTGGTTTAAAAACAGGGTATAATAATTAAGTGACCAAAATGTGCCTCTTATTATAAATACTTTTCAGATAACTGGATTAATTATATACCTTTTTCAGTTTCATATACACTCTTCCGTGAATTATTTTAATAGGTCTTAAGAATATAATGACCTTATTCTGTATTGGGAACAGTTTTTGGCAAATTATATCTTTTATAACGTGGTAAAGATGGAATTCAATTTGATATTTATCAACGGACATACACTTTTGTTTGGCACTGATTTTTAGATAAAAACGTATTTATTACTAGGTATTTGCATATGAAGACAATAGAAATACGCAATTAAAATACAGGGGATTTAAAAAATTGTAGTATTTCCAGGGATTTTCATTGTAGGTGTGTTACTCTATTAGAAATTAAAAAAAAAACTTTCGACGAATTTCTCATGTTTTAGTCTTGATAAGTGTAAGTACCAAAAAAACTAAGCTAAACATATATTATATATTTTCATGTTTATTCTTAAGTGTATAATCTTTTTCATTTTAGTGACATTGTAATTTTTGGAATGTGAGATATGTATATGTATAGGTTCCTTAAAAGAATAGTATTGAATTATTTGTTTATTGTTTTAAATAGGAGTTGATAATGATCTATTTTTCAATGGTTAGGTAAATTGGTATGTCGAATTAATTTGAAATGTACCTTTTTAGACGCGAGCTAAAAATTTCGTACATAGTTAAATCTGTTACATGTATGTAACATATTTAAGCTCCAAAAAAGAAAGACAGATTTCTTATCTCGGCTATGTTTCAAAGTCAAATATTATTCTTTACTATTGTATTACAAATAAATGTCAGAACTGAGGAAAAAACGTGGAAGATTGTTCTTAGAATATTTATTTTTCTATATAACTGCATTCAACTCGTCAACACACTGAGGTTCGAGTACCTATGTTGTTCTAGGTGACAGCCAGCGTTGGCTGAAAAGATGTAAGGGTTGATGTTTTATAGTATAATAATATGATACATCAAATTCTGATTATTCTGTGTATTTTTGAATGTAATAATTATTGTATAATGTGTGATTCTATGTTTGTGGATGTTCATAAGTTATCAATTGTTGGGACTAACATTTTTGTGTATTGTGCTGCATATGTGTATGATGATGACTTGTGTTTTACATTTTGCTATCCTCACATTTTTCTTCATTTAGCAAGATGCAGATGCAAAGAAGCAGCCCTCATCCTATAGACACAACATTTAAAAAAGAACTTGATATAATGGCTGTCATGTCACTGACAAGATACACGAAAAAATATAGGCATGTATATTTTGTTTGTTTGTTTGTTTTATACCTCCGAAGAGTGCTATCAAATTCACTAGCATGAAGTGATAAATTCTTCAGTGAAGTTTTTTACTATATATATGAATAACTCTGCAAGACAGAACAAAAAACCAAGAGGTCATTAGAAGAACCAAAGTGACTGACGTCATTGAAAGGATAACCCGACTAAAATGGAGATAGCAGGACACACAGCCAGAATGACAGATGGGCTATGAACAAAGAAGTTATTGGAATGGAGACCAAGGGAAGACAAGAGAAGCGTCGGTCGACCACCTACAAGATGGACCGACGATTTAAGAAGGCTAAATAAAAACTGGATGAGAGCGGCGCAAGATAGACAGGGTTTTAAACAGGAGAAAGAGGCATATGTTCAACAGTGGCTGGATGACTATATGTTACGAAAGTTCCGTAGATTGATCCTACATAGAAAAAGGCCCTTGACGTGAAAGAAGAAGTCGTCACGTACGAGAATGTTCTAGACGTCATGGAATAACCCAGAAATGTCTGGTGACGTCTAGAACGTCAGAAAATCTATATAAACACATGTGTTTGACATTTTCGATATAGTTGTTATTGAAATTTCGAAGTTAAAAGTTGTCAGTTTTGTAAAAGTTGTTAAAGTATTGAAATTGTATTGGAGTTTGAATAAAGTTATTTAAACGAAGTGTAACATTGGCGACAGCGGTGGGATAAGAAGACATTAGGTAATTTTTTTATGGTAAATACAAGATCTACTAATTTTGAGAAAGAGATGGACACAACCGGGCCCCCAGCATGGTTTTTAAAAATGGAAGAGTTGAAAGAGAAACGTAGGCAAGAAGAGAAGGAAAATGACAAGGCAAGAATAGAAAGAAAATGAAGAGAAACGTAGGCAAGAAGAGAAAGAGAAAAAGGAGAAGCGTAGACAAGAAGAGGAAGTCACATTAATAATAGAATAGTTAAATTACAAGCGTTAAATGAAGCACTAATCTCAGCTCAAGAGTTTGAAGCAAAAAGTGTTTCCAGATCTCGCCCAAAATTAAAAGAAATAAGATTTCGGGAAAATGAAGAAGTCACTACCACAGATATCCAACAACCTATTTTGTCCCAAATGTTAAACATACTGCAAAATCTTCAACAAAAAGCTCAAAATCAAAACAGAAGATGTTTTAACTGCGGAAGAATGGGACATTTGCAAGTCAATTGCAGAAGCCGCTCCCAAATACGAAAAGAAGAATACCATAATGAGATCAGAAGATCGCCTAGATCGACATCCAGAAGCCCATCACATAGCCCTACTAGAAATACTAGTAGAGATAGATAGGTATCTAAGAAATCGATCTCCCACAACTGACCACAGATATCCAAACAATAGCCAGGGAAATGAATAAAAGTCGACACTAAGGGGCGGGCGTCGGCTGTATCTAATAAAAGCCACCAAATTCGCAGTTATACAACGGTTATACTTTAAATAAAAATAAACAGAATTTGCTACTTAAGGGCTACGTTAACAATAAAGAATGCACCTTTATTATTGATACCGGTGCAACTAGATCATTTATTCGAACCGGATTTCTGAATGGAAAACTGGAGCCAACTAAAACAAACTTAGTTCTGGAAACAGCTTCAGGTCACAGTATTCCAATTCATGGAGAAATATCGGCATCCATACAGATTGGTAACACCTTGATCAAACACATATTTCTTGTAGCCGATATTAAAGATGAATGCGTTCTTGGAATGCACATTATGCAGAACAAATTTATCATAGATCTTCAAAATAAAATTTTGTTTATTGAAAATGAAGAAATCGTCCTAAATTTTGAAGAATCGATACCTCAAGTAAGAGTTATAGTTAGTGAAGATACAGAAATTCCTCAAAATTCTGAAAGTGAGTTTGATAGTCCTGGCGAAACTGAGTCAAAAACCTGAAGGTTTACATTTCGGCGTTGTAGAAAGCGAGGAACTTATTAATGACGTAATCTTGATAGCCAGGTGTCCCGTGAATGTAGATGACATGATTCCAGTAAGGGTTGCTAATTTGTCCAAAAAGCCTTTAAAATTTAAGAAAGAACAACAATTATCACTCTACACGCCAATAGGAAAAATATTCAAGTGTCAAAAATATTTGAAAAATAATACAGCTTAAGTTACCAAGTTGACGCTAACCTGACGAAAGATATAATCAAAAATGTTGATCACTTAACAACTCAGGAATTAGAAAAAGTTAATGAATTTATTAATGAAAACTACGATATTTTTGAATCCAAGAACTCTATAGGGCGTACTAGTTTAGTTCAACATAGAATTTATACTGGAGATGCAAGACCAATTCGTCAAGCACCACGGAGACTACCATTTGCTAGACAAAAAGAAGTCGAAAACATAATACAAGACATGATAAATAACGATATCATCGGAGAAGCTTCAGGCCCCTGGTGTTCACCAGTAGTCTTAGTAACTAAGAAAGACGGATCTACTCGCTTTTAGTAGATGATACACTAAATACTTTATCAGGTGCTAAATGGTTTTCGACCCTAGACTTAAAATGTGGCTACTGGCAAGTAGAAGTACATCCTGATGATCGAGACAAAACAGCTTTCTCAACTGGCCGTGGTCTGTACAGGTTTTGAGTTCTACCATTTGGTCTTTGTAATGCTTCAGCTACGTTTGAACGTCTGATGGAAATGGTTTTAAGAAGATTTACGTGGAAAACATGTCTAGTATATCTTGATGATATAATGATTGTGTCCAAAACCTTTGATGAGCATCTGAAAAACTTAAACGAGGTATTTGACAGATTGCGAAATGCCAATTTAAAGCTCAATTATAAGAAATGTTCACTATTTCAAAGAGAAGCGTACTATCTAGGACATATCGTTTCAGCAGATGGAATTAAAACGGATCCAGAGAAGATTTCAGTTATTAAAGATTGGCCTAAACCAGGAAACAAACAAGAATGTGTGTGTACTTTGTACGCACGCAAGAAGTTATTCTTCTACTACATATTATGTGATTTTTAAGACAATACCAAAAATTAAAAAAAAATAAAAGAATAAAACGCACACAAACACATTGAAAAATGCCACAAAGAAAAAATGATTTCTGAACGATAATAATTGTTGGCAACAATTTTAAATACGCATTTTCTAAAAAAAAAAAATTATATAACAAATATACTTACAATCATAACATGCATAAAAAAATAAAAAAATAAAACTTGCATCGGGAATTGAACGCTTGAATTTCGTGCCGCTTTGACTCGTAATCGAAGCGTAGACTCACTCATCGTCCAATCCCACATTATTTATCATGTGGAAAAATACGGTAACTGAACGTTTTACTGTTTGACAGTTGTTTTGAAAACTAAATTATTTAGTTTAAATTTTGTGGAAGAAAATATAAAAATATAACAAAACAGTGAGAAAACAATATATTAGATGAAGATTGGTAGAACTTTTGTTGGTAATCAAATTAAGTATGTAAATCAAAGCATTACATACCTACTAGATAAATAAATCTACGCCAAAAAATCATAATTTAAAAATAAAAATCGAACCTAATTTGGGATTTCTCTCTAAAATCCGCATTCTTGAGAAAATAAATGTATGTATTTCAACCTAATCCAAATGTATAATTACAATATGATTATAATAAAAACTACCTACCAAATTAGAATGAGTTTTCCTTGTCCAAAATAGTCCAAAAGTCCAAAAATATAGGTATATGAAAACTATTTAAAAGGCAGTATAACTGTTAACTAACTTTTGTTTGTTGTTTCTTTTCACACAAATTTTAAAACGCAACAACCATAAATAATCTAACTACAGCTGTGCCACAGCCGCCATATTGAATAATTTTTGACATGTCATTTGAACATCCAATCAGAACAAAGTTATAATGCGCATGCGCCCGGTCGCTAGGTTTTCCCATATAAAAATTTACCCTCTATCGCCGGTAAAGAAGTATAACTTCAAAAAGAAATTAGAAGTTTTCTTGGACTCTGTTCATATTACCGAAAATTTATTAAAGATTTTGGCCGCATCACTAAACCCCTTTATCGACTAACCGAAAACAACAATGAATTTGGCTGGACACCGGATTGTCAAAAGTCCTTCGTAGATTTAAAAAAAAAACGACTTACAACAGCACCTATCCTAGCCTATCCACAAGAAAATGGCAAATTCCGGTTGGATTGTGATGCATCTCAGCATGGTATTGGCGCCGTATTATCACAAGAACAAGAAGGCGAAGAAAAAGTTATTGCATATTTTAGTAAAACAATAGGGAAGGCTGAAAAGAATTATTGCGTTACCAGAAAAGAGCTTCTAGCTATTATAAAAGCCCTTGAACATTTTCATACCTTCCTCTGTAACAGAAACTTTACAATCAGAACTGACCATCGCGCTTTGCAGTGGCTAATGAATTTTAAAAAACCAGGACAAGTGGCTCGGTGGATGAGAGAATCCAACAGTATAACTTCGGCATAGTACATCGAAAAGGGTGTCTCCATAATAATGCCGATCTTCTTTCTAGATGACCCTGTTTGGAAAGACAATGCCAATGCTGTAAAAGACTTAAAGAAAAAGAGAACGAAACCGAAGAAGTAAGTCTCCGTATGACCACAGTTGAACAGGAAGAAGATAATGATCAGACTTCCCTTGAAAACATTAAAAGAGCCAAAAGAAAGATAACGACTTACGAGAATGGGTTAAAAATGGAGTACGACGTATTTGGCAGGAAATATCAAAATACAGTGGAACTATAAAGACGTACTGGGCTCAATGAAAATCTCTATATCTTTCG
Organism: Diabrotica virgifera virgifera; assembly: GCF_917563875.1. Lineage (NCBI taxonomy): Eukaryota > Metazoa > Arthropoda > Insecta > Coleoptera > Chrysomelidae > Diabrotica > Diabrotica virgifera. The sequence continues at coordinate 186,197,942 of NC_065443.1, read as the reverse complement.
AATAGTACGTACCGTTCAACAAGTGGTACTGCCAAGATCACACATTAAAAGTGTGTTGAAAGAACTTCGTGTGACATTTTGGGGTCAAAAGAACACTGGCCAGAGTTCGAGACAGATTTTACTGGATTAATATTTTCGCCGAGGTGTAGAAGAGTGATCTAAGAAATGCGACTTAGGTATGTAACGGTAGAAAAGGCCCTCAAACAAGAAGTCGTGGTAAAATGGCACAATATCTTTCCGGAGAGCCTTTTGAACGACTTTCAGTGGATATCCTCGGTCCACTTCCGACGACAGGGAGAGGTAACAAATACTTAATGGTTGCAATGGATTATTTTTCAAATTGGCCTGAAATTGCACCCCTTCCTGATCAAGAAGCGACTACAGTAGCAGAGGCATTCATAACACACGTCGTATCAAGACATGGAGTTCCTTTAGAGTTGCATTCTGATCAAGGACGAAATTTTAAATCAGAATTATGGCAATAATTAATGAAAATCTTGGGTATTAAGAAAACTCGCACTACGCCTCTTCATCCACAATCAGACGGAATGATGGAAAGATATAATATAACTATTTGTCAATACCTTTGTTTGTTTTTTGTTTGTTTGTTTGATACTTTAATTCCTCTATTCCTGTTAGCATACAGAAGTTCACAACATGAAGCAACCGGTTATTCTCCATCGATGATGATCACCGGAAGAGAAACGAAGCTTCCTGAAGATCTTCTTTTCGGAAGATTGCCTGCCTACGAAGAAGAACCTTTATTCCTCACATACGTTGAAAACTTAAGAGAAAAATTGGAAAAAGTCTACGAATTTGCTCGTAACAATTTAAAACTTCAAAGTGATAAAGCTAAGTCCAGGCTCGATATGCATGCTACTTGGACAATTTTCGAAAGAGGTGACCCAGTATGGTTATACAATCCCACACGCAAAAAAGGACTTTCTCCGAAACTTCAACGAAACTGAGAAGGCCCATACACTGTCTTGAAGAGAATAAACGATCTAGTCTACCGCATCCAGTTTTCAGCTAGAAGTAAACCCAAAGTAGTTCATATTGAGAGATTAGCCCCAGATCATGGAATTGATGCACCCTGTTGGCTTCAACCAGACCCTGATAGACCTGTTATTCGAGGCGAATAACTTTAAAAGAGGGAGCATTGTTACGACAGTTCCGTAGATTGATCCTACATAGAAAAAGTCCCTTAGCGTGAAAGAAGAAGTAGTCACGTACGAGAATGTTCTAGACGTCATGGAATAACCCAGAAATGTCTGGTGACATCTAGAACGTCAGAAAATCTATATTGGCCATGAGCCGATGGGTAGAGGGGATTTGACAGCTTTCGCCAGCGCTGTTAGTGGCAGTTTTGTGCATTTATCTGATAAATTTAAATGGCGCGCCATGGGTAGAGGAGAGGGGATTTGACGGTTTTCTCCAGCGCTGTTAGTGCAGCGTTGCCACATTTAGTAGATTTCTACTTTTTTGGTAGATTTTTGATATTTTTTAAAAAATTCTAGTAGGCAATAATTTTTAGTAGATTTTTGGTATATTTCAACATTTCCTTATGACAAAAATAAAATTTGCTTTTTAATAGTATTTACCCCATTTCTAAATTAATTTTTAGACATTTTGTTACAATTTCCCAATGTCATTACCGAAAATAAGATACAGGGGTGGGATTCTGTGTACAATCGCTAACACCGCCGACCGCTTTCTATCAATGTCAATATATTTGAATTTTTAGTTTTAATTCAAATATTTTCTGGTTTTACTAAGTGTCACTTCAGCATCAACTAGCAAAACTAGAAAATAATTCAATTAAAGCTAAAAATTCAAATATTTTCACGACAATTGACATCCATAGAAAGCGAAGTGTAGATATCTACAGTGCACGGAATCTAGCTCCAGGACGTAGATGATGAATATTAAACAGAAATGAAACTGGATTCTGGTGTAACAAACTTGTAGATTTCAAGTAGCAGTGCAATCAGTACCTATTTCAGGTGTTATTGAAGAGTTCTGGCATTCGGTGAGCCTGTTAGAAGCTAACGATGGAAAACTAAAATATCTAAATATTAAAATTATAATATATGTAACTTTGCAAAACAACAAATGTTGTGTTTGCGTGTTTCTAATGTAACATGCGAAATAATTGTTTGAAGAATATGATCCAGACATGCAGATGTTAAAATCAGTGGATGACAAAATATTATATACAAATATTAAATATAAAACTGATAAAAATTAATAATAGTTGGTCATTTTTTCCCCAGTTAAATTATAAAAAAGTTTGGTTTTTGTTTACAAACAGTCATATTAATTTCTAGTTAAACTCCCTCTGTGGCTCAGTGGTAAGAGCGCCTACCTTTGGATCGAAAGGACCGAATGGTCGTGAGTTCGAATCTCACCAGGGTAGAGAATTTTTCTTTTATTATAAATTAATAAATGAAAATAGTTTCTATCCTTGTGGGATCGGTACCCACCGGAGGGACCGCAGACGTTCGGATACAATTAGCGTCTCTGCAAAGACAATGACATCGACTTTGCAAAGTAACAAGACACTTACTAAACACACACACTACACATAACACTAGCTACCTAATTGGTAAAATCCACTGTACCATCACCATGCCAATGCCCATTAGTTGTCGAGGCATTAGCTAAATAAAAAAATTTCTAGTTAGTCAGCTGTTATTTTTATTATAGAAAGTTCTAAATTATATACAAATATATTAATAAAGTTTTATAGTATATTGTATTTTAGTTTTTGATAAGTAGATTTTAGTAAGCTAAACTTACAGTAGATTTTCTAAATAAAATGTGGCAACGCTGTGTTAGTGGCAGTTGGCAGTTTTGTTTTGTGCATTTGATAAACTTTATAAACTGAAATGGCGGATAATACGGATTTTTCAAAAAAGAAAACAGGATATTGCAGCTGTTGTATTGATTTATGTAAAAATACTGAATATAACAGTACTGGATGCATTTATTATATTCGGAAACATTGCGTACATGTCCTGCATCAACTAAATCCTTTCCTTTTTTGGTGTTGCTGATTGAAATTGGATATCATGGGAAATAAGACTTGAATCCAATATGTTTAATATCCATTTTGATAGAATTCAAACAAATTACAATTCATACAAATTACAAATTTTAATAAGCAAATCAGTAAGCACACAAAAATAAACAGAGGTAACATTTAAAATGTTAAATAATTCATTTAAACTTATTCTTTTTCTCAATGGTCTCTTGCGTAATCAGTCATCCAGTCGCACGAACTTATATATTAAATATTAAAATTATAATGAATAAAATAAAAAAACATAATTAATTTTACTATTAATTCTGTGTATTCATTTAGTAATCAGGTTACAATAATATTTCAGTTCATAATTTGTGTCTTTCTAGATAAGTATCTATTTTTCTCGTTTTGTATATTTCACATACATAAATTTTATCAGAAAAGTATAAGTTTCAAACCGCGAGATTGCGCTACCGTCGAAACTCACAGCCAATAAACACATGTGTTTGACATTTTCCATATTAGTCCTGTCGCCAGGGGGGGGGGGTACAACGGCCTCCTTTATTCAGATGGACTCACACAAGTATTTTTTATGTATTTTCACCCGTAGAACACGAATTTTTTGGGTAACAGTTGATCCGGATGTCGATAAGATTGTTATAAACAAAGAACTTAAGGAATCACATAACAGCGATTTTTCGCAAAGCAAAACATTTTTTTGTAATTTTTGGGTCATTCTAAGCAAAAAATGTTTTTACAAGTTTTTCGTAGGATGCATAGTTTTCGACATAAACGCGGTTGAACTTTCAAAAAATCGAAAAATGCAAATTTTTGAACCCGAATAACTTTTGATTAAAAAATAAAATAGCAATTATGCTTACCGCATTTGAAAGTTCAAGTCAAATTCTATCGGTTTTGATTATTTTCATTGCTAAAAATTAATTTTTTGCTAAACAAAGCTATAAACACATAATTGCTCGAATGATGTTTTCAATGCATTTCTCATTTAAATTCGAACGAGTAGGCGCTCATACAGACAATTTCTACGTAGATTACGTACCTTAAAACGCATGCATTGGGCACGGGAAACACTACGTGTTTATAGCTTTGTTTAACAATAAAAAAATTAATTTTTAGCAATGCAATTAATCGAAACCGATAGAATTTGACAACTTTCCAATGCAGTAAGCAGAATTACTATTTTATTTTTTAATCAAAAGTGATTCGGGTTCAAAAATTGCAATTTTTCGATTTTTTGAAAGTTTAACCGCATTTATCTCGAAAACTATGCATCCTACGAACAAACTTGTAAGAACATTTTTTGCTTAGAATCACCCAAAAAATACAAAAAAAAAGGTTTTGTTTTGCGAAAAATCGCCGTTATGTAATTCCTCAATTTCTTTGTTTATAACAATCTTATCGACATCCGGATCAACTGTTACCCAAAAAATTCGTGTCCTACGGGTCAAAATAGGATCACATAAAAAAACTTGGATAAGTTCATCTGAATTAAGGAGGCCGTTGTACCCCCCTGGCGACACGACTATACAGTATGGTGCAAATAAAAGGAATAAATTCGTTATTTCGTAAACCGGCAACATTAAGGAAAAATCCCGAAACAGGTCGATTTTTATTTTTAGATTATATTTTAGCATATAATATATCACATGCGTGACGTCATCTATGTGGGCGTGATGACGTAATCGATAATTTTTTTAAATGAGAATAGGGGTCTTATGCTAGCTTATTTCAAAGGTTATTCAATTCTCTATTCAGTATGAAAACATTAACATAATTATTTATACAGGGTGTCCAGAAACAATTTTTTAAATTAAATTATTGACATATTATTTATTACAAAATACTTTTTACTGTTTTCAGAAAACAGAAAAAAATGTTTATTGGAAAAATAAACATTGCTTTTCGCTTAAATTCAATGTTCAAGCCAGCTCCCGCCTCGGTACCTGCTTTTTGGAAGTTTGAACAATTAATTTAAGCGAAAATCAATGTTAATTTTTCGAATAAACATTTTTTCCTGTTTGTTTTCTGACAGTAGTAAATATATTTTGAATTAAATAAATTACATACATTCTTCTTTTTTTGTCAATTAATTTATTATAAAAAAACTGTTTTTGGACACCCTGTATAAATAACGATGTTAATGTTTATATTACTGAATAGATAATTGAATATTCTTTCAAATGAGCTAGCACACGACCCCTATTCTCATTTAAAAAAAATCATCGATTACGTCATTACGCCCAGATGGATGACGTCACTTGTGTGATATATATGCCAAAATATCATGATTTAAAAATAAAAATCGACCTATTTCGGGATTTTTCCGTAAAGTCGCCGGGTTACGAAATAACGAATTTATTCCTTTCATTTGCACCATACTGAATAGTTGCTATTGAGATTTCGAAGTTAAAAGTTGTCAGTTTTGTAAAAGTTGTTAAAGTATTGAAATTATATTGGAGTTTGAATAAAGTTATTTAAACGAAGTGTAACAATATTACATATACAAGACAAAGCTATTTTTTAGATTGTATTGAAAGAAAAATGTCTTAAATAGGTAGCACACCGTCTGCTAAGAAACAATACTATTCTGCTGTTATATAAAACATATGTTTATGTTCGTTATATACAGTTTGAATATGTAGATAAAGACTGCGAAGAAAAATTAAAACAAAAGTAGATTTTATTTTATATTTACTTAATCCTCCTAGACTGCTAAATCACTTTTTTTATTTTATTATATCAATAATTGACTATATTGCTTAAAAACCTAAAATGGGTCATTATCAACTAATTTTGCCTATATACTTATTTTTCTATATTATAGTGGTTTAAATCGGGAGTTGGGAATTAACTTTAAGGTTTACTTTCACACAATTTATGTGACTTATAAAATGGATTTAAGCTGTAGAATTGTGTTGTTTACAAATAATAATTTGAAGAAATTATTCTACTTACAACTTCTAAAGGACACCGCACCCATATTATGGAAAATATAATGTCACTCAAATTCAATGAAATTCTCATGACTAGATTCGTCTCGAGATTACGCTCGTTTTATATCATTGCGCTAAGTCTGTATTTTGCTTAATTAAGGCGTTAATTGCAATTAAAGGTTAGCGAATTCCCATTTTCCATAAAAATGTCATTCATAAATAATATCTAATGGCTATTCACAAGGGCTTACCCTGCGTGAGTTACGAGGATTAGAGGAACTAATACTTTTGTACGCCTGGTCAAATTATACCTACTTTATTATATATAATCCTCTGCCTTAAAAATTTATAAAGTGGCGATTCCGAAAATCTTTTTTCACTCTGACTCATTTAAATTCCCATTTGATTTTAGATTTATTCATATCAATTTACGCCCTAATTAAGCAAAATACAGAGTTGGCGCACTGATATAAAACGAGCGTAATTTCGAGACGAATCTAGTCATGTAAATTTTATTGAATTTGAATGACATTATATTTTCCATAAGATGGGTGCGGTATCCTTTGTTCCAAATTAATTAACAACTTTTATTCGAAGGTAAGCATGTAGAATTCACCATGTTTATAATAATTTCTGATTATCTCTGATGTTTCATAATATTAGAAAGTTAGACAGTTAGAGATTAAATTTTACAAAAGAGAGACTTTTACAAAATTGTAGACTTCTCAGTCTGTTCACCTTTTCGGCAGAGATTGTAGTAAACATGTAAAATCCTTCTCTTGAGAAAGTTGTGTTTTGACTGCGAAACAGGTGTCCTCTGCACCATTCGCTAATATTATAACTAGGTGAATCTGTCCATTATTAAAGATGTTGCACAAATCCAAGTGATATTGATGAAATTGTTTAAAATTAATCTAAAACATTGCAACAATTACTAATAATTGTCAAGCCAACATGACTATGTATATACTTAACACACGGAAACATGCTTATAAGACTACCGATGAATATCGGAAAGATCTATGAAGTTAATACTAAACTTACGGTACGGCATGATTCGCTCACGTAGACAATAATGCCAGCATACACATGGATACTTATAAATATGTATTTCAGCCATGAAAAATAACGTAAACCGTAATTATTAAATCTCCTAAACTAAAGACAAATATATGCACCGTGGCCAAGATGTAAGCTTTATAACACCTGAGAGATCAAAATACTTAAGTACGCTTTAAGCAGTGTATCTATAGTCCGTCCGCTATAACTTTTCCCATGCGGTACGATTCATTTACAATCAAATTAAGTCAAAACAGAAAGTGACACGTACGCCGATGTGTGTAGTATATAGTATACAGTATACAAAATGTATATACACATCGACGTTCGTTTCAATTTATGTTTTGACTTAATTTGATTGAAAATGAATCGTACCGCATGGGAAAAGTTATAGCGGACGGACTATATATAATATATAGGACTATATAAATGAATTGAACATACTGATATTAGGAATGCTTGAGGAAATTATAAATGAGTTGGAGACGTCGTATACCCAATAACAAAATAAAAGGACGGTGGTCTGTTTAAGTACCTATAGAGAAGCTGATGGCCGCACTAACATGAAATTGGTCTGAATACATTGCGAAACTAATAGCAATTAAGGGCGAATGATGAAATGACGACTTCCAAGGAATTGAGAAGTGGCCTAGAACCGGCGATAAATATTGAAGCTCATGTGATGGTACTGAATCAAACTATACAGTATTATATTGTGCAATAATTATTTTTATCAATAATATAATACATTTTTAATACATTTGAAGCGCAATTGTCGAAATGTATTGTTTATAATCATTTCAAAATGTCACTAGTGTTTTAGATTGCTTATATTTTTCTTTGCCCAGCTCCTGTTATAAATAAGTCCATGTAAGGTACAAACTAATTGCCAATGTTGTTAAATAGTTTAGATGTTAAACGAGTTATATTCTTCCAGTTGTTAACTAGTACTGGTATAAGACTTAATGTAGAAAACAGTTATGATAAATGGGTTGATATTAAAATCTTAAATTGTTAAACTGTGAATTATTTTATATAAGGTTAGAAAGATTTATTTTTTAGTCAAAATCGGTAAATTGTATCTAATTATAGTGTTCACAAGTATTAGCTAGATTTCGATACATTAATAGTTGTAATTCTTTTTAATTATACCTTAATCCATTTATCAAATTTCGTATGTAGTTAAAAATATTTCTCAAGTTACTTGTTAAAGCATTTTAATTAACAAAACCTATCGGAAAAGTCTATAGATGTTTTATAAATAAATTTATTTTTTTTCTAGTGATTTTGCCCGTCGCCATGCCTGGACAGTCTACTCATTGCACACAATTTTATTTGACTTTCTCTTATTTTATCGTATCTCCCTCCAATTTTCTCTGGCACCCTCCAATTCTTTTTCGGTCCCTCCAATTCTGTCTCACTTCCTCCAATTTTTCCTTACTCTCTCATTTTTCCTGACTCACTCTAATTTTTCCTGACGCTCTATTTTTTCTCGACTCCTCTTAATTTTTCCTGAAACCCTCTAATCTTTACTGAATCCCTCTAATTTATTTTTATTATACAGGGTGTCCCGAAAAGATTGGCCATAAATTAGACTACAGATTCTGGGGTCAAAAATAGGTTGATTGACCTCACTTACCTATATACAATAGTGCACCCAAAAAAATTACAGCCCATTGAAGTTACAAAACGATTTTTTTTCATATATCGAAAACTCTTAGAGATTTTTTATTGAAAATAGACATGTGGCATTCTTATGGCAGGATCATCTTAAAAAAACAACAGTGAAATTTGTATCCCTATAAAAATTTTATGGGGTTTTGTTCCCTTAAGCCCCCCAAACTTTTGTGTACGTTCCAGTTGAATTATTATTGTGGTACCATTAGGTAAACACAATATTTTTAAAACTTTTTTGCCTCCTAGTATTTTTTCGATAAGCCAGTTTTTATCGAGATGCGGCTTCGTCTTTAATATGTTTACATAAAATTTTTATGGGGGTTTCGTTCCTTTAAACCCCCCAAATGTTTGTGTACGTTCCAATTAAACTTTTATTGCGGTACCATTAGTTAAACACAGTGTTTTTAAAATTTTTTGTCTCTTAGTATTTTTTCATATTATAAAAATGGAAATTATAAATTTTTCATATTATTGCGAGGTCTCTATAATCGTACTTAACCATATATAAATATGTGGTGGATTTGACAAATATTCAAAATATCTCGAAAAAACTGATTTTTCGAGAAAGTACTAAGAGGCAAAAAAGTTTTAAAAACAATATGTTTAACTAATAGTACTACAATAATAATTTAGTGGAACATACACAAAAGTTTAGGGGGGTTTACGGGAACAAAACCCCCATAAAATTTTTGTGGGGTGCACAAATTTCACTATAATTTTTTTTCCAAGATACTTCTACCATAAGAATGCTACATGTCAATTTTCAGTAAAAAATCTCTAATAGTTTTCGATATATGTATTGGAAAAAATTTATTTTCATTTTGTAACTTCAAAGGGCAGTAACTTTTTTTATGTGCACATTTGTACTAAGGTAAGTAAGGTTCAGTCAACCTATTTTTGAACCCAGAATCTGTGGTATAATTTATGACCAATCTTTTCGGGACACCCTGTATATAGATATAGATTTCAAACATAAATAACGGCGCGTGGCACTTGGGGAGTGCTGACAGAAGGTACTACTTCTCGTAGCGGGTTATTACTATAAAATATGTGGGTTAATGAAATTTTATGTCTGCTTATTACTGAATTGTTAATATTTTTTAGAATATCTAAGTTCTTACAAATCTTAATTTTTTTCTTTAAAAATTTTGTTTATGGTTTCAGTAATTTTCAAAATGTGTCAAATGTAATATAGAATTTATCCATTATTTAAGTTTTCATTATTATCTTATATTTATATTTAATTACTTAATTATGATTATTATTATATTATACAAATCAAACTACTGATTTGTGATGAATAAAAGAAGATTATTTTATTTTATTATTTTATTTTAGTCTAGTTTATTCATCTTCATTTTATGTTTATTCATTATCATTATCTTGGGTAGCGATAAGAAGTATTCTTTTTAAAAATTACAGCCTATGTTAAATCATATGAAGTAAATGTAGAAGATATACACTGGTTACTTATTTCATTTTCATTTGATTGATCCTTTAATAATTCATAAGATTTATATATATATATATATATATATATATATATATATATATATATATATATATATATAAAGTAGTGGGGTTCCTACGGTCTCCTCCGCATCCCACATTTCGCTCGCCATCGTTTTCTATCCACCCATTCGTTTTCGTCAATAGCTCTATCTACCATAGACTGTTCTATGCCTTTCTTCCATGTTTCTGTAGGCCTTCCTCTTCTTCTTCTATTTATGGGTGTGTAATTTAATACTCTTTTTGGCCATCTTTCCTCTGACATCCTCATAACATGACCATACCATAGCAATTTCTTTGTTTCTATATGGTCAACCGTGGAATATAAACTCTTTGTCCGTCGTCTTATTTCCTCATTTGGTATATGTTCTAATCTAGATACTCTGCATGCTCTACGTAAGTAATCCATTTCCGCTACTTCTATATTTTTTCTTTTCTTTCCTGTGAGTTGCCAACACTCTGCTCCATAAGTTATAATAGGTTCCACAATTGTTCTGTAGATTGTTAACTTTGTGTTCAGCTTCACCTTGTTAGACCATAGTAGACCATTTAAAATACGAGTTGCTTTCCTTCCTTGCTGTATCCTATGCTGTATGTCTCTTTTTGTAGTTCCTTCTTCTGATATTATGCTTCCTAAATATCTATATTCCTTACATTTCCTTATATTTCTTAATTCTAATTCCGGATCTTCGGTTTCCTCTCCTATTCTCATATATTCCGTTTTCTCCATGTTCATACATAGGCCCCATTTTTCATAAGATTTAAAATAAAAAAATAAAGAAAATTCTCACTGGCATGGATTCGAACTCTGGTCATTCGCGGATAACGTAAAAAAGTAAATAGGCGCGAAGACAGCCACAGTTTTAGTGACGTCAATCTAAAGAAATATAACTGTTTGTATCTGAAAATAGTATTGTTGTTTTTAGTATTTTCTTTACAATTCCATCATATTTTCTCACCTTTTAAACTAAACCTTTCAAAATCGAAATTAGCCAAATCGGTTCATTCATAAAAAGATATAAAAAATGGAAGGACGTTTATTAAACGTCATTTAATATTTACATATGGAGCTATCGTTCCGGACAAACTTCGTTTCCGCTTGACGTGTGGTCCTAGCCTTTAATTGATTAGATGTAATTTATTTAAATAAAAAATAATAACTTTTAGTATTAATAGATATTGAATATACAACACAATACGATTAAATTTATGAAACATACTAAAGTACCCATAAGTATTTTTTTAACGATTTTGTTTAGTTAAAAAGTCTGGACCCCGATTTTTGACCCTTCGCTTCGTTATCAAACGTATTCGCTTCGTATCTGTACAGTGTACAGATAGCGAATGCTCGATAACGAAGCGCAAAATTCGAGGTCCAGAGCATTAAAAAAAAGAGTTTGATACTTAACTTAGTTTGTGAGTGTAAAACTAGAGTTACTACTCTTCTCACTTTGCTACCAGAAGCTTCTCTTTTGCTTGAATCATGTCACTACATGCTCGATTAGATTGAGATCCGGGGACTGTGCTGGCTATAGCAATCTATCAAGTTCGTCGTTGGTCAACCAGTTTGTCATAAGGCGTTCGAGTTGTGGTAGAAGTTTTGACCATAGTCGCGAACTCTATGTGTGAGAACCTCTGTCTGTATAGGTTATGGAACCTCTCTGTCCCTCTGCTTTGAGGGCACTAGATGGCGGCTGGTATTTATTAGAGAATACCTAGAATGTCAAACAAGAATTAAATAATTGCAACTTTCTACTTTTAAAAAGTATGAAAATGATATGTATATAATTATATATAATTAAATAATATGAATGTACAGTGTGGTAGGCACTAATGGAATAAAATTATTTCTGTCCTTGTTTCAAAAAATTATAAAAAACGCCGAGTCCCGTCGATTTTTAAATAAAAATGTGCACTTTTTAAATATAAATGTACAGGGTGATGCATGCAAGTTAGAGTAGGTGTATGTTAACTTGGGAAAGGATCACTACAGGAGCAATGCAACCAATTTGTGGCTGTAATGTTAAAAGATCCTCAGGATTCGAGAGCAACTGGATAAACGCGCTGATATTAATACGCATACTGCAGGACCCACTAATAGTACGGCCTAGTATAAATATTATAGTATACCTACAAAGCCAAAATAAATATATAAACTGAATAAAATACTCCGTAATTGGAAAATAATCATGTTTATTAACACGATAACGAACGAAACATCGTCGTTAAAACTAATGGACAATTGGTAATCCAAACAATCATATTATAAAAAATAAGTTTTTTATAAAAGCAATAATTGTATGTCAATTATAAAAATTATTATTTATTTTTCCATGGAGTGTTTTGGTGACACTTAGAATTGTGGAGTATACTTGCCTTTTTGCACTTGCATCTGTTTGTGTAACAGTTTGTGTTCCAGCTGCATTTAACAAAACTTTGTCCGATCCAACTGAATCTATCGTAGTTACAACCCTTAGTGATATTTTACAGATAATTTATCTAACTTTTTGGGGTATTAATGTCTCTAAAATGTTTTTAATTGTTTACAGATCAGAATTCGACATTCGGCATCAAACTTTTTTAGAGGTAGTAGATATAAACTAAGACACTGAAATATCGTTAAGGGTTGCAGCTACGAGAGGTTCAGTTGGATCAGGACAAGGTTTTGTCACATGTAGCTGCAACAAAAGCTGTTTCACAAACAGATGCAAGAGCAAGAAGGCAATGATAAATGATAATTACTCCGGCCAACTTACACATCCGAGGTTACAAAAATTACCATCAAGCTGAAAATTGGCTGGATTGTTCAAAATACCATCATAAATGAAATCTAAAAAGTCCTCATAAATCCGATCCGAGGTAAAAAATTTACGCGGGGTCAAAGGTCACCAAATATAGTTTTTAGCGATTTTCAGCAAAACGGTAAGGTTTATCACAAAATTAATTCTAACAAAAAATGTGAATTAGATAATTAATTATCTATAAAAAATGTCTTATTACTTGTTTTCCTAAGAGCCACCGTTTTTGAGATACAACGATTCAAAAATTTGTAATCGTCATAATATGCGCACACGTTTCCAGACCACCTTTGAGGTAGTGTACTTAGCGCATTTTTTTAACGTAGTTTCCCCAGTAGGCCTATTCCACGGATCTGTTATGATTCTGTTTAATTTGAAGCTATTGAGTAATATTGACAAGGGTTACAAACGATAAAAGTTATAAAAAGCAGTATAAATTAAAAAAAAAGGGAAATTTATCCAACTGGTTCATAATTTTCTAATACTTCTGCTTCCTCTTCTCCTTGTTCTTCTTTTTCTTCTTGTTCATCCTGGGTGTAAGTAAATTGCCCCAGTAATGACACATCGCATGGCTCCTCGATAGTATCAAATGAATCCTTAATTGTTGGTGATTCAACATTGGAGCACGACCGGTTTTGACAATTGGTGCATACTACCGAACAAAACAGTCCAACATTTTTGCAACCACATTTAGCGCTACATCCCTTTTTACAGTTGCAAAAAATTGTGTTCAGGAGTTTCTTGGCTCAGGTGGGAGTAAAGTTTGAATTGGTTCTAATGAACTGTCGACTAATTTCCATCCCCAGTCTTTTGGATCTAGCTGATAACCAAGCCACACTTGAACTTGGTAATATACCCGAAAAAGATGTTGATGAGCAGCCGCTGAGGTTGGAGGAAGACAAGATAATTGCACTTGTTTTTTATTTCGAGTATTTTTAAAGAAACATGCATATCGAAACTTATCTAAGCACGTAGTTTTTTTAGGCGCTCCATACATAGAGAGAAGAAAGCTAATTCCGTTGGAAATAACTTCTTGTGGATTTAAATTAGTTTTTTTTTAAACTTCAACATATTCAAGTAATAATAGGTTTAACACGTATTTTCACTCCGAAGTAGTACTCAAGACTAATTACCTAGAGGGTGTCATCTACCTGAAGGATTTCGCCACCCAGGAAGATAACGGTGTAATTTGCATAATAGTAAACAAACTAAATTTGCATAAAGTTTACTGTATATTGAAATGTTTATTAGTACTTAGCAATAAACATTTTGCCTAGAAAGTTTTTCATTATTATGTTCAAACCCTTCTGAGAAAAGAATAGGTAGGGTGATTAGATTAGCCGACGTACCGATAGAACGTGTTTATTCCGATAAAACCATCTTTACAAATTGAATAAGACGCATAAGTATGAAGAATTATTATAAGTTAATACTTTGTCATATCAATTTACTATTTTTGTGGGGAATAAGCCGTAAAATTGAAATAATAATTCTTATTATTTTCGCGTTACATTCACTTTGTAAAGATTTTTTTGTTGGCACTGTAATATAATACAGCTTATACATTGCATCCCTCGGTAGACCGCAAGCTGTACACTAGATTATAATATCTTATATTATTATGTATAATATAAGTTAAGTTGACCGATAGAATATTATGTTTGCTTGTATTACAGCTTCAGTGATGTATATACGTGGTGTACTAATACATATATTATGACGATTAGAACTCTTTCAACTCTTTGAATCGTTGTATCTCAAAAACGGGGGCTCTAACGAAAAAAGTATTAAGATATTTTTTATAGATAATTATCGAATCTACATTACATCTACCAAGTAGAACTAATTTTATGATAAAACTTACCGTTTCGCTGAAAATCGCTAAAAACCACATTTGGTGACCTCTGACCCCGCGTAAATTTTTTAGCTCGGGTCGAATTTATGAGGACTTTTTAGATTTCATTTATGATGGTATTTTAAATAATCCTGCCAATTTTCAGCTTGGTGGTAATTATTGTAACCTCACTCCTATTTTTGAGTCTAACTAGACCGGTCTAAATTCGCAATTATAAGTGTCACCAAAACACCCCATGGAAAAATAAGTAATGTTTATAATTATTGAGGTATAATTATTATTGCTTTTATAAAAAAACACTGATTGATTTTTTTTATAATATGATTGTTTTTATTACCAATAATTGTCCATTAGTTTAACGATTAAACTCTTTTAACGATATTTTACTAAAAATGATTATTTTCCAATTACAGAGTATTTGATTCAGTTTATCTATTTATTTTGATATTGTAGGTATATTATAAATGGCTTACTAGTTAATCCTGCAGTGTCCGTATTAATATCAGGATAAACTAGTTTGGCAAACTCTGAAACTGTGCTCTGGATATTTGATTTTATATTCCTTACCAATAAGGTTGATTTTTTATAGCGGTTCTTATAAATATTGTTGCATATAATCTTTAGATGTCCAAATTAAAATCCGTCTTTAATTGTCAACGAATTTAAGTACATGTATGGCAGTATCAACAAACGAAATAAAAATAAAATAGTAAATATTTTTAAGAGCATGTTTACGAAATTTTATATTTAATAAAGGTTCGTTCGTTATTATACTAGTTAAGAACAAGTGAAAATAATTTTCATACTTTTTTTTGCTTGCGTGAATTTCACATATTTATTGCTTGCTAACTTGTTAACCTGGCAATATTCCTTGTGAGAGTGAGAGTCGTCCCATGTTTCTACCTGTTTTTTGGCCATGAAAATGAATATCATTATATCTCTTATGATAATTCTTGGCATTGTATGCAGTTTGCAGTGTAATATTTATATTGATTAGTAAAGAGATTTCTTATTTTTTATTTGTTTAGTGTTTGTTTTTAAATTAACTATGCAGTGTGGACAATTATTTAGTTGTTTTAATGAGTTTAACAACATTTTAAAACAGTATAGTAAAACAGTAAAAGTTAAGAGACTATAAATTAATATATATTTTTTTAGTTATAAGTGAAATAGTATTACCGTCCAAAATTAAAATAAAAGGAAGACCTAAAGCTTTCACAATAATATTTAACTTGTTCTGAAGCTATTTCCTTGTGGCATTTTTGTAATCAACTATTCTAAATGGGAACTAAGCCACAATTTAACTAAAAAAAAAAAAATGATTTTAATAACGTTTCGACGTCTAAATCGGACGTCGTTGTCAAAATACAAAATATTATTAAATTAAACAAAAGTGTTGTTGCTTAGTTAAAAAATGTTTCTAATAATTTATTTAATCTGACTAATTTTTGTATTTTGACAATGACATCCGATTTGGACGTCGAAACGTTAATAAAATCATTTTTTAGTTAAATTGTGGCTTATTTCCCATTTAGAATAGTTGATTATAATAATTAACTTCGTATAAAAATTATTTTAACAATATTTTGTACGTGTCATGTCAACTAAATACATATATTTATTTTGCTAACCTAAATATATACTTTTATATATACATTGATTTATTACAATTAAGTTTGAAACATCTGAATAGTTCTGCTTCCCTTCCCTTAACAAATATTTTTCTATCAAACAAACACTAAACATATCAAATTAACATGTACCAAAATATTATATACAGTCACTGCGCACGCTAAATAATGACGTCACTGGCTTGATGAAGTTTAATTCGCGTGTACCTAACTTTTTTATTTGCGTACACGTTAGTTAGCGTATACGAAACAGCGAAATATAACCATAATAATAACTAATGTAAGACTATGTGAGGTCACGGGTCGTTTGAACTATTTTATACCGCAGAAGACTTTAAATATGAATTTCTAAGTTATTACGAGTTTTTAAAGCGTCAAATTTTGAAAACCTCATTTTTAAACAAAACTGAACATTATTATGTAATAAAAAAAATGTGCAAGTTCCCTATTTCGGAGTTATTAGTACATTTATTTATGAAAAAAATATAAAACAAATTATAAAAATAAATTTTTTCGGCCCGAGTAGATACACTATTTTAGGTTCTTTGAATAATTGGAACAAAAAAGGTCTTCGGTAATTTTCCTCTAAAGTTGATCGTTTTCGAGATATAAATAATTTAAAACTGAAAAAAAAACGAAAAACGACGATTTTTAAGGCTTAAAAACACAAGTAAAAAATATTAATTTTGAAATTGGGAAGTATCTTAATTCAATGTCAAACCTTATTTAATCAGTTCCCGATAAATAATTTGGCTTATTTCATTTTAAAACTAGAAGTAGGTACATAAAATAAATGATGGGCGAGTCTATTACTCCCGGTTAAAAAGGAAGCCGTTATAAAAGTAACCTTTTTAACTAAGTTAATAAAATACTTTCAAACTCATTTATTTTTTATAATAATTAAATTCACTATCAAAAATGATATTTATTCATAATTAAATTAAAATTTAGTTTGCCTCTGACGTATCTGTCAAACTCAAACGTAAACAACGTATATGCTTTTTTATACATACAGACATTACATTATAATTTTTTATTATTATTATTTGAATATAACAAAATTTGTTTAAATTCAAATAATATATAAATAATATAATTCCTTTATTCAATTTAAATAAGTATATGGATACGTCTATATTATGATATACCGCAAGCTAACCTTAAGCTCCACGATTTTTTTTTTTTGAATGACGCTCTCGCGTCACGGTTTTTAATGACGCCCAGTACGACTTTACACCAGCCAAGATTCCATACCAAACGATAAGAAGGGTTTATAAAATTTACTTTAAAAGGGTTTGGGATGATCTGTAAGTCCTACTAGTAGTACGTATTGGGCTAAAAGATTCTAAGAAGGAGCATACCTACGACTAAAATATTTTGTGTTGTCATCATGTGACGTCACTTGCTATGACGCGGATGACGTGCTTCGGGATTTTTGCTGTACCAACTATACATACATATTTTCTTTGAAGGTCATATTGTGCCTTTCGGGTTCTCAGTGCCATACGAAATCAAAACGAATTATCACTCTCACTAATTTTTCTTCGTCTATGTTGTAATGCTCTGGTTTATGATTTTGATTAAGACTAAATTAATTGATCTGCGTTATGAGTGGTTTTATTTATTGTTAATGTTTCGGTTCTAAGAATATCCTTGTTAATTTCCATTAATTGAGAATTACCTAAAGAAGCTTAAAAATATTCCTCATTTATATACCTACACAGATAAGTGGACTCTGTTATTTTTCTAATTGGCTATCGACTAACTAGAAGATGAATTATTGTCTGAGTTAGTTTCTTAAGTACAAAATGTAAGATGTTAGTTTATACTCATGTTTACTAAAATTAATGAAATTATAAAATTTGAACTACAAAAACTAGGAAAATAGTTTTATAGTTGCAATTCTTATGCCAATTAGCTAAAATTTAATAAACAGCAAACCAATTATAGCCCTAAAATAATCAAACGTACAGTCTATTCCATTATATGCTATACTTAATACTAATATTCTAAATTATATTTATTCTATTTTATATGTGTATATTTGTTAACATTTGAAAATCAAAACAAAATTAATATTAGCTGTCATACGTTTAATGACCGTAGATATTTAGAAACCGGGGATTTACTTCCCGTTGTTGGTAGCTTTGTTTTGATTTCCATATAACTATAATTTTTCATATACTGAATACTAGTGTGCAAGATAATGTCCATTTTTGTAGCCACATAACCATGTTTTAGATAAACGAATACAATGTAAAATATCAACGTAAGTTTTAAAACAGTATTTTTATAAATACAGTGGAACCCTGATAAGTCGGCCTCCGATAACCCGGACGTCCGGATAACCCGAACCGATTTTCATGAGACAAAAAAAAAACTTTTTTCAATTTGATTGAGTTTTTTACCAATAAACGAACAATACTGTATATAACTGTAAGTAATTTAGATGTATTGTGCATATTTATTTCATGTTTTTGAAATTATAATGGAGTTTATCTTTAAGTATACCGTATTTTATTAACTTTTACCATATTCTCCGGCTAACCCGGATTTTCGATAACCCGGATCGGCCGCGGTCCCGATTAATCCGACTTATCGAGGTTCCACTGTACCTAACTTCAATCACTTTATTTTGTAAAATCACAAAAGGAACTAGAAACCGGAACAGCCTGTTATTTTTCACAATCATAAACTTGTCAGGATGACACGTTTATCACGTTCCTCATTAAAGATTCCCTTGTTCCAGTGTTCCCATACATCAAAGTTTTTCCGACGAGACACCGTTAAGCTATTAACTAATTTTCAGCTTGCTATTAATAAACTTTTATTTGGTATGTGGGATCCAGGCCTATACAGAGTGAGTTTTATGTATGGAAACACTCAATTATCTCGGCAAGGGCTTGCACGATTTTTATAGGTTTTGGTGGGTAAGGGTTTTCTAATACGGCCGATATTAAAGAGCTAATTACATTGTTGTAAAATTTTCCGTTTTTCTGAAAATCTAATGAACTTTCTTATTTCAAATGGAACAAGCTGTATATTTTTGCGTTTTGAAGTCCTTAAGAAATACTGATTATATTATTTTTCATGTTATATTCCCCATTGGGACCGTGCAAGTTCGGCAAAGCGACACCTGGTTTCTACGCTCGGCAACATTATTCGCACTTTTAATTATATTGGCCAATTATATTAGTCCTGTTTACTGGATAATTGTCAAGGCCATAGTCCAAAAAAATAATAAGAAGAAAAAATAAGATTCAGGTTACATTATTAAAACGTAAACAATTGTATGTAGAAATAAAATTAATTATTAAAATGCAGTACTGCAAGCAAAATACAATTAATTAAATTTACCTTTATATAATAATTGCATATCATATCAATATTGTGGAGCAATATATAATTTTTCTTCTTCATTGACAGTAGATATGAAATATACGTCAATTTGACAATTCCAATTGACAATGAATTATTGAAGAAAGTTACAATATTTCTCCGCTATTCTCGCACGATCGTTTCTCTTATCCCCTCCAAGTACTTGCACACCGCGAATACCTAAATGCCAGAATTTCGGAGTTATTGCTACATTTATTTTTAAAAAAATTTTGAACAAATTATAAAAATCAATTTATTCGGCCCTAGTAAACATTATTTTAGGTTGATTGGATCATTGTGAATAAAAAAGATCTTTTGTAATTTTTCTCTAAAATTAATCGTTTCCGAGTTATAAACAATTTAAAACTGAAAAATCTCGAATAATGACGATTTTCAAGGTTCAAAAACACAAATAAAAAAATATTATTTTTGAAACTGGGAAGTACCCAATTTCAAGTTCAAGCCTTATTTTATCAGTTACCGATAAGTAATTTGAGCTTGTTAAAACATTGTTTTTTAGTTGTTAATGCAGCTTGATCGCCCGTCCTCTCATATATGCGCTTCATTAACAATTAAAAAGCAATGTTTTAGAATAAAACGAGCCAAAAAATCGTATGGCAAGCTTTTAGAATAGTAGTTGAGCCTGAATTTAGGTACTTCGTAATTTCAAAAATTATATTTTTTACTTGTGTTTTTGAACCTTGAAAATCGTCATTATTCAATATTTTTAAGTTTTAATTTGTATATTACTCGAAAACGATTAAGTTGAGAGAAAAGTTACAAAAGACCTTTTTTGTTCCCGATGATCCAAAGAACCTAAAATAATGTCTACCCGATACGAAAAAATTGATTTTTATAAATTGTTTATTTTTTTTAATAAATATAGCAATAACTCCGAAATTATGGCATTTAGGTATAGGGAGTATAACATGAAAAATAATCAGTATTTCTTAAGGACTTCAAAACGCAAAAAATATACAGGGTATTACATTTGAAATAAGAAAGTTCGTTAGCTTTCCAGAAAAACGGAAGATCTGACAACAATTTAATTAGCATTATAACATCGGCCGCATTAGGAAACCCCTATCTGCCAAAATCTATAAACATCGTGCAAGCCGTTTTCGAGATAATTGAGTGTTTCCCTACATAAAACTCACTCTGTATACCATGTGCGGTATATCATTAGAAAGGTATTTAGATGGAGTATTCAGACATAACGATCGTCCACGATTTTTTTTTAATTTGCACCGTCTTTGCAAAAAAAGTCTTAATTCATTTAAAGTACCTACAACACCGCTTAAAAATGAGACTTAACACCTATGGTTTGCTAATAATAATATGTAACTTTTCCTGTAACGTCACATTTACTTTTCATGTGACAGAAAAATAACATATTAGCAAATCGTTGGCGTTAGGTTTCATTTTTAAGAGGTGTTGTACTTTAAATGAATTAGGAGGTTTTTTACAAAGACGGTGCAAATATCGAAAAAAAATCGTGGACTATCGTTATATCTGAATACTCCATCCAAATGCCTTTCTAATTATTTGCACATGGTATACCTATTTTCTATCTACAAGTAAGGAGTTCGGGAAGTGAAAGGGAGGGGGTTGACAAATGACAGATGTATGTATCGTAAAAATGTGTCACCCTTTGAACAAAAATCGATATATTTCCTCATTTCATTGGACCACCCTGTATATGTATATATTACATTTAAAGTTTTGTACCCGGTGATTTAATCTCTTGTGATTTTGTGGTTTTATCTAAATAAATCAATTTCTTGATTGGAATTTAATTTCTTTCAAACATTATAATCTTCGTAGTCCCAATGTTCAGTATTTTGTTAAAAAAGTAAAATGTACCTATATATTTGTTCAAAAATAGTCAATATCTTGCATTATTAAGAGTTTAAGCATTTAAAGTGTTGTTGCTCAATATAAATTGTCATATATGTGTGTTAAAAATAAATTTTTATTGTACGGGTTTTTTTATTAGAGCCAAGAACTTCTTAGGTGGTCATGTTACTAGGGAACGTTGGGGATCACTATCTTATAATAATTGCTCTTCTTCCGCCCTATCCGTTTCTTTCCTTAAATTTTATCATTGAGAATTAGCTGAAGCAACTCATATCATGGTAGTCTGATTATACAGGGTGAGTGCTGAGAAACGCGCCAAAGTTTAAGGCTGTATAATATACGTAAAAATAATCAAAAATAACTCATATGTTGTTATTCGATTTTCATTTGTTTCCGAGATACGGGGTGTTAAAATTTTTCCTACAAACTGACGATTTATTTATTGCTCTAAAACCAGTTGAGGTGTGCAAATGAAATTGGGAAGGAAGATGAGGGAATTTTACAATTTATAATTCACGTCCCATCTGCTCAGCGTGGTAAAGTTCCAACGAGAGTGGTTCCCTTCGTACTCCAATCAGAGTAAACATGTAAATCAAAAATGAATAACAATTTTCTATTTCGTTGCAACACGAAACTACAGCCGCATCATATTCTAGTTCAATCAGAGAGTGCAGCAAGCACCTCTACCGATTTCGAAACTTATTAGTCTCTCATCGGGAGGCACATATGCTGCTCTCTCTGACCCAACATGTGCCTCCTGATGAGAGACTAATAAGTTTCGAAACCGTTAGAGGTGCTTGCTGCACTCTAATTGAACTAGAATATGATGCGGCTGTAGTTTCGTGTTGCAACGAAATTGAAAATGGTTATTCATTTTTGATTTACATGTTTACTCTGATTGGAGTACGAAGGGAACCATTCTCGTTAGAACTTTACCCCGCTGAGCAGAGGGACGTGAATGATAAATTGTAAAATTCCCTCATCTTCTTTAGTCTTAGCATCCATTATGGGTTGCAAATTTTAGAAGCCAATTTTAGGAGGTGTAACCAGAGAAGGTTCCCATTGTTTTCAGTCTGGTGAGATGTAGAGTAATATTTTTAATGTTATTTTATGGACTAATAGATTGAAAACTTAGTCTTTTGCTAGCAGTTGTCGCACTGGCGAAGCGTCCATGTAACCACTGTTACCATTGGTAACAGTTAAAAATCTTGCAAATAAATATTTTATAACTACTGTGAAATAATTCCATTTTATTATTTTTTTCCTTTCATAGAAATATGAGTGTTAATAGTAATTCACTAAAAATCCAATTAGACGCATGAAAATGTTGGCGAATTTATGCGACTCGGTTGCAGGTTAATATTACCACTTTTAAATGTGGATACAAATGAAGGTGCATCGGCTGTCGGTCAGACGGTCGGAGACGGCTCGTGTATGAAAATTTTGAAAGGCGAAGGCGTAAGCGCGCTGTGGATATTAGTAGGCACGTTACCACTTTTTGGAATGGTTACAATGGTTACTTACCTATTACATTGTGCGTGCAATTAAATATGGATGAGTGTCGTTGACGACTTTTTTTTGAAATTTTTGACACTATGAGTATCCAACTTAAAAATAGGTTTTCTAATTTAAAGCAAAAAATTTTCAAATAGGGCCTTTCATCAATTTGTATAGCTATATGGACAAAAATTGGACACAGTAAAGTTAAAAAACAGAATTGACAGTTCTTTGTTATGATCCAGATTATATTGAAAAAAAATGTATAAGAATTGTATCAATATTTAACGTCTTCAGAACTTGATAATGCATTTCAGGAACCCTTTAAATTGGCAAACCTATTTTTAATAATTCCGGCTACAAGTGCATCCATTGAAAGAAGTTTTTCAGCAATGAAACGGATTAAAACATGCCAAAGAAATACCCAATTTCAAGATAGAATGTCGTCGTTTTCTTTAATTTTCATTGAGTAACGCTTTAATTAGTTTAGTTTAAAATTAGATTAATGACAGAACCTTCTTTCTACGATTCTGTTATTTTATATTTCCAGATAAAATAAACAAAAACTTATATCAGTGGCGGATCTAGATATTTCCCTTCGGAGGGGAAATTTGCCTTAGGGGGGAACTTCTAACGCAACACCAACCAAAAAACATAATAAAGATAAACCAAAACAACATAAAAGACATAAATAATAATTTATATGCATTAAGTTCCCTTAATTTTCCTAACTAGCGTGTTTATTGGGTTGAATTTGTCTGTCCGTGGTTTAAGTTTCCTGCCAGCTAATATATTTTTATGTTACAACAATTTTTTCCTTAATTTTGGACCTTGTTAGGGGGGAAATTTCCCCTTTTCCCTCCCCGTAGATCTGCTACTGACTTATATTTGCTAGGTTCTTTTAAACAAGATTTTCTATATGTGGGTTTGGTAACACTTTAGAAAAAGTCACGCGTCGCCATTGACTTGCCGCTAAGGCATCCCTGCCATTTCGTTCGTTGCAATCCGTAACTGCACGCCGGTGTTTGTCCTGGTTGGGTCAGAGAGAGCAGCATATGTGCCTCCTGATGAGAGACTAATAAGTTTATAAACCGGTAGAGGTGCTTGCTGCACTCTTGAACTAGAATATGATGCGGCTGTAGTTTCGTGTTGCAACGAAATTGAAAATGGTTATTCATTTTTGATTTACGTGTTTACTCTGATTGGAGTACGAAGGGAACCATTCTCGTTGGAACTTTACCGCGCTGAGCGGATGGGACGTGAATTATAAATTGTAAAATTCCCTCATCTTCTTTAGTCTCAGCATCCGTTATGGCTTGCAAATTTTAGAAGCCTCGGAGGTGTAACCAGAGAAGGTTCCCGTTGTTTTCAGTCTGGTGGGATGTAGACTAATTGTAACGTATGGGTTTTCTGTTTGAATGGGGTAGCTTAATAAATGACTAAAGTTTTACAGAAATAGGCTAGCTGGAAATTCAAGAGACTTTATAAGTGGGCCCAGGATAGGGTTAGGCCGAATTTGCACACCCGAGATAAGACAATACCTAAAGAAGTACTGAAGTGTTAGAAAATAAATTAGAAATAAGAAGGGATGAAAAGAAGAGAACTACTGACCGAGAAGATATTACTGAGAACGTATAAGGGCGCCAGGGAAGGATTGAATGAATTCTTCGCCGAGTGACTTATATTGCTGCACCTAACTAATACTTTTAATAGATACTATCAAATGGTAGGATAATAAAACATATATTTATGTACAACCAAATTTAATCAAATATGCATACCTATACCCCTATATACAAATTTATACACTAGCTAACCAGTACCTGTCGTACTAGAAGAGTACGCTCCTATCGACAATGAGATTTACAGTAGAAAAAAAATAAAAACAAAAAATTTAATTAATTATACCAAGACAGTTATTTCGAATCACAAGTTATCTACCTAAACAAAAATATTATATTGATATTGATCACAGTATTGGCTGACAATCCCGTATCTGACCTAAAGTGATAAACCTGAGTACAATACCTGTTAACTGAAATAAATGTTATTAAATAGGAATTATAACCCTAGATATTGTATACAACACCTTAACATATAGCTTATAATTCCCGGACTATTTTAAAAGAATGATACGAAAAGTAAAAGATAAAATTGGTTGAAAAAATTATTGATTATTATAAAGTTAATTGATTTTAGAAAAATGAATTTATATGATTATTAAGGTTATTTATAAGTTGTTGGAAAAAAAATATTAAAATTGCCAGAAATTATTTAAAAGAATTGAAAATGTAAATTTTATAAAAAAAACCTGTCGCTTCTACAAAAGTAGGGACTGTGGCTTCTTCAAACTCCTGGAGAGGTTGATGATGGGAGAGCCAGGTAGGTATCCTCCAGTTTTCCAATCCTAGGGAGATACTCAATCACAATACGGATGTCCGACGAGGAGGTGCTTACAAGTACTGGTAAAAATCAACGTCGATTCCAAAAAAACAAACAGAAAATAATCCCGATCCACCAAAAGAAACCCCAAAATGATTGATTATTCCATTTAAAAAAAAAACAAAAGGGTGACTTAATCTTCTTTTTCTCCAGTGGCTAAAATGATAAAAAACCTTGATCAGCTGATTGTCCTTGAGTATCCTTGATTATACACAAGAAACAGGGCCTCGACAAAAAAGGTGTACCACCTTATCAGAACTTGACAGAGAAAAAATCTAAGTAAAAAATGAAGTTTGATGTACATGCTCAGATTACTCTATGGAGTTATATAAAGGAGAGAATGAAAATGATCATTGATTCCAAACTTATTTTGAACCGAAAATATAATGAAAGATTTTTTTTTATCTGTAGAAACATAAGTGCGATGGTATTGAAGTATTGCAAATATGATGATTGAAGAATAATAATGCATATAAAGATAATATATGTAATATATTGAAAATGAATAAAGGGCTATTTTTTCCAAGGAAAAAACATAGCTACGAGACATTTCTGTAATACATATCCATTGTTCTTCAAAAAAGTATTGGAAACAAAAATTCTTCTCCTTAAAACACTTCACAAAACCCAAAACAAAATAACTTCTTCCAACATAAACTAATCTTCTACTAAAATATTTTAACCAAAAGGTAAATTCTTACAATGGCCACTGGAGACTTGTTGATTCAACAAAAGCCGAGATTTAAGTGACGAACAGCTGCGGTTGCCGAAATGACAAACACGCCAGCCGGATGCCGGCATCGCCAGGCGAACCAACTTATAAACCCTGAATTCCCCAAAAGTTACCGACTTTGTCGTCGATCAACTGCAACTTTCAATACAAGTGTCAGTAAAGTTGGTTGCATACCTAGTTCCTATTGGAATAAATATTTTAGTAACGATGGTAATACCTAATCGTTACATAATATTTTTAATGTTATTTTATGTGCTATTAGATTGAAAACTTAGTCTTTTGCTAGCAGTTGCCGCTAAGGCATCCCTGCCATTTCGTTCGTTGTAATCCGTAACTGCACGCCGGGGTTTGTCCTAGTTGGGTCAGAGAGAGCAGCATATGTGCCTCCTGATGATAGACTAATAAGTTTATAAACCGGTAGAGGTGCTTGCTGCACTCTAATTGAACTAGAATATGATGCGGCTGTAGTTTCCTGTTGCAGCGAAATTGAAAATGGTTATTCATTTTTGATTTACGTGTTTACTCTGATTGGAGTAGGAAGGGAACCATTCTCGTTGGAACTTTACCGCGCTGAGCAGATGGGACGTGAAATATAAATTGTAAAATTCCCTTATCTTCTTTAGTCTCAGCATCCTTTATGGCTTGCAAATTTTAGAAACCTCGGAGGTGTATCCAGAGAAGGTTCCCATTATTTTCAGTCTGGTGGGATGTAGAGTAATATTTTTAATGTTATTTTATGTGCTATTAGATTCAAAACTTAGTCTTTTTATCGATTTCAATTTGAAGCTGCAGCTAGAGAAAATGACTGGGCTGAGACGTAAATGGCTGCTTCCATGGTAGTGTCACCTCGAGGACAGGCAGCAATCGTCTTACAATTTCTTCCCCAGAATTCACCCAGTGATACCTCTCTTGTTCAAGCTTTAGAGACAAGATATGACCAGCAGCATCTAAAGCCGGTTTTTCAAAGTCAGCTGAAAGTTCGATATCAAAAACATAACGAAAGACTGCAAGAATTTGAAGTCGATATTAAAAGATTATTGCATTTGGCATACCCTCAGGCGTCTTAAGATTTTCTGGAACAAATCGGTATACAGGCGTTCGTAGATGGATTAGGTACAGGATGTTGAAATGCAACTAGCTCTCAGATTAAACAGTATTTCCAGATCTCTCCCAAAATGAAAAAAAATAATTACACAAAATGTAATTAATTACAGAAAATGTAATTAATTACAGAAGTAACTACCACAGATAATAAACAACTAATTTTATCCCACATTTTGAGTATTCTGCAAAATCTTCAACTAAAACCCAAGCAGAAGATGTTTTAATTGCGGAAGAATGGGACATTTGCAGAATAATTGCAGAAGCAGCCGATTCCAGTCAATGAAAAAAGGCTCAGAGAATGAGGTCAGACGGTCTCTTCCATCAACATCCAGAAGTCTGTCGCAAAGTCCCACTAGAAATAATAGTAGATACAGGCCTCTACGAAATGAATATCACACAACTGACCACAGAAAGGAAAAGTACTATGCTAGCTGAAGTTACTAATTTGAAGGAACAACTAGCGATTAGTAAAAATGAAAGAAAAGTTAAGACAACAGGTGTCATTATTGTTAGAGGAGTGTAAGATAACTCGAGATAATGCAAAAACTACACAATCTAATATGGAATACAAATGTCAGAAATGAAGGAGAAGAATGTGTTAAATAAACAATTACAAGAATTCCAAGATGCTTTAAATTAATTACAGGATCAGCTAGAAGAGAAGATGCGGCTGACCACAGTTGAATTGGAAGAAGATAATTTTTATTTTTTTTATTTAATATTAAAACTTACAAACACCACCTAGGTAGTAATTACATGTAAGAGTGCTCATTACTTACTTGGTATAACAATATACACACAAAAAAAAATACAATATACACACAAGTACAAAATAAAACACAGAAAGTAATAAAATTTTAAAATTGAGTCCATTACTTATCTAAACATTTTTTAATATCCCTTACACTACAGTTAAAGAGGTCTATATCACAGATCTTTATTAACTCATTACACTGATATTGCATATAGTTTATTATTGTACAATAATTATATGGACTACAAGAAAATAGGTCATTACTGTTTACCCTTGGGTACATGAAACCTAATAAAGTTGATCAAACCACATGTCTTATATTATTTAACATTGTTAATAATATGATGAATAAACACAACACAATGCATATTTCTTCTTTGCTCTAATGACTGCAAGCCAAATATTTGAAGCAACTCTTTTGATGGCGTAAGGTGAGTATACACATTCTATTTCTTAAGGTATAAATACCTTAGAAATCTTTTTTGTACCTTTTCTATATGATTAATATGAACTTTGAATTCAGCAGCCCATACCACTGATGCATATTCCAAGTTTGGTCTGACTAAAGCGTTATATAGTCTAATGGTTGTGTTTATACTAAAGTGTTTGGAATTTCTTATTACAAATCCCAATATTTTGTAGGCCTTATTAACAATATTTATATAGTGTTCATTAAATTTCATGTTAGCCTGTAGGTATATTCCCAGATCTTTACATTTGGTTTTCCTAGATACTACACAATTGTCAATTCTATAATTATTTTAAATGTAGTCGTTTTTGCGAGTAAAAGATATGACTCCACACTTCTTAATATTCAAGATCATATTGTTGTCCCTAAACCATTCTACAACTGAGGTCAGGTCCTCCTGTAGTAACTGACAATCATTTGGAGTATGTATAGTCCTAAAAAGCTTAAAATCATCAGCATAGATCAAAATAGAAGAAAATTTAAGAGATTGTGGTAGTGCGTTGACAAAAATTAAGAAAAACAAAGGCCCTAAGTTGCTCCCTTGGGGGACACCAGATGTAGCCTGAAATTTATCTGAAAAACACCTATAGTCCTTTTCATGACCATTTTTCAGTGCGTAGCAGTTTTTCGATTTCTCTCTAACACATTAAATTGTATGTGACAGAAAAAAAGGCACGTCGGTGATTACAGACATTTATAACATTTCTTCTAGTTATTCTAGTTGTCGATAGATGGCGCCATAATCAAAAAAGAATTATTTATTAAATAAAATAATAATATCAATATAATCTGTACAATTTATAAGACTATACAAATCAAAGAAAATACCATTTTATAAATGCAATAGACACAATTGATTTGTTTTTATTCCAAATTGCAAATAAAATGTGACAACTGTCAGATTTAACTAAAATGTCATGTTAGAATAAATGTCATAAATGTGTATTATCACGGACTTACCTTTTTTTCTATAATTTGTGACGCGCTGAAAAATGGTCATGAAAAGGAGAATACCAATTTTGACTCGTTGAAACCTTGATTCCACATACGATTTTATAAATGTACAAGCATCATACAAACTCATTCAATCTCGATAAAAGAAGGCCATGGTCAACCATATCAAATGCCTTTGAGCAGTCAGTCATTATTAAATCTAATTGGAGTTTATTATTTATTGCCTCACTAGCAAAATTAGAGAGAATGCACAGATTACTAGTTGTGGATAACCCAGGCAAGAAACCATGTTGTTCTGGAGCAAATTCATTTTCAAAATTTTTCTGTATATTCATATAGAGAATAGATTCAAATATTTTAGCCAGTAAATAGGACGATAGTGTTCTATATTGTTTCTATTACCTGATTTAAAAACTGGAGTAATGGTAGCCTCTTTGAGTTTGTCTGGAAAGGTGTTAGTTTTAAGAGATCGATTAAATAAATGTGATAATGGTTTTTGAAATATATCAGAACATCCTTTAAATATATAGGCAGGGATATTAATACTACCAGTGGCCTTTTTTGGCTTTAATTTTTTTTTACCAACCTTCACATCTTCTTCACTGATAACTGAAAAGTTAAAAGATCCCTGTGAACTACCCTGATGTGTGGATGATACCTGATACATTGAGCTAAAATGATGAGAGAAAGCCTTGGCAATATCCTGAGGGCCTGTATATGTATGATCATTTAAAGACATCTCGTGAGGAAAACCGCTGGTTTGTCTCCTACTTCTTATGAATGTCCAAAAACTATTTGGGTCGTGCAAAATGTTATCTTCAATATTATTTTGATGCTACATAAATTCAATTTTGATTTGCTTTTTAATAGTATTTCGAAGACTCTTGAATTTATTGTTATCGACAGCACTAGCTTTCCCTATTTTTATATGTTTTTTAATAAGGTCTATACTAAAATAAGCTGGATATTTCTGTTTTTGTCTATTTTTAATAATTTTCTTTGGGATGGCCTGATCAATGCAGTCATACAATTTATCGTAAAATTGATTAACACAATCTGTAGCAGTTATACAATTATACATGAGGGGTGAAAAATCAAAGTCGGCAACCTCCCATTTCCATAATTTTGGGAGACCGCGAAAAACTGTAGAAACAAACAAAATGATGTCATATCTGACCAGTCAGTGTCCCTTATTAATTGATACAAAAGATTAAAGTCCCCGTGGCATAGTCATACCTATAAGACTGTTGTATATTACTCTCAGTGTATGAATTATCTTTAAATTCTAGTAACATTTCTAGTGTCGGGTGATACTAATCTTCAGAAACCAAAGGAGATACAGACCTAGTTGATTAGTTATGGATATGTTTGAGAGTATAAGATCAAGCAGTTTATTTTTACAATTTGAAATTGTATTATATTGATTTAAATTATTTAAATTTTGAAATTCTGTAAGCAAGCTGCTCTTTTCACAACTTAAGTTAATAAATCCAGGAATATTAAAATCTCCAAATTTGATAATATTAACATTTTCTGACAATACTTGGTTATAAAGTTCTAAAAGTCCTTCATATATATCTAACCTCACACCAGGAGGTATATATACACAGGAGGCATAAAATGAATATGTTTTAAACCTTACCTTAAGTAACAAGCACTCAACAATTATATTACAATTAACTTTAATACTTTCTACAATAAATTTCTTTTTCAATGCTACCATAACTCCATTACCCAATGTCTTGCCACTGGCCCTATCTTTGCGGAATATCTGTATCGCTGTTTGGAATTCAAAAAAAAGGCCATCTGATTGGTCTACCTCAATTTATATCTCACTACACAAAAAAGGAACTACTAGGTACCAGATGTGAAAACTATCGCACACTGTCACTAATAACACATGCTAGTAAATCTTGTTGCATATCATCAAAAACAGATTAAAAACCTATCTACATTACCAAATACCTCAGGAACAAGCGGGGTTTGTAAAGTGTAAAGGTACAAGGGAACAAATCCTGAACCTGAGACAACTCATTGAAAAGTCTAGAGAGAATTTCAAGTTACCTATGATTATATGCTTCGTTGACTACCAAAAGGCATTTGATTGTGAAAGCTGGATAAATCTGTGGTCAATTTTAATAGAAATGGGCGCACCAATGCACCTGGTGACACTTATTAAAAACCAGTCTAATATAGCGACAGTACGACTAGATCAGAAGTTCTCAAACCAATTCATCAAGACCGAGAGAGGTGTTAGACAAGGATGCGTGTTGTCACCTGACTTATTTAACATTTATGGTAAACATGTCATGAGGATGGTTTTAGAAGGATGGGCCGGTGGAGTAACAGTAGCTGGTAGAAAAATCTCCAATTTAAGATTTGCTGATGACACTACACTTATAGCAGCAAATGAGCAAGAAATGTTTGATCTTCTGCGAAGAGTTGAGTATGAAAGCAATAAAGTTGGTCTGAAAATCAATAAAGCTAAGAAAAAAATAATGGTGGTCGACAGATTTGACACTATTCAATTGACTAACATCGTTGATTGATGTATTGGAGGGAAGCTATCTCATCTAACGAAAGAGAAAGAGACCTCTGCTATATTCGCCTAACAGATGGCAGGCCAAAAGCCACCTAGTGAGCAGATATGTAAATCTCTTAACTTCAGAGCGATACAGAATTCTGTACGACATTCTACTTGAATAAACATTTGCTTTCCTATAAATTTGGTAGCGTTGTCAGTTCTAAATCTTTTGGAAATATTTGGCATCGAAAATATTTATTAGTCCAAGCTGTATCGTCGCGTCCGTTAGGTTAATTATTCCTATTCGATTTGTTGCACAAACTTACTCAAATTGAGGTCCTTATAACAAATCCACAGGGTACCAGGCGGTACTGCGGTCGGAAAATTGTTTAAACAATTTTTTTAAACAAATTCACAAAAATAATTTTTTTACTTCGAACAAATTTTTCTTAGATTCTTTGGGTCATTCTCTAGCCCAGTACCTAAATGAACGGGAAATTCGGCGATACCGTGTAATTTTCAGGGGCAACTCCGAATTGCATGAAAATTTGGA
This sequence comes from Diabrotica virgifera virgifera, assembly GCF_917563875.1. Taxonomy (NCBI): domain Eukaryota; kingdom Metazoa; phylum Arthropoda; class Insecta; order Coleoptera; family Chrysomelidae; genus Diabrotica; species Diabrotica virgifera. Next base: position 186,165,169 of record NC_065443.1, on the reverse strand, counting down.
TTTAGGTTCTACTTACTCTCCACTTCAAAGTTGAAATTGTGCCGTCGGTTGCTTTTACTTGGGGGGTGACTCTCGGGGGTGAAAAAACTTACGTTCAATATAAGACCGAAAATGGATAAATTGACAGATTTTAAACAACTTTTGTTCTATAGAGTTTTTTACTTAAGTCAATACTTTTCGAGTTATTTTCCATTGAAAATGTTGATTTTGCGACAAAAAAACTAAGTTTTCAGACGGGTTTTCGCAAGTAACTAAAAAAATAAATATTTTATCGAAAAAAATATCCTTAGGAAAAGTGTAGCTTATAAGAAACCAAAAAAATGGTGTGTCAGTAAAGTCGATCAATCAAATAAAAACAAAGTTGTAGCTCATGAAAAATACGTTCTTATTCGTGTAATTCCAAATCGAATATTTCAAGGTGAAATCGCCGAAACATTAAGCATTTTTCGGGAAAAGCCCATTTAATAGTATATTAAGTATGCAGAACGGTAAGGGTTTTATGCCAATCGAAGACAATTGTTTGGAGGAGGAGCGGAGCGACGATTCCAATTATTGTCTGACATCGGTTACCCTTAACGTTCGACATGCTTATAACGGTTTTTGCACGATTGATACCATTATAAATTATAAAATTAAACATTTTCGTCATATTGACTAGTTTCATTCATTTTATCAAGATAGATACTTTGGTTGTTAGGTAGTAACTAGGATGCATAACAACAATGAAGAATTGAGTTTTTATTTAGTTGTCAATAATTTTAAGTACAATTTTGATTATTATAAATTAAAATATGAGCGAAAGTGAATCTGAAGAAATTGAACGGGCTTGGGAAGAAGGGTGTTCCGCAATTATTCCCGAAAAATCCAAAATCCGTTATCAAAATACCTACCAAAGTTTTAAAAAATGGTGCGAAGGCAAGAATTTAAGAATCGAAGAAAAGACTCTATTGGCATATTTCGTTCAAAGACATGTGCAGTTGAAAGCTCCTGGGCAGAATATTCAATGATTAAATCCACCGTTTTTCTTTATGATGGCATTGATATTTCCAAGTTTTCAACTTTGATCGCGTATTTGAAGAGAAAAAATGTTGTGCAATACTAGTAATACTACTAATGTATGCGATTCTGCAGGAGTTTCTGTTATAAGTGAAACCACAGCCCAAACAAGTGGGATTTCATTAAATAATTTAACAAATTGTACCATAAGTTTCAATATTAATAAATAATTCGTTAGTTTTCTTTATTCTTTCAAAAATAAATTAAAATTAAGAGATTTTTTAACTCGACGGTAAGTGAATTACTTACTGTCGAGTTGGAGTACTTACCGTCGAGTTGGATTACTTACCGTCGAGTTGCTAGTAAATGTCACCTACTGACGTAAAATCTGTCACGGTAAACAGTCAAAAATGATCAATCGTGCAAAAACTTTTTTAAAGTGTTTATAAAAAGATTTGTTTTAATTGTTAACAAAAGTTTTAGCATTAAAAATAAGCGAGTTACGCTCAAAATAAAGTTGTCCCTCTTTTTTTTTGTAAAAAATCATGAAAATCTCGGCGTGTTTAGCTTCCCAAATGAAATTAATCGCTACCGCTTTACAAACAATTTACTTACCTATCTATTTTTTATATGATCTGTCAGTCTCATCGGTTTAAAGTGTTTATTTTTGAAAGGGTTATAATTGAGAAAGCTTGAATGGGTCATTAATCACGAGTGTATGCAAATTTTGAACAGCCATATCTTAACCAATTTTTGACTTATGGAGAAACAAAATGAAACTAGCATGTTTGTAATAGCAAAACCTACATTTTTTTACTCTTAAAGATTTTTCTTATCACTAATACTTTTTAAGTTATTTTGAAAAAATGAAATTTTTCAAAAATTTTTAGAAAATTTTTTTTTTACTATAAAACCAAATGTTTTCAGAAATAAGCACTTCAAACCAATCAAACTTACAGATCATATAAACAATACACATACAGTTAAAATAGATGGTAAACCCAAACGATTAATTTCATTTAGGGTGCTAAATAGAGGGAGGTATTCACGATTTTTTTACCCAAAAAAGGGGCCAACTTTTTTTTTTTCAGTGTAACTCGTTTATTTTTGATGCTGTAAACTTTTGTAAAAAACAAATAATAAGCTTTTTTTCGATACTTTAAAAATGTTAATAAGGTTTTCCCGAAAAAACACTTCTTTCTTCGGTGATTTCGCGTTGAATTATTCGATTTGGAATTAGACGAATAAGAACGTATTTTTCATGAGCTACAACTTTGCTTCTACTCAATTTGTAGACTTTACTAGTACACAATTTTTTTCGTTTTTTTTATAGGCTACACTTTTGCTGAACATATTTTTTTCGATAAAATATTTACTTTTTGAGTTATTTGGGAAAAACGGTCTGAAAACGTAGTTTTTTTGTCGAAAAATCAACATTTTAAATCGCGAATAACTCGAAAAGTATTGACTTACGTAAAAAACTTTATAGAACAAAAGGTGCTTAAAATAAGTCAATTTATCCATTTCCGGTCTTATTTTAAACACGCGTTTTTCACCCCCCGAGAAGTGGTAAATGTCACCCCCCAAGTAAAAGCAACCAACGGCACAAATTCAACTTTGAAGTGGAGGGTAAGTAGAACCTAAATCCAAATTTTCATGCAATTCGGAGTTGCCCCTGAAAATTACACTCCAAAACGGTCATTTATTGGGCTACTCAGCAAAAAAGGTCTCTTGTTATTTTTCTCTAAAATTGATTGTTGTCGAATTATACGCGATTTAAAATTTTAAAAATGGTAAAATAACCATTTTCAAGGGTTAATAACTTGGTTAAAAGTAATCATTATGAAAGTCAGAAACTGACCAAATTAAAGATTAAAGTCCCCTCTACAAGATCCTGAAGAAATGTTTGTTATTACTTCATTACTAAGATGTTATTTTTAATTATTAACAATGAACTTTAAGCGTGTATTGAGGCGGCCGTCAATGTGAGTGCGAGTGAGATGCTCCATTGGACGGCTGGAATGGTGCATATCTTTCGCAATCACCATTCATCATCATCACACAGCCAAATTTGTCCACTGTCGGACATAGGCCTCCTCAAGACGTCTCCACCCTTCTCTGTCCTGGGCAGCTGCAATCCAGTTTGTCGCTATTCTCTTCCCATATAGCACACAACGTCCGATGTACGTCCATATAACGTACATTTAAAGTCCAAACGTCCATGGACCAAAACTGGACGTACTATGTACGTACATTACGGGACGTCCATTGGACATCCATTTGTGGTCCATGGATATTTTACACAAAACGCGACTATTATATTAAGTCCCAATACAAACTAAATGAGAATCTTCTTGACAACGTTGTCGCTCTTCGCGCTATCGGTCGTGAAAGGTAGTATTAGGCAGGTACTTTTAGGGGATTATCGCTGTTAATTGTTGTGGAATACTGAAGGAGGGTTTATTTATGATAATTTACAGAATGGTAAACCTGCTTGTAATATACAACAACGGTACTGACTCTAAAAATAGTTTGGAACAGAAACAGAACAGAGATTAAACCTCGTTTAATGTGCATGCTTCCTAAGGCCGATGCCACATTATGCGTTTTGACCGGATGCGTTTCCGACGCATCCGGTGAAAACGCATAGTGTGACAGATCGGTCCGGTTGCGTTGGAAGCGGATGCGTTTTGAGTCATCGGTACGCGCTTACTACCTGCACCAGACTAAACGCATAGTGTGACAGGTCGGTCCGGTTGCGTTGGAAACGGATGCGTTTTCACCGCTTCCGTTCAAAACGCATAATGTGGCATCGGCCTAAAGCGTCATTATCTGAATCTCGTCTTATGAAAATACATCCTGTGATATATTTGTGTTTTCTGTTTATCGTGCAAGTGCAGTCGTGCATTAATGAAGTTCCTAGTTCCTATAATAAAGTATATATTATAATGAAGTTATAGTAAAGAGAAATAAAAAAGGTCTTTTGTGTAATATTTTTAAGTATAAGTTTAGTATTATAAGGAACTATTTCCTATAAAGGCTTTTTGCTATGTATTCACAAAATTATGGATACTAGATTGCTTTCTGAAAAGTGCCCTACAAATGTCCATAAGACGTACATTGAATGTACATAAGGTGTACACTGAAAGCTCCAATACAACGTACAATGTACGTTTGTAGCGGACGTTCTATGGCCGTCCAATTTTGTGAACTCTGGACATTCGTTGGACGTCCATCGGATGTCCATTGTACCTTAGCGGGACGTCCATTGGATGTTCCAATGTACACATATGTACGTCCATTGGATGTCCATAAAACGTACTTGTGCTATCTGGTTTAATATAGTCGGTCCATCTGGTAGGTGGTCTTCCACGACTTCGTTTGTCCGCCCTTGGCCGCCACTCTAAGATCTTCCTTGTCCATCATTCAGAAAACAAAATGTTCACAAAACATAAGACTATAATACGATTCCAATGCATACTCATTATTGTACCTCGTTCTCCCTACAGAGTGTTTCAAACTTAACATAAGAAAAACATTTCTTTTCCTCCACTTGGTATAAGCGCAAAAAAGAAGTTTGAGTAAATATTTGCACAACTGTGTTAATACTAAAGAAATATCTAAAATAGTAAAAAAAATTAGCGGGATCCATAATCCGTTCACGAAAAAATCAACTATGAAAATAAGCATAAATTTTCTATATCCCTAACTTATGTACAATCCAGCCAAACCCGTTACAGAGCAATGTTTTATAACAAAGAAGAGAATGCACGTTCAACTTAGAAGAAACGATCTTCATAACGACATTTTTCAAGTTTTCAAGAACTACGTAGACCCAAAGAAGAAATACGCTATTTTGTTCGAAGACAATAAACTTTATGAATCCATGTGCAATATTCTACGTGGAACTTTCAAAAACTCCGCATTCGATCTTGTCAAATGCAACACATTCCTAGAAGACGTAAACAGCACCAAGGGCGGATCCAGGGAGGGGGCCAAGGGGGCCATGGCCCCCTCCGAGAATTTAAAAAAATATATAAATTTAAATATTTGCAGTTGAAATGTTTTTAGTTTTAAACACATATATATTTATAAAACACAGGATAGATATGTCTTCTGGACTAGAATTGACCAAAAGCAGTAACGGAAGCTTCAAGAATGACATACCTAGGATGTTTTGTAAATTAAAATGTTGATAATTTTACAGAGTGCCAATTTTTAGAACGACCTTGGCAGCCATTAAAATAGTATCAATTTCCACATTTTGTACACATACAGAATAAAAAAGAAAAGAAGCGTTACTTGGGTCATCAGCACTGAGAACAAAGAAGTTGGTTGGTACTTTCGCATAATCAAAAGGGATTGTTTTGCAAGTATTGCGTTTTATTTTTCTAATGAAAAATATGGTCACAATAAAGGGATGACAGCCCAAAGCCTTGTCACTAAACCTTTATCATCTTTTGGCAAGCTCACGGGAAAAGATGGAGGCATACAAACCCATGAAAAAACATCATACCACAAGGAGTTCGTTCAGGTTGGGCTGGATTTTCTACAAAGTTATCGCAACCTGCAAAAGTCATTAACCAGATAAACTCTCAGAGGTCTAAAGAGATACAAAAAAATTGAGAAAGACTACGATTAATAGTAGAGCCTATAGGGTTTTTAGGTCGACAAATTATTCCTCTAAGAGGTCATCGTGATAATGGTCTTCTGCTTCTGGACGAAGATTTTGGACCTAGCAACGAGGGGAATTGTTAAGGTTTAAAATCGCATCAGATCAGACTCTTAAACAACACCTATCCACAGCATCTTCCTGAGCAACATACAATTAGTAGCACCCTTCAAAATAAATTGATAACATGTGAAGAAATAATTGAACAAATAATGAATCAGGTTCAAAGTGCAAATTATTACTCTGTCATATTTGCCGAAACGACTGACGTATCCCACATGGAACAGCTTTCTCTAAATTTGAGATACATACACAATAACAACATTCGTGAAGACTTTGTCAAGTTCATTGACGCTTATGATAACATAAAAATAATTAGTGAAAATCAAGAAAGAGGGGGAAAAGAAGGCCTGACAGGAGAAGCATTGGAAAAAATAGTATTAAACTTATTGAAAGAATTGCATTGGATCCGAAGAAATGTGTAGGAATCGGTACTGACTTTAATAATACTTTATTAATGTTACGTTTTGAATGTCTTTATGGCCCTCAAAAGTGTGTGAAAAGTGTCACATAAAAAGTGTCAAATAAAACTCTCGCCATTGCAACAATAATTTTTAAAAATTACCACCAGACCCCTTGGTACTTCCCCCAAAAAAGGTCATGGCCCCTCCCGAAAATCGGTCCTGGATCCGCCCTTGAACAGCACAGAGAGGCAAAGAGAAATAATAGAAAACTACCACCAAGGAAAGACCAACCACAGAGGAATCAACAAAACCGAAGCCCAAATAAGAAAACGCTACTACTGGCCAACACTGAAGAAGGATATAGAAGAAGTTATCAATCTTTGTGACACTTGCCAAACTAATAAATACGACAGAAATCCAGTTAAGCCGAAATTTATGGTAACTCTAACTCCAACGAAACCATTCGAAATCATCCATATCCGCTGTGAGCACGTACGTAGAGGGGATATTTACAAATTCTCGAGCGCCAGTAGTGGCAAGTCTGTAAACGTTTACCGGAAATTTGACATAAATGTCAAAGTGATTAATGTAAAATTAAAATTAAAAACATTAATTATAAAAAATAATAGTTGGTCAAAGCTGTGGTATATATTTTTACCTTAAATATACTTACGTTTTAAATACTGAATTTAAGTTTTTTTAATGTTCCGTAATATGTAATTATAATTTAATCTAAAAATCTTAGCGCCATCTACACGATAATTGTGAAAGTATCCGAAGTAAGAAATTCATATTTTATCAATAGAACGTCAAAATGATTAGCAAAATCTTAAAAAAATCGATTACAATTTAATTAATTTTTTGCGTTATAAATGTTAAGCGATAACAATTAAATAATAAATTTAAAAATTACCGGTGAAAGATAATTCCAGTAATCCGCTAGGAGCGCCACCAGCGAAGCTCAGAGCGTATAGACACATTTCTAGCTGCCATGCCGGACCGAAATTTCTGACAATCATTGACGTATTTTGACAAGCATACCCAATAGAAAGATCAAACGCAATCAATGTGCTCAACGCCTTTATGCTTTTTATCACCCACCATGGACTTCCACATATGATAATCGCAGATAGTGGAACAGAATTCAAGAACGGCCTTATCCAGGAATTTGTCGATACACACAAAATTTCCATCCACTACACAACGCTAGATAACCTACAGTCAAATGGAATGATAGAACGCTTCCACTCCACCATATTAGAACATCTACGAATGCTTAGAGAAAAAAGGAAAAATCTCAATATAAAGGAACATATGTTATATGCTATTCTGGGATACAACAACTATCCATTCATCAACCAAACAAAAACCAATAGAAATTCTCAATGGTCATATAGATCTTCAAGATCCATTTGATATTGATATTAGCAGAACCTTAATACAGTTGAGTCCGCGAGTCTTTACACGTGCGTCATCATTTAAAGCATACGAAATAAGTCGGAAATTTATTTCACGCAATAACAACTGACAGAAAGTGGCTACTGTTCCGATTACGGGTTTTATTATAAAAATTGACGTTATCAAATATATGAAATGTCAAATATAAGTTTTGCTTCAAAATTTTTGTGCAGAACTACAGCTACATTTTAAGTAGCTTAATAAATTCTTTTATTATTATTGATTAATAAATAAATAAACAATTTTTAAAAAAATTCAATAACATATTTTTATTTTTGTTATTTTATTCACTTTGACGGAAATCTAAACACAATCATTTCTTTACTGTGTGAATGACGTTAATAGCTTTGTATTAGACTAAGAGCCGCTATAGGTGAAAATTCTTAATCATTTTAGGCACGACGGGACCCTATAACTTAAATAGTAGAACCTAAAAGAAAACGTTTGAACACTGTGCCGTCACTTTTCAGTGGCACATGCGTCTACAGTGGCGCATCAAACTTTCCACTTATGGACGGGATACATAAATTAAAAAATACCCTCCCTAATTACCAGAATTTAATTTTTTTCATTTTTTTAAGTTTTATGTGATTAAGACATAAGATTCATCGTAATTTTAACCCACCACCCCCTTCTCCCTTTTCCCACCATCAAAAACTTTATTTTTCGATTTTATTTTTTTTTTGGTGGGATGCAATCAATTTTAAAATTTCAAAAAATTTACACGCATAGTTAAGGGTTTTGTAAAACACGTCTATTTTTTATAGACCTGTAGGTTGAGTGTACATAACCTCAAAAAAATTTTAAAATTTTTTTTTTGAAAAAAAGTATATAACTTTTTTTTGGGGATAGCTACAGATCTAATTTTTTCTTAGTTTTGTGTATTTTATCAAACACTATATTTCTACTTTTTTTCAGATTTTTCTGTAACGTTGGTCACCTTCAAAAATCCAAAAAACTTTAAGGGAGTTTTTTAAGGGGGTTTTGGGGGGTTTGAACGTGTTTTTCTGATTTTTAAATATTCTAAAGAACTCAGTTACTTCAAGTTACATATAACCTTTAAAAACAAAATTGATCTGATATATTATGAAGTCTATAAAATAGGGAAAATCCCCCAAAACCCCCAAAACCCCCCAAAAAACAGTTTTTCGGATTTTTGAAGATGGGGAGACTTACGGAAAAATCTGAAAAAAATTTAAAATATAGTGTTTGATAAAACACACAAGATTAAGAAAAAATTAGACCGGCAGCTATTCCTCAAAAAAAGTTATACGCTTTTTTGAAAAAAAAAATTTCTTTTAATTTTTTGAGGTTATGTACACTCTACCTATGGGTCTATAAAAAATAGGCATGTTTTATAAAAGCCTTAACTATGCGTGTGAATTTTTTGAAATTTTAAAATTGATTGCATCCCACCAAAAAAAAATAAAAAGGAAAAATGAAGTTTTTGATGGTGGGGGCAAGGGGAAGGGGGTGGTGGGTTAAAATCACGATGAATCCTATGTGTTAATCACATAGAACTTAAAAAAATAAAAAAATTTAATTCTGTTAGTAAGTTCTGTTAACTTTTAATTTATTTATCCCGTCCATAAGTGGAAAGTTTGATGCGCCACTGTCGACGCATGTGCCATTGAAAAGTGACAGCACAGTGTTCAAACGTTTTCTTTTAGGTTCTACTATTCTGCCCTCCTAAGGAAAACCACCGCATCTACAATATTTATAAAAATGAGTAAATGGACTTCAAAGAATCTGCAACTTTTAAAAGGTGCTAAAATTGTTACAACAATGAGGTTAGAAACGATTTTACTTTATATCAATAAGTCTGTAAATAAACTGTGTTTAAAAAAAAGCAGCAGTAATTTATCCTAATTTTATGCCTACTATGGCAGATACTGGGAAAAAATTTGTAAGTAATATTAGGAATTGCTAAGTAAAACTACAGCATCTACGGATGTTATGTATATGCGATGTTTTTTCTTAGCATAATGTTACATAAAATATAGTTAAACAACAAAATGAGTTTTTGAATAATTTATTAAATCTACATATTTAATAAAAAAAAACACATTTATTATACCGATTAAACCCTAACAAACAAAATTTAAAACAAAATAAAAAAATTTAAAATTAAATATACAAAGAAATTATTCTATTAATTCTTATCTTACTCAAGGTTTTGTCAAAATTGTAATCTATTTGAAGGCATTATGATTTTTAGATTTTTAATAAGGGTTTCTCTTTTATTTTTTGATACTCCACCAGGAGATGTAAATGCCTGAGGACTGGGAAGTTTTTTATTTAAAACTTTATTTTGAAGAAAAGTTATTTCAAACATACTATCGGATTTATTTGTTAACTTGTACTTTTTAGAGAAAATAATCCCCTGTTGGCAACAATTTGTTATTTTCGCCAAGTAAGTACGTTTTTCTATTTTTTTAATTTTTGTTTGTGACGCGAAATTTTCCCACTTAAAAAAATCTGTATACTGCATTCTTTTTATTGTAACCTTTTTTAAACTTGCCTTTGAAACAGCTGTCACAAAATCATTAAAATCGTAGGTTTTTTTTCTTTTTTTAAACAGTTCCACCTGATGGTGGAAACTATCGGCGGACATGAAGGTGTGTCCTGGTTCGAAATACTTAATACAAATATCTTGAGCAACTATACTGTCAGAATTTACAATATGTATATACAAGGAAATGTAATTGTAGGTGAATTAAATTATTATGTTGTTTTACAAATTCAATGAATATGATTAAAACATCTTAAATTGTTTTAACTTATGTACCTACAAAAAAACTTTTTAAGCAAATTAACAAAAAAAGTATTTAAGCAATTTTTTTTAATCTAGACTACTTACTCTACTTGATTTTCAACATTAAAAATTTTACGTTGTTTCTTAAGACACAAACTAACACAATCGCACCATACACAAGTTGAAAAGAAAGTAAATAAATTGATAAACCGCGCCAATTACGTAGCAAAAACACCGCAATTGGGTATTGCTTAGAATAAACACAGTAACTGCAGGCTCCGACAAGTATATGCGGGGTTTTACCTAAGTAATGTTGTAGTTGCGGGGTTTTTCTTTAGTTCCACGCATGTTTTTGTAGATGCTAGGTTTAGTATTTCTTTCAGAATATATAGTTGGGGTTGTAAATACTGTACTTTTTTTAAATAATTATGTAATATAAACCCTCTAGATCAAATTTTCGCTCCTAACTCAATTTTCATAATTTTTGCATATCCGGTGTTTTTCCTAAGGACGGCAGTATTTAAGTTATAGGGTCCCATCGTGCCTAAAATGATTAAGAAATTTCACCTATAGCGGCTCTTAGTCTATATGTTTTAAATATTAATTGCCAAAATATAATTATTTACCTTAAAATTGCAAAGCCCAATATAAAATTAGTTGTGAAAACAACTGTTTGTGTAATATAAAGAAACTTCAAAACGCAAAAATTCGACAAAAACCGCAAAAAATTCAACTGACTGACAGCCACAAAAGTAAACAAAGCAGAAACGTCAAACAAATTGTGCTTAAAATACAATGAACTGTCAACACTGATGGAATGGCCCCGTCCCATTCCAACAGTGAAGCGAGATAGGCGCCAACATACAAGAGAGAGGTTCTAGCACTTCTAGAGAGACATGAGAGAGACAGAGAATTTTCAGGTAAAATTTTGTTACAACTACAACGTACCTGACTGGCACTGTCCGATTATCTTCCCTCCTTTACCTGATTATCTTCTATCTCATCCTGGCGCCATTAACTTCGTTTTATGGCGATTCCATCAGTGTTGGCAGTTCGTTGTTAAAATATGAAAACACACTGAATCGTCTTTTTTTGTACCTATCTCTTTTCAATGCAGTGAGTCTAGATGGTTCACAAAAATAACATGTGTTTTTACTTAATTACAAACGGCAGCTAGTTTGTCATGAGTTTCATGCGTGGAAGAGAATAATGCTAGATAAGAAGTATGTGTTTTATCTCGCCAGGTATTAATGACGCACGGGTAAAGACTCGCGGACTCAACTGTAAATAACTATATACACAGAGGTATATAAGTTAAGTTTTTGTGAAAGTGGTACATACAAGTGAAAACGCAGTAAGTAATACATATACTTTTCACGTAATTATTTGAAACAATAAATATTTTTATTGTATTATAATACAGAGTGAGTCTGTAATTTGGAATAAATTCAATATCTTAAATACTAATGGTTTCTTTGAAAAATGCTCAGACCCATCGATTAGTATTTCAAATTGTCCTTTTTGACATTCAATAATAATGTATACAGGTTGTCCCAATTTAGAGATATGACGTCATGGTTGATTTTCTTAAATGGCAACACTGTCATTTTGATAGCTATTTTGATAGGGTGTGTAAAGTTATACATAACTGCAAAATATCAAATTTTTATTCTCTACATTTACAAGATAAATAATAAAAAATAACAAAGTTATGTCTGTAATTTGGAATAAATTCAATAATACAAATACTAATTGTATTCTTGAAAAATGCTCAGACCCGTCGATTAGTATTTCAAATTGTCATATTTGACATACAATAATAATGTATACTGGGAGTACCAATTTAGAGATATGACGTCATCGTTGATTTTCTTAAATTGCAACACTGTCATTTTGATAGCTAGTTTAATAGGTTGTGTAAAGTTATACCTACATAACTGCAAAATTTCAAATTTTTATTCCCTACCATTTACAAGATAATAAAAATAACAAAATTATGAAAACCAAGTAATCGAATAATAATTGAATTTAATTATTTCAATTAAGCAAATGATCATAATGTTACATTACATTAATGTTAATGTTACATAATGTAACATTATGAGGATTTGCTTAATTGAAATAATTAAATAATTAAATTATTATTTGATTACTTGTTTTTCATAACTTTTGTTATTTTTTATTATCTTGTAAATGGTAAGGAATAAAAATTTGAAATTTTGCTGTTATGTATAACTTTAGACACCCTATTAAAATAGCTATCAAAATGAGAGTATTGTCATTTAAGAAAATCAATGATGACGTCATATCTCTAAATTGGGACACCCTGTTTACAATATTATTGTATGTCAAAAATGACAATTTGAAATACTAATCGACGCGTCTGAGCATTTTTGGAAAAAAATCAATTGATATTTGAATTATTGAATTTATTCCAAATTACAGACATAACTTTGTTATTTTTATTATCTTGTAAATGGTAGAAAATAAAAATTTTATATTTTTAGCAGTTATGTATAACTTTTCACACCCTATCAAAATAGCTATCAAAATGACAGTGTTGCCATTTAAGAAAATCAACGATGACGTCATATCTCTAAATTGGGACACACTGTATACATTATTATTGTATGTCAAAGAGGACAATTTGAAATACTAATCGATGGGTATGAGCATTTTTCAAAAAAACAATTAGTATTTGAGATATTGAATTTATTCCAAATTACAGACTCTCTCTGTATACAATTGTATATACTAGTAACATTTTAACACATTTTCAATTTTATTGCGGTTTATACTGGCAAAAACTGGAGTCGGTTACCAATAGGAGGACACAGCCGCACTCACTCTTGCGGGTGATATAGTCCAGAAAGCCACTGCGCATCCGCTAGGAAAAATATTCTAATTCGGATTCTTTGCACAATCTTACTCAAAAAGGACTCCTTTTAACAAATTTGCATGTTGCCAGGACCAAAAAGTGGTCAAAAATTTTTTAAACGTTTTTTTTGTTTTTTTCCTAAAATTATTTTTTTTGCACGGAAAAAAGTTTTTTTTAGATTTTTTGGATCATTCCAAAGAGAAAAGGTCTTTAGTGACTTTTCTCTAAAAATGGTTGTTTTTCACATATAAGCGATTAAAAATTGAAAAATTGCGAAATCGGCCATTTTTAACCCTCAAAAACTATGTGAAAAGCTGAAAATTTGAATGTTGCCAAGGTAGGTAGATATTCTTTAAACATCGATTGATGAAATCCCGAAGAGTTTTTTGCAATACAATATTTAAAACTTCTTTGTTTTTTAATTGCTAATCAAGCGTGCACGACACTATTTTCCACCGACAGTATGGTGCAAATGAAAGGAATAAATTCCTTATTTCGTAAACCGGTGACTTTAAGGAAAAATCCCGAAATAGGTCGATTTTTATTTTTAAGTTATGATATTGTGGCATATATGGTATACTAGTGACGTCATCCATCTGGACGTGATGACGTAATCGATGATTTTTTTAAATGAGAATAGGGGTCGTGTGCTAGCTCAGTTGAAAGGTTCTTCAATTCTCTATTCAGTAATATAAACATTTACAAAATTATTTATACAGGGTGTCCAAAAATTTTTTATTAAATTAAATTATTTGACAAAAAAAGAAGTAGAAGGACACCCTGTATAAGAAATTATGTAAATGTTTACATTACTTGATAGAGAATTGAAGAACCTTTCAAACGAGCTACCACACGACCCCTATTCTCATTTAAAAAAATCATCGATTACGTTATCACGCCCAGACGGATGACGTCACTAGTATACTGACGATATTGTATACGCCACAATATCATAACTTAAAAATAAAAATCGACCTGTTTCGGGATTTTTCCTTAAAGTCGCCGATTTTCGAAATAACGAATTTATTCCTTTCATTTGCACCATACTGTCGGTGGAAAATAGTGTCGCGCACGCTTGATTCGCAATTAAAAAACAAAGGAGTTTTGAATATTGTATTGCAAAAAACTCTTCGGGACTTCATCAATAGATGTTTAAAGAATATCTACCTACCTTGGCAACATTCAAATTTTCAGCTTTTCACATAGTTTTTGTAAGTTAAAAATGGCCGATTTCGCAATTTTTCAATTTTTAATCGCTTATATGTCAAAAACTATCATTTTTAGAGAAAAGTCACTAAAGACCTTTTCTCTTTGGAATGATCCAAAAAATTAAAAAAAACTTTTTTCCGTGCAAAAAAATAATTTTAGGAAAAAAACAAAAAAAAAAACGTTTAAAAAATTTTTGACCACTTTTTGGTCCTGGCAACATGCAAATTTGTTAAAAGGAGTCCTTTTTGAGTAAGATTGTGCAAAGAATCCGAATTAGAATATTTTTCCTAGCGGATGCGCAGTGGCTTTCTGGACAAATACCTGTTCTTCTAAAGTGATCACCGAAGCAAGCATGGATCAACAATCTCAACACAACATAAATTCACCGAAAAGCTACTCAGCAGTGACAAATCAATTCAAATTTCCTTAAAAAGAGTTCCACTAGTTTTTGGTGCAATCTAAAATACTCCACTTCATGACTACCTAATCCCTCTTGGTAACATTATTCAACCTAAAAGTATCATTTTCGACTCCCGCCTTTCCAACAACCGAGTTTGCATGTACCTTGCAAATAAAAATATCCTAGATGAGTTTTTAGATAACAATGGCCAAACTAATATCCGAGGAGAACTTTTAAAGGCTAGACGACTTATAACACCTGCCGAACGAATTGTCATGTCAAATGTATTCCCGACCATTCCACACCATGTTCTTGAAAAATCTTCCCGAGTGCAGCCATATCCTAAGCTTTCGACGGCAAGTATATGTTAGCCCTCACAATTGAACCATTCCAAGCGCCATAACAATAACATTCGAAAACACAAACTACACACTATTCTTTTCTCAAGATAGAAATGTCTGCTTCAAATTCAAAAAACCAGGACACATGACAGCAGCCTGCACCGAACCTACAAATATATCTGCGACACAACAAACTCCACTAAGCTCTTTAACTTCAAATGCTACAACTGTAACTGATTTGGCTGCACAAACAGCAACATCATCGATTCCTACGCAAACCCCTAAACAGTACGACTAACCAACCTGAAACGTCCCAATCTAATCAAGTTCCAACCACATCATCACACCAAAGTACCTTTTCAGAACATACTGAGTCAAAATTACCAAACGTAAATACAGAAGTAACCGAAAACAAGACTCATTTAAAACGCTCTATAAATGAAGTCGCCTCTCCAGAAACCGACAATGCACTTCACGAAAACCCATTTGCAGTACCAAAATCTGCAGGAACTCAAAAGAAGCCAAAGACATCTAAACCTGAAGAAACTTATTCGAATTTACCCATTTTCTCCATGATACATCCTGCCAAAACCTTCACCGATAATCACGAACCACCATTTCCGCTGAACAGTGATCAATAAGTCCTCCTCCTAGAAAACATAGTTGGCTTATCGAACCCCATAATCTCAATCAGTGACTCCACTTCTGATTTGAGAGGTCTCAGTGACATGTTAAAGGAAATCCGTTCCTACTTAAAAGAAAAATCAATAAAAACAAGGCTGACTAACTTGAATAAAAAAATACTTTCTCATCTTGGAGAGGTGGGCTCCGGATTGGAAAGTGATGTATCACAGTCATCATAGATCGGCAGCTTGCTTCTATCCACTGTTATATTCTTTTTTTACATTCAACTCAATAATACACTGGAATATTGATGGATTTTTCCATCGCTTAGCTATGATACAGATTATCATTGCCGAAAACTGTCCAGACATAATCTGTCTACAAGAGACCAATTTAAAACCCCAACATAAATACAGTCCCAAACACTGCACATGCTTCCGTAAGGTGTAAGATGGTAAGGTACTTTTTAATCATGCTAGTGGTGGTGTTATTACATTAGTAAAAAATTCCCTCGACACAGATTTATTTCCCGTAGTAAGCAATAGTCCTGTCGCCAGGGGGGGGGGGGGGTACAACGGCCTCCTTTATTCAGATGGACTTACCCAAGTTTTTTTATGTAGTTTGACTTGTAGAACACGATTTTTTTGGGTAACAGTTGATCCGGAAGTCGATTAGATTGTTATAAACAAAGAACACTTGAGAAATTAAATAACAGCGATTTCTCGCAAATCAAAACATTTTTTTTGTATTTTTTGGATCATTCTAAGCAAAAAATGTTCTTGCAAGTTTTTTCGTAGGATGCATAGTTTTCGAAATAAATGCGGTTGAACTTTCAAAAAATTGAAAAATTTAAATTTTTTAACCCAAATAACTTTTGATTAAAAAATAAAATAGCAATTCTGCGTACCGCATTTGAAAGTTCAAGTAAAATTTTATCGGTTTTAATTATTTGCATTGCTAAAATTTTATTTTTTTATTGTTAAACAAAGCTATAAACACATAGTGTTTCCCGTGCCAAATACATGCGTTTTAACGCATTCTACGTAGAAATAGCCTCGCTTGTACTTGTACCCACTCTACATACTCGTTCGATTTTAAATGGGAGATCATTGAAAACATCACTCAAGCTCTATGTGTTTATAGCTTTCTTTAACAATAAAAAAATAAATTTTTAGCAATGCAAATAATCAAAACCGATATAATTTGACTTGAACTTTCAAATGCGGTAAGCAGCATTGCTATTTTATTTTTAATCAAAAGTTATTCGGGTTCGAAAATTGCAATTTTTCGATTTTTTGAAAGTTCAACCGCGTTTATCTCGAAAACTATGCATCCTACGAAAAAACTTGTAAGAACATTTTTTGCTTATAATGACCCAAAAAATACAAATTGTTTTGTTTTGCGAGAAATCGCTGTTGTGTAATTCCTCAAGTTCTTTGTTTATAACAATCTTATCGACATCCGGATCAACTGTTACCCAAAAAACTCGTGTTCTACGTCAAAATACATAAAAAACTTAGTTAAGTCCATCTGAATAAAGGAGGCCGTTGTACCCCCCTGGCGACAGGACTACAATTTAGAAGCGATAGTAATCAAAATTGAATCCTCCATGTCCTTTTACATATGTAATATCTACATTCCTCCCAACTCACAGGTAAATTACACAGACTTGCTACACCTTATAGACCAAATTCCAAAACCACGTATAGTGGTAGGTGATTTTAATGGACACAATATAATATGGGGTCTTCTAACACAAGTTCGATGGGAAGAATAATAGAAAACTTATTACATAACCTGAATTTAAATTGTCTTAATGATGGAACGCCTAGTAGGTTTAACTCAGCATCGGGAGAATCATCAGCAATTGGCTTAAGTCTCTGTGATCCAATTTTAACTCCATCCTTATCCTGGGAAATGCTGTCGTTCACCTATGGCAGCGACCATGGGCCCATACAAATCTGCAAATACAAGACACATTTGTACCAAAATGGAAAACCGAGAAGGCTGATTGGGTGAGTTTCTCAAGATATATTGATAATTCCATAGAAAGCTGTGAAATTAACTACTGTGATATCGATAGAACAATCACCGATTTTAATGAAATATTAAAAAGTGCCGAACTTTACATTCCAAAAACAAAAAAAAAAATATACAATCATCCAGTATCATGGTGGAATAAAGATTGTGAAGGGACAATACGACAAAGTAAAAAAGTTCTAAATAGGTTTAAACGGCACAAATCCCAAGAAAACAAAATTGTATTCAAGCGCCTAAAAGCCAGAGTCCAATTAATCATAAAAAAATAAAAAAAGCCTCATGGTCAAAATACGTCTCTGAAATAAACAGTTCTACTCCAATGAGTGAAGTTTGGAAAAGAGTAAAGAAGATCTTCGGTTTAAAGTAGTATTCCTCATCAATTAACACTCTTAAAATTAATAATACTATAGTTTCTACTCCACAAGACATTACTGAAACTCTTGCTTCGACCTTTGAACAACATTCCTCTAGCGAAAACTACAACACTAACTTTAGAACGCACTATCTTGTCTCTAGAAGAATCCTACGAAAACTCTCTATCTAAACCTCTTACTATCATGGAATTAAATAGCTCCTTACAGGACATGAAAAACTTAAGTCCAGGACTTAACAATATCCCTGTTCTCTTCCTTAAACAACTGTCAATTTTGGCAAAACAACATCTCCTGCAAATTTTCAATCAAATTTGGCAACATCGGCAATTTCCGTCTATAATATGGTCAAAAGCTACAATTCTACCGTTTTTAAAATCCAGAAAACCACGACTTGACCCAGAATCATACAGGCCCATCTCTCTAACATGTGCCATGGCTCAATTAATGGAAAAAATAGTCAACGCCCGGCTTATGTGGACACTGGAAAACACTCATTTTTTTCTTACCAGAGCAAAATGGCTGCAGACGTAACCGGTCAGCAAACGACAATATTATAGACCTGCAAAGTGATGCCCAAGAAGCATTAGCAATGAATCAAATGTGCATAGCTATTTTCTTCGATCTAAAGAAAGCCTTCAATACGTGTTGGAGATAAAGCATCATTGAAAAATTGCACGCATCCAATATTCGAGGACACTGCTATTCCTAGTTGCTATTAACAACATATTAAATAAATTACCTAAACCTCTCAAAGCTCGCCTCTATGCAGACGCCTCTATGCTATTCCTAGTTGCTATTAACAACATATTAAATAAATTACCTAAACCTCTCAAAGCTCGCCTCTATGCCTCTATGCAGTGGTGTACATTAAAGGAGCACAAAAAGACTCTTTGTGCAGAATAGTACAGTCATTTTTAACCCAGCTAGAAGAATGGACAGCTAGTACAGGATTCTAATTCTTCGTTACAAAGACAACTGGGATGCTGTTTTCGAAAAAATCACCCGTTGCTCCAGTCCTTTATCTTCACAACAGCATCATTCCCTTCGAAAACTCCGTGAAATTCCTCGGTATGTGGTTGGATCAAAAGCTTTCCAAGAAAAAGCACATACAACACTTTGCGCCAACATGCAACAAAATACTCAATTTGCTTAAAACCGTATCAAATCGTTTCTGACTTTTCTACACTGCTGCTTCCGTACAAAACACTAATTAGATCCAAAATCAATTACGGTTCAATTGCGGTTCAATTGTTTATGCCTCCGCAACTAAGACTACCCTAAAACCACTAGATACAATCCACAGTGCCGTACTTCGGATCGTTCTCGGAGCTTTTCTTATCTCACCCATAGAAAGTGTAACGTTGTCGTTGCGTTTGTTGCTCCAGGTAACAAAAATTCAGCCGAAAATAGAAGGTTCGCTTACTAAGACATTTATTTAGAATGAAAATATACAAATGATAAGATAATTAGCCTTAATTACTACTCGTTAATTTCGTTAATAAAATATATTTCTAACCTACGTATCGAACCTTAGATTCGGGCCGATGTGACGATATCTGGTACATGAATGAATAATACCGACGATCGCGTGGATTAGGAATTATATTTTATTAATATGAAATGGACATACCTATAAGGAGCGGAAATCTCGCTCAGCTCCTCAGCGGAAAAGATATGTAGGGAAATACGATCACCGCCCGTATGAGGATAGGTAAAAGGAAAAACCGTCGGATTCGTTCAGCACATCAAAACGACTGCGGAAAATGGTTGGGATAACTCACCTCTTATACCTCGTTGTTGTTTATTATTCTTCGATCAACGCTCCAAGAATAATAATCAACTAGGCTTTTCGTTCCGACTTTTATATCGTCCGAGACGGTACAAAAACACGTTTTACTTAATTCATTGGCGTACTCTAGACGATAAAATTATATTATCGTCACACCCCCATCTCCTAAAAAAAATTGTGCAAGAAAATTTTAGCTATATACCTAAGTACAACTTATAACTATAACAAAAGAGAAAAAAAAACGTCTTTCTGAAAATTAAACTCACGAATATTCTTCAATGCACTGCACTAACGTTTGTATCGTTTCCTGGTGTTGTTTCCATATTGTTCTGGTGTTCCGTCCTGGAGTGGGCCGCGGCGTTCTTACAGCGCTGTCCGGTGGCGGGCTCAACACTGCTGAGGGCTGAGACCCCGTTGATGGCTTCCACTTTGATATTTCGTTTTATAACGGGTGTGATGAGTGTGAGTGTGGGGTTGGGGTTAAGGGTGTGAATGGAATCATGTACTATCATCGTGAGCTGGTTTCATATCTTTAATGTGAACTTTGTTATGCTTCTTTTCATGAGCATTTTTCAGTGCGTCACAAATGATAGAAAAAAAGGTAAGTCCGTGATAATATACATTTTAGTGACATGACATTTTAGTTAAATCTGACAGTTGTCAAATTTTATTTGCAATTTGGCATAAAAACAAATCAATTGTATTTATTGCATTTATAAAATGGTATTTTCTTTGATTTGTATAGTCTTTTAAATTGTTCAGATTATATTCGTAGATATATTATATAACTCGCAAATTATTTTCGATTATGGCGCCATCTATTGACAACTAGAATAAATGTTATAAATATCACCGACGAAATGTAATCACCGACGTGCGTTTTTTTCTGTCACATGCAATTTAATGCGTTAGAAAGAAATCGAAAAACTGTGACGCACTGAAAGATCCTCATGAGAAAAAGCATAATTGTTTTCCCGTTGCGTCCTTTAACTGAAAAATTATTTTGGATAGTACCTTGTGAATAGTATATGGACCAGAGAATTTGGGAGCTAGAATGTTGTAATCTTTTTTCATGACTTTGTCTCCGATTTTCGGTGTCCACTCTCTGCGGCGTAGATTATAGTAGTGGCTTTGTGATGTAAACGCTTTGGCCAAATTGATTCTTACCAATTCAAAAGTTTCTCTTAATTTATTCCATTTGTACGTTAGTGGAATTGGGTCGGGCGGATTAGGCGCTTCTATAATTTTACTGGGCATGTCTAGTTTTGTTTAGTGTTTGCCTCATTATATGTTTTGGTGTTTTAGTCTTCAACATCCGTTCAATATCGCCCATCCAGTGCAGACGTCTGATCTTTATGGATGTTATGACGTCTGGTTCGTTGTATGCTGCGTATAGTTCAAAATTAGATCTTCTGCGCCATTCGTGATTTTCTTTCACCCCCTTATATATTATGAGTCTAGGATTTTTCGTTCAAACGTACCTAATAGGTTCTCATCGCTCTTCGACAGTGTCCATGTCTCTAATCAATATAATATAAGGACCGGTTTTATCAGGGTTTTGTATATTTTGCATTTGGTTTTTCTTGTGATATTGTTAGACCTTAGGTGTTTAATTTGTCCATTATATGTTTTATTAGCAATATGTATTTTCTCTTAACTTCTTCACTGACATTGTTATTTACGGTAACTAGAACTAGCGCACCTAGATATGTAAAACTTTTAACGCTTTCGATATTATTGTCTCCTATTGTCAGATTCTGTAGGTTTCTTTGGCCTGTCGATTTGCTGGCCTTTATGTACCTATTTGGTTTTTATTTCATTAATGTTTAGGCCACTGTTTTGTGCCGCTCTGTCTATCGCATTAAATGCTTCTATCATCCCTCTTTCGCTTCTAGCTATGATATCAGCATCATTTGCAAATGCCAATATTTGTACACTTTTTGTTACTATTGTTCCTCTGGTGTTAACTTTTGACTCTCTAATTATTTTCTCTAATGTGATATTGAAGAGAATACAGGATAGGGCCTATCGTAGGCACGTTCTAACATGGATTGTATCTGTTAATGCGTTTTGAATTCGAATTTGGATTTGTACTTTAAGTGATTCTTTTACTATATCAATGAGTTGAGTTGGAAGATTAAACTCTTTCAGGGCGTGGATCAGATATTCTGGATGGATGCTATCATAGGCACTCACAAAATCAATGAAGAGATGATGTGTGTCTATATTAAATTCACATTCCTTTTCCAAGATTTGCCTCAAGGCTCAAGACGAAGATTTGATCTATTATGGACTTCTGCCTAAAGAAACCACATTGATATCCCCCAACTATTTGTTCCGCATATGGTGTCAATCGCTCATACACAATATTGTCAGTAGCGTTATTGCCCGGTAGTTTTTACATTGAAACTGATCTCCTTTTTTATGTAGTGGAATAATTAGCCGGTATGCCAGTCTTGTGTCAGTGGTTTATTATTCCATATTTATGTTCACTATTAGTTTGTATATCGCTTTTAATCGGGAGTATCCGTCTCCTTTTATTAATTCTCCGCTAATATTGTCTAATCTAGGTGATTTGTTGTTTTTCACTCTGGTAACTGCTTCTTGCATTTCAGCTATTGAAGGGGGTTGTTTCTCTGGTATCCGTTTGATACAGTATAATTCCATCATAATATAGTGAATCTCCGTTTTTTTAACTTTTCTGTGAAGAAGTCTGTTATTATTTCAGTTATTTGCAGTAAATCTGCAAGTAAATATGTTCATTTTTCAACAAAAAAAAAACACGTTTTTAGACGGTTCTTTGCAAATGACTAAAAAAGTAAGTATTTTATCGAAAAAACATTCTTATCAAAAATATAAGTGTAGCTTATGAATAAGTGAAAAAAATGGTGTATGTATGAATTCTAGAGAGCAAGTCCAGCCTTGCTGTCTCGAACTACGGTGGAGAGTGATCATTCTCAAAACTAAAGTTAATTAAAAATCGCCTTCGGTCTATGATGGGCCAAGAGCGTTTCATCTCTCTATAATGAGCTTTAAACACGATGTCTTAAAGGAACTAAATAGATATGTCAGACATAATTAAGGAATTTTCAATTCAAAAATCTAAAATTACCCAGACTTTAACTATACATTTTACAATATTGATTTTTAATATTTTACGGTAACAAGTTACACCTCTTATCTTGTATTTTATATTATTTAAAAATATATTTATAAATGCTGATTAACATTTTTTTTTATTTTTAAAAGGGAAAACTCTATACTTGGCTGTATACCATAGTTATAACAACAATTTTTTAATGGTAGAAGGTAGGGTCCAACACTAATTCTGCCCAGGGGCCCCCACACGAATTCTACCCAGGGGCCCGCACTGCCTTAAATCCGGCTCTGATTACTACTCGTTAATTTCGTTAATAAAATATATTTATAACCTACGTATCGAACCTTAGATTCGGGTCGATGTGACGATATCTGGTACATGAATGAATACTACCAACGATCGCGTGGATTAGGAATTACATTTTATTAATATGAAACGGACATATAAGGAGTGGAAATCTCGCTCAGCTCGCCAGCAGAAAAGACATGTAGGGAAATACAATCACCGCTCGTGTAAGGACAGGTAAAAGGAAAAACCGTCGGATTCGTCCAGCACACCAAAACGACGGCGGGAAATGGTTGGGATAACTCACCTCTTATACCTCGTTGTTGTTTATTATTCTTCGATGAACGCTCCAAGAATAATAATCAACTAGGCTTTTCGTTCCGACTTTTATATCGTCCGAGACGGTACAAAAACACGTTTTATTTAATTCATTTGCGTACTCTAGATGATAAAATTATATTATCGTCACAAAAGCTTATATTTCGAAACTGGAGAGCCATCATTGCAGTATAGGCGGACAATTCTAACTCTCTCACATGATTCTTCCGTAGCTGCCAATAAGGATCATCCACTATTTGAAAATACTTTTTCCAAAAATATTCACGACATTTTCTCTAATAGACCTTGTACTGGAAAACCTTATTACATGCGAATAAGATCAATTTTAAATGAACTCAATGCAACAATTCCAGACGTGTTTCACTATAACATCCAACATCCAACTCCATGGTTAATAGACATCCCAAATTGCAACACCTCTTTACTAGAGTTCTCCAAAAAATACACCAACAGCTTACTTATAAAAAACAAACTGAACGAGATTCTTGAACGACACTATCTAAACAGCACAAACATCTTCACCGATGCCTCTAAATACAGTGAAGGTATTGGTTGTGCATTTGTAACTCCAACGTCTACTTTCCAATTTAAACTACCGCCTAGTTCAAGCGTTTTCACCGCTGAACTATTTGCTCTGCATCGCGCCCTAAAACATGCAAACCTGTCAAATATTTCAAAACCTCACTCACCGACTCGCTCAGCTCTCTTCTCGCAATGCAGCGTCTGTATCCTGAAAGTGAGAAACTAATAAAAACGCAACTACAAATTACCCAAGAGAACAAAACAACTCCGAAATTTATATGGATCTCATCACATATAGGAATTATCGGCAATGAAGAGGCAAACAGAAGTTCTCGTAATGCAGCAACAAGTGCGAAATCTGAATTAGTGCATGAGTGTGTATGTAAAGATCCCAAAATGTTTTTTTTAACCTTTAACTACACGCGCTGGCGTAATTTGTACGTCAGATATAAGAATTCTACTGCAAATATATTTAAAAATTTAATTTTTGACCTTGTTTATCTCTCTAACCTATCACTGGAATGTGCTTTACAATTTGGCTTTAGTTTCGTTATAATCGGCGTTCTGGGAAGATCGTAATTTACAGTTTATTATTTGTCGTTTCCGGTGGTGGACAATACACGCCACGATTATATTAATATAAGTAGTAATATAAGTACATATTTCAACTGTTTTTTAGTCATTATGGCACAAAATATATTTTTCTTTATAAACAATACTTTTTCTCCTGTAAAAAATAACATTTCAAAAAAATTTTTATTAGTAATTTTATTTATCATGGAGTGCAGTTATTCCATGATTCCAGTTATAAATCCCAATTGGCTTACTGAGAAGGAACTCCAAGTATTCACTGATGCCGAATAAGGTTTTTAACAAACAACTAAGTGTATTTAAAAAAAAAGCAAATCCACTGTTTTTAAGTGTATTTTCTTGTGGCGTATAAAGTACGCCAAGCATGTAGTTATGTTATAACTTGATGCGCGGGTAGTTAAAGGTTAAACAAAAAGTGATCGGTCAGTGGCAACGCGAATGGTTTCTGTCGCAATCTAAACTAAAATCGGTAAAACCGGATACACGACAATGGAAAATAAGTGCTAGTTCACGGTTTATTCAAACGGTTCGAACGCGCCTACGTAGGTATAGGATACACCAAGATTACACACTCATATTTACTTTCGGCCAGTGAACGTCCCATGTGTGACCTATGTGCTACAGTGCTACGCCTCTTACCGTCACCCATCTGTTAATTAAGTGTTCAAAGTATCAAATTGAACGTTCAATAAACAATATACCAAACACTCTACCAGCTCTATTAGGAGAAAGCTATCGAGTAAAAGACTTATTCAACTATCTAATATCAATCAATATTTTGTATCAAATCTAGTTATTTGTTATTTGTTAAAAATCATTGTTAACCTTTGTTTATCAAGTAATGCCGCTAACAACCTATTGGTGGATGCGGTAACTTTTCTTTAATAAAAAAACCACACAGAATCACATATTAAAGACAAAAGAAATCTACAAAGAAATAAACAAAAACTACAAGAAGCGAAGCAGAAAAATATTGATAAATTAAATGAAAAAAGAGAAACACCGATAACCTACAAGCCGAGCACCAAAGTATACACAAGAAAAACACTGAAGAGAAACAAACTACTTTCAAGAGTTTCTTCCCGGAGTGTGAAAGATTTTAATACAGTTACCATCGACACCCAAGATACAACAATACAAAAAAAGAATATCAAACATCAGCCAAAGACTAACGGTAAAAATACTTTACAGATGTACCTTAGTAGCAGCCCAACAAGTTCAAATCATGGACGTATAAATAAAGATGGTTTTGTTTCAAATCCAAAACCTGAAGGACAATACAGGGATCCTTCCCGTTAAACTTGGAGAAACCGGAATTCAAACCAGCACTCACGATTTCATCTACTATTTTCATCTAGAAACCATCGAAGAAGAAATCAGCTCCATAGAATCTCAATAACCAGCAGAGCAATAGAAAATGGACTTAGTCAACCATATTTTGATAGCCTACAAAATTTTGACAAAGCAATACAGTATCTACTCCAAACTGCAAGAGATAAACTCCAGACAGTATATACAGCATCAAGAAGCAGAAGAGGACTTATAAATGGATTAGGAAGTACATATAATAAAATCTATCTCTGGTAACTTAGATCAAGAAGATGCTGAAAGATACAATGATGCCATTAAATCGCTTGAAAATAGCCAGCAGAACATCATTACAAATATCAACAGCCAATTAAGCCTAAATGAGAGAATATTGACTAATTACAAGAATAGATACTATTTCACTATTGAACAACCAAGAAATTATAGCCGAAGAGATCAACAAAATAAAATCAAAATTGAAACAATTTGATTTCAATTTCAGTCGTTATATGCAAGTCCGAAACATCTTAGATCAGATAAACCTGAACTTGCAAACAATTATACAGATACTTGACGATCTACAAACAGCAGTGCCGTTCGCAAGGATCAAAACTTTACATAATGGTCTCATCAAAACCAGGAGAAATAGAATGGACAGTACAGAAAATGCTTGAACACCATTCTGCATCACAGATTCCCTATATTCAAGAGGAAGACCTATCCAAATAGTATAACATCGTAGACATTGATGGCTTCTACACGAACCACACCCTTGTTTTCATTTTACATTTTGCTATTCTTTCTAGAACGATCATACAGAAGATATCAGATGCACACTACGTCGCTGTTTTCCCAAAAGCTACCAAGGTATCCACCCATTGCAGCACAACCGGAATAGAAGTACTCGAAGGAACTTATCTGATTGAACTACCTCCAGGATGCGAAGTAAGGACCAATAATGAAGTATACTTGAACTCCAAAACAACAGTCAAAGAGGAACCACTAACATTACCAAAAATCAAGATAACTACACTTCCAGAAGGGCATTCAATAGTCAAACCCTTAAAATTAGACAGAATCCCCTTAGACGAACTTCATAAGTTAACACAAGAAGAAGAAAGATTCCAGTCCATCCTTCCTACAAAAACGGACCAAAGCCATTTGTGGACACCACCCATATATCCTGGTTATAATCATCCTAATTTTTGGTTACCTCAAGTTAAGGAAATGGAAAAAAAAAGAGTACCAGCATCCAACCACAATAGAAACCTCCCACCGGCCGGAGGCCAGAAATCCCAGAGGCTGTGCAATCAGTTTTGTTCATCCCTCACAAAACTTCCCCAGGATATGGAGAAATTACAGTGCGATAACCCCGGATGTCAGCGGTATTGCAGTCCAATAACCCAGCCGATCAGCAGTTTCAACATTTCCATATTACACACCTAATCAATTAATTATTATCTATAAATACATGTAAAAATTTATTTTTCGATCAGTTGTAAATTTGTTAAATAAAGTGTTGTTATTTTGTGCGTTGTAACTTTTAAAAGGGCCTTTTTAAAAAGTACCTTCGGGAGTGACAACCCTTAATTCGCTCAAAATAAAGTTTACTCCATTTTTTTGGTAAAAAAAATCGTGACAATATCTCCTTATTTAGCACCCCAAATGAAATTCATTGTTCCCACTTTACAAATAATTTACTTTGCCTATGTATTTTTTTATATGATCTGTAAGTTTGACGGGTTTAAAGGGCTTACTTTTGAAAGGTTTATTTTTTCCAAAAATAAGCACTTACCAACCGGTCAAAATCTTACAGATCGTATAAAAAATACACATATAAAGTAAATTATTGTAAAGCGGTACGATTACCTAATTTTATTTAGGGTACTAAATAGGGGAGATTTTCACTATTTTTTTACCAAAAAAAAGGAGCCAACTTTATTTTGAGCGTAAGTAAAACTCACTTGGTTTTAATGCTAGAGCCTTTTATATACAACAAAAATAAAGCTATTTTTAAAGACTTTCTCTAAAAGAACAGGTTTATCGAAAAAGTACTAAAAGGCAAGAAAGTTTTAAAATCATTGTGTTTAGCTAATGGTACCACAATAATAATTGAATTGGAACGTACACAAAATTTGGGAGTTTTAACGAAACAGAACGCCCATAAAATTTTTATGGGGTGCGCATTTTTTCACTGTTATTATTTTTAAGATGTTACTGCCGTAAGAATGCCACCTGTCCATTTTCAATAAAATCTCTCCAACAGTTTTCGATATATTGGAAAAATCAGTTTTAATTTTGTAACTTCAAAGGGCTGTAACTTGTTTTATGTGCACATTTGTACTAAGGTAATTCAAGGTTTAATCGAACTATTTTGGTCCCAGAATATGTGATTTAATTTATAACATGCCTTTTTGTTACACCCTGTATATTTACATATATATTTATTATTTAGAAAATGTGTCCTTGAATACTTCCTTGGCATAATATTCTTGTGATTTTTTATAATTACTTCAGCTGACCTTATTTATAAATTAAGACACGAAAATGAGAAAAACTTTTATTTCTCGTGAAAGGAAAAACTTCAGAACTCTTCTTATTTAAAAATTAAAGGAAGACACAAATTTAACGGTGGAAACCTTGAAAGTAAAAGTGTAAATATAACCCTGATTAAAAATTTGTGTCCTCTGTACCATAAAATCACAATGTTGAGAAACTTTGTTTTCACGTTTCAAAAAATTTGAATAAGAATTGGATAAGTAGAGACATGAATAAAAAAACGAGAAGGTCGTTTTTTAATTGTTATTGTTTGATGGCAGAAAATCGGTTGCTATGACAATCATAGATAAAAAGTTAGATGTAGTTTTTTTAACTGAATTCTTCTCTTCACGTCATTGATTAAATATTTCATCCAAATAGAAGGACACAAAAAAATTTGATTATAAAATAACTATGTGCTTAGACTGCCGTATGGCAACAAATCTGAAAATCTCTTTATATTAGAGAGTAAAGGTTGTCCTTAAATTACTAGTATGATGGGATAGTCAGTTCCTCCTTTGTATATCTGAAATTTTTCATCCATCTGTCATCTGTTCAGTTTTTTTTTTCTTTGGAGTTGTATGACTACGGGCCCTTCAAGGCTCATTCGCCGTTTCACCAATTTTGCTCATTTATTTTACAATATATTTTCCTATACTTATCTACTTAACATTTTCTATCCTACTTATTCTACATACTTTATAAGGAATGACCACTGGTCAGTGGGAATACCACATCAGGCAAAAACACAGGTTTACTTATATATTATAATAGATTTTAATTTCGGTCTTTACGTTAGTTAGTTTATAATTCGATTTTTATATTTTTAATATGTTCTATAAATAATTGCATTAATTCTGTATTATTAATTTGTGATAATATATATGTTAAATTTATTGGGTGTGTTATATTTTTACAACTGTATAATTTACTTATAAACATATTTATATTTATTTGTATTAGAGGGCAATTTAAAATCATATGTTCAGCATCACCTATTTCTCCACATCTGTTCAGTTATAAACTTAAACATTCTTTTAATTTTCCAATATTATAGATAATTTATTAATACAATTGCAATCAATTGAGCATATAATAATCAATTTAGAAACTGCAATTTGTTTCGCAAAGATAAATATTTTACATAGTTCAATAATATAACGTAGTTATATAGGAATAATGCTTGAAAAACTAGAAAAAATATATGAAAATTTACAAGTACCAAAGTTAAAACAAATTCTAAATTATTACTCTTTATTTTCTAGGCAAGTAGATATTCATAATAAAATGATTCTACTTAAAATTCTCGTTCCCTTAGGCAATTCCCAATATAAATTTTCATTTATATAATAGTTACGTTCTCGGATACCCTGGAAAACTTGTCGTCGACAATTCCTAACCTCACCTAAAATAATACCGTTAATAGATAATGTCAAATCACTCAGGCAAAAAATTTTGGATTTCCGATTTGTCTGAAAATTGGTATATAGCTTCTGCGGGACGTAAAAATAAGATATTTTAAGGTCAAAAAATCTTCTTCTTCTTTTTTCCTCAAAATGTTATTTTATGCGATTTTACAGTGATTTGGTGTTTATTTAAACAAATTTGCATTTTTTTTCGTAAAGTATCAATGAAAAACATAATAAGTATTTTAATAGAAGGGACTCAAAAATGTCGTTTTATGGCATTATAACAAGTTATTTTGATTCAAAACAAGTTTTTGATCAAATTTTATAGTGTAGAAAACTTAAAATACCGTTTTTTACATTTTCCTCCATTGCCAAAATACATCATCATCGATTTGGCTGAAAATTTGCCCACAGATAGCCAAAATATAGGACTTTAAGTGGTTAGAAGGATTTGAATTATATTACAATACCAAAAAAGTTACATGCAGTAATATCAGACTCAAAAGTATATTAGTCCAATCGGCATAGCATTTGACCTTGCATGCCGAGCTGCCCAAAATTTTATTTTTCTAATCTTTAGGGGAATCAATAGTAGTCTAAATTTTAAAGGAGAACCTGTTTTGCTCAATATATCCGCCATTTTTAACTTTTCGACAAAAATGTTAGGAACTGAAATTGTTCCAAATAAATCGTATTTAAAATTATTACAATTTCTTTTTAACAGTTTTTGTCTTGAGGTCGATATTTTCGAGTTAATTGTACTTACAGTGGATCTACGAAAAAAGGTCGCCAACAATTGGTCGAGCGAAAAAATGTCGCGCACATTTGAGCGCGTATCAAAAGGTCGCCGGCGAAAAAACAGCGCCGACGAAATAAGGTCGCGTGCAATTGATCGCGCGAAAAAAGATCGCGTCAGAAAATATGTTTTCATTTGCATACTTTAACTTTCCTTCACACTTAATCCAGGCTTAGGTCAGATTTAGATGATGCAATAGAACTAAAGGATTGCTGTTAAATAATGACCCAAACAGTTAAATATTTTCTTATTAGTCATTTTAACCTATTGGTAAAAAATATTTCGTCAACCCAATATTGACTTCTAAATGACTTTAGTTTTATTTTCCACTTTAAATAATAGGAAAATAATTGGAAGTAAATAATCCTATTTGAAATTGATCATTTAAAATGTTCGACCAATTTAATGGTCGAATTAAGGTAATTTTAACTGTAAATGTTGTAGGGAAAGTACCTAGAGGTATTATTTCACGACTTGGCAGTGTCGCAAAATTTACCCTTGGTTATTTAAGAGTAAGTTTTAATATAAGCTTAATATATTTTACAGGGTATATACTACATATAGATAGGGTAGGTTAAGGGCTACCATCTTTATTAAAATAAAATTTCCCAAATAAAATAATGATATTGTGGTTAAAAATTATATAACAGGCACAATTTCATTAATACATTGTCACTGGTGAGTACTTATTGAAGATATCATAGTTAAAGAATACATTTATATTAATAACAGATTTGCATACTTTAACTTTCCTTCACACTTTATCCAGGCTTAGGACTGGCAGTTAGTAACTGGCGTGTTTAAAAGTTTTTTTAATTTTAATTTTTTTATTTTTTTCTAATTTTTTTTTTTTTTTTTATTTTTATTTTTTTGTGTTTTTTTAATTTTTATTTTTTTTTGTTTTTTTTTAAATTTTTTTTTAATTGTTTTTTAGTTTTTTATACTTGCAGTTGAAAATTTTGGGCAATTCCTCTTAAATATTCTAGATTTGGCCGGTTCCCGTATTGCAAACAAATCGTTTTTATTCGCCGCGCTGTATCTTTATAAATTTTTTTTTGAGGTTGTTGGTTTCCAGCTATGTATTGCTCCACTTTTAATCGATTTAAACTCTCTTCTTTCTTTAGCCCCGTAATAAACTTCCATAGATTTGGGTGTGCTGCATTTAATATCGAGGAGAAGCTGTTGTGCCAACCTTCGACAGCATTATTAGTACGCGGTAGATCTTCCTCTATAAATTCGAAGCAATTCCAAAGATTCCTTGGAAACATTGGCGGTCTTCTTTGTTGTCGTCGATCCAATCTGCCTATCCATACATCCTCAAAGTAGTTTATTAAAGGTGTTAGTAAATTTTCATTTTGAGTGTAAAACTCGCTGTCCAGTAGCTCTCCGAATGTTGCAACAACATCTACTTCAGGTACGAAGGCTAGGGCTGCCAATTGTCGCAGATGTAGAGCAAAATTCGCGTCTTCTGTATAAACTTGTTGCAGTCCTGTACCTTGCATGTTTCTCCACAAACATTGTGTGAAATGAAAGAAACATCCACGGATTCTGACTTCAGGAAACTCTTGTTGTAAAGCATTAATTGCTGCTTTTTCATAATCCACCATTATTGTTGTAGGACGTAAACCTGGTCGTAACGTTTTTAATTCATGGAAGAGTCGAGTGTATGTTGCCTGAGTTTTATTAGAAAGTAGAGCAAAAACAGTTGGAATAACGTTGCTATACTGTACGCCATGTATTGTATACAGCTGACCAAACAATAGAGAAGTACATGTGAATGTTCCATCGGCATACCAGTGTTCACAGCTCGCCATCAAAGTTAAATTTCTTTCAGTGGAAAATATTAAAATTCTCTGTTCGTTTGGACCACTGTCAAATAAAAGAAACGGTTCGCCGTTATTGTTTCTGGTGTATTCTTCCGGAATAATAAGCTCTGTTAAGCTTCTTGGATTTGCCGGAATAGCTTCCACTCTTTGGCGTGTGTTCTGAATAGTTCGCTTTAGGGATGAAATAGAAGGTAGCTGCCCAGTTGCACCCACAGACACTTCTTGTGAAACGGTAGCTATGATTCCTTGTGTTGTTAGTTCAACTTGATGAGCCAGTTCTTTCATTCTGTTACAAGCCTTTTTTGCTTCTAATATTGACGCATCGGCAACGTGGTTGTGACTTGTATTTTTCACTACTTCATCTCCCACTGTGTGAACTCTCCCGGTACATTTATGCTTATTATACTGAGCGCACTTCCAAATTGTCTTTTGATCAATCGTTTTTTCCTTTCTATGGATATATCCATTATACACCAACATATTGGCACCTTTTTGACTCTTTACGTAAGTTAAGACCATCTTGACAAATCGACAAGCTAATGAATAATGAGATATACGATATTTTTCCCATCTTCTTATACATCCAAAATACATTAAAAAGTAATAAAAGTACGTTTCACGAATATGGAATAATAATTACCACATTAGTGAATAACGCACAATTAGACAAAGAACTTTTGTACAATATTTATTTTAGCATTTCCAATAATGTCTTATCGTAATGACTTCATGGAATTCCTAATAAATACCTACACAATAAGGTGCCCTTATCTAAACTACTTATTCTTCACTAATCTGCATAACGACTTTCTACTAAGAACCAATTATGCTAATTACCGGTCTCTGAAAATACCAAAAATAGGTAAACTGGTACCTGGTATTCGTTTGTATGTAATATATACTGTAAATAGAACTATTATTACTGTACATTTTTAACGATATCCGATTAGGAAGAGCAAACACTTTTAAACACGCCAGTTTTTTGCTGACAGTCCTAAGCCTGTAAAAAGTGTGAAGGAAAGTACCTTTCTGAATTTAGATCCATATATTAAAATTATTCACGTAGAACAAAAAAAATACTTTCTTCATGTTAAAAATTGTTCAATTTTCAAGTATATTCACTTGAATAACCTGAAAATACCATATGAAATAATTTCCCATTCTCCTATATTTCCCATCTTCCTACACATCCAAAATACATTAAAAAGTATTTAGATATACGTTATTTTTCCCATCTTCTTATACATCCAAAATACATTAAAAAGTAATTAGATGGAATTCCAAGACTAATCGGCTCATAATGCATAAAGTTAAAGTATGCAAATAGAATTTCTTTAGAACCTTTTTGAAAACCAATTGAATGGTTTTAATAATGTAAAACATGACGCGATCTTTTTTCGCGCGATCAATTGCACGCGACCTTATTTCGTCGGCGCTGTTTTTTCGCCGGCGACCTTTTGATACGCGCTCAAATGTGCGCGACATTTTTTCGCTCGACCAATTGTTGGCGACCTTTTTTCGCGACACCACTTACAGTAGACGCCTATATTTTTGACAATGATATTGCATGTAGCTTTTTTGGTATTGTAATATAATTCAAATCCTTCTCACCACTTAAAGTCCTATGTTTTGGCTATCTGTGAGCAAATTTTCAGCCAAATCGATTTATAATATATTTTGGGAATGGAGAAAAATGTAAAAAAACGGTATTTAAACGTTTTCTACACTATACAATTTGATCAAAAACTTGTTTTTAATCAAAATAACTTGTTATAATACCATATAATGACATTTTTGAGTCCCTTCTATTAAAATATTATGTTTTCCATTGATATTTTACGATAGAAAATGCAAATTTGTTTAAATAAACACCAAATTACTGTAAAATCGCATAAAATAACTTTTTGAGAAAAAAGAAGAAGAACATTTTTTGACCTTAAATATCTTATTTTTACGTCCCGCAGAAGCTATATACCAATTTTCAGACAAATCGGAGATCCAAAATTTTTTTTGTTTCAAAATTGAGTGATTTGAAATGGAATCACCCATAAATATACAAGATATATTTACTTTTAATTAATATTAATAACTAATTATTAAATTATACTAGGTAAATATACCTTTTATATTTATCTATTAACGGTATTTTTTATATTACAGTAGAACCTCGATAACTCAAACCTCTATCACTTCAAAAAATTATATGTTTCCTTCCCATCGGAGCCCAAAACCTCTACAACTTAAAATACACAACCTCTATAACTTAATTAAAAATAATCTCATATTGGCCCTCATTAACTTCTCAACCTCTATAACATAAAATTGTTTGCCAATGAGTCATTTCGAAAGAACGTGCTTTCGGTCATGTTTATTGCTTGCACGTGTTCACTTAATCCATTAACGCCCAAATTATTATTTTTTGCATTTTTAACGTAATTTTTTGTTTCGTAATATATTTGGAGGTACAAAATGATGTCCTATCAAACTTTTTGTTTGTTATTTTCAAATTTTTGAAAAAACAACTGTCCTCATTTGAGGACTCTGGGTTCAATTACTATGAAATTAAAGACACAATTTAGTTTAGCAAAATAAGTTTATTTAGTAGTTTTTCAAATTATATTCATATTGTATACTATGGAGCTAAAAAATGTTTATATAAATCCTATATTTTTTTATGAAATTGTTCAAAACAAAGCGACACTCAAAGCGTTACATTACATTTCTGGCAATATGTTCGCGGTTTTGACATACAGTTTCGATTTTGATATTCGTTCTTTTTCTCATTTTGCTACAATGTCTATCATACCTAATGTACCTTTTACTATCATATCTAATGTCTTCAGAGATATTGCTTCTTGATGTACTTGGAAGACTAAATGGACGACCTTTGCTTATTCTTACGTCATGTCCAATTTTTAGATATGATGAAACGAGTAAGCGATGGACTACCCCAGCTAATTGAAACAATATTCGAAAATATTACCTCAACTAACCAAGATAGCCATCGTTACACCCTTAGCTTAGCTCAGTCACTCAGGTGTGTGTTCGTCTTATCCTAACCTTAGATATGAACTCTGAAAATTTAGAATGGTAGCAAACAAAACAATATATTTTAACCAATCATGTTTATTGTTCATAAAGATATAATAAATAAAATGACTTAGTAAATTGCATTAACAAATGTATTCAAATTCTTGCCAAAAACTAACAATTCTGGATTATACTTATGGCTTTTGGCAGCTGATGGTAACTTCTTGATGTCGTATGGTACTGCTGCTGGTTCTGCAACGGGCTCTGGCGACGTGGATGTTCTGGGCCACCAGGCCTACAGGTGTTGGTTGGTTGCAGTCTAGATGGAATTCATTGCAGTCTGGATGATTTTGTCCTCGTTGTTGTATCGCCGGCGATTGAGGGTTGTTGAAGCTCCCAGAGGGAGGACTGATCTTTTTTCCAAAAACTATAAGATAAAAACACACATATCAACAATTAAGAAGTTAATAACCAAATTGTGCCGTCTGCCATTCTAATCGTCAGAAAGAGTAGCAGATGACAAGAATAAATTAAGTGGAATTTAAATGAGGAGAACAGTTAAAATTTAATTTACACGTACATGTTAATAGATGAAAAGAAATGTAGAAACCAAACACATGGTAGAACATTTGAAGGTTAGATATAAAAAATATTAGAAAACATGTTATAAGAAGCTAGGTATGGATGGAATATAATGACTGTAAGAAATTATTAAAAAAACTTTATGTAAAACTCACCCCAAGAGGAAGATTTGATTTGGAATAAAAATGATTTATTTTTGAAGCTTCTTTGCCTTTTATGACATTTCCACTACCATTTTAAGAATGAATTACGGGGGTTGTCACTGTCATTAAAATGGCATGACAACGAACCTTGGACCGAAATTTGAAATAACGAACATGGAACACAAGAGATGATACGATGATACAATGTATGGGGTAGGTACGTTCAGTATGTTCAGTTGATGATTTAATCGAAAAGATATATAGTAAATAGAAGATAATAAAAGAAGATAATAAAAGAGGATAATAAAAGAGGGCGCCAACGAGTTTTTAACGAAGAAAACTGGTAAAACAAATAGAAGAAAATTATTGTTAATGAAATATTAAAGAAAATAAAATAAAATAATTATTTAAAAATAAAATATCAAAGATGTGACGTTTGTAACGTTACAATGAATAAGCTACTTGTCGCCTAAATTCTTTGATGGATATATTTTTCCCTTATGTATCATGTTGTATAGCACGCATTCATTTACGATAGCCATATCTGTCATTCGTGTAATAAGACACAATACCATTTTTTTCCTCTTACAGATATATGGTGTTTTTCTTACAACCAGTCATGGTGATCCACGCCACCCATATATTGGAAATAGCGGGTAGTTGGAAAACTTGTACTTTCTTTTTTCCTTTTACTCCATTGTTGAACTTGGTTCGTGAGAAAACTGTATCATAATTGGTTCCAAGAGAAACACATTTACTGTATTGTTGTTGTCAAAGCACCAGTCATATGCACCTCAAGGCTTCTGTTCTAGGTATTTTTATTGTTGGGTAGGACACTTTGCAGTTCGGTTTTCTATAATAATTTTCTCTAATAAATATTTTTGTCTCATCCTAGAAGCGAAGAAAATAATTAGTTACTAAAAATGCCAATGTAGACTTTTTACACAAAATATATGAATTTGCCCAGCGTCCTCATTTGAGAACGCATAGGTAATACTCATACTTTTTTTAACATTTTTTTTGGGTAGTCATTTTTGTATTTTTTTGTGCAAGTTGTGGATCTAACCTAATAAAAAATACAAATTTTGAGAACTCACCTTTGTATATAAAAAAACTTATGCACACCGATGTAAGTATAGTTGAGTAAACTTAAAAATCGTACTTTTCGCCTTGGGCTAGTATTTCGTCAAATAAAAATAAAGCATGAATACATACACTTATGCTTACGGTAGTGCTTCTACTAAGCCACTGAGGTAGGCAATCACAAAATATTCACCCAGAAATTGTTTTATTCCCACCTAAACAAACCGTCCTCAAAGGAGGACGCTGGGCGCTAATGGGTTAACGTAAACTACATAATGTTCTATTGTTTTCTTCTTGGAATCTGTTAAAAGCTGTATTTGTGGCGGCTAGGATTAGGACAACTTGTTTAGAAGACTATACCTTTAATTGTTGCTTTAACTTTATGTAACTTGTATAATAAATGAATGTATTGTATGTAGTAATGTAGTGTATAATAAATGCCTATATTTTATTGAACTCCTGACCTATGTATACAGGGTGTAACGAAAATACAGGTCATAAATTAAATTACATATTCTGAGACCAAAAATAGTTCCAATGAACCTAACTTACCTTAGTAAAAATATGCACATAAAAAAAGTTACAGCCCTTTGAAGTTACAAAATGAAAATCTATTTTTTCAAATATATCGAAAACTATTAGAGATTTTTTATTGAAAATGGGCATGTGGTATTCGTATGGCAGGAACAGCTTAAATAAGAATTATAGTGAAATTTGTGCACCCCATAAAAATTGTATGGGGGTTTTGTTCCCTTAAACCCCCCCCCAAACTTTTGTGTACGTTCCAAATAAATTATTATTGTGGTACCATTAGTTAAATTCAATATTTGTAAAACTTTTTTGCCTCTTAGTATTTTTTCGATAAGGCAGGGTTTATCGAGTTGCGGCTTCTTTTTTAATATGTTTGCATAAAAATTTTATGGGGATTTTGTTCCTTTAGACCCCCCAAATGTTTGTGTATGTTCCAATTAAACTATTACTGCGGTACCATTAGTTACACACAGTGTTTTTAAAACTTTTTTGCCTCTTTGTATTTTTTCGATAAGGCTCCTTTTATCGAAATGAGATGTGGTTTATTTTTTAATATGGTTCAAAATATACCTAAAAATGTAAATCATAAATAAATTTTCATATTACCAAGTCTCCATAATCGTACTTACCCATATACAAATATGTGGTGGATTTGACAAATATTCAAAATATCTCGATAAAAACTGACTTCTCGAAAAAGTACTAAGAGGCAAGAAAGTTATTAAAATATTGTGTTTAACTTACGGTACTGCAATAATAATTAAATTGGAACGTACACAAAAGTTTGGGAGGGGGTTTAAAGGAACCAAACCCCCATAAAATTTTTATGTGGTGTCCAAATTTCACTATAATTTTTTCTTAAGATACTACTACCATAAGAATACCACATGTCTATTTTCAATAAAAAATCTCCAATATTTTTTGCTATATTGGAAAAAATCGATTTTCTTTTTGTAACTTCAAAGGGCTATAACTTTTTTTATGTGCACATTTGTACTAAGGTAAGTTAGGTTCAATCGAACTATTTTTGGTCCTAAAATATGTGATTAAATTTATGACCTGTATTTTTGTTACACCCTGTATTAATCCATCCCAACATAGACCCTTGATAACGTAAAACCTCTATAAGTTAAAATATTTTGTTTTTCGCATGCGACTTGCTGAAAATTTGTCAACGACTAGTCGCCGACAGGTAGGTACCCGCGAACGCACCTCCTATATCTACCAATATCAAATTATACCATTATTCCTGAACAACCTTATATTCACATCAGGGAGATGCCAAGAGATAGAAAATTGGTATTTCTATCTCTAGATCAACTTGCACCAGCATCAAACTTGTCTAGCAGACCTCATTAGAACGAGGAAAAACCCTTTCTCGCGAAAGAAGATACACTTCAAATTAACTCAAAACCATCCTTATAATACCAGCCAATAAGGCGACCGTCAAAACTTCCTGTGACGTTGATGGAATATATGAAGTAGTTAAACCAAGCACCATATCAGTAGAAAAATGCAAGACCTTCTTAAACGAGAAAACGGTTCAATCCGAAACCGCTACTCATTAACAATTTGTATTTCAACTGCCCCAGATAGAAATCAACTGAGTGGAGAAAGAAGAAAACCAAGAGATATTCCACCTTAACCAACTCAACATGAATGAAATTAACCGAGTCAAAACCTTAACGAAGCTTCTACAAACAAGAGATCTTGAAAATGCACCATCAAGATATACATAGATTAATATGACGACATCATTAGTCACCCTAGTTAAGCCATCGTTACATACTTTTGTATAAAGAAATATCGTTCATAATCCATTCTTTCACGGTTTTTACTCTAAATTTTAAAGAACCGCTTGGATTGACATGCAATTTGGCATACGTGTAGCTTACATGTCAAAGAAAAAAAGTGATATTGTGCCGATCTGTGCTTTTGCCCTGGGGATGACTTTCACACCCTCTTGGGGGTGAAAAAATATATGTCCAAAATAAGACCGGAAATGGGTAAACTGACTAATTTTAAGTAACTTTTGTTCTATAGAGCTTTTTCGCCA
The DNA here is from genome assembly GCF_917563875.1 of Diabrotica virgifera virgifera. Classification (NCBI taxonomy): domain Eukaryota; kingdom Metazoa; phylum Arthropoda; class Insecta; order Coleoptera; family Chrysomelidae; genus Diabrotica; species Diabrotica virgifera. The sequence goes on along the minus strand of NC_065443.1, from coordinate 186,125,030 downwards.
AGTCAACACTTTTCGAGTTATTTGCAAGTGAATATGTTCATTTTTCAACAAAATAACCACATTTTTAGACGGTTTTTCGCAAATAACTCAAAAAGTAAATATTTTGTCGAAAAAAACGTTCTTAGCAAAAATATAGCCTATAAAAAAGTAAAAAAAAATGGTGTACGTGTTAGGTCTCTGGATCTCGTAGAACCAGAGTTATAGCCAATGAAAAATGAACTAATATTCACCAAATTTCAAATAGAATATTTCGACGCGAAATATCCAAAAAATTAAGCACTTTTTGGGGAAAATCTGTTATTACTTTTTTAAAGTATTTAAAAAAGCTTTATTTCTGTTTTTACAAAAAGTTTCTAGCATTAAATTTAAGCAAGTTACGCTCAAAATAAAGTTGGTCCCTTTTGTTTTTGCAAAAAAAATCGGGAAGACCACCCACTAATTAGCAACTTAAATTAAATTAATCGTTACCGCTCCACAAATTATTTTACTTATGTTGTGTTTATATGATCTGTAAGTTTCATCGATTCAAAGTGCTTATTTTTGAAAAAATTTGGTTTCAAAGTAAAATTTTTAAAAATTTAAATTTTGAAAAATATGCTTTTTTTCAAAATAACTTAAAAATTGTTAAAGATACCAAAAATCTCGAAAAACAGAAAAGTCAGATTTGCTTTTCTGAATATCATGTATTTTTTTGTTTTTCTGTTAGACAAAAATTGATTAAGATTTGGTGTTTCTAAATTTGAATACATTCGTGATCAGTGACTCGTTCAACCCCTTTTAACTACAGTCCTTTCAATAATAAGGACTTTGAACCGATGAAACTTACAGATCATATAAACCAGCAGTTCTCAATCTTTTTGTGTCATGTACCACCAAATACTTTTTATTATTTTTGGTACCACCTAACTGAAATACATATCTAACTAGGTGATCTAATTAACTATAATAGTGTGCTGATTTTGGCTGTTGATGCGTTTTGTGTACCACCTCAAGAAATGAAATGTACCACCAGTGGTACATGTACCACAGATTGAGAACCGCTGAATATAAACAATATATACTTGAGTCAAGAAACTTGTGAAGTCGTAACGATTAAGTTCATTTAAGATACTAATTAGGGGGTGATTTTCTCGATTTTTTTACCAAAACCAAAAGGGACTAACTTTATTTTGAGCGTAACTTGTTTAATTTTGATGCTAGAAATGTTTTTTATAAAACAAAAATGAAGCTTTTTTTAAACACTTTAAATAAGTTTTAATGAGTTTTCCCCGAAATGTGCTTCATTTTTGGTTATTTCACGTTAAAGTATTCCATTTGGAATTTGACGAATATGAACCTATTTTTCATTAGCTATAACTCTGCTTCTACTAGGTGTAGAGACGTGATATATACACCATTTTTTTTTAATTTTTTACAGGCTATATTTTTGTTGAGAATGTTTTTTCGACAAAATACTTACTATTTGAGTTATTTGCGAAAAACCGTCTAAAAGCGTGGTTATTTTGTTGAAAAAATGAACATATTCACTGCCAAATAACTCGAAAAGTATTGACTTAGTGAAAAACTCTATAGAACAAAAGTTACTTAAAATTAGCCAGTTTATCCATTTCCTGACCTTCTTTGGACTAATATTTTTTCATCCCCAAGAGGGGATGAAAACCACCCCCAGGGCAAAAGCACATATGGGCACAATAGCACTTTTTTTTCTTTGACTTGTTAGCTATGTGTATGCCAAATTTCATGTCAATCCAAGCGGTTCTTTAAAATTTAGAGGTTTTGCAATATTTTACCTTTAAAGAACGGACTATCAAGACGAAAAAGAGAAAAAGAAGCCACCCAGAAAATAGAAGAACCGGTATTTTAGGCTCTGATAAGGGAGAAGTTAGGATGTACAAAATTCCCCATAAGTGTTTTTGCTGTAATTTGTACTTTACCTTATTTGATTGTAATGAGATTCATATTAACTGTAAATATTTCCAAATTATGTTATTTTATTTTCCCATATTTAGTTTTAACGAGATTTGTATTGCCTATAATGATATTATAAAAGAACTGTAAAACCAAATCGAAGATATTAGAGAGTTATTGCCACCGGCAAATAAAGGATCCTTTATTACAGGATACTTTAATAAAGGACAAATACAGGACGGGTCTAAAAGAGTGGTATTGCAAACGCAGTTAAAGAATCTTTTATTTTGACAAATGACATGAAATATTTTTGTAAATATAAAAATAACCTATAAAATTCCATTTGTCGATATAAATTAAAATAAGATAATTGAAGAGTAAAACGTTAAATTTAATTATTTTGTCATTTAAAGATGTTTAGAGAACAACATAATATATCCCATAATACTCATCGTTCAATAATATGGAAGTGCAATAAATTGGAAATACTATTTTAGGAGTTTTTAAATACTTTTGCATTATGGGTATATGTAATGGGGAATTTCTGGAGAATATATTATTAGGGAATAGTGGATATCCATTCCTCAACTACAACTACCGAATGACACCATTCCAGAATTTTCAGACAGAAGTTGTGTTTTTATAATCCATCACAAATCCCTTCAAGAATTGTTATTGAAAGAACATTTGGTATTGTGAAGAGATTTCCCATTTTACCATATGTAATGAGATGCAAGTTACCTTTTATTCAAAGAATAATATCAGCTTGTTCAGTTTTACATATTGCAGTAGTACATAATAGAGAAAACGTTGAAATACTGGCAAATGAGTGTGCTGTTGATATTGATATAGAAGCTGTGGCAGTACATTTTCAACCAGGAGCTAATCTAATGCGACTAAATTGTGTGTGTGTTTGTTTAAAATTATTGTTCGACATTTAAAGCTAGCGCTTAAACTAATTTTATTTTTATTGGACTGCAGTTTGTTAATAAATTTATAAATAAATATAAATATTATATTGGTGGCTGATTTTAAGTATTTTATGATCATTAGCAGTTTATAAATATATACATACATGCTATTGGCGTTTGATCTTTTATCCATTATGGCCCTCTCTTTCTTTTCACCTCTGGATAACTAGTTATCAGGAAGTTTATCTGACAGATTAGATACTAATAGATATCTGACAGAGAAAAACTTCCCGGTAACTAGTTATCCGGAGCTGAAAAGACAGATACTAAGGATACTGTTATATAAACTTCCCAATAATTAGTTATCTGAAAATGAAAAGACCTCTAATCTGTCAGATAAACTTCCTGATATACAAAAAGATAATAGAAGAATTAAGCTTTATGCTGGTTTTTATTAATTTTTTTGGCAATGTTTAAATAAACAAATACTGATGGCATGAAATTGATCACGAACAAGGAGGAATGAAGAAGGAATTGGAGATTGTGTTTACCATTAAACGCATAAAACTGCAGTATCTGGGACACATATGATAAATCAGCACCGTTACTCCCTGCTGCAGTACATATTGCAAGGTACAGTCAAAGGTAAGCGAAGACCTGGTAGAGGGAAAATATCAATGGAATTGTTTCGAATCGCAGCTAGCAAGGTTACGATTGCTATATGATTTCCAACATTCGAAACGGATAAGAACCAAAAGAAGAAGATGGCATGAAAATGAAAGTGTATTAATACTTTTGATTAAAAACTTTATAGATTCTAATCTATAAAAGATTAAATTTTCAAAAATAAATACTTGAACCTTTGTTTTATTTTGTTAACCTGTTGTTATATATCTGTTGAATAGAACTCTATTTTGAATCTAGAATTTTAACAAATCCTAACTTTCATTAAAATTTATTGATCTTATATCTTCAATAAATATTTATTTCTATAGAAAAATGTAAAATATATTGAGTTTAATAAATGAGTTACTGATATTTTAAGTCTGATCATTGTAATTAGTAACAATTTAAAATTATTTAGGTAATATTCCTTTTTACAACTTCTTGTAATAACTCAAGCTTCAATAAAATGTTCTTTTCTATATTCGTTTGGGTCAAAACATCAATAATCTATATCCCAGAATATTACTTAAGAGTTGTTTTTAATAAATAAAACCCAACATACAACTTTAATGATGAAAGTTTAATCAAATATCAATCCCACAATACATAAATTATCAATCCAAAGAAGCGACAAGATAAATTCAAAATACAAGTGAAGTTAGACCTTTCTTCACATTTTTGACACGTTATGTCAAAATAAAGGAACTTTTATTAAAATAAAAGTGTCCTCTAATTTTCCTTAAATACAGGCGGCCTGTATTTTATTAAAAGACAAAAATAAAAGACGCAATACTGCGCATGCTTATATGTCAAAATAAAGGATCTTTTATTACAGGTCGACTTAAAAGACGTTGGCAATAACTCTCTATTGCTGAAGTCATTATAATCACTAGTATTAAGTTGTTTTGTGAATAAAAGTTACTAGTTTTCTTAGAAGAAAAACAAAATTCAGGACACTCCAGCAGGAGGCAATTTCGGTGTAAAGAAAACATTTCCGAGAATTTGGGAATTGTTTTATTGGATGAATAGTTTCGACGATGTAAAGGACTGGTGTAAAAATGTATTACGTACTACCTGTGCTACGAGTAACGGCCGAAAAATAACGACTCCTATATGAGACAGTACAATGTTGGAAGTCCCTTTGAAAGAATAGCTTTGGACATTGCCGGGCCTCAATTGCCACAGGACATGACAATGGATGAAGTACATGTTGGTCGTAATGATTTACTTCACAAAGTGCGTCGATATTTACGCAATTCCAGACCCGACCCAGCAAAGAGACTTGAGCCCAATTACTTGATAATTACGTTAAATTTACGGCAAATTTCAACGAATACGTAACTCGGTGATTTATGACGGGAAAAAAACGTATTTCAGTGCCAAATCATTCACCTATATATTAGTGCTTTCTTTATACATGTTTGACATTAGAATAATATAAAATCATAATGACGAATATAGTACATGTTTTTTATAATATTTGTGAATTTTGGTTACATCGCAAAGGTACGTTTATTTCACGTAATAATCACGAAACAGAAATAACTTCCTCTGGTTAAATTTTGAGAAATATTTTGGAAACAAAATTTTACAACGGTGTTGGTTAAATACGTATCGCTTGAATTTTACTCATTGTATTTTATGGACGTCGAAAAATTAGATATATTTCACGTAAAAGTAATGTAAATAATACCAATATTTAAACAAAAAGTTTATGATTTCGCTTTTAAGATCATTTAGCATAACTATTTCAATCCAACCTTGATTTGAAGCTATTTTTTTCTTTAAAAATATCACAGGAGCTAAAATGATATTGAGTCCTATTTTCAAATCGCGCGCGGTGATGAAGTACTACCAAGCCTTTCTCCTCCTTTAAATACCATCACGTGACTAAATTAAATTAATCGATTTATCGAATAATAGATACGTTTCGATAGGATTATTTTTTTTTATATTATTCTGGTATTGAAATAGATTTTTAGTAAGACCAATTAGTTAATAGTAGAAGTCATTGAAAAACAAAAAGAAAATTTGTAATACTAATTTAAAGTAAGTAGAATAGTTTAACTGTAATTTAAAAATAATCGATTTTTATAATCGATGATCATTACCTCTAATATCAGCTTATCTGGCTTCTCACATTTCTCACAACAAAAAGTGAAACGTGAAGAGCTTTATTTCTCTCGTTTTTTTTTTAGGCGGGTTTATTTATAGTAATGTCTTTCGTATTAACGTTTACCTCACTGCTCGAGGGTTGAAGTGCCATGATGCAATTAGAAAAAACAAGAAAGTGTCGAAGTGTCCTCCTCGAAATAAAAAGTGACCTGTGTTGTGTTTTGTGTTGGCAAATTTTTTAATGTGTCTTTAGGTCGGTACCATTTTTGGTTCATTATCTTGTATAATAATTATACAAGACAAATGTTTTAACGTCTCTAAATTCTACTAAATAAATACATTGTTAATACTTTATATGCTTGTTTTATTTATATCATATTATGAGGATAATAATTACGTGATTCATAAGGTAATTAAGGTCGAATTATTTACGTGAACCGAGGACGTATCTTTCACGTGAATACTAATATATACATTACCTAAAAGATACGTTAATCAACACGTATTTGCAACGTGAATTTCCCGAAAGATTTTATTGCTATTTAAGGTAAATAACACGTCTATTGAAAACGAGTTATTCACGTAATTTAAAAACGTATTTTCAATGTGACATTCCAACCAAATTTTCACGTGAAATTCACGTAAGCAATTTACGTATATTGGTGACAAATGTACCCAAAATTCACGTAATTAACACGTCGGTCTGTTTGCGGTTGATCAAAGAGTACATCAGTCGATTTTATTGCCTTTGGAGATTCATAGTGACCAAGGAAGGAACTTCGAGAGCGATATAATCCAGAGAATCTTTGATAGACTAGGCATGAAAAAAATAAGAACTATATCACCCGCAATCTAATGGCATGGTAGAGTTGACAAAAGTATTTGACTAATTTGGTGTCAAATCAGCAGAGAGACTGAGACCTGTACCTTTTGTTCTTGGCAATGGTCTATAGATCCGCTGTAAAATATTCAATCTGTTAATTATTCAATGGACCAAACATCAGCAAAAATCCTATTTGGATGCGAGATGTGACTACCTTGTGATCTAGCGCAGGGGTCACCAATTATGTTCCCTGAGGGTCCGTTTCGCAAACCTATGACACTTGCGGGGTCCGGATTGAATGCTACCTGTGTCTGGTTGTTATGATTCGGTTTATTTGCGGATTCTTGTTAAAAACTATACCCTTTAAAAACAATTTAGTTAAATTTTTGGACAGAAATTGTTTAACAATTTTTTTATTACAAATTCAAAACATCACCTTTTTTGCCCCCAAAAATATGTTTTTAGAATTTCTGGGGTCAATTTAAACAAAAAAGATCTTTTTGTCATTTGTCTCAAAAGTTAATAGATTTTGAGTTTTAAGCAATTTAAAATCTGAAAAATGCGAAAAAAGGCATTTTCGAAGCTTGAAAACTCATTTGTAAATTATTATTTTTGAGGTCGTCAAGTACCGAAATTGAAGTTTAAAGATTCAATTTCAAGATTTTGAGGAGTAATCGGGGTTTATTTCAATTTAGGTCGTTGTTTTAAATTGTTAATTATGCGCGTCCACTCGACCCTTGAGCCGCCACGGTGGCGCGTCGTGTCGTACTATATGGTGCCTATCGCACTATATGATTGGCGTATTTAATTAGCACATTGGCAATAATTAACTGAATAAATCAATAAATTATTAAAAAAAACTTTGTTAAGAATATATTATCAAATTTTAATAAATTTTCGCATAAGTATGTATATAATATGCATTTAATTTCCCAGTAGGTACGTATAATATGTATACGTGCGACAGAGACTCACGTATACAAGCTATATAAGCTTCAATTTAGGCACTTGTCCACCTGAACACTAATAATGTGAGTTAATAACACTAGTTATGAGTTTTCAAGCCTCGAAAATGCGTATGCGTATTTTCGCATTTTTCAGATTTTAAATCGCTTAGAACTCGAAAACTATCAACATTCGAGAAAAATAACAAGAGACCTTTTTGGTTTAAAATTACTCAAAAAACCTAATAATACATTTTTTCGGAGCAAAAAAGTAATTTTAAATTTGTTTAAAAAAATTGTTTTCTGTGTAAAAAAATATACAACCTGAAGTTTTGAATGAGTTTAGTGCAACTGATTCTCATTAGGGAGTTGAGATATTCATCTGTTAACTGAGATGTGAACCGATTTTTAATAAAGTTCATTATTGAAAAAGCTGCTTCGAACACATAAGTTGACCCCTGTTGAGCAAAGTTTACCCCCCCCCACTGGCAAAAATTAAAAAACAAATAGCGCTGATTTATAAGCTATTTATGAGCTCTCATATTCCGCAAATTAAAAATTTTGAGCTCGTTACACTGAGCAGGAATTTAATATTTTAGTGCCACTACTTAAAAATAGGGATATTGAATCCGGCGGGTGTATTTTCCTCACCAAAATAATTTTTTACCTGCGTTTGGAAGGGTATGTCATAATTCCACAGGTATTTCCCTCACCAAAACCGAAATGGTTTTTTCAGTTAGATTTTACTAAAAGGCATTCAGGGAATTATTTATCTACTATAAAATTACAGTAGGTACCTATAATAATAATTAGTTAATTGATTATAGTATTTTATTTTTAGTGGAATTTTGACAAAAATGGCATGTTTAATAGAAAGTAATTGCGGTAAACCTTTACTGGTATTTGAAAATTTTATTTTTTATAAAATGAAAGTTTTAAGAAGTGAAGTGTTCTGGAGGTGTAATAAAACAACTTGTAGTACGAAATTGTTTACTATTGGTGCAAATTTTACAATATCTCGAAGTAGCCTACACCATAATCATGAACTAGATCGTCAGAAGATATATCTAAAAATTGTTTCTAACTCTTGTAAACGTAAATCCGAAGAGAATCTAACTGAAAAACCAGCAAAAATTATACGCCAAGAGCTTGCAGGTAATTTCACTGAAACAATTACTACGATTGATGTCAGTTACATAAGAAAATATGTTTATATATTTATCGACGAAAAATGATGCCTGGTTAACCTAATTCCAATATTGATGAGGTTCAAGAATTTGTGAAGAGCTGTGCTCAAAAAACAACCAAGGGGGAAAATTTTCTCTTTATAAACTGTGTCAAAAGTAAGATAATTGTATTTAGTTGTGAAACAAATATAAGACTTTTAGCCACATTGAATTTTATACAGAGAGGGTAAAAATTATGGAATAAATTCATTTTCTCTAAAATGGACGATTTTGGAAAAAAATTCCGAAACAGGTTGGTTTTTATTTTTAAATTAAAATTTGTGGCATATATTTCATACTAGTCACGTTTGATAGCTCATTTGAAAGGTAAAATAATTCTCTATTCAATAATATAAACATTAACATCATTATTTATACAGGATGACCAAAAAAATAATTTTTGAATTGAATTAATTGACGCAGAAAGAAGAATGTAGGTGTGTACTTTATTTAACTCAAAATGCATTGTACTGCTGTCAGAGTAGCAAGTAGAAAAAAATGTTTATTTTACAAATAAACATTTCTTTTCACTTAAATTAAATCTCAAACAACCTCTCACCTGCCTCTTGGCAATTCGAACATTTAATTTAAGCGAAAAGCAATGTTCATTTGCCAAATAAATATGTTTTTCTATTCTCTGGTAGCAATATAATGTATTTTGAGTCAAATAAATTAAATACATTCTTCTTTTTGTGTCAATTAATTTAATCCAAGAATTATTTTTTGGCCACCCTGTACAAATAAATATGTTAATGTTTATATTACTGAATAGAGCATTAAACACCCTTTCAAATGAGCTACCACACGACCCCTATTCCCATTTAAAAAAATTATCGACTACTTGATCACGTTCAGATAGATGACGTCACTAGTATGAAATATAGGCCAAAAAATTGTAATTTAAAAATAAAAATCGACCTGTTTCGGCATTTTTCTCCAAAATCGTCCATTTTAGAGAAAATGAATTTATTTCATAATTTTGTCCCTCTCGTATGTATGGTACATTTCTTACTGTACCACATATTATTATTTGCAATTATTCACTAGTCTTGGGTTAAGTAATGGGCATTATGTATATGGGCATTATATCTTTATTAGATATACTGTTTACTGCCAAACAAAAAATAGAAACTTACAACAAATTTTTTATTTATTAAAATCAGAAATTTTTAAAGCTCTCAAAATTGAGTTTGGGGGCGTTCAAGTATTACGTAACGCAATTTTTGAAGATTTTTGACCCCACCCTCCTCCCTATGTAACGCACCGTAATGGGGCGTTCACGTATTACGTAACGTAATTTTTGAAGATTTTTGATCGCCCCTCCCCCCAATCAATCCTAGTAAAATTTTTGTAGATATTGAAAAGGCTATACATAATGGAATCATTCAAATGTGTCCGAACACTGAAATACATGGTTCTAGATTTCATCTACACCAAGCTTGGTATAGAAAAATTCAGTCTCTTGATTTAACATCAGAATATACAAAATGATTCTGAAGTAGGTAAGTGACTCAAACAGACTTTTGGCCTTACATATTATATATAAAACCAGAAGACGTATCAGATTGTTTTGTGTTTGATTTAATGTCATGCAAACCAGAAAATGAAATTTTAGATAATATGTTGATTATTTAGTTGAAACTTATGTAGACGAAAATATAATATTTCCTTCCCATATTTGTGAGCAGAGGCAAATTCTTCTGTTATTCGTACTACGAATGCTTGCGAATCTTTTCAGTAGCATTTTAGTTCATCGTTTTATAGTACGCATCCATCCATAATATATAGGGTGAGGCAGATAACTGGCCTATTAGAAATATCTCGAGAACGAAAGGCAACAGAATCATGAAAATTGGAACAAAGGGGTTTTGAAGGATGATCTATTAAATGAACATATTTTCATCTCTTTGCAACTTCCGGTTATACCGGAAGTTGCTTATAACTTCGTTTTTTTAAACGGGACACCCTGTATATTTTTACATTTTTGGATTCTCCTCAATATCTTCTTTCTTAGAATATGAGATTTTGTAATATTATACAGGGTATTTTAAGAGATATTTACGTTTTTTTATTAATTTCGTAGCAAAATTCACACCCTGTAGAATTGTAATAGTTTGACATTAAAAACTCTGCTTACGTTCAAGTGATTTTTAATATAGTCTACTATTGTTAAGAATCATTAGTATAGCTAATTTTGAAATTTTAGTATACAGGGTTGGTCGAAACTCGGAATGAATATTTTCTAAGTTTTCTTAAATGGAACACCCTGTATTTTAGTATTTTAATGAAATGATACTTCATGGTACTTTTTTATTTTGTAAGTATTCCCTATACCTAACTGCTTTAATTTGTGAGTTATTGGTGATTCAAGCTAAACATTAATTTCAACAAAAAATACGTAAAATGTTATTAGGTTTGCCGTGAAAATCAATAATCGTTCAATCACAAATAATTTTTCAGAAATAAATACATATTAATCCAGACTGATCCTTAAAATTACCAATAATGGTTTAGCTATCAAAATACCTACGTAGTTAAGATTATTAGTGCGATTAACAATTAAGCACAAATTAAAGCAGTTAGGTATAGGGAACGCTTAAGAAATAAAAAAGTACCATAAAATATCATTTCAATACAATACTAAAATAGAGGGTGTTCCATTTAAGAAAACTCAGAAAATACTCATTCCGAGTTTCGACCAACCCTGTATACTAAAATTAAAAATTTGGCTATACTAATGATTCTTAACAATAGTAGACTATATTAAAAATCATTTGAACGTAAGTAGAGTTTTAGATGTCAAACTACTACAATTCTACAGGGTATGAATATTGCTACGAAATTAATAAAAAAACGTAATTATCTTTTAAAATACCCTGTACAACATTACAAAACCTCATATTTTTAGAAAGAAGACATCGAAGAGAATCCAGAAATGTAAAAATATACAGGGTGTCCCATTTAAAAAAACGAAGTTATAAACAACTTCCGGTATAACCGGAAGTTGAAAAGAGATGAAAATATTTTCATTTAATAGATCATCCTTCGAAACCCCTTTATACCAACTTTCATGATTTAGTTGCCTTTGGTTCTCGAGATATTTCTAATAGGCCAGTTATCTGCCTCACCCTGTATATCTTCTTAGAATAAATTAAACAATTTCAGATATATACGTATGTTAAAATTTAAAGTTTGCATATTGCTAAACCTATCAAAGATAAAGAAGTTAAACTGAAATTGAAAAATAACTGTAGAAAATTTATTAATAACAGTCTAATCAAATGAATTTTGTATGGATTTTGTAAAGTGTGTCTCTTAGTATAATAGTAAATATTAAATAATAATTTATACATTTTGCTTATTATCTATATTATAAACTATTATTATAATGTAAGGATTTTAATGTCTTTTATTCGGATTTTGGATGCTTTCATAATAATCATTCTTAAATTACATCTATATTTTTATTTTTTTACCTGAGTGAGTTGGTGAGGAAAATACCTACCGGATTAATAGGAACCCTTAAATTTGGTGAGGAAAATACCTGTCGGATTATATGTTTTTACTGGTTGGTGAGGAATTTACCTCCGCCCATTGAATCGATCTTTGCGGCAGAATTACGAGCTATTTATAAGCTCTTGAAATGATATAGTTTCGATTTTTGAGTTTATCGCCTTCAGCCCCAAACAACCCCTTTAATTGATTTTACTTAAGAGAAACATGCTGAAAAAATTAAAATATATCGTATCGCAGATATAATTCCTATAGCTTATATATTTTAAGAATAAACTCTTAAATCATGCGCATTTCGATTATTGAGCTACAACTCCTTCGAAAGAAAACCACCCCATCTTCCAGGCTTAAGAGAAAGTTGTACTTAAAATGCATTAAATTAATTATTTCACGACTAAATATCGTTTAATAATTTATGAGCTCCCAAATATGCGCCATTAGGTCATTAAATTGCAATTTCTTTTGTATAGTGCAGTCACTGAAGGTAAAAATCAACTATTACCTTCAATTTCGGTGAACCTCCATAGAATTTCACGAAAATTGGTGAGTGGTTAGAGGATACCCCTTGAAACAAAAGTGACATGGTACCGCCTTGCTCCTTCACCCTGAGGGTGGATACCACCCCTTCTAGGGGGTGAAAATATTTTATTAAAAATAACTCCACAAATCGATATAACGACAAATTATAAGCAGAATTTCTTATATAAAGTTACTAAAATAAATCAATACCTTTTGAGTTATTAAAGATCAAAGATTTTAATTTTTCGTGAAAAAATTCATGCTTTAAATAGGTTTTTCGTAAATCACTTAAAAATTGTAAGTTTTTATATAAAAGTTATCATTACCATAATTAAACCTTTGAAAAAGCTTTTATTATTAATTCAAAGTGAGTTATAGGTAATTAAATGTATTTTTTTTTCGGCGAGTACCTATTCAAATCTAATTATTCTAGCCTAATTAACAGGAAAACGATGCACTTTATAAAATATACTTAATATATATTTGTCAAAGTACTCAGAAGTACCTATTAAATGAGCACCGACAGAAGTTGATATCATCAAAATTAAGCAAATGAACATGAAAATCATAGGACCCTTTCAAATTTCTAGTAAAAAGTGAAAAATTAAACGAACGCCATTTCCACAAAAATTAAAATCTTTAGTAAACCCTGTAAGACTTTCTTTACTTTAGCATAAATAATGACCTTAAACATTTTGACCGATTTAGAATGCATATGTTTAAAAAATATATTTACTTATGTATGATTTAAAAAAATCAAAATTTTTCAACTTTTCGTAAATTGTTTTCTTTTGATAATAACTCCAAAAATACTCGATACACGTAAAAAATGATAGATAACGAAATTTGAGTTTTTTATTAGCAAAGATTTTACTTGTCATTTGATTTCTGTATGAATCAAGATAACCAAGATAGAAACGTTTAAGCAAAGAATATATATATATATATATAGCTTCTAGAAGAAGCTTTTATATGAAACAGATGGTCATGTTTATAAGCAGGCTTGTTGACGAGGGATGTTGCGGCCGCAATGCGGGCGGTGCGGTGGTGAGATTGCGAAAGCTCTGTAGTCGTTGTCAGGTCTGTATACCTCCATGGTACCTACTCAGTTGGAGCGCAAAATCCTATGCTAAAACGTTACAGAGCCGTACCTTTCTATTAGAGTATATATTCTTTGGTTTAAGCCTAAATTTTACTGCGAGAACAATGTAACTGGAGCCCGTTAACCTATTATCCTAAAAAATAAAGTATTTGAAAGATTAAAAATGTAATACAGTTTTATAGCTCTTGAAATTACCTTTCAAATAGTTGGATGTGCCTGATGTCATAAACATTCCAAAACAGTTATTTCAAAAAAAATCAATATCATTTTTTTGGAAAAATTTTTGGAGTATAAATTTTGATGCTATCAACTTCTTCTGGAACTCATTTTATAGGTATTTCTAAGTACTTTGACAAGTATTTAGTGTTATAAAATCCATCGCTTTTCCGTTATTTAAGCTTGGATCCTTAGATATGAATACTCGCAGAAAAAATATACATACATTCAATTACCTATAACTTACCTTAAATTAACATTAAATGGTTTTTCAAGTAAGAAATTTATTATATTTTTTATTAGCTTAAATTTTAGTGATGAAAACTTTTTTGTAAAAACTTACAGACTTTGAGTTATTTACGAAAAATCGCTTTAAAGCATGCATTTTTTTTCACAAAAGTTAAAATATTTGATCTTTAATAACTCAAAAGGTATTGATTTATTTTAATAACATTATATAACAAATTTTGCTTAGAATTTGTCCCTCTATCGATTTGTGGGGTTATTTTTAATAAAGTAATTTTCATCCCCGGGAAGAGGTGACATCTACCCCAGGCTAAAACCGCAAGTTGGTACCATGTTACGTTACTTTTGTTTGTTAAGGTATCCTCTATCCACCCACCAAGTTTCGTGAAAATTAATGGAGGTTCACCGAAATCGAAGGTCATAGTTGATTTTTACCTTCAGTGACTGCACTATAGAAAGAAAATTGCAATTCAATAACTGAAATACGTGCATTTTGCGAGCTCATAAATTATTAAACGATATGTAGTCGCCAAATAATTAATTTAGTTTATTTTAAGTAAATTCTCTCTTAAGCCGGGAAGATAGGCTGGTTTTCTTGCGAAGGGGTTGTAGCTCAATAATCAAATTGCGCGTGATTTAAGAGTCTATTCTTACAATATAAACTATACGATTTAAACTTCTATTAACTTTTTTGTAAAAACTTTCAGTGATTTGCGAAAAACCGCTTTAAAATATGCATTTTTTTCACGAATAATTAAAATTTTTGATCTTTAATAACTCAAAAAGTATTAATTTATTTTAATAACTTTATATAACAAATTCTGCTTATAATTTGTCCTTCTATCGATTTGTGGAGTTATTTTTGATAAAATAATTTTCACCCCCGAGAAGGGGTGGTATCCACCCTCAGGGTAAAGGCGCAAGGTGGCACCATGTCATCTTTGTTTCTTGGGGTATCCTCTAACCACTCACCAATTTTCGTGAAAATCGATAAAGGTTCACCGAAATTGAACGTAATAGTTGATTTTTACCTTCAGTGACTGCACTATACAAAAGAAATTGCAATTTAATGACCTAATGGCGCGTATTTTGGGAGCTCATAAACTATTAAACGGTATTTAGTCGCCAAATATTTATTTTAATACATTTTAAGTACACTTTTCTGTTAACGCTGGATGCTGGGGTGGTATTCTTGCGAAGGGTTGTAGCTCAAGAATCTAAATGCGCATGTTTTAAGAGTTTATTCTTGGAATATATAAGCTATAGAAATTAAATAAGTGATACGATATATTTTAATTTTTTTCAGCATGTTTCTCTTAAGTAAAATCAATTAAAGGGTTGTTTGGGGGTGAAATGGATGAGGTCAAAAATCGAAACTATATCATTTCAAGAGCTCGTAAATAGCTCGTAATTCTGCCTCAAAAATAGATTCAATATTCCTATTTTTAAGTAGGTTTCCTGAGTCATCCCCCCCACTAAAATATTAAATTCCTGCTCAGTGTAACGAGCTCAAAATTTTTAATTTGAGGAATATGAGAGCTCATAAATCAGGGCTATTTGTTTTTTAATTTTTGCAAGTGGGGGGGGGGGCAGCTCAACACGGGTCATAAGTTGAGCCTAACATAGTACACAATTTCATGGCCAAACATTTTCAAAATTGCAAAACACTATATTCTGAATTTAATCGCGGTCCGCACAAAACTAGCCTACGGTCCGGATACGGACCGCGGTCCGTCAATTGGTGACCCCTGATCTAGAGTTTGGATGTGGACCTGTAGAAGATGTAGCTGGTGAAGATTATGCGAGCGTATTGCGAAGAAGAATGGACGATATACATGAGTTGCTGCGTTCCAAATCGCTAGATAGATGCCGAATGAAGAAACTGTACAATACTCAAGCCGAAAAGAGGTATTTTTAAAATGTATGAAAAAATCTGCTCTCCAAAGTTCCAAAAGCGAAAGAGTTGTCCTCTCAAGTTTCAGCAGATCTGGGAAGGTCCTTTCCTCATTATGGAGAAGATCAGAGATGCCATCTATCGAATAAGCAATATTTTAAGGGCAAAGCCGATGATAGTACACCATAACAGGCTGGCGCCACTCGAAGGAACCCACGACGTAGATGAAGAAGTGGAAGTAAAACAAGTCCAAGAAGTATCTAAGTATCTGACCTCATGTTTACGGAATTAGTGGAAACACCGGTAAAGAAAGATATGTTGTCACCACTAAAGAAAAGCAAGATCTACTGGCGCTTTTAGATGACTACTCACTGGCCCATACCATTGCCGCCAGTATTATAGACTCACAAGGATTGGCATTCGTCTTTCGAAGAAGGTTTAGTCGAGTTGCAACATAATATATTTAATTTCACTACTCACTGGCTCATACGATTGCCGCCAGTATTAAAGAATCACAAGGATTGGCATCCGTCTTTCGAAGAAGGTGTGGTCGAGTTGCAATATAATATTAATTTCCTTATCGGTGTGTAATTAATAAAAAACTTTATTTTGTTCTAAAAATACGAACCTGTAATCACAAGTCCTCTTTATTTCGATGATGAGAATAGTATATGATTCAACGAGCATGTAATAGCCATTACATGCGAGTGAATACTATAATTTTTGCTACGACTTTTTTTTATTTTAATTAGTAAAAATTTAATTATCAACTACTCAAGATTTAAATTATAATAATTTACAAGAATACATAAATGCTATTTACCCCTAGTACGTGGCTGAATAATTGATTGCCTACTATTACCAAATTATTATTTATTGTAAAAATACAACTATAAATAGTTAATATAAGTTCTATTCGTTTCCGAAAAATTATAAGCTTAAATTTGTACCTACTGTCAATTAATCTAATAAATAGCAAATGGCTGTTGTCGGTGGACGTATTTCAATAGTTATAATGTATATTTACATTTAACTATAAAATTTAATAATATAACTATACATAATATATTAAGTATAACTTATTTAACACAATGTAACTTGAGAAATAAACACAATGTTAGTTATAAATTCCAATTAACATAAATAAAATGAGCTAATGTCACTATCACTAATAAACGATAAACGTCAAAATTTTTAGTAAACAAGATATACTACATTCGCTCTCGCCAGATTTTTTTTTACACATTCGGAATAGGGAACATACAACACAAAAATTCCTACCTCACACTATTAACTGATAAAATCAACTCAAATCAACTTAATCTTTCATTAAAAAAAGAAGAATTATTAGAAATTGTGGGAGTGTCTACTAATCTCATAAAATTTTGTGAAGTTTATTTCTACAAAATATTTTTATTTTGTACAATAAATAATTTTCTCGTTTGTTATCAATACATTATAATGGTGTAAATAAATAATTATTGATTGGCGTAAGGTTTATGTTATTTTTATGTCTGTTTACTATTAATAATATTGGCTATGAGCAGGTGCGTTGGTTTTGTAGTAATTTCCAGTCACTTCTGACAACTGAACTTTTCAAAAAAGAAATTACTAACGTCAGTGTCAAAGTGAATCTCGATAGAGCGAATTCAGTATATAAACGTAAAAAATATACTGACATTGTTACAGTTAAAATTACTTTTTCTACGACCGTTTAATAACATGCTCATTATTCGCTATCTTTTCATAAATAATAGCACCCATTACTTTACCCGTGAGTAATATTTCATTACTCACGGGCTGAAGTTACTCCCGGGTGATTACTCACGGGCTGAAGTTAGTTGCAAGTGGCGCATGCCACTTTTAATATTAATCGTATAAACTGCAAATAAAATTACTTAAACTTGTTTCTTGAATACAATAATTATTGTAATTTATATCAATAATTATCTTCGAAAAATTTTTAAAGGATTTTTAACTGTAACAATGTCAGTATATTTTTTACGTTTATATCTTGTTTACTAAAAATTTTGACGTTTATCATTCATTTATTTTAGTGACAGTGACATTAGCGCATTTTGTTTGTGTTAATTGGAATTAACTAACATTGTGTTTATTTTTAAACCATATTGTGTTAAAATAACATATTGTATATATAGTTATATTACTATATTATATTATATATAGGTAAATGTAAATATACATTATAACTTTAATGAAATACGTCCACCGATAATAGCCAATTGCTATTTATTAGATTCATTGACGGTAGGTACAAATTTATGCTTATAATTTTTCTGAAACGACTAGAACTTGGATTGACTATTTTTTCTTGTATTTTTACAATACATAAGAATTTGGTAATAGTAGGCAACCAATTATTCAGCCACATATTAGGGGTAAACAGCATTTAGGAGTTTTTGTAAATTATTATAATTTAAATATCGAGTAGTTTATTCGAGTATATTTTTTACTAATTAAAATAAAAAAAAGGTCGTAGAAAAAGTATAGTATTCTACTCGCATGTTATGGCTATTACTCACTCTGATGAATTACGACACTCGCCTACGGCTCGTGTCGCAAACTTCATCATCGTGAGTAATAGCCGTCATTACATGCTCGTTCAATAATATACTATTAAACATTTTTTTTAAGTTAATTATTGATATAAATTACAATAATTATTGTATTAAATAAACAACTTTAAGTAATTTTATTTGCAGTTTATATACGATTAATATTAAAAGTGGCATGCGTCACTTGAATCTAACTTCAGCCCGTGAGTAATGACCCGTGAGTAACTTCAGCCCGTGAGTAATGAATTATTACTCACGGGTACAGTAATGGCTGCTATTATCTATAAAAAAATAGCGAATAATGAGCATGTTATTAAACGGTCGTAGAAAAATAAGTTTAAAAACTTGTATTATTAGTATGATAGTACATACAACCATTCAAACAATTCACCTCGCACCTCGCAATTCTAAAGGCCTTCATGGATTTGTTTGAAATTTTGACAGTAGCTCCAAAATGATGCAAATAACAAACCTGACTTGGTGCCAATGTATGCTTCCACCCTGGGGGTGAATGCCACCCTTTCTCGGGGTGGAAATTTAAAATTTCAAAATGACACCGGTAATCGATAGAGAATTGAATTTTATGAAGAAAATGTGGAATAAATTTTTTTACTGAACTTAATAATTTTATGAGTTATTCGCGATTGAAAATTCCAAAAAAAACACGTTTTTCAATAGTTCTTCGCGAATAACTCGAAAGTTACGCATTTTCAGGAAAAAATCATTCCTATTAAAATCGAAGATTATAAGAAAACAAAGAAACTAATCAGTTTTAATTAAATTTTTTAGATAATATTAAGCAACTTATGAGTCATTGAAAACGAATTTTTTATTTTTCGTAAATTTATGCAAATATTGAGCTCAAATAACGCAAAAATGATTAATTTTTCATAGAAAATGTTAATAAACATTTTTAAAGTACTTCTTTAGACCTTCAAAATAAGCTTTGACAAAAGCCTCTAGCATAACAATTAAGCAAGTTATGACAAAAATTAATCAAATACCTCGAATTTATAAAAGAAAAAATGACGCTAAAATGTATGCCATGTGCGGCAAAATTATTATTAATCGTAGCCCATGTAAAATTAACTTTATTTATGTTCCGAAAACACGTTCCAAAAGTTTAAATCATTTTAGTCCAGAAAGCCACTGCGCATCCGCTAGGAAAAAGATTCTAATTCGGATTTTTTGCACAATCTTACTCAGAAAAGACTCCTTTTAACAAATTTACATGTTGCCAGGACCAAAAGGTGGTCAAAAATTTTTTAAACGTTTTTTTTTGTTTTTTTCCTAAAATTATTTTTTTTTGCATGGAAAAAAGTTTTCTTAGGTTTTTTGGGTCACTCCAAACAGAAAAGATCTTTAGTGACTTTTTTCTAAAATTGATAGTTTTTGACGTATAAGCGATTAAAAATTGAAAAATTGCGAAATCGGCCATTTTTAACCCTCAAAAACTATGTGAAAAACTAAAAATTTGAATGTTACCAAGGTAGGTTGATATTCTTTAAACATCTATTGATGAAATCCCGAAGAGCTTTTTGCAATACAATATTCAAAACTCCTTTGTTTTTTAATTGCTAATCAAGCGTGCGCGACACTATTTTCCACCGACAGTATGGTGCAAATGAAAGGAATAAATTCGTTATTTCGTAAACCGGCGACTTTAAGGAAAAATCCCGAAACAAGTCGATTTTTATTTTTAAGTTATGATATTTTGGCATATGTGGTATACTAGTGACGTCATCTGTCTGGGCGTGATGACGTAATCGATGATTTTTTTAAATGAGAATAGGGGTCGTGTGGTAGCTCATTTAAAAGGTTCTTCAATTCTCTGTTCAGTAATGTAAACATTTATATAATTATTTATACAGGGTGTCCTTCTACTTCTTTTTTTGTGAAATAATTTAATTTAATAAAAATCTTTTGGATACCCTGTATAAATAATTATGTAAATGTATATATTACTGAATAGAGAATTGAAGAACCTTTCAAATGAGCTAGCACACGAGCCCTATTCTCATTTAAAAAATCATCCATTACGCCATCACTTCCAGATGGATGACGTCACTAGTATATCATATATGCCACAATATCATAACTTAAAAATAAAAATCGACCTGTTTCGGGATTTTTCCTTAAAGTCGCCGGTTTACGAAATAACGAATTTATTCCTTTCATTTGCACCATACTGTCGCATGTCGGTGGAAAATAGTGTCGCGCACGCTTGATTAGCAATTAAAAAACAAAGGAGTTTTGAATATTGTATTGCAAAAAACTCTTCGGGATTTCATCAATCGATGTTTAAAGAATATCTCTCTACCTTGGCAACATTCAAATTTTCAGTTTTTCACATAGTTTTTGAGGGTTAAAAATGGCCGATTTCGCAACTTTTCAATTTTTAATCGCTTATATGTCAAAAACTATCAATTTTAGAGAAAAGTCACTAAAGACCTTTTCTGTTTGGAATGATCCAAAAAACCTAAAATAACTTTTTCCATGCAAAGAAAAATCATTTTAGGAAAAAACAAAAAAAAAAACGATTAAAAAATTTTTGACCACCTTTTGGTCCTAGCAACAAGCAAATTTGTTAAAAGGAGTCCTTGTTAAGTAAGATTGTGCAAGAAATCCGAATTAGAATATTTTTCCTAGCGGATGCGCAGTGGCTTTCTGGACTATTTAGAACAATTACATTTTGAAAATACTTGTTTTAAGTTTTTTCGATTTTTCAATAAAAACGTTATTTTTTCAAAATATATCAAAAAATATTGGATTTATGAAAAAAAGTGTTCTTGTCAAAAATTTAGCTTTTTCTTTACTAAAAATTTTGCTTTTTTTATAACTCACGTAACTTATAAATTAAGCGAGATATAAGCGTTTAAAGTATTGATTTCAATGTAAAAGGAGCGTCTTTTTAGCCCTTTAACATTAAAAGTCTCCGAACAAAAGGGTCTAGAAAGATTGCAACTTTCATAATCTTATAGTCTATGACCTATGACATTCCCTACAAAATGATGTGCAAATGAATGCAAAGAGCTTAAAGAAAGCCGAGGTATTGATAAAAGACCAAATACATTTTTCTAGAGATAATGTTTGAAAATTACGGAGCATCTAAATTTTGAGGTTTTTGGAGTATTTATTCTTTTATACATGCAGTGTCTGCTTTGTATTTACATATCGGGCAACAAAACTCTCAATTTTGCTGATTGGGGATGGACAATAGTGAATGGCACCTTGGTACCAAACAAAATGACGGTTATTCCTACACCAGAAGAACCACTTAAAATGATATTTTACAATTGCAAAAAGTATGTGGCTCAACTTGTGGGTGTCGCAAACGTGGGCTATATTGCAATAAATCTTGCGCTTCTTGCTCTGATGATAGCTGCCAAAACTGACTTTTTTTTTTATTTTATTAGGCTAAAGCTCAACTTTCGAAACATACGCGTTGCACCATTGAGTTTTGGATCAATTATCAGCTTGTCACAATGGATTGCCACGTGGATTGGATCGATAAGAATCGAAAATTATGGTGCAACGTAAGAGATACTTCAGGCAGCCATATCTATAAGTTGAGCTTAGCTAAACTGGAGCTTAAGATTTGTTGGTGCAACCAGGCATTAATGTTGTAAAATAAATATTTTTCATTATCATCAAAATGTGGAGTTTAAAAAGTTTAATTTCCCTCAAACGTATATTTTTATGGGATACAAATTTTATAAATATATCATTATATCATAAGCAACAATTAAATTTCATTATCTTAACGAATGCCATTACTTTAAGCTTTCAAAAAGATTTTTTCCCTAATTTTTATGATAAGGAGTAGCTTTTAAGGGTTGAATCAACTTGTATGTATCAGGTTTTTTATATTTAAATAATATATATTTTTTTTATTTAAGATTGAAAATAAAATGAATTCATAATCTCAGTCATTTTTTTAATAACTGTATGAGGGGTAATTTTTAAGGGTAGTTACATATAAAAATATCGATCTATTAGTTACATTGTAAAAAAAAACAACAAAACTTTAATAGGTTTAAACATATTGATGTCTACAACTGCTTCCATTTATTAATTTTCAATTTTTTCCCAAGTTTCATTCTTAGGGGTGGTTTTTGGTGGTTGCATTATTAAAAACAAATAAGTGTCAGATTTCTTATAGGTACTTGAAGGAAAGAAATTCTCCTATTACGATCCAAAATAAAAAAAATTCATGTTTCTTGACCATATTTTTTAAATAATCTTAGTATGACGGGTTGCTTTTAAGGGCTGGTGAGCTGTAAAATATCAAAATGTAAAAGTCATGATTCAAAACAATCAACATTTAACATATTTAAACATAATTATGGCCCATTACCGCTTTAATTCATTAGTTTTCAATTTATTGGAGTAAGGGGTAGTTTTCACCCCTTAAAAATAAAAAGCATACTTTGCGACCAAGTCAGGTTTGAAGAGGAGAGTAAAATAAACTTAATTCCAAATTTTCAAGAAGATCGATGAAGGCAATTAGAATTGCGAGGTTTGGATCTATTTTAAGCTTGAATGATTGTACTATTACGCAATTAACCAAGAGAGCGATGACTATACATACAGTATGGTGCAAATGTTTGGAATAAATTCGATATTTGGTAAACCAGTGACTTTAAGGAAAAGTCCCGAAACAGGTCGATTTTTATTTTTAAATTGTGACATTTTGGTATATATTTATATATCATATGAGTGACCTCATCCATAAGGGCGTGATAATGTAATTGATGATTTTTTTAACCTTTAACTACCCGCGCATCAAGTTATGATATAACTACACGCGTGGCGTACTTTATACGCCACAAGAAAATAAACAATAACAGCGGATTTGTTTATTTTTTTTTTTTGAAAAAATACACTTAGTTGTTTGTTATAAACCTTATTCGGCATCAGTGAATACTTGGAGTTCCTTCTCAGTAAACCTATTGGAATTTATAACTGGAATTATGGAATAACTGGATTCCATGATAAATAAAATTGCTAATAAAAATTTTTTTGAAATGTGATTTTTTACGGGAGAAAAAGTATTGTTTATAAAGAAAAATATATTTTGTGCCATAATGACTAAAAAACAATTGAAATATGTACTTATATTACTACTTATATTAATATAATCGTGGCGCATATTGTCCACCACCGGAAACAACAAATAATAAACTGTAAATTTCGATCTTCCCAGAACGCCGATTATAACGAAACTAAAACCAAATTGTAAAGCACATTCCAGTGATAGGTTAGAGACATAAACAAGGTCAAAAATTAAATTTTTAAATATATTTGCAGTAGAATTCTTATCTCTGGCGTACAAAATACGCCAGCGCGTGTAGTTAAAGGTAACGGGTCTTGTGACAGCTCATTTGAAAGGTCATTCAATTCTGTATTCAGCAATATAAATATTGACATATTTGTTTATACAGGGCGTTCAAAAATTTTTATTTTTAATTAAATTAGTTGACAAAAAAAGAATAATGTTTATAATTTATTTAATTCAAAATAGATTTTACTGCTGTCAGAAAACAGAAAAAATATGTTTATTTGACAAACAAGCATTGTTTTAGCTTAAATTAAATGGTCAAACTTTCAAGAGGCAGGTGGTAGGCGGGAGCCGGTTGAACATTGAATTTAAGCGAAAAATAATGTTTATTTATTAAACAAACATTTTTTCCGTTTTCTGACATCAGTAAAATCTATTTTGAATTACATAAATTATAAACATTCTTCTATTTTGTCAACTACTTAATTTAATTTGAAAAAAAATTTTGGACGCCCTGTACAAACATTTATGTTAATATTTATATTACTGTATACAGAATTGAATAACCGTTTAAGAGTATAAACAGATTTGTGAAAGAAAAAAGAGAGAGTATTACATGAGAGTGGCAGAGGATCTAAGTAGGGCATGTGACTCTAAAGAGTTTTGGTCATTGGTAGGAGTTTTTAAAATTAAAAATAGTTCGAGATGTGCATCAATCCCCTTAGAGACATTTCGTCTGCACTTTTTGGGTCTCCTAAATCCAGCACTTCCCTCGGACCAACTAAGTTATGCAGAGCCTTATATTGTCGATGAAAGGATGGATGTGAGTTTTGATATGACGGAGTTAGATATAGCGCTCATAAGCCTAACCTAAAGGATAATAAAGCACCTGGCACCGATAGGATACCGGCTGAGTTTTATAAAAATCTTTCAGTTACTAGCAAAGCAAAGTTATTGGTTACTTTTAATGCAATGTTCAATCGAGCCTCAGTTCCGGATTCTTTCCGGGATGCGATACTTTTTCCTTTGCATAAGAAAGGGATGGACTCGAGCCGAGCCAAGCCGAGCTTTTGAAAAGCTTGTGCTCGGCTCGAAATTTCGAGCCGAGCTCGAGATAGAAGCTCGGCTTGAACTTCGAGCTTGCAGGTTGAGCTCGTGGCTCGTGCCGGCTCGGCTCGAATAGTTCGAGCCGAGCCGAGCCCAGCTCAAAAACATAATAATGAATGTAAAATATAACATTCGTAGTAATTTTTTTTACTTATAATAGTCAAATATAAGAAATAATAAGAAATTCACTAAATGCTTTTCACATAATAGCTACATACTCTGTCATAGTAACGTTAGGAGACAAGAAGAGCGAGATATTTTTTTTCTTAGATTAATGAACAAATAGGAGAAATTAAAAATGTTTATTTCACAGTTTGTCTTAATTTCTGTTTAAAAAACTATGATAATGTATGATTTTAGTGTTCGTCCTGAAATAATGTCAGTCTTTTTAAAATAACCGGATTTAAAGGAAGCCAAGAAAATAGTTTTATCGCTGAGAAACTATATAGGTAGATATATTACGATAGTTTAATATAAATTTCAAATAAGATGGCATATTTGTATTAAGTATTATGACAAGATAGTGGATGAATTGTTTGATAACACCCGGATTTCGTATAGTGTAGTGATAATAAATAATACAAATAACAATAAAAAGTAAAGTCTAATACGACCAGACTAATCCATAAATAATCGGAGTAGGAAAAAGCAGCATATTTTATGAAAACATTTTTTTAAATATCAATATTCATATGTACATACAGTGTGGCCAAGCCAAATGGAATAAATTTATTATTTCGTGAATAAGCGCTTTTGGAAAAAAAATCCGAAACAGGTCGGTTTTTATTTTTAAATTACAATTTTTTGGCATATACTCGTATATGATAGTAGCTCATTTGAACGGTTATGAAATTCTCTATTCAGTAATATAAATATTAACATAATATACAGGGTGTCCAATTTTTTTTTAATTAAATTAATTGACACAAAAATGAGAATGTATATGTAATTTATTTAATTCAAAATACATTTTGCTACTGTCAGTAAACAGAAAGAATGTTCATTTGACAAATAAACATAGCTTTTCACTTAAATTCAATGTTCAAGATGCCACTCACCTGCCTCTTGGTAGTTTGAACATTTAATTTAAGCGAAAAGCTGTGTTTATTTGTCAAATAAACATTTTTTATGTTTTCTGACAGCAGTAAAATGTATTGTGAATTAAATAAATTACATACATTCTTCTTTTTGTGTTAATTAATTTAATTCGAATTTTTTTTTTGGACACACTGTATACATAATTATGTTAATATTGATATTACTGAATAGAGAATTTAATAACCTTTCAAATGAGCTAGCACATGACCCCTATTCCCATTTAAAAAAATAATCGATTACGTCATGACGCCCAGATGGATGACGTCATTAGTATGATATATGTAGGTATTATATATGCCAAAAAATCGTAATTGTGTGTGTGTGTTTTGTTTTATGGCACTGGAACTAAGCCAATTAGCCAGAACAAGTGTGTAAAAGTTATAAGGAAAATGCTTCAGGTAAGTATTAATTTTCACATAATGTGTATCTTATATTATCTTATATTTAATGAACAACACATATTATTGTACATAATACTCAATATTATATTAATGGTTATCCTTATAATGTACCTAATTGTATCTTTTTTAAAATTATTTTTTTTTTAATATAGGTACGAATATTTTTTTTTTTATTTTTTTTTTATTATTTTTTTTTTTATTTTTTTTTTTTTAGTATTTATTTATTATTTTTTTTAATATTTTTTTTTATTTTTTTTTTTTATTATTTTTTTTTATTTTTTTTTTATTTTGTTTTTTATCATTTTTTTTTTAATTAATTTATTATTTTTTTAACTATATTGGTTACTTTTTAATTATTTTTTTTTACCATTCATATAAATTTGTTAGTTATCACCAAGGAGATTTAGAAGGAGTGCTAATTTGCCGAAGGGTCATCTCGGCGGGGTATTGTAACACGGGGGAGGGGACCCCTGGAATGGATACAAAAGAGTAGGATTTATGTTAGTGTGCTTATAATTTAAATTTACATTTAACCGTATGTTCATAAATAACCTCATATACTCGTATATCCTCAGTTGCTAGTAAGCTCGACAAGTTAAAAGGTGTGTCTACTTTTAATTTATATAGATTATTAAGTAGTGTAGAGATCTCTTGTTGAATAGACGGGCATTCTAATATAATATGTTCTAAACTACCATGTTTTCCGCATTCGCAGTAATCTTCGTTTTGGATACCTAAACGGTGTTTATATTCCGGACACATTGCATGGTTACTTCTGATTCGTGAAATTGTTTTTATAAAATTTCTATTATGTACATTAAAAAACCATGGTTTTGTTTTTATTTTTGGAAGCAACAATTTAAACTTTTTCCCAGAGTTGGCTTGTTCGTATTTTTCCTGCCATTTAGTTTTCATAGTTATTTTCATTTGGCTTACGTGATCGTTAAAAGGTAGCTTCATGTTAATCATCTCCCCTTCTGTAGTAGCTCTTTTTGCTAATATATCTGCTATCTCATTATATTCTATCCCACAATGACTTTTCACCCATGATAATGTAATTATCTTTCCATTTTTATTCAATTTTGTAAGTACTTCATATACATCTTTCATTAAATCGTCATACTGGTCAGTTATGTTAATATTTTTTATCTTTTCTAATGCACTTCTGCAGTCAGAGAATATTACTATATTAGTGCCGGATAGGGATTGAGCATAGATTAGTGCATATTTAATTCCGACTATTTCTGCAGTGAATATTGACGATCCCTTAGGCAGTTTATACAGTCGCTTTATCTTTTTATTAACGTGATAAAGAGCCAAACCGGTATTTCCGTTAATTACAGAACCATCAGTAAATATGTAATCATGATTTTCCCATTGATGATGAATTTTATTAAGAAAATATTTATTTAGTAATTTTTCCGGGAGTCTAGGGTAGTCATCGATTAAATGGAATACAGGGCGATTATCGTAGTGTTTAAATGATGTGAAGTTGTTAATAGTCAATATATTGTCCTTAATTTCTGGGTAGTTATAATAACTTTCGATCAATAGAGGAGTTTTTTTATATTTCCAATAACGATTTGTTAAAACCTCGATAGTTAACTGATGAATTGTGTGTGTAAGATTGTCATTTTTTGCGTATATCTTAAATAAGTTTTTATTACTTAGGAATTGTCTCCTTAACAGAAGTGGAGGTATGCAACTTTCCGCCTCCATAACAACTATGGGTGTAGATTTCAGATACCCATTACAGATTCGTAGACATTTATTTTGGATTTGATCAATCTTTTTAAGATGACATTCAGAGGCCGATCCATATAATACGCACCCATAATCGATTATTGACTGGATAAAAGATTTATAAAATAGAAGACAAATATTCGGATCTGCCCCCCACTTACTATGGCTGAAAACTTTTATGATGTTTATAGCATTTTCAATCTTAGATGTTATATAATGAATATGAGATTTCCAGTTAAGTTTCGTATCTAGAGTAATACCTAGATACTTAATTGAAGCTAGGTACGGGACTGTGTAATTTTTTAGTGTTATGGAAGACGGATGATGAAACCTCTTCCTAGTAAATGTAACAGCTGCTGACTTATTTTCTGAAATGGAAAGTCCGTTATTCTTTATCCACTTTTCTAATGAATCTGAAGCTACCTCTAAGTTTTGATGACATTTTTCTATATTTTGTTCCGCCGTATATATACATATATCATCGGCATATTGTAATGTTTTTATATTCCTATGGAATATAGTATCGAAGTCAAATGCGTATATAATGTACAAAATAGGACTTAATATGCTGCCCTGAGGAAGGCCTACAGAGGCTTTTTGAGGACCTATTAACTTGTCTACTGTACGAATATAAATATTTCTCTCGTTGTACAATTTATAAATATTAAAAATAAGTAGTTCCGGTAGTTTTAGCTTTTTCATCTTGTCCATTAAAATGTCTAATTGAATATTATCGTACGCTCCTTTTATATCTATGAATAAACAGGTTGTTGAAAAATTGTGTGAGAATCCACTTTGTATGTCAGTAACTAGAGTAGTCACATTATCTAACGTTGAACGATTTTTTCTAAATCCGAATTGGTTTTCGGGTAATAATTTGTTGAATTCTAAAAAATGTTCTAGTCTGTTTTTAATCATTCGTTCAAAAGTTTTTAATAAACAAGATGCCATAGCTATAGGTCGATAAGAATCTGAATTATTAGATTTTTTCCCAGGCTTTAATAAAGGGACTATAATATAATCAAGCCAATCATTGGGAATTGGTATTTTATTAAACCATATATTATTATATATGTCCAACAATGCATTTCTGCCGGAATAAGATAGATTAAATATCATGTTATACTGAATTTGATCCTTTCCAGGGGATGTATTACAATTTTTTTTCATAGCTCTATTCAATTCATGCACGCTGAAAGGCGTTGTTAAATAATTATCTGAATTTCCAGAGGAATCATATAAACAAGGTTGCAATGGTTTAGAAATGCAAACTTTTGGACATAATTTATTTTGAAAATCCTCTATCCATTCAGCACTTGATTCTATGTAATGTGTATTGTTTTGTTTTCTATTTTTATAACTATTTACTTTTTGCCAAACTTGTTTCATAGGCGTGGTTTTATTTAAGGACTGACAATATATTTTCCATGATTCTTTTTTAGTTATTTTTATCGTTCTTTTTGCTATTGCATCAGCTCTTTTATAATTTATTAAATTTTGCAGGTTTGGATTGGTTTTGTATATTATAAATAATTGTTTTCTGTTATTAACTTTTGCCTGACATTCATCATTCCACCAGTGTTTATTTTTTTTATTTTGCTTATATTTATATCTCTGTGGTATTGCTTTTACAGCTGCATTATTAATTGCATTAATAAATTGGCTGTAATTATAATTATTATCATTATTTATAAAATGTTCGTCCATTTCGCTTTGAAATTTATTCCAATTGGCTTTTTTTGTTATCCATCTACTATACACCATCATTTCATTACTGCTCATTTCACAATTAAATTTAATTAAAATCGGAATGTGGTTAGAACCATGTGGATCGTCCATAATTTGCCACTCAAAAAGATGTGCTATACCTGATGAACACAGTGTTAAGTCTATCGCTGAGGAGTTACTGTTTAATGTGGGCACTAATGTATGACTGCCATCGTTTAATAATACCAAATCCGTATTGTCTATGGCATCTTGTAACCTGTTGCCCTGAGAATTGGTTGTTAAACATCCCCAAGCGGAGTGATGAGCATTGAAATCGCCCCCGATTACACATGGCTTCGGGAGAGATTCAAAAAACTCGCCCCACTCATCCGTCCCTATGGAACTTCTTGGAGTAACATAAATGTTTACAAAAAATATACTGATTTTGTTGGTTGATAGTAGTTGGATACAGTTTGCTTGCAATTTATTGGAGTGTCTTACAATAATCTCATTATATTTTAAATTTAACTCTACTAGAAAAGCCACCCCACCGTACCCGTCAGGGCGGTCTTCCCTAATAACGTTATAACCTGCAAAATTTACATATTTTGATGGTTTAAACCACGTCTCTGAAAGCATAGCAATATCTATATCTTCATTTATTAACATATTTTGAAGGTTTTCTTTATTAGATATAGCTGATCTACAATTCCACTGGCAGATCTTAAAACAACTCATCATCAGATATTGCATTAAATTTATCTTGAATAATACTAAGTAAAGTTGATTCTTGAATTTCAAATTTGTTTTGTTGTTTTAAGATTCCTATAATGGATAAAATTAAACCTACTAAAGCATTCTCCGTAACAGTGACACAAGTCTCTTGATGAGACTGATTCAATGTTAAGTTTGATTTGTAATTTTGATTCTCGAAAACGGCTGTCGATGAACTCGGTAAATGAATTGGTGATATAATTTTTTTATGTAAATTCAGTGTATTATCCTGTTCTTGAGACCTCACCAGCCTAGGTCTTTTGTGAGAAACCGCAGAATGCTGGAAGTGCACCGAACTCGACTTTTGCCCGCTTGACTGCATTTGGGAAGAGGGAAATATATTAGATTGTAACTGAAGGTCATGAGAATTATTGTTTAAATTATGATTACTGTCGGCTATATATTTATTGTTTAAAATTTCGGTCGGTCCCGGATTTTTGACGACCACTTGTGCATAAGTAACTTTAGGGGTTTTTGTGTTTGCTTCTGCATAAGATAAATTTTGCTCAGTCATTAATTTTTTAATTGATTTTTGTCTATCGAATTCTGGACACTCTTTTATTTGATTTGTATACCTAATGTTTTCCACTGCAATAGAAACATGTTTTTTCTACTAAATTTTTTTTGCAGTCTTTTGTCTCGTGTCCATCTTTACACTTTAAACAGCGAACGTTACTTTTACACTGCTTAATTAAATGTCCGTACCTATAACAATTGTAGCATAAAAGGACCTTTTGCTCGTAGGGTTCTACCGGAATTCTTACATGATTAATGCATATATATTGTGGTAACCTAGATGCTTTAAAAGTAACGAAAAAGGTTTTTGTAGGCACGTATTCTTTAGTACCGTCCTGTTTAACTACTTTTCGATTCATTCGTTTAACCGCCTCCACACTAAATTTACAATGCATATCAAACGGATTTATTTTCCCTCTAACATACTCTTCACCAAACTCATAGTCTATATTTCTTATTATACCAAATTTATGTGTAATGAATTTAGGGATATATGCCAACAAATTATATTTTTTTAAATTAACCGATTTTAATAAATTATTTGCCGATTTATAGTCTTTTAATTTAATTCTCAACCTATTACGCCCTATAGAATCTATGCAATTAATTTTGGAATCCAACTCTGGATGTTCTTTGAACAAAATATCTCCTATTCTAATAGCGTTTAATTTACCATCGAATTTGTCTAGACTATTTTCAATATACACGTAGTAAGGTGCGATATCGACATTATTATAAAAAGTTGCAATACGTACTGGTTTCTGTTGTATATCTGTTGTTGTCTCCGTATGTTTTACGTTAGAAATATTATTTGTACTTACATTTGGAATGTTGATATTTTCTATTGTTTTTTTGTCTAATACATTACGTTGTGATTCGACGTCCATATCCCAATTATTCGGGACATCCTTGTCACCACTGCTTGGAGAATGAGTTCCAATTTGGGGGGCTTCACCACCCCCCTCGGTGGCACTCATATTATACACTCACTGTTAATTAAGTTTTTTATAAAATCTACTACACTCGAAATTTTAACAAAATTATTCGAAATTGGACACTGGTATTAATTACTTCGCACTCGATAAATCGACCGGTCGATTCAATGATCACGAACGAACTGGTGAAAAATCGTAATTTAAAAAATAAAAATCGACCTGTTTTGAGATCTTTTTCCAAAATCGCTCATTCACGAAATAATGAATTTATTCCATTTGGCTTTGCCACACTGTATAATACTATTGGTAATATTGTAATGTAGTACCTACCACCTAAAAGGCCTGCATAAATAAATAAAAAATATAAATAAAAAGTATCAAGTATTTTATTGTCTTATATTACTAGATTCGCATAAAATAAATCTTTCACTAAACTTAATACAGATGAGTTGTAACTCTTTTTTTTTTTAATTTAAGTAACTAAAAAACCTGTGTCACCTGAAAAATATTTTTGTACACTTACAGTCAATTATAAATAGGTACATAGTATCTCCATTAACATTTTATATCGGAGATACTATTTAAAAAAAAATTACATTGTTAATAAAAATCATTTACAAGAGGAAAGGAGGAAAGTGTAGGTATATATTTAAAAATAACATTATAACTCTATTCTTACCAAATTATACATATACGACTCTACTTCAACAATAAATAAAATTAAACCTAGAACTAATTTAAACGATTAAAATTAAAAAAAAATTGTTTTACACATTTTTCAAAATTGGGTTTTCTACCCAAGAGTTTAGACATAAGAGGCACTTAGCCGATTCATTAGTCAATCTATTGCGTTGTTTTCGAATAATTAAGCCAGCTTTCGAAAACAATCGCTCAGATGGTACGGACGTAGCAGGAATACTTAGTAAGTCTCTGGCCATTTCAGCAAGAACAAGAAATCTTCCTTTATTTACCTGCCACCACTTTAAAATATCTTCGTTGCCAGTACTTTGCGGGAGTGCTATGTAGTCATAGAATTCAGTACTTGAGTCTTTTGGTTTTGTTATGACCTTTGATTGATAATAGCTTTCGAAATTGATTTCAAGCTCATCTTGTACTTCCATGACCACCGACGATTCAGATGTACTTTGCGTTATATTTTCTACAGCTTGCTGATTTCCTTCATACTTTTTTAACAGTTTTTTAAACACTGAATACGATTCGTTCTTTAAGTCCCTTCCCCAAAGTGAGTTATCAAATGCTTCAAGTTTATGTCTTGGGTCTAAAATAAGTACTGCACAGTAAATCCAATTTGTTTGTCTGTAATGTTTTAAAATTTTATCTCTGGCCTTTTGAAATGCAGTTAAAAGTTGTTCATCTACACAGGAACGATTCGGTTTATCGTCAAGCAACTTTGATTGTAATTCGATTTTGTCTAACAGTATATTTAAACTGACTATCACTGATGGAAGCGTTGCGTATTTGTCTCCTCCAAGGTTTTAGCTTACTATTTTAAACATCTTTAAAAATTTACAGACGGAAGCTAACATCTGCCATTCGTTTTGGTGTAGTCGAAAATTGTTTAATTTATTGACACTGTCGCTTGCACATAGACAGTCGATCCCCTTTTTTAACTTTAATGCGACATCCAACATATCATGAGTGGAGTTCCATCTTGTTGGAACATCCAGAATAGGTGAAATCTGTGTAGATGCCCCAGCAGTTTGGCACGCACTTTTAAAACGGATCCGTAATTTTTCAGATTTTTTTATTTTCTTAAATATATAACGAATTTTATCCAAACAGTTAGTTGGTGTTTGAATATCTTCATCTAGAACATCGTTGTGTTCGAACTCAACCTCTTCATCTACGTTACTGCTTTCTTCATCTTCAGCCTCCCCTCCTACGTCTTCTTCTATTTTCAGAGATTTTAAGCAATCTTGAACAGCCAAGTTCAGAATATGTGCTACACATTTAAAATGTTGATTAACGTCATCAAAAGAAGGAATAAGCTTTTTTAACTCCTGCATGAACGTTGTATTTGCTGCAGTGTTGTCAACAGTTATGCCTTGAATTTTCGATGTGATGCCATAGCTCTGCAAAGATTCATAAAACAACTTGGCAATATCTCTCCCAGTATGAAGCCCATGTGAAGGTGAGAAATCGATAACTACAGACTGGAGTTGCCAATGGTCATCAATAAAGTGGGCGGTGATCCCATAATAAGATTTTCCATTAATTGCCGTCCAGCCATCAATGGTAAAAGATATTCTTGATGTGTTTTGTTGTAGTATATGCATAACTTTTTTTTGATCCTGTTCAAAACGGGACACAACCATTCTCTTTAAAGCTTTTCGTCCAGGCAGGTTTATTCCAGGTTTGATTTGATCGAAGAAGTTCCTTGTTGCTTCGTCGTCAAAAAACGAAAAAGGTAGGTATTTAGTGGCCACCCAATCAACGATAAAGTTTTCATCTTTAGGTTCATTCACGGATTTCTGCAATAAACATAAACGAGTGTAAATTACTTGATATTTGAATGTAAATTTGAATTATTTTTAAAATAAAGCTATTATTTTATTGTATTTATTTTGCTATTTATTATTTCCCAGCCAACATGAATTCACACTAAATTACCAGAGCCCGCTAATAGTTAAAATAGGATTGGAGGTCGTTGGGTAGGTACAATGAACTGCACACTAAAGGGATTACCGAATTGGGCGCTGAATTTTTTGAACTTTTTTTTTGGTTTTTCCATAAATAAACAAATTAAATTGACCTAGTCTTTTAGAAAATTATGAAATATAAAATATTTTAATTATAACTTTTATTTGTTCTTTAAGTCAATATCATTTACATTGTTAAAAAACTAAATCATTGAGAAAAGTAGTAATAGATAATGAGAAATTATCTAATTGTTTAGAATTATTATAGCAGCCCAGCGGGTAAACAAAATTATTTTTACCAACTTTACGGCAATTGAACCAACAAGAATATTAGCAAGAATAAGGAGACAATGGTTGTTAAGTGTTAAATGTTCTTTACGTATTTTATATTTTAATTTTTGGTTCCTTTCAGACTTTTGTAAGCTTTGGTTTCAAACAACACAAAAATAGAAGTAATTAAAAACTAAATTATGGACGAAAACGGCAAGAATTACTTGTCGCAGACGGAAAAGTTTTATAAAAGTAAAATGAAAGTGATAAAACATGGTAAAAAACATAAAAGGGAGTTTGGGTGTGGTACCAATTATTAAAGATAAAATGAGATAAGTTTAAGGTGGTTATGGCGCGTACAATGCGCAAAGGTACCATTTCATCCAAAAAGCGAAAATGTGTGTCGCACCTGGAGCTAGTAAGAGAGGAAGAAGAAGCCGTTATGGTAAAGTTAGGAATGA
The DNA here is from genome assembly GCF_917563875.1 of Diabrotica virgifera virgifera. Classification (NCBI taxonomy): domain Eukaryota; kingdom Metazoa; phylum Arthropoda; class Insecta; order Coleoptera; family Chrysomelidae; genus Diabrotica; species Diabrotica virgifera. The sequence continues at coordinate 186,089,418 of NC_065443.1, read as the reverse complement.
CATGGCGGTAAAGAATATTTATTCTGATGTGGCTCAAGACAAAAAAGACAAATATGTATAATGATGATGATGTAATAGAAGAGAATATATTAGGCTATTGATTATGTTCAAAATAAGATGGCTAAAAGGAACTACAACGTTCACGGGGTTTTATTGTTTCTTGTTTCATATGGTCAATGGACCTCTAAATATGAAAACACCGCGGAGTGCTTCCATTTACAGGGGTGCGTTTTTGAGAAAGGGGTGAATTAACCCCTATGAACTAAGGTGCATAGTATGAGTTCTATGCCCTTTTAGTACATACATTTCTACAGCAAAATTGTTCGAAATTAAATTTACTATTGAATTATCACCTTTTAAAGTTTAAAAGTGTTTTTTAAAAAATATAATAAAAAAATGCAAATTCATCCTTCCTCTTTAAAATGACGTTTGGCAGAGGTCATCGCTTATAACTCGACAACAACTAATTTTAGACAAATATCACAAGAGACCTTTTTTGCTCAGAATTATCCAAAGAATCTAAAAAGACCTTAATACTATCAATTTCTTTACAGGGCTTCTCATAAAGCCCTTATTTTACCATAATTTGTTAATAACAATTAAACGGACCATATTTGGGCTTCCAGACCACTTCCATTGGATTCAGCGACCCAAAAAACTTATAATACCACCATTAAATCACGGGGAGCTCGAACTTTCCCACGGGACCCCCTCTGTTGCGACTAGACAATGGATCTCGGATTTGCATTTTAGGTTAAGTAGGTATATCAATTTTCATTATAATTAATGCAATTGTTAGTACTGAAAACTAACAGCTTAAAATTTTATAATTTTACTCAGTTTGACAACATTGTTTAACGTTAAGCAATTATTTAATGCCAAATATTTATCAGATTATTACATCGACCAAAATTTTATTAAGAAAATTCCCAAAAAAACTGGTTATGAACAAAAAATTTTATTACACTTTTTTTTCCAACAATAATAAATAAAAACTGAAACATCATGCAAAAAAATAATAAAATATTATTTTTGAATATTTGCATTGTTTTGGCACATCGAAAACTTTGGCGTTAATACTTTGAATATTGACATTACAATAGTAAAATGTGTTCTTACCTTAATTGTTAAGAAATTATGAAGTGGTCCAGCTTTGCTAGTTCCAGGTTGAGAGAGCTTTAGAAAAATAGTACCATATTCCTTTGGATGTTTACTTAATAAGTGCCTTTTTAAAGTAGTTGTAACGGAAAGTTTTACTTTAAACTCACTTTTAATTTTTCGTTTGTTACATAATTTGCATGTCGCTAATTTGTTTATTTTGTCAATAATTTTAAACTCAAAAAAGCATGTAAACTTGCTCCGAAATGTCGAAGTTTCGTCAAGAGTATAATCGCCGCTAACGCTTTCAGTCGACTTAGTTGACACTTCACTATTTTCACTTGGACTTGGAGAAGGAAGATTTGTGTCCATAAAACTATCATCACTATCGTAATTAAACATTTTAAAAACGCGAAAAATTTGGAATTAGGTTCCTAAACAGAAATGGACGAACAGCAACTTCAACTTCTTTCTCAAGACTGAAAAGATTGTAATAACTATTAGATTTCTTTCCTACTACCCGTAAAATACAAACGTGCTAGTTTTCTTAAAATCGGAATTATTTTCTTAATACCTACAGATTTAGCAAAGTTTATACTGAGAAATAAGTTACAATAAAACATTCAACTGTACAGATTAACAGTAAATTTCTATTGTTAAATTCATATCATTATGTCCAAAACCATTCAAGTATGGAGGTACGAGGTAGAATCCCAATTTTATAATCCTCCATAAACTTAAACTGCCTCTTGTAACCTTCTTAAGAATTTGTTTATCAAAAAGACTAACTTCTAGGAATGCGAATATTTACATTTTACCATAACAAAAAAATATGTTCATTAAAATTTTTACCTCTTCCGAGTAACTATAGTAAAAATGAGAAGTACATAACTGCATTTTATAAATCCTATTCAAATATTTAGTGACGATATTAGGGATAATCGAAATGCAAGAATATTATTTAAAAAGGAATTTATACAGAGTGTCCGTAAAATATGTAATAAATTAGATACTTCCTTAATCCTTTTTAAAAATATCTGGAATTCGTGGAGTTTTAATTTTAATGTTCTACCTTCTACCATAAAATTTGATTATACAGGGTGATATACATTAAGCTGATATGTATGAGGTAAATGTACACTCTGTACCTACGTTGTGACATTTTTAGATCGAAAAAATGAGCTGATGTTAAAAAGGTATGATACTTGGGGTCTAACGGACAGAATTTCAAAGATATGCGCTATGAAAATAAATTTTATTGATTTCAAATTATTAATCTAAGAATTTGAAAGTAATCCAGTAATTGATACATGACTTTATCTTAAATTTTCACACTCCCACGTCTTCCAATCCACCTGTTCGGAAAAATTTCGTCTACGTACCTTGGAACATCTACAGCATAATGCGGAGGCGCAATATCCTATTGAAACCATAAACTTTCATCAAAACCTCCAGGATTAATTCTACTGGGAAATAAATAAATTAAAGTAGGTGCGAGATACCCCGTTAAAGACTGATGTTATGCGACTCGTTTCAATTACCTTTGAAAAGTAGGGTCCGATAATTGTTAGCCCACATATTTACCTTTTGCAGGTATTGTGTATGAAGCTGTTATATTTACAAAAAATCCGATGGCGTCATCACCTTTATGTGTATCACTCTGTGTAATTAAATTTGGTTGTAAAATGTAGATCATTAAAATTAAAAATCGACGTGTTTTAGATTTTTTTCAAAAGACTTTTAGTTTAGGAAATATCCCATTTATTTAATACATTACGGACACACTGTATATTGCAAATACATATTTGTCGTCTAAATTACTTATTCTCAAACAAAAGTATCAGTGGTATCAAAAATAAATAGAAAAAATATTAGAGTATTAGCTAAAATATTGACAAGCTCGTTAAGGAAAGCTCGGCTCGTTTCCAATTCAGCTCGGCTCGGCTCGAAAAAAATTTGGCTCGGCTCGAAGCTCGGCTCGCAAGAAACAAACAGGCTTAAGCTCGAAGCTCGGCTCGTCAAACGAGCCGAGCCTCGAGCCGAGCCGAGCTAAGCTCGAGCTTGTGTCCATCCCTAATAAGAAAGATACGACAGACGATTTCGTCTTTGTTATTGGGTAGAATAAAAAAGTGGGCAGAGTCAGGGATTTTACTGGAATACCAGGTAGGTTATAGAGAGGGATACTCTACGGTTGACCAACTGTTTAACTTGACAAGCATGATTAAAATACGAACACCAAGGGGTTATAAGAGAACCTATGCTTTGTTTATGGACTTTAGTAAAGCATTCGATAGGATTGATCGACAAGCGCTGTATTGCAAGCTTAGTTGTATGGGGTTGTCTTCCAAAATGCGGGAAATTATCAAGTGCATTTTTGCAGGAACACAATCTCCAGTATGGGAAACGAATGGTACGTCACGTTGGTTTAACTGTGAGATGGGAGTTAGACAAGGCTGCATTCTTAGTTCGCTGCTATTATCTGCGATATATCTGCGATATATTCGCTGCGATATATCTTAGTTAGCGGCTCGGTAAAACTTAATATCTTACATTTTTATTGCCCTATCGAGCTACTCCACGTTTGGATGTTTTCTTGAGAGCAGCAGAAGCTATAAGAAATGAGGAACATATAATATCTACAGGGCCGCGCCAAGGCTTTCAAGCGCCCCGGGGCAAGTAATTTTAGGCGCCCCTTTCTTCCTCCCTTTGTAAGTAGTTTTTTGCAACTTAGAAAATCAGTATACGGTATTCGCTCCGTTCGTGGTGGGGCTACCTTGAAACGATGCCAGCGTGAGTATTGGCGAAATATGATAATATTTGAGCTCTTTTTGTAAAGTCAGACAAACTACCTAAGAGAGTCGTTAATATTCAGCTCAGCTGATCTACCTGTTTTATGGAATAATCCCTTGTTTATTGAAGTACATATTACCATCAATAAATCCCGCTGAGCTGAATATTAATGATTCTCTTAGTTTGCTTGCATAACTATAATGTTATTGTTTGAGAATAACGAAATACAGGAGTAAATATAAATACTAAATAAAAGAAGTGAGATAAGGTTGCAAGAAGCAGAAATAAGTACAGCTCGAAGAAATGGACGACAAAAGAGAGGAAGATAAAATCCCAACAGAGGAAGAAGTCATCAAAGCAGTACAAAAATTGAAAGAAAACAAAGCGCCTGGATCAGATGGCATACCTTTTGAACTTTTAAAACGTGGAGCAAAAAATCTGACCTGTAGTATTTATAAGTAGGCTAGTAGAACTGATTTGGAAGCAGGTACAATTACCAGAAGACTCTAATGTAGGTATAATTGTATCTATTCACAAGAAACGTTTGTGGATTTTACAAACGCACTATACAAATCCATAGTAGAATTTAATATCTCAATACACTTGATGAAATTGGTGAAAGCAACTCTCTCAACCGTCGAGTGTAAGGTTAGAGTGCAGAACGGGGTACCTATCAAGAATTTTCCAGATACAAACAGGACTTCGACAGGGAGATAGACTATCGTGCCTTCTATTCAACATTGCCCTAGAACAGTGTTTCCCAAAGTGTGGGTCGCGACCCCCTGGAGGGTCGCAATGAGGTACTAGGGGGGTCGCCGGAAATTTCCAAAATAAGACAAAAGCACTACTTTGTTAAATCATGTATTTTTATTTTAATAAAGCCGTAAATAAAAATTAACAATTAATTATGAAACGAAACATAAAACTAAATATTAAAAGTCCTTAAAAGTAAAAGAAAAAAATAAAGTCAAATATTACAATTTTAATGAGACCCATGCGCCTGTTTTTTTTTAAACTAGTCTTTCAAATCTAGGCTGTGTATTTGAGACACACACAATTTTATCGTTTTCAAGTACGAGACGATTTCTCACTTTTGTTTTAATGGCAGTCATAGACGAGAAACTTAACTCACATAAATATGATGTTACAAATGGAACCAAACATTTTACAGCTTCATTCGCCAACTGAGGGTATTCCTGCATCTTTTGGGTCCAAAATTCGTCCGGGTTCTGGGAAAAAAATTGGAGCTTCAACATTCCATCACTTGATATTTCAATAAGTTGTTCTTTCATGTTTATTGGTATTTCAGCATGTTGAAAGGAATCGACTAAAAACGGATTCAGTATCCATCTGCAACTGTTGTAACTGTTTTGAATTTCTTCGGGGAAATAATCACAGAGCTGTTGTTTTAAATTAAGCAAAGTAACTTGCATGCCTGTATAAACTTGTTCAAAATTTGTAGCACTGTAACATACATTTTCTATAATTTCCTGAACGCACTGGAATGAATCGAGCTGCTTTTTGCCAAGTGAAGTTGACCATAAATCGATTTTTCTTATAAACCCTTTAATTTTATCTGTGGCTGTAATTATATTAATGTCGCGACCTTGCAAATTACTGTTCAAAATATTTAATTGTTCGAATATACCAGCAAGGAAACCTAGTTTCAAAAGCCAAATAGGATCGGAAAATTGATTTTCATATGAGGACTTCTCATCTTTCAAATACATTAAAAGCTCTGCTCTTAAGTCAAATACTCTTTTTAAGACGTTGCCCCTTGAAAGCCACCTTAATTCGGTGTGATAAAGAAGATTTTGAAATATAGCACCCATGTCTTCGCAGATTTTTCGAAAAATACGGGTCTGTAAAGCTTTTCCTTTAATGGAATTTACAACTTTAATGATGGATTTCATAACACAGTCCATTTCAGGAGGTAAAGCTTTTGACGCCAGAGCTTCTCGATGTAAGAAACAATGTCTCCATGTGGCATTAGGCATTATTTCTTGTAATCTGACGACAAGACCAGATTGATGTCCTGTCATAGCTTTAGCGCCATCTGTGCATATAGCTATACATTTTCCCGAGTCAATAACATATTTACTTGTGCGTTTCACAAAACTGTCGAATAAACATTTTCCAGTGGTATTGGTCTCCAATGGGGAACAAAATAAAATATCTTCTTGAATTCCATTATTTGTATCATATCTTACAAACTTTATAAATTGGGCACAGTTAGATATATCCGTGGATTCGTCCATTTGAAGAGAGAAGTACGTGCATTTATTAAGATTTTCCACAACTTGCGCTTGAATATCTTCTGCCATATCACTAATTCTTCTTTGGATAGTATTATTTGACAGAGGTATTGTTTTTAACTTTGCAGACTCTTTTTCACCAATTATTATATGTACCATTTCAACAGCTGCTGGCAAAATCAGATTTTCAGCAATTGTGTGCGGATTACTAGTTTTGGCAACGCGATAAGCAACTTTATAACTTGCTAATAATGCTTTTTCGTTAGTAGTGGTTGCCAATTGAAAAGTATCTTGCTGTTTGTGAAGGACGTTCAGCTTTCTTTCAAAGAATTATACGGGTTTGTCTTTTTTATCTTGATGTTTGCTATTTAAATGTCGAAGTAACTTTGATGGCTTCATGCTTTCGTTTGACAATACTTCTCCACAAATAACACATTGTGGTTTATTGGAAATAATGGTAAAACCATATTTAAGATATTCATCACTGTAAAGTCTGTTTTTCTTTTTATTACTGCCACTTTCAGACGTAGATGGTTCTGCACTTCTTTTTAAAAACTTATCCATAATTTGTAATTTATTGTAGACGTAAATACGTAAACGGGAATACGTAAGTCGCAAAATATTTACTCATTACTTAATACCGCCGCATTCGCCACAACGTGCTGTTTCGAACTGAGGTCTCATTGCACATCGCCGCTTATATAAAGCCAAAACGAGGCTACGAGAACGTTCCAGAGTGCCATCTAGTAGCGAAGTAAGGAGTAGAGCCTTCGCGAATATCATGGAAAAGTATTGCGATGTAGACACAAAGATGTCGCGGTGTACAATGTACAGTCGACTTTTTATTATTTATTTTTATTGTAAATGCTAGTCTGGCAGAAGTACTACTAGTGTACTAGTGGGACAGATCGCAATTATTAAAATAATTGTTGAATTTTTTAAATGTACTTAGTTTGAATTTAAACAGTAAAGTAAAATAAAATTTGAGAAACCATCAGTTGTAAATTAGGCACGGTATTTTTGTCGCTATTTTGGTTTGTGTGATGAGTAGGGGGTCGTGAACAATTTTTTTAACAAAAAGGGGTCGCGCTTTAGATAAGTTTGGGAAACACTGCCCTAGAAGAAGCTATTACAGAATATGGAATAGCAACAAGAGGGACCCTTATTAATAGAAGTGTACAAACACTGCGTATGCAGACGACATTGATATTATAGCAAGAAGAAAGGTAGACCTGGTTCCATCGTTCACGGCATTGGAAGCATCAGCAAAAATAATGGGGCTACACGTTAATAATAATAAAACTAATTATACGAAGGTCACAAATAATAATCAAGTAGCAAAACCCGAAGCTCTAACAGTTGACATATGGTAAGTCCGTGAGAGTAAGAGAGAACATATCTCTAATATCTAGGTTCACAAATCAACTAAAGCAATGCAGTAACTGCAGAACAGACGTATATATCTAGCAAATAGAACGTACCTACTATGGATTAAAGAAATTTTTAACATCATAGTCACAAAAAGAACAAAAATATTGATATACAGAATTCTAATCAAGCCCGTCCTCACTTACGCGTCAGAAACGTGGACGATAACAAAAAGTAATGAAGAACGGTTAGGCTGTTTTGAACGTAAAATCCTCAGACCTATACCTAAAGGCGTGGAGGAAAACGGATAGGTACATATAATTTACCGCCTAGTGGAGCTTTACCGCCTTTATAGTGAGCCTAGTAATAAACAGGCTGCGGTGGCTAGGCCACTTAGAGAGAATGAATGAGATGAAGCCGTCAGCCGTCGAAAATCATTTATGTTTTAATATTTATTTTTTATATTTATTACCATTAGTAAGTTTTCAATTTTACAAGATAATAAAATATTACTAATATTTCTGGTAATTTCGGTATTGTTAAAAACTTTATTTTTCGGCACCTACCGGCTATTTTTTGAATACGGCGCCGTGGGGCACTGCCCCTCTTCATCCTTATGGACGGCGCAGTCCTGAATATCTATTAGGAAAGCTGCACGAGATTTTGGTATACATTATCGGAGTTTGGCAAAATTTATCAAAACAACGCTAGAGACCAATAGAATTGTCCAAATGGGATACAAAAAATCTCGACTCGTGTTCTGTGAGAGGGAAGAAGTCGAACTAGGAAAATATTTGAAAAAAGCTTCTGATATATACTTTGGTTTAACATCTATTTAAGTAAGAAATTCTTCTTACTTCTTAAGTTTTTAGTGCTTCTATTGAAAGTTAGATCCAATGTACAGCATGCAAACAATGGACACATACAGACTGCACCAATGGAAACCAATTTTATGTGTGCCACAATTGTGACTTGGAGGACGATATGTAGGTAGTTCTTTCTAAGTTTGTGAGTTCTTCTTTGAATAAAAATGTTTTATTTCTTATTTACTTTGTTTTTGTAATACTGTGACAATTTGCCCCAGGTACTGTAACAACATGCCCCATCTACGGTAATTTGTCACACAAATCAAGTCGACGGTTAAACCATCTTACCATTTTAACTGCTGGTACCTAGAATTTTAAACAAATATGAATGGGTAGCCTACATATCAACCCATTGTTTGGAGAAAGTTTGGTTAAAAAAAATAATAAAATGTGTCTGAGTTACAGAGCCAGAACCAAAAACTGTAACAACTAGCCCCGGTCTCCCCTATAGACTATCAAAAAGCGAAAAAAATAAAAATCCGCAAGGAAAAAGTTTTCCTGTAGTTGGCTGTATACCACGTAATACAAAAAACAGTAAAATCCTTTATGAAAGGTATATACAGGGTGTCCAAAAACTCTACCGACAAACGAAGACAGGAGATTCCTCAGATAATTTTAAAACAATTTAACCCAATTCACCTAGTCCGAAAATGCTTCCTAAGGGAGTTAGAGCTCTTTGAAGATGGCGTCATGTAATTAGTTTTTCTTAAATACCTCCAGAACGCTTCTATTTAGAAAAACGAAAATTGGTATACATATTTACTTTCCAGAAATGAATCGATTCCATCCATTGAGAATTTCTAGTACAGGTCATAGGCGTCCGTTTTGGGTAGGGCAACGATTATTTTATCGCCTAACTTTTTTGTCTTTAATTTTTAAGCATTTTTGATTCTGAATTATTAAATTGTGAGTTATTCTAGTACTAAAAGGTACTCTCAGTTTAAGTCGATAGGATACACCGTTTTATAGAAAAATCGATTTGAAAAGTTTTCGTTCCTTGAATTAAAAAAAAAAGATTAAAAAAACTATTTAGAAAGATGAAAACTGGTACATTTATTTATATTCCAGAGATTAATCGATTTCATTAATGGCGAATTTCTAGTACCGGTCATAGGCGTCCGTTTTGGGTAGGTCAACAGTTATTTTATAGCATAACTATATTGTCTTTAATTTTTAAGTATTTTTGACACTAGATTATTCAATTATGAGATATTCGAGTACTAAAAGTTACTCTTGCTTTAAGTTGGTAAAATACATCGTTTTTTTTTATTTTTTTTTTTTTCAAATTCCCAAAACTAAAAACTTTCAAATCAATTTTTCTAGAAAACGGTGTATCCTACCGACTTAAAGTAAGAGTACCTTTTAGTACTAGAATACCTCACAATTTAACAATCCAGTATCAAAAATGCTTAAAAGTTGAAGACAAAAAAGTTATTCGATAAAATAACCGTTGCCCTACTTAAAACGGACGCCTATGACCGGTACTAGAAATTCGCAATGGATGGAATCGATTCATTTCAGGAAAGTAAATATGTATACAAATTTTCGTTTTTCTAAATAGCAGCGTTCTGGAGGTATTTAAGAAAAACTAATTACATGGCGTCATCTTCGAAGAGCTCTATCTTCCTTAGGAAGCATTTTCGGACTAGGTGAATTGGGTTAAATTGTCTTAAAATTATCTGAGGAATCTCCTGTCTTCGTTTGTCGGTAGAGTTTCTGGACACCCTGTATATAAAATCCCTAAAAAGGGCTACATCACAATCACATAACTAGTTTTCGATTGGTTTACCAATCATCATCAATTCTTACCTAAGATGAATATAACCTGGTAAAATAATGCAAAGATTTTGAAATTTTGACTACGGTTAAGAAAAGTTGTAGGTTATACTCACGTGAAATTTACATGTTAACCACCAAGATATAATTTTATAAAAATATGTGTGTCAAAGCCCTGCACAAGTAATCCGTCAAGGAAACATCGGTTGAAAATGCTAACTTAAGCATGGATGTTTAAAGTATTTTACTAATATGCCCCAGGTAACATCTGAGCTGTGGTTTGACTTGTTCACATGGTGAAAGTATGACAGCAAGTGACAATGAAATGGATAGAGTCTTCCGAACGATGACATGACAGAAATGACAGTTCCACAGAAAGTTGAAAAATTAACCTGTCATATTTAAAGACTAAGGTGTACAGCTAGTTAAAATTAGAAATGATGTAACAACACTCACTCCATTGTGAAAAATAATCATTTAAAATTCAGTAAACTAGATGTTGTAATTAAAAATGTATTCACGTATATTGTCAGTGGAGGTGGTTAGGCAAACCACATTACACAAATGTTTGTATTCGAGAAATAAAGTCAGTAATCAAATCTAGTTGTCAAGAGACCTAAGATTTAAAAAAGCAATTTTGTGTTGATTTAAAGTTATCGAATTTATTTAACTTATTGATAGCTGTTCGAATTTGTGTAAGTTTAAAAAAGAGATCACAATGGGGATGACTGAGGTGTAAAAATGTCTTAAATAATCTAGGGGGATGTATCATTAAGAAAGCACAAGCTCAAACCTAGGCGACTAATTCCTAAAGACCTCGCAGGCTGCCCGGATCCCTAAGGGTCCAAAAACCAAAATTGTCATAAAATGACGACAGTAGGCGCTGGGGGATATGAAATGTCTGTGAGGAAATTAATGAGAAAGGAATATGAACGGGATCCAGAAAGAAAATTGGACTTTTGATTTGGTTTTACTATAGATGAGTGATATATGTTGGTAATGACAGATTGAATAGTTAGGGTGAGAATAGTCATATGTAGAAATATGATGGTGGGTTGTATGTAGATGAAAATTTATATAATGTGGATGTCTGGATGATGATATCAATAATTTATATGTATGTTATGGATAGAGAAAGTGGTTTGATGGCTGAAGATGAAAAGAAGATTATTGTGGCTTGTACCAGATAAATTATAAGTGTGAATGTGAACGAAGCAGTAGAAAGGGGTAAAAAGTAATATTGTAAATGTGTTAAGAAAAAAGTTGTCGATGGAGTGGTTGGAAGTCCCGATTGAACGAAACATGGCGGTTGACACAATTCGGACTTTTTGTTTTTCTTTGATTATTTCTAGGTCCTCGTACAAGTCTAATTTTAAGAAGTCTTTCTGTGGGATATTGTGAAGTAGAGAGACATCTGGGATATTCAAAGTATAATTTTTATGTTTGAGATGTTGAGAAAAAGTAGAGGTGTCCTCTCTTTTGGTGTTTTCAAGAGAGCGAGAAGCAAGTGATCTACAAGTTCTTCCTATGTAAGTAGCATCACAGTCAGAACATTGTAGTCTATAAACATTACTACGATTCATGTAATTGATAATATCTTTGGAATTTGATAGAGATTGTCCTAAGTTGTTGGATACTTTAAAAGAAATTTGGATGTTGTCTACTGATCTTTTGATAATACTCGAAATATCCCCAGATAGCCTATCTTGGTGAAAGGGTATAGAAGCATAAGTAGGTTTGGTTGTCGAATCCCTAGGGAACGCAGCATGTCGTAAGACTTTAAGCTGTATTTTATGAATGAGCTTGTTTATGATGTGTGGATCGTAACCGTTATTTAGGGCTATTTGACGAAGTATATTTAATTCCTTATTGTAATTGGATTGTGATAAGGGAATGGTTTCAAGGCGGTGTATGTAACTGTGAAAGGCGGCAAGTTTGTGTGACATTGGGTGGTTAGAAGATAGTGGTATGACATGGTCAGTCTGTGTCGGTTTCCTAAAGATACTGAAATCGAAGTGGTCATTTAATCTGGTAATAGTGAGGTCAAAAAAATTATTGATTGGGATGACTCTAATTCCATGGTGAATTTAATATTGGGGTGGATTTGCTTAATTTTATAAAGTAATAAATCAGCTGTATTTGAGTTACCTGAGATGATCAATAAACAATCATCAACATAACGATACCAATGGAGAATTTCAGGATTTTTCATGATAAGTACGGATTCCAAATGATCCATAAAAATGTCAGCTAGAAGAGGAGATAGGCAACTACCCATGCGTAAACCATCAGGTTGTCTCTAATATTTATTGTTGAATACAAAGAAGTCTTGAGCTAGACAAAATTGTAATAATTGAATAATTGAATCAGTGGTAGAAGTGGTAATGGAACTTGCTCTTAGAAGAGATTGTACCAGATTAATAGTTTCTTGTTTTGGGACTGAAGTAAAAGGATTGCTAACATCAAATGAAAGCATGGTAATGTTAGGGCGAAGTTGGATTTGTTGGAGATTGTTGACAAGGTGACTTGTGTTTTTGACAGGAAAACGAGGAGTGAAGTTCGTTATGTTCGTCAATTTTCACCCCAGACTTAAAAATTTATCGACGGTTATCTTTGACAAAAATGAATTAGATCTACTTCATCTAGGACTCAAATACTCCATTCCGAGAAAGGTTTCCGAAAAGGACCTCCAGAGTCTTTCAATTGAGCTAGATATTATTATTCAAAACCTCTCCGTTCCATTAAATAAAAAAACTTCTATCAGAAACTCCTATTTCATATATATATAAATCCCGTTCACAGCGTAATACGCCTTTGGGTTCCCGTTCGCCAAGCCTGTCTATTCTGCCAGTCTTCTTCAGATAGATTTCTTGCTGACATTGCTTTTGAGATTCCTTGGATCCATGTTGTTGGTGGTCGTCCTCGTTTTCTTTTCTCTGGTGGTACCCATTCTAATATCTTTTTGGGTAGTCTTTCTTCCCCCATACGTCTAACATGTCCGTACCATATTAGTTGTTGTTTTTCGATGTCTTCTATAATTGATCTTTGTACTTTCATTTGTCTCCTGATGTCCTCATTTTTCACATGTTCTAATCTAGACTTTCCCGCTGCTCTCCTCCAAAAATCCATTTCAACTGCCAATAGGTTACCTTTAAGTTTTTGTGATAACTGCCACACTTCTGAGCCATAGACGATTACTGGTTTTAATATGGTATTATATATTCGTTTTTTCGTTTCCGGTCTTATATTTTTTTGCCATAATACTGAATTCAACGCACCTATAACTTGTTTTCCTTTGGTTATTCTGTCTTTTATGGCTTCATCACTTCGTCCTGTCTTTGTCAGTTTTACCCCCAAATATGTACATTGGTCACATTTCTTAATAGTTTCATCTTCTAAGTCGAGGTCATCTGGATTATTTTCTCCTCCTACGCAAAGATATTGTGTTTTTTGGACATTTACTTCGAGGCCCCATTTTTTGTACTCTTCCATTAGTTTTCTAGCCATATACTCCAGGTCTTCTTTGTCTTGGGCAATAACTACCTGGTCATCTGCATAGTGCAACGTATATAACGTTTCATCCCCAATAGATAGCCCCATCCCTTTACACTTCTTCTTCCAGTGCCTGAGTGCTTCATCGATATATATGTTGAACAGTATGGGAGATAAACAACAACCTTGCTTAAGTCCTTTTGTTACCTGAAAACCATTAGACACCTCTTTTCCTATTTTAACTTTTGCTATTGTGTTCTTATAAAGCTCTTTAATAGCATCGATTAGTGTAACGCTGATACTGGTTTTCTCCAATACTTTCCACAACTTCGCAACAGGCACGGTGTCATATGCTTTTGTTAAATCGACTAAGAGTAAATGCACTTCTCGAGATCTCAGTGTTCTTTTCTCAAGTATTTGGGATAAGCAGAAAATACTATCTATTGTGGATCGTCCTGCTCTGAATCCGTTTTGTTCTTCTGACTCAAAAGGGCGGTATTCTTCGCATATGCGTTCTTTTATAATTCTTCCATATAATCTGCTAAGCGTACTCGTAACAGTTATACCCCGATAGTTATTGCAATCTTCCTTATTTCCTTTCTTATGGATAGATGTAATCCATCCTTCTTTCCAACTTTGTGGCACTGGTTCTCCATGCAAGTGCCTATTGAAAACTTCTGTTAGAATCTCGAATAGTTTGTTGGTTCCATTTTTTATTAACTCTGCATATATCCCCTCTGGACCAGGAGCACGTCCATTTTTCAGCCGTGATACAGCTTTTTTAGTGTCTTCTACGTTGATTGCTAATGGCTCCCCTTGAATCAGGACTTCATGTTGTTCTATGTTTTTGTATTCCGGTCTTTCTTCTACTAACAGTGTTTTATAGTGTTTTTCCCATTTTTCAGGTTCTATGGAGTGTATGGCTATTTGTTCTGTTTTGTTGGATCTGATGTTTTTTATAAACCTCCAGGATTCTCTTGATTTGCGGCCGCCGATGTACGTATCTAATTCCTGACATTTTCTTTCCCAGCTTTGATTTTTTGACTCTATTACCGTTGATTTAAATTTATTTACCATTTCTCTATATTCTCTTTTATGTTCTTGATCTTTTGTTCCCAGCCATCTGTGATATAATTTTTGCTTTTGTTCTTTCATTTCCTGTAGTTCATCATTCCACCAATTATTTGTCTTTCTGGGTTTATTTTCTCTTATACCTAAGGCTTCTTTGGCGGCTTGATGTATTCCTTTTTTTATTATTCTATGTAGCTCTTCTGTTGTTTTATGTTTGAATTCCTGTGGTAGTTGTTGCTCTAATCTTTTTTTATACAATTCTCTAGTACTATCGTTGTCTAAACTTGTTAGATTGTACTGCAGTTGTTTAACTTCTACTGAGTGATTTTCGTTTATGTTTTGATTTTGTTGGTGTTTACAATTTCCGCTTAGAGGTAGTATCATTTTGGCTTTTACTAAGTAGTGGTCACTTCCACATTCGGCTCCTCGAAACACTCTTACGTCATGCACTTTTATTTTAGATTTTTGTTTCATTATTAGGTAATCAATTACTGATCTCAAGTTTCTTGTAGGCTGAGTCCATGTATATGTATGTATTGCCTTATGTTTGAAATACCCATTCATGATCCTTAGTGAATTGTGTCTACACATTTCTATTAAGTTATTGCCATTGTCGTTTGTAGCGTTTTCTCCATATGGTCCTATTATTTCATCGTTTATTCTTCTTCCAGTTCTTGCATTTAGGTCACCTAGTATAATAGTTTCCCTTGTTTGACCTATTTGAGAAATAGTTTCATATAAGACTTCATAATATTTTCTTTTTTCTTCTACGCGTACATCATCATTCGGGCCGTATGTGCCTATTATTGTCATTTTTGATCCTTTCAGGTTGAGGTTGACCTTTATGATTCTTTCATTTATTGCTTGCCAGTTCGATATGTTCTTTTTGTATTTCTTCAATATAAGTATTAATACTCCTCTTTTGGCATGTTCTTCCTTATTAACTCCCGTATGTATATGTATATATCTATCCAGATTTTGAGTT
This sequence comes from Diabrotica virgifera virgifera, assembly GCF_917563875.1. Classification (NCBI taxonomy): domain Eukaryota; kingdom Metazoa; phylum Arthropoda; class Insecta; order Coleoptera; family Chrysomelidae; genus Diabrotica; species Diabrotica virgifera. Next base: position 186,073,717 of record NC_065443.1, on the reverse strand, counting down.
CCTTGTCCTTTTTTCTTTGTTTCAGAGAGTACAGCAAAGTCCATTTTGTGTTTCTTCATTTCTTCGATAACATCTTCGATTTTATTTCTAATTCCCTGTGTATTCCAAGTACCACAAATCAGTGTCCGTTTTCGTTGCCATTGTCGTCGTCCTTTAGTTCCATCCGTATTCCGAGGCTTGGTTTCGGTATTATTAGCGTAAAAATAAAAATATTTTTCCAAGAATGAGTTGCTGGCCCATTGCTAAACCCCCTTGCTAGGAGGACCAGAATTTTCTGTCGGGGTTTATTCCCTTAGCCGATAAATAACTCGCCGCGCTGGCACGACGGTTTGGCAAGTGAGGGGGGATATAGGAAAGGAATTTGGGGTTTGGGTAGGATAATACTAGGGTTTGGGCCTGGTTTCACCTAAGTCGGGAGTGGAGGAAAAACCAGGAGCTCGCGTGGGCAGGGACGCTACCTCCCTGAAGTAAGTCTACCCTCAATCGGGACCATAGAGGGGTACCTACCCGCTACCGCCAACTCCTATTTCAATAGTATTAATAAATTCAAATATAGGTACATTTCATTTTCTAATAATTCCACCACAAAAATGTCATTAAATACTTTCAACAACGCCTCGTCTATTAATGTGCCTGCCTTTTCTCAGAACATAGTTCTGAACTCTAGCTTTCTTCAATTTTCTGACAAGCAACGTCAAAATCATCTTAAACCTTAATTCCATCAAAAATAAAGTCAAATCTAATAACTTACTAATTAGCAAGGCAGACAAAGGCAATTGTCTGGTTATTCTAGACCAAACTCTCTATATTGACAAAGTCACTACTTTTCTTTCTGATAATAAGTTCGTGTCACTCCCAGAAGATCCCTCCAAAAAATTCATTAACAAGCTCAAAGATAACTTCAAACCATTTACCGATTTTTTTTCTGAATAATTTTCTCCTTACTATAAAATACCTAGTAATCCTTTAACACCAAGACTGTATGGTTTACCTAAGATACATAAAGAGGGGATCCCCATTCGTTCACTTGTTAGCTTTATAAACACTCCTGTTTCCATTCTTTCAAAATTCATACTCAATCTTATTAACAACATAACGAACTTCACTCCTCGTTTCTCTGTCAAAAACGCAAGTCATCTTGTCAACAATCTTCAACAAATCCAACTTCGCCATAACATTACCATGCTTTCATTTGATGTTAGCAATCTTTTTACTTCAGTCCCAAAACAAGAAACTATTAATCTGGTACACTCTCTTCTAATAGCAAGTTCCATTACCACTTCTACCACTGATTCAATTATTCAATTATTACAATTTTGTCTAGCTCATGACTTCTTTGTATTCAACAATAAATATTAGAGACAACTTGATGGTTTAGCCATGGGTAGTTGCCTATCTCCTCTTCTAGCTGACATTTTTATGGATCATTTGGAATCCGTACATATCATGAAAAATCCTGAAATTCTCTATTGGTATCGTTATGTTGATGATTGTTTATTGATCATCTCAGGTAACTCAAATACAGCTGATTTATTACTTTATAAAATTAATCAAATCCACCCCAATATTACATTCACCATGGAATTAGAGTCATCCCAATCAATTAATTTTCTTGACCTCACTATTACCAGACTAAATGACCACTTCGATTTCAGTATCTTTAGGAAACCGACACAGACTGACCATGTCATACCACTATCTTCTAACCACCCAATGTCACACAAACTTGCCGCCTTTCACAGTTACATACACCGCCGTGAAACCATTCCCTTATCACAATCCAATTACAATAAGGAATTAAATATACTTCGTCAAATAGCCTTTAATGACGGTTACGATCCACACATCATAGACAAGCTCATTCATAAAAGACAGCTTAAAGTCTTACGACATGCTAAGTTCCCTAGGGATTTGACAACCAAACCTACTTATGCTTCTATACCCTTTCATCAAGATAGGCTATCTGGCGATATTTCGAGTATTATCAAAAGATCAGTAGACAACATCCAAATTTCTTTTAAAGTATCCAACACCTTAGGATAATCTCTGTCAAATTCCAAAGATAGTATCAATTACATGAATAATCGCAGTGGTGTTTATAGACTACAATGTTCTGACTGTGATGCTACTTACATACGAAGAACCTGTAGATCACTTGCTTCTCGCTCTCTTGAACACACCAAAAGAGAGAACACCTCTACCTTTTCTCAACATCTCAAACATAAAAATCATACTTTGAATATCCCAGATGTCTCTCTACTTTACAACATCCCACAGAAAGACTTCTTAAAATTAGACTTGTACGAGGACCTAGAAATAATCAAAGAAAAACAAAAAGTCCGAATTCTGTTAACCGCCATGTTTCGTTCAATCAGGACTTCCAACCACTCCATCGACAACTTTTTTCTTAACACATTTACAATATTACTTTTCACCCCCTTCTACTGCTTCGTTCACATTCACACTTATAATTTATCTGGTACAACCCACAATAATCTTCTTTTCATCTTCAGCCATCAAACCACTTTCTCTATCCATAACATACATATAAATTATTGATATCATTATCCACAGACATCCACATTATATAAATTTTCATCTACATACAACCTACCACCATATTTCTACATATGACTATTCTGACCTGAACTATTCAATCTGTCATTACCGACATATAACACCCATCTGTAGTAAAACCAAATCAAAAGTCCAATTTTCTTTCTGAGTCCCGTTCATGTTCCTTTCTCATTAATTTCCTCACAGACATTTCATACCCCCCAACCCCTACAGCCGGGCAGCCTGCGAGGTCTTTAGGAATTAGTCGCCTAGGTTTGAGCTTGTGCTTTCTTAATGATACATCCCCTAGATTATTTAAGACATTTTTACACCTCAGTCACCCCCATTGTGATCTCTTTTGTAAACTTACACAAATTCCAACAGCTACCAATAAGTTAAGGCCATCGGTACATAATTCGCAAATATTTTACGGCTATATCTACTTTTTCTGTCTTTACACGGCAAATTACGTGTAGTAAAATTCACACTGGTATGTATATGTAAACATTACTAACTAGAATGTCATTCTACTTGAAAATGTCATCATTAACTTAAAAAGTTGGCTTTTGAATGTTCTTGGATAACTGTTATTTGTATAATTGCAAATTATTAATTCAGTTAATAAATTTGATTATTTCATTCATAGAAGATTCTGACCAATAGAAAGCTACAGAAATCTAAATTAAATTGATAATTTTTGATAATTTCCCGTCGTCAAGTATATTACGTCAGATGCCCTTTGTTGCTATGAAAAAATACATTCAGTGACATGAATGACAATTAATGTTTTAAAAATTATAAAAGTGATGACTTTCAACCCTAAAATATTTATAACAACTGTGTGTTTAATTGTACTAATTTGTACTTACATAAATAAATTACAATAAAATTTTGGTTTTGAACAGTTTTATTCATGAAATAAACGCAACAAATTGCACTCGATCTCTAAACTTAATATAGAGTTTTTGCCCTCGTGACACTTTGACATAATTTCACTCGCCTTCGGCTCGTGAAATTAAAACTGTCAAAGTGTCACTCGGGAAAAATTCAATAATTTTAGAGCTCTTGTGCAATTACTACTGATTATTTTATTCATAGGAGATTCTGACCAATAGAAAGCTATAGAAATCTAAATTAAATTGATAATTTTTGATAATTTCCCGTCGTCAAGTATATTACGTCAGATGCCTTTCGTTGCTACGAAAAAATACATTAAGTGACATTAATGACAATTATTGTTTAAAAAATTATAAAAGTGATGACTTTCAACCGTCAATTATGTATTTATAACAATTGTGTGTTTAATTGTACTAATTTGTACTTACATGAATAAATTACAATAAAATTTTGGTTTTGAACAGTTTTATTCATGAAATAATCGCAACAAATTGCACTCGATCTCTAAAATTAATATATAATTTTAGAGCTCTTGTGCAATTACTACTGATAATTTTTTCACTAACTATATATTCAGTGATTGTAATAATTTATATGTACAACAAAAACTAATACTCAATCGATAAAAAAGGAAAAGTGATTTTTTAATAATATATTGTTACTATGGAACGATTACAATAATTTTGAACATCTTTAACAACAAAATACTTGGATCACAGAATATACAGGGTGTTTCATTAATAATTGTCCATATAGTAACTGGAGAAACCTTAGCATAAAATATGAAGATTTAACTTAAAACACTTAAATAAAATGTGGTTCCTTACTGAGTTACAGGGTGTTTTATCTAAAAATTTATATAATATTTTTCCTTCGGAATTTTAAAACTATTCGACGTATCCTTTTCATATTTGGCAGGACGTATAGGTACTGTACAAACTACTAAATTATGTTAAACAAACGTTTCTGGCTGTTACCAGAGGCGTACGACGGGTGAAAATGAATGGTTGACCCTTTCCAAATTCTACGCCACTGGCCGAATTGCTATTTTAGTTCAATTTTTGGATTTTCCAATACTTTTTATAAAAATAATATACCCTTAATTCGTAACGAAAGATTATTAATTTTCGAGATATTTGAAGTTAAAAATGAAACGACACGGTTATTTAATTATTGTATTGTGTCGCTTCATTTTTTATTTCAAATATTGTAACGGTCCACCCGTTATAATATAATTTTAGCTCTTTAATTATTTTTTATAATTATTTTCTCTTGACTTCCCAATTAATTTCTGTAACTTTCTCGTAAAGGACCACTTATGTGACGTCACACGTCGACGTCTGCGGAACAATTGTAGAATCGTTCCGTGACATTTAATTCATGTTCTGTGGTCGTTTGAGATGCTCCTCTTGGAAGGTGAGGGAGAAGTTCCGTGGCACGTGGCACTTGTGGTTGGAGATTCAACGAGCATGGATGGGTGGCGTGTGCAAATAGTAGGTCAAATTTAGAGGTTAGACCTCCAATATGTGAATTTTGGAGTTTGGATCACCAAAAACTTATTTGTGGAAGGAATAAGTAATTAATCCAATGGGATTTCTGCACAACATCATCGTATCACACGGTAAATAGCAATATCTGTTTTTTATAAATAGTTTTTATAACCACCTGTTGTCACTCTTGTTCCAGGTGACAAAATATATATATTCTTTCTGATGTGTGCGATGTGTAAATTTAATCAGTGAATTGTTCTTTTAATTATTCTATTATCTATAAGTAATATCTTTTAATTAGTCCCATATCTATAGATAATATTCATCCAGAGAAAATTCTAATAGTTTTAATTTTTTTGGTTATACTAAAGTAACTTCTAATATCATTTATAAGTACCCTATAATAATTACTTTAAAGAAATCATATTTATTCCAAATCCACATGTCTGTAATGAGAACTCACATAAACTTTGTCAAGGTCAAGTACTTCAGTAATTAAGAGGTCTCTTTTTGTGTGTTTTTTTATTACTATCTATTCAAAAAAAAACACTTTCCTAGTTTTTCTTCCTTTTCTTTGATTTATTGTATACTTGGGAAATTGAAATAAACGGGAGTTATGTTTTTTGTAGCCACCCATGTGAGAACTTAAAACACCTCGAAACACCGTGAGGCCAATCTCCAACCATAAGTCGCCAGGGAATACGTCTTTTTGGGAACAAGCTTTTTGGGAGCGTTCCAGCTCAATTTTCGTCTTGGCACCTGGGCCTACAGGAGTCATGGGGTCGCATCATCCTGATGCTCATTTCTGAGGATGCAGCAGCAGCCTCTTTGGGAGTCGTTTGGGAACATTTAGTGTTGTGCATTAAGTAACTTTTGGTTTTTATATTTCAGACATTTGATTTAATGCACCATGTTAATTAATTTTTTTTCCAGATTTAGTTTACCTCTGGTTTTTTTTTATGACATATTTGTATATTATTGTATTTGGTTCCCAAACTTTGTATCTACGGTAACTTCTTGTGCACAGGAATAAGCCTAGAGAAAATTAGGTTTTTAATACTTTATTATTGCTTTGATATTGGTTTATGTAATTCGGGTAAATTTATTTTTTAATATTACTAGCTTGTTTCCCAAATATTTTACTGTTATTCGCTTTATTCCGTTTGTTCGGTTAATCTAGGTCATCGTCGGTATTTATCTCAACTTCATTTCTACTTTAGTCAATTGTATATTTAACTTTATTTATTCATTATTGTATTTTCCCTTAGTGAGGCTTGGGCCTATTTATTTGTATTATTTTCATCTTTGTCGGTTTCATTTAGTTGTACGTAGCAAGCGTACTATAACCATTTGGTAGAAGACTCATGTGAGTGTACCCTATATGTAAGCAAGAGGTATCTAATTTTGTAAAAGATAACATTAGTGTTGTTGTATTGTATAATATCCTCTTTAAAATATAACTTTTTGTATACCTTATGTCATTTTAGAGTCACAGCATAATATGAACTTGCTTAACTCAGAGATTGTTAAAAATCTGGTAGTTATTTTTAATAAATATGTATTTATTTTGTATATCAATTATTTTATTATTCCTTTATGTTCATTATTGCAGGTTTAATATATTTAATATTTGAAAGCAGTGTAAGATACCTGGGAAAATGATCGAAGATCATTTTCATGGCGCCCATGATTAGTTAGTTTTATTTATTTTGGTCGTTTTTAGTCATTATCCATCTTCATTCAGTTTCAGTACATTATTCTTATTTTATTATTTCATCTTTTAGTCATCATTACTATCTATATAGAGCTACTGTTCTTCGACAGGCATGCAAACGAGCCGTATCCATCCTTGAGTGTCAAGTGGTTTTCTTGCATCTCTTGCTAGCCAACTCTATTCAGTTTGCCTCTGTCTCTTCCCACTTCTACTTCTATCCCTTCTAATTCCCCTTTCTTTAGTACTACTGCAAAGTAGTATTTTTTTATTTTTCTTACTTCGGCTTCTCAACGTAGAAGTCACGTCACCCTTTTCTTTACACACCCCACATTCTCTTCATTTTTATACCTAGTCTTTTCTTTTTTTTCCTTACTTCTGTTGGAGTACCTATATCTTTCTTTTTACTTTCACTCCAACAGAAGTTTTCTTATTTTTGTTACACTGGCGCCCAACGTGGGGCCAACCGGTTTATGGTTCTAAGACAGTAGTTCTTTTAGTTCATTTTTCTTTTATTGGAATTTTCTGTTTTATTAACTTTTTTATATCTTTGTATTCATGTTATTTCTGATTTATTCTTGTCTTTAAATTTTTATTAATACTGTAACAAAATAATTATTGACCTACCCTCGTATACCAGCTCCCGTCTCCGCACAGACAGAACACTATCGATGTTTCGAGATACGCCGATGCAGCGCCGATGACGTGCAAGCGGTCACATGGACATAGCTGGAGATATATAGATATTTCTGGAATATCTGTATCGCATATATAAATAGGACATATTTGTAAATAGGGTTAGTCTTAAGCTAAAGTTTGTAAAGTAAACTTGTATAAATATAAATAAAGTCGTATATAAATTACGAACCGCTAGTTTTATTGTAATTAGAAGTAATTACAGTAAATAACCGCTACAGTGGTGTTAACGGTGTGGAGTGTAAATAAATGAAAAGTGAAAAAAAGACTTTTGAACTTTATTCGTCGGGAATAATCGGAGTGCGTTAATTGTTCGGTATTCGGAAAGACTTTTGAACTTTATTCGTCGGGAATAATTGAAGTGCGTTGATTGTTCGGTATTCGGAAAGACTTAGACATTTAGAAAAGTACGTGTGTGCCGACCAAAGATGTTGCTACAAGAACTGACCATAAAACAGCTCCGTGAACAATTAGAAGAGTACGAATTAGACAGCAGTGGGTGCAAGATAGTCCTACAAGCACGACTCAAGGATGTCCTCACGAAGAACGGAGATGACCCAGAGACGTTCCACTTCCAGTCAGCAGAACAAGTAATCTTATCGAAATTAAAAACTGTTTCTGAAACGATCAATGAAACTTCTAGAAAAAGCGACGATAAATTCGAAAATGTTGCTAAAAGATTCGACGAGACTTCTCAAAAGATTGATGAAACTTGTAGAAAAAGCGACGATAAATTCGAAAATGTTGCTAAAAGATTCGACGAGACTTCTCAAAAGATTGATGAAACTTGTAGAAAAAGCGACGATAAATTCGAAAATGTTGCTAAAAGATTCGATGAGACTTCTCAAATAATTAAAGACGTATGTAGTCAAAACAATGAGAAATTCGAAAGTGTTTCGCAAAAGATTGACGAAACTTTTAAAGAGGTCTGTAGACAAAACAACGAAAAACTTGAAGAAGTTTGTAGACAGAACGACGAGAAATTTGAAGAAGTTTCTAGAACATTCGATAAGATGCAGAAAAGTGTAGAGACCGTAGAAGAAAAGATCAAACAACTAGAGAGCATGATAACCGATACAAAAGTACTACCATCAGTTAATGCAGCAGCGTTAGATCCTGTGGTGAAAGATGAACTACCGAGAGACGAAACGTCGCATAATATGAGATTCAAATTACCACCATTTGATGGAAAGTCCTCTTGGTCCATATACCTTAAACAATTTGAAGCTATTGCGACCGCCAATCATTGGACCGAACAAGAAAAGGCTGTTTCCTTGACTGCTGCTTTACGAGGTGATGCTGCAGATATATTAAGGTCAATTCCCAAGGGTCAAGAAAATTGTTACCAAACCTTGTTCACTCGTCTAGAAAAACGCTATGGAGATGCCCATCTACAACAAGTATACAAAGCACAACTGCGAAGTAGAAGTCAACGAGCAAGTGAGAATCTGCAAGAATTTGAAGCAGATGTGGCTCGTGTGGTGCGGTTGGCTTATCCAGAGGTGCCAGACAGCGTTTTAGAAGAAATTGCAGTAGATACCTTCGTCAATGGGCTGAAAGATAATGAACTACAGAAAGCTTTACGACTAGCAAGGCCGAAAGTTTTAGATGAAGCACTTGCTATTGCCTTGGAACACGAAGCAGCTAGCCAAGCTTCACGAAACAATCGAGTAATAACCGTGGAAAAAGGCGATAAGAGAAAAGATGAACGTTTGGTGGAAATGGTACGGAGGGTGATTCGTGACACGATGCCGAAGAGACGCATGAAGAGGGCTGGAAGAGTTGGTTCAAATACAGATGCTTCCTCGATACGGCCATGCAGTGAAAGTTGTAATCACCGGCTTAAAGTAGATGAACAGCTTTGCCCTGTGAGACGAACTACCGTCGTTAATGAGCAATGGCAGCCACAACAGTTACAAGAAGCCCAAGAAGACGATCCATGTATAAAAAGAGTATTGGATTGGATGCGTCGAGGTGAGAGACCTAGTTGGCAAAACATTAGTGCATGTAGTCCGGAAGTCAAGGCCTACTGGAGCCAATGGAATTGCCTGATACTAAAAGATGATCTTCTGTACAGAACCTTTGAGAACGATGATGGTACAGAATCTAAGCTTCAGTTGATTGTACCTAAAAGTAAAGTGTCAGAAGTATTGCGTCAGTTGCAGGACGGTACATCAGGTGGACACTTTGGTATTACGAAGACTCTGCAAAAGGTTCGAGAACGGTTCTATTGGGTGAACTGTAAAGATGATGTAAGAAGATGGTGCCGGAAATGTGAACTGTGTGCATCCGGTAATGGTCCAGTTGGTAAAAAGAGAGCACCCATGAGACAGTACAATGTTGGAAGTCCTATGGAAAGAGTAGCAATCGACATTGCAGGTCCATTTCCAGAAACCGATGCTGGAAATAAATACATTATGGACTATTTTACGAAATGGACCGAGGCCTATGCATTACCGAATCAAGAAGCTGCTACCGTTGCAGAGGTACTTGTTAAAGAATTCTTCAGCCGATTTGGTGTTCCCTTGGAGATCCACTCCGACCAAGGGCGAAACTTTGAGTCAGCTCTTTTCCAAAACGTTTGTAAATTGATTGGTGCCAATAAGACCAGAACAACACCCCTGCATCCTCAATCAGATGGAATGGTCGAGAGGATGAACCGAACGATGGGTAAACACTTGTCCAAAGTTGTACCTGAACATCAGCGAGATTGGGACCAACACATTCATTTATTCCTGATGGCCTACCGCTCGGCCGTGAATGAAACTACAGGTCAAACACCAACCTGCCTGATGTTGGGTCGTGAAGTTCGTTTGCCCTGCGACCTAGAGTTTGGCTGCAGACCTTCCGAGGAATATGTTGCAGGCGAAGAATACGTAGACCGCCTGAAGTTACGAATGAACAACATTCATGAACTTGCCCGACAACACATCCAGATAGCCAGTGACAGAATGAAAGATCAATATGATTCTCGCTGCAAGAATGAAAGCTTCGAAGTAGGTGATCTTGTCTGGCTTTATAATCCACAACGTCGTCGAGGCCTGTGTCCTAAACTGCAAAGACAATGGGAAGGTCCGTATGAAGTTAAGAAGAAAATAAATGACGTAATATACAGAATTAAGAAGTTACCAAACGGTAAACCAAAAGTTATTCACATAAATCGTCTTGCACCATATGCTGGCTCAAATGAAACAGAGGAAGCCCGAGTCCTCCAACAGGAGATGAAAGATGCACCACAGCCAAGTTTTAAGGAATTTATGTCAAATTACGCAGAAAGAAAGAGTGCTAGATTCGGCGTGACCACAGAAGTTCAGCAAGATCTGTTTGGTGTTCCAGAAAACGTCTCTCTAGCCCACTGTGTTGCACAAGACCTCGAGATGACTAAAGGAATCTCGTCCGTATTCAATAGAAAGTTCGGCCGCCTGGACGAGTTAAGGAATCAACAACCTAAAATTGGAAGAGTATTGCGATTGGAAGATGGTCCTCGATCTTTGCTGTATATAGTGACCAGGAAGTCTTATACGGACACGCCAAGCTACGAGAACATATGGCGTGCTCTAACTAATTTGAAGAAAATGGTCTGTAATTATGACATCAAAGATTTGGCTTTACCAAAAATTGGCCATGCAGTAGAAAATCTGGATTGGAAGATTGTGAGAAGCATGCTGGAAGTGATCTTCAGAGAAACTGGCGTACGGATTACTGTGTGTTGCATGAACCCGAAGATGTCATACCCTTCAAAGACAGTAGACTGTTACTTCTTTTCTAGGGGTGTATGCAGAGCTGGAGAATCCTGTAGATTCCGCCATCCTGGGCCATCTAGAGTTGCTGATCGGGACGCTCAGATCTTAAGAGGGGAGCAGTGTAACAAAATAATTATTGACCTACCCTCGTATACCAGCTCCCGTCTCCGCACAGACAGAACACTATCGATGTTTCGAGATACGCCGATGCAGCGCCGATGACGTGCAAGCGGTCACATGGACATAGCTGGAGATATATAGATATTTCTGGAATATCTGTATCGCATATATAAATAGGACATATTTGTAAATAGGGTTAGTCTTAAGCTAAAGTTTGTAAAGTAAACTTGTATAAATATAAATAAAGTCGTATATAAATTACGAACCGCTAGTTTTATTGTAATTAGAAGTAATTACAGTAAATAACCGCTACAATACTAAACAGGTAGAGTTATACTGCTTTTGGTTTTGATTAGTTGATTTTGATACCTCATTTTTAGTTTTAGTGGTACAGCTCATATTTTAGTTTGAATTTTGTATTTTTATTGGAAACTTGTTTGTGTATTTAGAATGAGTATACATGACTGACATTATGTTCTATTATTATGGATTTTTAGTCCTTCTACCAATGGTGGTATGTTTGCAAGTACAATTAATCATTGACTATGCATATATTTTTTTTCTAGTGTGGTTATATTTTACACCTAACTAGAAATTATTTTCAGTATTTAGGTACTTTATTTACTTTATTGATTTGATTTTTTATATATTTTACTGGCATTTTTGATTTGTTGGTGTGTCGCTAATATTTTCTCCATATGTATCTTTGTCTTACAAACTTTAGATTATATTTTATATTTGTTATTTTTGATATTTGGGTTGTTTGGTAAGACAGGCACACACCACAAAGCAATATCAGTCCAGACATTAGTTTCTATACATGATACGTTGAATTCGCATGGTTCGGATGGTTACAGATGGTCATCCAAATTATTTTTCTTTAATTGGTAGTGTTAAACATTACAATGATAAATTGTATAGTTAAGTAGTTCCATTATCCATCTCAGATTCTAGTTTTGTTAATTTTGAGAATAATATATCAACATGGGTACTATATACCGCTTATATAAATCAGACAGATACTTTAGGTTGAGATTTTAATATAAATTCTTTATTAGTTAGGAACATTGATTCTATTTTTCTATTAAGTTATAGAACAATCTTCAGAAGAAGATTACCTTAACAGTGTTGTTCAAGCTAATCTCTTCTTCTGTTTGTCTTTAGCTTAGCTCAATCTTTAGTATGGTTAGAAATTTTAGTCTAATTTTTTTTTCCATCTGATAATGCAGGTACCTACGTACATTGCTTGATTTCATCTTTGGCTTAGTTTTGATGACTCTTATTTATTACTTATTAATTTAATTATTATGTAGTACTTTATATATGAGTTTATTTTTTTTTGGTATTAGGTATGGTGCATTTTAATTATTATTATGAGTCAATATTATTAATTGCTAATCCTGTCAGTAGGATTATCCAATTAATAAAAACTTCACTTGTATTTTTGTCTAGTTTTTGCACACCTAACCCCTAAGTTAGAAGGGTTGTTGAGTATTATATATTTATATATTTGGATAGGTGAACTCATACAAGTACCTACTCTTGGTTAATATGGATATTATTATGGAACTATATGTTATGCACTACATATGTCAGATTACCTATGTGTTATATATTTTTGAATATTTGATTACCTACTATTTTTTTATATTATTTTTATATCTAGTTATGAATTTGCCATATTGGAAAGATGTGGTTTTTAATTTGTTATTAGGTTACTCTATTGACATTTGTCTCCAATATCTTAAACACTTTATAATAATTTATATCCTTCTATCCTACACAGTATGATTCTGGAATTAGTTTGGAATTTTGATGTAAGTATGTATGAATTCTTGAGTCTTTCATATTTCTTCTTAGAAACTACTTAGTCTGTTAATGCTCAAAGTTAGTGAATACGTGGGTTCGAAGTTGTTGTTCGGTACGTGGCCAGTGCTGTTCGATTAAATTTCGTAATCTATGTCTTTCATGGCTGAGTATGCAGATGTTTATTTATCATAATATTTCTGGTCAGCAAATGACGGGCGCATTTCCTAACCATTCTAGTGTTATTCCCATTATTCCAGTTACATTTTTACCATTTGATAGGGAAGTGTTTAGTTTATATTATGTCTCGTACTTCATAGTATGTCTGTTGTTGACTATCCCTATACATAGTAGATCCCTTAATTTAGTATTTGAGGTGTTAAGACAAATGAGTTGTTCATTTGAGTATATTCCCACTTCTTTCCTTAGGCATTAGTTTTGTTATTTAGATTTTGGAACATTTCCTGAATAATTCCACGTATGTGAGAGCGCATGAATCTGCAGTTTTAATTAAAATTGGTTGCCCGTTCTCGTCAATTTTTTTTTCCTATCACTTATCACATATTTTTTTTCCTATCACTTATCATAGTGTCATAAAACTTATGAGTTCATCATTTATTCTTTTTCTTTCTTACTTATTCTTACATTATTGGTACTTTATCTGAGTCTGGTTATTCTCATACATCTGTTGTAGCAACATGCTATAGTTCGTGAATACCAGCACGAATTAAGTTTATGTAGTTTCTAGAATATTTTAGTCAATACACTTTAGGTATTTATCTTACCTTTGATTTAGTTAGGTTACATCTCTGTTACTTAGTCTGTTAGCAATATTTATTCTGACTTATTTTGATTACTTAGTTTGGATAGGTTCATATTACCGGATGAGGGTGTATGTAGACCTAATTTATTTATTTTGTGCAGTATTAGTTACCATTGGATCCAATAATTTAGTTTATTTAGTATTAGTAAGAATGGGTCCATAAATTTGCCTGATCGTTCTTCTTTGGATATACTCTTATATAAATCTGGTGTCCATTGATAGTCCGATTCTGGATAAGTGTCCGATTCTTCATTTATTTTGTGTATTTGGTTGGATAGGTTCGTATCACCGGATGTGGGTGTACGTAGACCTGATCTGTTTATGTGGTTTAGTATTGGTGTGAATTGGTCCATAAATTTGCCTGGTCGTTCTACTTTGGATATGCCTTTTATGAATCTGGTGTCCACTGATAGTCTGACTTTGGATTAAGTGTCCGATTCCACATTTATTTTGGTTATTGAGTTTTGGATTCCTTTGGTATGTTTATTATTGGTATTATTTGACATTAGTGAGAATTGTTCCATAAATCTTCCTGATTGTTCTTCTCTGGATATACTATTATGAATCTGGTGTCCATTGTTAGTTCAGTTTTGGATAAAGTGTTCAAGTCTTTACTTATTTTAGTTACTGTTTTTTTATTCACTTTGATATATTTACTTGTGATATGGTTCGAATTGGCTCACACCTTTTCCTGGTTGTTCCGTCCTTGGATATATCCTTTATAAATCTGATGTCCATGGATAGTTCAATTTTGGTTTGGTGCCCAATTCGACACTTAGCATTATTATGAACTTTAGTGCAATATTTAGTTCTGTTTTGACTTTTAAGCAATATTATGTCAATATTTGGTAGCAGAGAGTAACATAGTAACATTTTAGTATGAATTTGAGTCATATATTTGTTTATTTTTCCTTGATCATTAGTTTATGCTCCTTGATAATCTTGCGAATCAACGTGGATTGTTAGACTAGTGTAAATTTTATTTGTTATATTTTGAGGTTTAAAAAAAAAAATTTCTTTGATAAATTTTTTTTCCCGAGTAGAAGGGGATTGTAACGGTCCACCCGTTATAATATAATTTTAGCTCTTTAATTATTTTTTATAATTATTTTCTCTTGACCTCCCAATTAATTTCTGTAACTTTCTCGTAAAGGACCACTTATGTGACGTCACACGTCGACGTCTGCGGAACAATTGTAGAATCGTTCCGTGACATTTAATTCATGTTCTGTGGTCGTTTGAGATGCTCCTCTTGGAAGGTGAGGGAGAAGTTCCGTGGCACGTGGCACTTGTGGTTGGAGATTCAACGAGCATGGATGGGTGGCGTGTGCAAATAGTAGGTCAAATTTAGAGGTTAGACCTCCAATATGTGAATTTTGGAGTTTGGATCACCAAAAACTTATTTGTGGAAGGAATAAGTAATTAATCCAATGGGATTTCTGCACAACATCATCGTATCACACGGTAAATAGCAATATCTGTTTTTTATAAATAGTTTTTATAACCACCTGTTGTCACTCTTGTTCCAGGTGACAAAATATATATATTCTTTCTGATGTGTGCGATGTGTAAATTTAATCAGTGAATTGTTCTTTTATTTATTCTATTATCTATAAGTAATATCTTTTAATTAGTCCCATATCTATAGATAATATTCATCCAGAGAAAATTCTAATAGTTTTAATTTTTTTGGTTATACTAAAGTAACTTCTAATATCATTTATAAGTACCCTATAATAATTACTTTAAAGAAATCATATTTATTCCAAATCCACATGTCTGTAATGAGAACTCACATAAACTTTGTCAAGGTCAAGTACTTCAGTAATTAAGAGGTCTCTTTTTGTGTGTTTTTTTATTACTATCTATTCAAAAAAAAAACACTTTCCTAGTTTTTCTTCCTTTTCTTTGATTTATTGTATACTTGGGAAATTGAAATAAACGGGAGTTATGTTTTTTGTAGCCACCCATGTGAGAACTTAAAACACCTCGAAACACCGTGAGGCCAATCTCCAACCATAAGTCGCCAGGGAATACGTCTTTTTGGGAACAAGCTTTTTGGGAGCGTTCCAGCTCAATTTTCGTCTTGGCACCTGGGCCTACAGGAGTCATGGGGTCGCATCATCCTGATTAATTCATGTTCTGTGGTCGTTTGAGATGCTCCTCTTGGAAGGTGAGGGAGAAGTTCCGTGGCACGTGGCACTTGTGGTTGGAGATTCAACGAGCATGGATGGGTGGCGTGTGCAAATAGTAGGTCAAATTTAGAGGTTAGACCTCCAATATGTGAATTTTGGAGTTTGGATCACCAAAAACTTATTTGTGGAAGGAATAAGTAATTAATCCAATGGGATTTCTGCACAACATCACCGTATCACACGGTAAATAGCAATATCTGTTTTTTATAAATAGTTTTTATAACCACCTGTTGTCACTCTTGTTCCAGGTGACAAAATATATATATTCTTTCTGATGTGTGCGATGTGTAAATTTAATCATTGAATTGTTCTTTTAATTATTCTATTATCTATAAGTAATATCTTTTAATTAGTCCCATATCTATAGATAATATTCATCCAGAGAAAATTCTAATAGTTTTAATTTTTTTGGTTATACTAAAGTAACTTCTAATATCATTTATAAGTACCCTATAATAATTACTTTAAAGAAATCATATTTATTCCAAATCCACATGTCTGTAATGAGAACTCACATAAACTTTGTCAAGGTCAAGTACTTCAGTAATTAAGAGGTCTCTTTTTGTGTGTTTTTTTATTACTATCTATTCAAAAAAAAAACACTTTCCTAGTTTTTCTTCCTTTTCTTTGATTTATTGTATACTTGGGAAATTGAAATAAACGGGAGTTATGTTTTTTGTAGCCACCCATGTGAGAACTTAAAACACCTCGAAACACCGTGAGGCCAATCTCCAACCATAAGTCGCCAGGGAATACGTCTTTTTGGGAACAAGCTTTTTGGGAGCGTTCCAGCTCAATTTTCGTCTTGGCACCTGGGCCTACAGGAGTCATGGGGTCGCATCATCCTGATGCTCATTTCTGAGGATGCAGCAGCAGCCTCTTTAGGAGTCGTTTGGGAACATTTAGTGTTGTGCATTAAGTAACTTTTGGTTTTTATATTTCAGACATTTGATTTAATGCACCATGTTAATTAATTTTTTTTCCAGATTTAGTTTACCTCTGGTTTTTTTTTATGACATATTTGTATATTATTGTATTTGGTTCCCAAACTTTGTATCTACGGTAACTTCTTGTGCACAGGAATAAGCCTAGAGAAAATTAGGTTTTTAATACTTTATTATTGCTTTGATATTGGTTTATGTAATTCGGGTAAATTTATTTTTTAATATTACTAGCTTGTTTCCCAAATATTTTACTGTTATTCGCTTTATTCCGTTTGTTCGGTTAATCTAGGTCATCGTCGGTATTTATCTCAACTTCATTTCTACTTTAGTCAATTGTATATTTAACTTTATTTATTCATTATTGTATTTTCCCTTAGTGAGGCTTGGGCCTATTTATTTGTATTATTTTCATCTTTGTCGGTTTCATTTAGTTGTACGTAGCAAGCGTACTATAACCATTTGGTAGAAGACTCATGTGAGTGTACCCTATATGTAAGCAAGAGGTATCTAATTTTGTAAAAGATAACATTAGTGTTGTTGTATTGTATAATATCCTCTTTAAAATATAACTTTTTGTATAACTTATGTCATTTTAGAGTCACAGCATAATATGAACTTGCTTAACTCAGAGATTGTTAAAAATCTGGTAGTTATTTTTAATAAATATGTATTTATTTTGTATATCAATTATTTTATTATTCCTTTATGTTCATTATTGCAGGTTTAATATATTTAATATTTGAAAGCAGTGTAAGATACCTGGGAAAATGATCGAAGATCATTTTCATGGCGCCCATGATTAGTTAGTTTTATTTATTTTGGTCGTTTTTAGTCATTATCCATCTTCATTCAGTTTCAGTACATTATTCTTATTTTATTATTTCATCTTTTAGTCATCATTACTATCTATATAGAGCTACTGTTCTTCGACAGGCATGCAAACGAGCCGTATCCATCCTTGAGTGTCAAGTGGTTTTCTTGCATCTCTTGCTAGCCAACTCTATTCAGTTTGCCTCTGTCTCTTCCCACTTCTACTTCTATCCCTTCTAATTCCCCTTTCTTGAGTACTACTGCAAAGTAGTATTTTTTTTATTTTTCTTACTTCGGCTTCTCAACGTAGAAGTCACGTCACCCTTTTCTTTACACACCCCACATTCTCTTCTTTACAGCCCATTCTCTTTATTTTTATACCTAGTCTTTTCTTTTTTTTCCTTACTTCTGTTGGAGTACCTATATCTTTCTTTTTAACTTTCACTCCAACAGAAGTTTTCTTAATTTTGTTACACTTGGCCACAACTATTTAGTTACCTAGTCTAGTCTTTCTTTTTTTTCCTTACTTCTGTTGGAGTACCTATATCTTTCTTTTTACTTTCACTCCAACAGAAGTTTTCTTATTTTTGTTACTCGAAAGCTAATCATTTTATCGTTACGACTGAAGAGTATATTATTTACATAAAAAGTATTGGAAAATCAAAAAATTACACTAAAATAGCAATTTCGTCAGTGGCGTAGAATTTGGGAAGGGTCAACCAGCCACTATTCCCTGTCGTACGCCTCTGGTGGTACCTAGAAACGTTTATTTATCTTAATTTAGTATGGTGTACACTATCTACACTTTCTGCTAAGTATCATAAGGATACGCCAAATAGTTTTAAAGTACTGGATACAAATAATTTTTAAATTTTAATCATATGAATCATATCGCAAATTAATCAAAATAACTTTGCCGTTTCATATTTAACTTCAAATATCTCGAAAACTAATGACTTTATCGTTACCAATGAAGAGTATATTATTTACGTAGAAAGTATTGGAGAATTTAAAAATGGCACCAAAGTAGTAATTCCTCCAGTGGCGTAGAATTTAAGAAGGGTCAACCATTCACTATCCCCTCTCGTACGCCTCTGGTAGTAGCTATAAACGTTTGTTGATCATAATTTAGTAGGGTGTATAGTAGTTGCACTTTCTGCCAAGTATGAAAAGGATACGTCAAATAGTTTTAAAATGCTGAGCAAAAATAGTTTTTAAATTTTTAGATAAAACACCCTGTAACTCAGTAAGGAACCACATTTTATCTAAGCGTTTTAGGTTAAATCTTCGTATTTTGTGCTAACGTTTCTCCAGTTACTATATGGACAATTATTAATGAAACACCCTGTATTATCCTGATGTATTCTCTGCTTGGATCTGCCACAAATAATACACAATAAATAACTTTTTATTAAGTTCACGTCTTAAATCAATTATTTATCAAATACACTATATATCAATAATATTTAATCAACAACTCAAAATATTCCCGATGCCATGTCGAATATTTAAAATTGTCACTGATTATCACTGTCTGACTGATAATATGCTGACAATATTCTATTCGACTGAGTGCGTTGTAAGACAAAGACAGATTTGGAAAATATTACCACGGACATTGTGTTCATTTTTTTCAAATCCTGAAAAAACCAATAAATATTTTTGAAAAATTTAAACGCAGAATGAAAGACTAAATTATTACCGAGCGCCGAAAGTCCCTTAGAATAAATAAAAAGTTTATTCTGAATGAGATACTTGAAATTAAAAATCACACTAAATTTTCTCTTAGTTTTTCACCCCTGCAACTTATTAAAATAAACATTATAGAAGTTCTCAGGGACTTTCGGCCCTCGCAAATAACGTAATCTTTCATTCTGCGTTTAGATTTTTCAAAAATACGTATTAGTTTTCTCAGGATTCGAAAAAAATTAATCCCCATTTGAATAGCATTGTGATGTAGCCCTTTTTAGGGATTTTATAAAAGATTTTACTGTTTTTTGAAAAAAATAGTGTATTATGTGTGAGGTCTCTAGACCCAGTAAAAGCGGAGTTGTAGCTAATGAACAAGAGGTTCATACTAGTCAAATTCCAAATCTAATATTTCAACATAAAATAACCAAAAAAGTGAAGCACTTTTTGAGGAAAACTCATTACAACTATTTTAAAGTTTTAAACAAAAACTTTATTTTTGTTTTTTTTAAGTACCTAGTATCAAAAATAAGCGAGTTACACTCAAAATAAAGTTGGACGCTTTTTTTGATCAAGCAAAATCGAGAAAATCACCCCCTAATTAGCATCTCAAATGAAATTAGTCGTTACCGCTTCACACGTTGCTTTACTTATGTTAAATAAGCGAGTTACACTCAAAACAAAGTTGGTCGCTTTTTTTTTGATAAAACAAAGTCGAGAAAATTACCCCCTAATAGCATCTCAAATGAAATTAATGTTACCGCTCTACAAGTTGCTTTACTTATGTTGTATTTATATGATCTGTAAATTTCATTGGTTCAAAGTGTTTATTTTTGAAAAAAATTGGTTTTAACGCAATTTTTTTTTAATTTTAAATTTAAAAAAAAAATGCTTTTTTTTCAAAATTACTTAAAAATTGTTAGTAATACCAAAAATCTCAAAGATTAACAAAATGTAGGATTTGCTTTTCTGAATACATATTATGGATTTTTTGTTTTTTTGTAAGAGAAAAATTGGTAAAGATTTGGTGTTTCTAAATTTGCATATACTCGTGACTAGTGACTCGTTTAAGCCTTTTGAACTACAGCCCTTTCTTAAGTAAGCACTTTGAACCGACGAAACTTACAGATCATACAAATACCTCATAAGTTAATCAACTTGTGAAGCGAGAACGACTAATTTCATTTAAGATGCTAATTAGGGGGTGAATTTCCCGATTTTTTTACCAAAAAAAAGGGACCAACTTTATTTTGAGCGCAATTTTCTTATTTTTGATACTAGATACTTTTTTAAAACACAAAAATAAAGTTCTTTTTTAAACTCTTAAAAGGTTGTAATGAATTTTCCTCGAAAAGTGCTTCATTTTTTGGTTATTTTATGTTGAAAATATGTTGATTTGAAATTTGACGAATATGGACCTGTTGTTCATGAGCTACAATTCCGCTTCTACTGGGTCTACAGACCTAACACATACACCATTTTTTTCACTTTTTTATAGTCTATATTTTGCTAAGAATTTTTTTTAAATACTTACTTTTTGAGTTATTTGCGAAAAACCGTCTAAAACGTGTTTTTTGTTTATTGAAAATGAACATACCTATTCATTCGCAAATAACACAAAAAGTATTGACTTAGTGAAGAAACTTTATAGAACAAAAGTTGCTTAGAATTAATCAGTTTATCCACATCGGGACTTATTTTAATGGTATCTTTTTTCACCCCCGAAAAGAGGTGAAACTCACCACCCAGGGTAAAAGCACACATCGGCACAATATCACTTTTTTTTGTTTGACATGTTAGCTATGTGTATGCCAAATTTCATGTCATTCCAAGTGTTCTTTTAATTTAGAGCAAAAACCGTGAGTAAACGTACTATAAACAGTTATTTTTGCAATGATTTATTAACAACAAAGTCGGAACGTGGTTTAAGCTATCACGACTAGTGGTAATCAATTTAGCGTAAAAAATACTAATAAAAAGACTACACAAACTTGCTGTAGGTAGCGCATTATTTCGAGCTTTTCGGCGAAGAAACAATTATTTTGTTATTAACAAAATAATGAGCATATTTTAAGTAATTGCAACTAGTCGCATTCGATTCAGCGACCAAAAATACGCTAAAGAAGACCTTAATACTATCAATTTCTTTACAGGGCTTTTAATAATACCTGAAAAATACCTAATTGTACCATAATTTGTTAATAACAATTAAACGGGCAATATTTGGGCTTCCAGACCACTTCCATTGGATTCAGAGACCGAAAAAACCTATAATATCACCATCAAAAAATCACGGCGAGCGCGAATTTCCCACGGGACCCCTTATGTTGCATTGCTATTACAGTATAAAGTATATAATAAACATATTTGCCTATATGTTTCATTAGGTCTTGTAAGTATTTAAGCGTCATTTTTATACAAAAAAAATTACTTACATAAGATTCGAGATGTTTATCCTCTAAGGAGATTAAAGATAAAACTTATTTTTTTATCAAAAACTAATGCAACTTTTATTTACAGCATAATTTTATTGTAGATACTATCAGTGATACATTTAATTTAAGGATTGCCTTCGGTTTCTTGTCTGAAATAATAAAAAAAATTGTAAAAAGATATTTTAAAATTCCGTGTAGAGGTAACACCTTAGAATTATTGTAAAGTATTGTAATAACTTACAGTTTAACTTTTCTTCTGATATATATCACAATAAATGCATTGGCAACAAGTAAAGCAACTATAAAAATTGACGGAACTATGGCTTCTGTAAAATCCCCCATTAGATTGAAACAGCAAAAATAAAATTATTTTAATTAATTTTACCTAATTGTCGAAATTTCAAAGAAATACTAAAATATAAATCTATCAGTCAAAAATTAAATTATTGATTGTCATATTTGAGCAATGAATTTTAACTTAATGATATAATCTGTGACCTTATTTTAATCTTAAAAATGATAAGGCGACAATTTCAATAAAAATCATTTACGCATTCTAAAAATCTTTTTTTTTATCGCTTTAGGTTTCCGTAAAGTGTAAATAATATACATCATTATTTCACCTCTTAGCAAGTATCTCAAAAATACTAGATAGGCTAATAAACTAAATCAAGTTCATTGTATAAAACTAACGAGCAATTATAAAAGATTTATCTTGTAGTAAAATTGTATCTATCTGACAAGCAATTAAATAAATTTCTGAGAACTATATAGTTAGAGCAGACATACCAAATATACAAAATACTGCCATCAAAACATTCACAATTCACAACTGACAAAAAATATTCAAAAATGTCGCTATATTTTAGGGGCCCGTAAAAATCCAAAAATATCCAATATTTTACAAAATACCCAAATATAGAAAGACATTATAAAATCAAGATTTTGAAATGAAACCATGATTTAAAAGGAAAGCAAATTAATTAAGAATACAATGAGACTTAACATCCTTAAGTCTTATTTACTTAATCAGTTAATATATACTTACGAGCGTAGGCGCAAAATTTCGGACCACTGCTTTTTAAATGCATTCATTAATTATTTTCGAATCCTGAGAAAACTGATAGATATTTTTAAAAAATTTAAATTATTATTACGGAGGGCAAGAAGTCCCTTAAAATAAACAAAAAATTTCTTTTGAATGAGATATTTGAAATTAAAAATCACGCTAAAACTTTTTTACCACTGTAACTTGTTAAAATAAAAATTATACATAGAAGTTTTTGGGGACTTTCGACCCTCGGTAATATTGTAATCTAAACAAAAATACTTATTAGTTTTCTGAGGATTTGAAAAAAATGAATGCATTTAAAAAACATTGCCCCGAAATTTTGCGCTACGCTCTTTGATCTATGGATAGATGCAAGAAATTTAAAAGTGGATGGTGACAAGCCGAGAGGATTACAGCCAAATGACCAAAGCCAATATTGGCCTTAAATCAAACAAAAGGGTGACACAATGGTTCGTCGAAAGTTTACAGGCATCGCGTTCGCATTACAGAACACTAAATGGTAATTTTTAAGATTGACAAATGTTTTCTTAGGTAAAACAACAAATTAAAGGTTTTAAATGTTCCCACATCAGAGTATTTTTTAAGTATGAATGCCTTATCAACAAACGTAGGACCCCGCAACACTCCTTATGGAAAAGTGGCCCCGGTCAAATTTAACGAAAGTTTGGTCAATGATAGTTCTCAGTGCGTAGATTAAAAAACTCCATGGGACCTAGGTCTGAAAAACTTTTATTCTGAAGCAACAGCTTTTTGAAGTTTTTGGATTTAGGTGCTTGGTTTACGTGCATAAGTGCATTAATTCACAGTCAAGTGAACGAAAATATTATTTATTATTGAAATGGTGTAAGTATTGGTTCTGTCCATTCCTCAGATAGTATTTCTTGTTCCCATATATCACTAATTAATTTCTGGATTTTATCTACTAACTGACTTCCTCCAAATTTATTCATTTCAGCCGTTATGCAGTCGCTTCCTGGGCTTTTGTTCATTTTTAATTTATCGATTATATTCTGAATTTCGTTTATACTCGGAGCCTGCTGTTCACGTTGTTGATTTTGTATTTCATTTACTAGATCCATTGTTTCTTAGTTACGATCATCTGTCTGTTCAGGTCTATTTAGAAGCTCATCAAAGTATTGCTTCCAGCGTTCTAATATTTCCAGTTCACCCATAATCATTTCTAAATTTTTATCTTTATAATGTACTTACAGTTTTCGGCAGGTGTCCTCATTTCTCATTTTTGTCCCTTGGTACGGGTTCCTAATTTGATTATTTTTGTAGCTTTGCTTTATATTTTTCAGCTTAGCTTCATAATGTTTTATTTTTTTCTCGTAATATTTTTTTGGTTTTATTTCTTTGTTCAGTGTAATTTTCCTGCGCTTCTCTTGTTCTTCGAGTTATCAGTTTTAATCGTAGCCTGGCCTGTTCTTCCAATGCTTGTTCACATTCTTCATCAAACCATTATTTTTGTTTTTTCTTTGTGTTGTCATTGGTGCTGGAAATATTTGCTGCTTCTTCAATTACATCTTTTAATGTTCCCCACATACATTATATATTCCTTTCACCCACTATGCCCTCTAATTTATTGTTAATAATTTGTCCATACAACGTTTGCTCACTTTCTGTCTGTAATCTGATTGGCTTGTTTCTTTCGTATTTTAATCTCTATGTGTTTCGAAGATCTGGTATTAATTGTTTCATCCATATTCCGACCAAATAGTGGTCTGAGTCCATATCGGGTCCTCTATATGTTCTCACCTTTGTTATGCAGTTTTCTTCCTTTTTCTCAATTAAAACATGGTCAATCTGGTTAACTGTGTCCGGAGATTTCCATGTCCCCTTATAAATGTCCTTTCGTTGGTGGTACGTACTTTTTATTATAAGTTCCTTTTCTTTAGCAAAATCGACCAGGAAATTTTCGACCATTTTCGTTGGTCTCTGGATGTAAACTGTGCTTAACTGTTATAGCCTAATATACCTAATTCATCTAATTTTGTATAAAATTGCTCTTTCAGCTCTATTCCCTTTTCCTCCGAGGGTGCGTGTATGGATATTCACAAATATTATTTTTGGTATTTACCTTTTAATCTGAGAGTGCACAACCCGTTCGAAATTGCTTTAAAGTCTGAAACAAATTCTTTCAATTTTTTACTTATTACAAAACCTGTACCCAGCAATCTGTTACTGTCTCCGCTGTTGAAAAATATATAGTCGTCTATTTCCTGGCTACCCTGCCCCAATTGTTTTGTTTCTTGTAGTACTACTAGATCAAACTTACATTTCCTAACTTCGAATTAAATGCTTCAGCTTTCCTTCCTGATATGATCCTCTTATATCTCAAGTTGATGCTTTTGGCTTTTACTAATTCTTTTTTTATTTTATTAATTTGTTTTTTGCTTTCCTTTTTTCGTGTCCGTGTTCTTTGCCGTGTTGTCTTTGTCGATTCATCTCCGTCTGCATAGGATTCTAGTTTTTTAAGATGTCTTCTTTAATTTTTTCCAATTGCCCTCTTTCTTTGTTCCATTTCCATATTTCATTGTTTACTATTCATTTCTGGTACCAGATTTTTGTGATTTTTCCCTTGTTTTTCTGCTCTTTAGCTATTATTCTAATTTTGGCTTGTATTTCCCTTTCGTCTTTTGTTTAGTATATGATCTAACAAAAGCTTTGGTTAAGCTTCATTTTATTTTACATTTCTTTGGACATTTCCTATTTATTATCCAACTCTAATCGACATGTTTTTTCTCCCAGCTTTCTTGCATCATTCACCTTTACTTTAACTCCCATTTCCTTTTTTAAGAAACCTTCTACCGTATTGTTTAGCATATTGGGATTGTCCGTGTCAATTGGAAGACCTTGAATCACAATATTTCTTTTTTGTTTTTCTCCCTCTAATTTTTGTTATATTCATGAATTCGTTTTGCAGCTGATTTATTTCTTCTATCGCTTTTTCATTAGCTAGATTTAGTTCTCCCCTTTCTCTTCTGTACTCCTTTTGTTCTTTTTGTCAGCTCTTTCAGTCCTTCAGTTAGCATATTTATGGTTTCCGCCTGCTTTTTCTGTTGATTTTTTATTTCCTTTGTATCCTCAGCCAGTTCTTTCAGTAAATCCATCATTTGGGCTAGCACATATGGGTTTGAGTCATCCCATTGTTTGGTGATCTATAGGTTTTCTTGGATTTTTTGAATATATCATATCAAGTTCCTGCTTTTCTTTTCCTCCCTCTGAATACGTATCATCTGAGTCTGTCATATTTATAAGGTTTCACTTTTCTTGATGTTGCCCTAGTTTTGCGTGAATATTATTTGCACCGAGATAGGAGTTGATACCCAGGCCCACCCTTCAGAAATATCCACCCCTCTCAGTGCAATCAGCTTCTCACTAAACTTTATTTATACTCTGGGCTAATTAGCAAAATACAAGGAAAAGTTATTTACCAGCAATTTTATTGCTGGAATCGAATCTTATTATTGTATTTATTAATAATATAGATATGCAAAGTCCGCAGATAGTGTGCTACTTTTTTTATAAACAAAATGGCGCCCGAAAATCGTGTATTTTTCAATTTTTGCTCTATAACTCCAAAAATTTTAACTCAGACCAAAAACACTCAAATAAAAATTCACCGCAATTAAATTCTGCATTGGGACGTGTTTTTTCCGATTTACTTCGACGAAAACTTTCCCCGGAAAAAGCGGGTTTTTCCAACAAAATCTTTAATTTTCAACTAAACTTTTAGATAAGTAGTTGTTAATCAATAATTAAATAATTTGGTAACGAAAAAGCCCTTTCCCTATATATTATAATTCCAGAAGTCTATGGAAATTGAATGAACAGTTTAGCAACAATTAAAATGTTAATTAAAAATTTACGGTCACTGTAATAACGACAATAATTATGATGCATAAGAATAACTATGATTTTTTCATAAAAAGACACTATACCTATCTAATGAACTTTACAGAATTGAAATTGGACTATGTAAGCGGCCTCAGCA
Organism: Diabrotica virgifera virgifera; assembly: GCF_917563875.1. NCBI lineage: Eukaryota > Metazoa > Arthropoda > Insecta > Coleoptera > Chrysomelidae > Diabrotica > Diabrotica virgifera. The sequence goes on along the minus strand of NC_065443.1, from coordinate 186,046,733 downwards.
ATATTTTAAAATTATAAACAATTTTTTGGTTTATAATCAAATCGAATATCTCGGGAAATATTAAACTAAATTAAATTGTGAAAACGGTATTCGAAAGGCAGCGGCAGGACGCTTCTTTTAAAAGAAAAACCGTTTAATTATGACGAGTAGTTCCTGAGATACAACCGGTCAAAGTTGACCAGAATTTACGGCAAAGATATCACCAATAGGATCATAATTTTTAAACCATCACCTTTTTATTTTTGTCCTCTTTCTCCACACCAATTTTCATATCTTTAAAATCCTCATAACATATATTATTATAATAAAAACTATCGATAATACGTGTGAAAATTGCCAAAAATAGCAAAATTCCAATCAAAAATTAGGTTGGAGAAGATGTAACCCTCAAAGTTCAAAATCGGTATACGTTAACAAAATGCATTTTCTCGGCTTCACATGGAGCAATTTTCTTCATTCTTTTGTTGTTCCTTAATAACTCGAGTAGAGCCATCGAACTAACGCATTATTAAATGTAAAACTTGCTTTTGTTTTGTTACAATAGATTAATTTATTTATAAGAACAGAAAATTACATATTTTTTCCAGTTGTAGGCTTTTTTAGATAAAATTACTACAAGTGTACCTTTTAAAGTTAAAAACATAAATATTTTCATTTGAAAGCTGTATTATTATTTAAACAATTTTTATTTAAACAAATTAAAATATTGTGTTATAATAAATAAATTAATTTATCATAACAAAACAAAAGCAAGTTTGACATTTAATAATGCGTTAGTTCGATGGATCTACTCGAGTTACTTTAGAACAAAAAAAGAATGAAGGAAATTGCTACATGGGAAGCCGAGAAAATGCATTTTTTTTAACGTATACCGATTTTGAACTTTGAGGGTTACATTTTCTCCAACCTAATTTTTGATTGGAATTTTGCTACTTTTGGCAATTTTCACACGTATTATCGATAGTTTTAATATATGTTATGAGGATTTTAAAGATATAAAAATTGGTGTGGAGAAAGAAGACAAGAATAAAAAGGTGATGGTTTGAAAATTATGATCCTATTGTTTATATCTTTGCCGTAAATTTCGGTCAACTTTGACCGGTTGTATCTCAGGAACCACTCGTCATAATTAAACGTTTTTTCTTTTAGAAGAAGCGTCCTGCCGGTGTCTTTCGAATACCGTTTTCACAATCTAATTTAGTTTAATATTTCCCGAGATATTCTATTTGCTTATAAGCCAAAAAATTGTTTATAATTTTAAAATATTCCTGAGGCCGCTTAAATAGTCCAATTTCAATTCTGTAAAGTACGTTAGATAGGTATAGTATCTTTTTATGAAAAAATCATAGTTATTCTTATGCATCATAATTATTGTCGTTATTATAGCGACCGTAAATTTTTAGTTAACATTTCAATTGTTGCTAAACTATTCATTCAATTTCGATCGGCTTCTGCAATTATAATATATACGGAAAGGGCTTTTAAGTTACCAAGTTATTTAATTATTGATGAACAACTACTTATCTAAAAGTTTAGTTGAAAATTAAAGATTTTGTTGGAAAAACCCGCTTTTTCCGGGGAAAGTTTTCGTCGAAGTAAATCAGAAAAAACACTTCTCTATGCAGAATTTAATTGCGGTGAATTTTTATTTGGGTGTTTTTGGTCTAAAGTTAAAATCTTTGGAGTTATAGAGCAAAAATTGAAAAAAAAACACGATTTTCGGGCGCCATTTTGTTTATAAAAAAAGTAGCGCACTATCTGCGGACTTTGCATATCTATATTATTAATATATACAATCATAAGATTCGATTCCAGCAATAAAATTGCTGATAAATAACTTTTCCCAAAAATGGCCCATTCTCCGATAATCAGCCCAGACTATTAGTTACGCTTTCCAACGATTAATCGCTTTAATTGATGTTTGGCAACACCGCTTTATATTCGAACCGATCTTCAGCTGTAGAGAGCTGTTTTATTTATCTTATCAATATAAACTTACTTGTTTTTATTAATATGAGTAATGTTTTTAACGCCAAATATTACTTTTTCGCAGTCGATTTACACTTCTTTTATTGTCCTTCACTTTATAATCGCCTGGTATTCGTTGTCCTTTGTCCTATTGTCCTTCACTTTATAAACACTTTCGGGTTTATCGTTGGCGAAAAATCAAACCGGAAGAGCAATTAGGATGCAAATAGTTTATCGTTGAATCCACAGTTTTGGCTTATTTTCATTTAGGGCACACTGGATCTTACCCCTGAACATCGGCGTAATAATCTTGAATGGAACAGAAAACGATTGGCTTGGGACCAGGTATGGAGTGAGAGTATCTTTAGTGATGAATCTCGATTCGGTTTAGGGATGCATGATGGCCAAGTCATGGTCACAAGACAACGTGGTGAAATAAGAACTTCAAAGTTTTTTTGTGGAACGGCACGTGCACCGAACTGTTGGAGTTATAGTGTTGGGTGTCATCGTTTATATTTTAAGGTTAGCTCTAATCTTCGTCAGAGTGAACGTAATAACTTATCGCTATGTATAAGAACTTTTGGAAGCTTATCTCATACCCAACCTTCAGATGCTCTAACACCGGTTATTTTTCAGCAGGATAACGAAAGGCCTTACACTGCGAGAGTTACCATAAACTTATTTGAATAGGTTCTAGTCAATATTTTGACCTGGCTCCTGAGATTCCCAGATTTATCCCCAATTGAACACGTATGGGATATGATGGGTCGGAAACTTATTATTAATTTGGGGCATCCTCCTCAAATTTTGGTAGGAATTTTGAAGGTGTTAATAAGAACATGGAACGAAATACCTCAGGAGAATATTGACCACGTAATCAGAAACGTGCCCAGGTAGTGCAGCCACATTCAAGAGTGTGGTGCCCATCGTGATGCATCAACATATTATTAATTGATTTACCCCTGTAAGTTGTTTTAATCATATTGAAATTTTGATCGTTTTATATTGTGATACTCTGTACAATTTAACAAAATATTTTCAAAATATGATAATTTATCATGGCTCTTGAGATTTCTATATCACTTAGCATATTTTATTCATTTACAGTCTGAATTATAAGTGATTATTCAGGTAATTAATCGATTTTATAAATTATTTAAATTGTGCGTCAACTATTTTAAACTGATTTATAAATGATAATTATATAAGCAGACTATTGAAGCAAAACTCAAAATTTTTTGTAGGTATTTTTGGAAATATAACCCAGTTACCGTAATATAAATTGCCAAATTATAATTAACCTCGACATATGCAGTTTAAATCTGTTCCAATTTATTTTTCTATTTTTTATTTACCTACCTGCTCAGTCCGTGTTGTTGTTTTGTTTGTTTTGATATATTTTAAGCTGGCACTTTTGCAAAATATCATGATGAAGAGAAATAATTATTGAGAACGCAAAACTTGAAAAAAAAAATAATATCTTTCGTTGGTAGATGCGGTACATCAAAGTTATAAAAATATAATATAGGTATTTGCTGCATTATAAGTAGTATCATTTACAGGGTTTTCCAATAGACACTTTTTAACTTAGATATTTGGTAACGGCCATATTGTTAAAGCTACCTACATATAGTCAAATTAGCTATTATTTATGCAGTCTCTTTTGCCAAATGACCACGAATGAATATAGCGTACAATAAAACGTACTATTTATTAAAATGGTCATTCTGTTCGGACAAATTTTATTACCTGCGCTTTGCTCCTTTTACGGTCGCCATAATCGCCAGGTAGGATAAATATCAGATAGTTCAATATTAAAATCTAAAAGTACCTATCTATTAGCTCGTTTATAGAAAGGTACAGGACCCACATTTCTTTTTTGATATACTTCCTGGAATCTGTTAGCTACACGCAGGGCCGGACTGGCTTCTAAAAAAGGCGCCAACCCAAATTCTCAAAAAGGCGCCAACCCAAATTCTCAAAAAGGCGCCAACCTAATCTCTAAACAAAGGCGGCAGACCCTGACCCCCCCTCCTAAGCTTTTGCATCAAGCTGTTTTGAAATCCTAGTGCATGTAAAGTAAATCAATATTACTTGTGAATTTTTTAAATTTAATATTAATTTAGATTCATAAAGTAATTTACTATTTTTATTGGCAATAGTAAATTAAATTAAGATGCCACAAAAATATAGCTTTAGTTTCCCAGTATCCCTTTTATTCCGTTAGACTCTTTGGTATTCTCTGAAGACTCAAAACAAATTTTCGAAAAGTATGAGTAAGTTTTCAACTGCTTCTACAGAAGAATCTACTGGTTCAAAAACATTTAACAAAAATCGTGATGATTATTGTTCAATAGAAGTCACTTTTTTAAGGACATCGCACACATCTTATGGAAAATATAATGTCACTCAAATTCAATAAAATTTATACGAATAGATTCGTTTTAAATTAACGATCAAATCTTATCATTGCGCCAACTCTTAATTATGATTAATTACGGCGCAAATTGCAATTAAAGTTTATCAAAATCATATTTTGGGAGTTCATAAAAATGTCAGATACAATCACTATTACTCAGGGTGCTATTCAAAGCAGCTTAAACCCAGCGGGTCCTAAAAGCGGATTAGTGAAACTATTTATACTTTCCTACTTCTCACCAAATATTTAATTATTACATAGGCGTTCGTTAAAAATTACCAATGGTGAGTGGTTCGCCTGTTTAGATGTTGTCGAATACTAATCAATTTTTTATTATTTATGTATGGTAAGTATACATAAAATCTGTAACTAATTTCGATTAAATAATGCATTCATTAGTGAGTGGTTCGTCTGTGTAAATGTTGTGCAATACTAATCATTTTTTATTATTTATATATGGTAAGTATACATAAAATCTGTAACTAATTTCAATTAAATAATGCATTTCATTTCCCCACCACCATTGAGGTAAAATACAAGGCGCGTTTTTTTTGCATGGTTTCCCCATTAGGCCTAATCCATGTTGTCATTAATTATTAAAAATATATATAAAAAAATTGAAAACCAAGTTGTGGTATTCAAAAAGTCAACAATTACTGATTCAAATGCACGTCTCTATTAGAAGCGTCTAAGACAGAATGTAATAACTTTGTTGATGGATACCTTACATTTGCGTCATGCCATGCATACCCTAGATACCATAATACACTTGCAACATGAGCACAGCATCCAACAGTTCGTGCACCAGTTTTGCAAGTGCAGTAGTAGCCGTCGATTGGTATATTGTCACCGTCATTTTCTAGATGGAGTGGTTGAAAAACTATCCATAATTGATGTTTAGTCGCCTGACGAAATCTAGAGTAAACACGAGCTCTAAGAAGACCCTGTTCTTCTAAAAGTGCTTGAAATGTAACATGTTTAATGTTTTCTCTCTGTAATTTATCTTGAATGTAACTGGGTGCAAGTTTTACTTGGTAGATTTCAATAGTCAAATCTCTAATCTGTTGTAACGACAAAATGGGAAATTCTGGTAAAATAAGTTCATCTAAATTCACCCATGCATCGTCTTGAATACGTTGTAAGTCCAAACGGTCAACTTCAACACGAGCTTTTACGACATTTTCATATGCAGCCAATTCCTGCATTGTTTCTGCCAATTCTGCAGTTGCACCTTGCATTTGAATAGGTGGAAAATATTTATTAATTAAACTGCACCCAATTTTTAAAAACATTCTAATATTAGGCACATGATGGACCGGTATTAATCCACAAAACAATTTAAAAATACTTTTTAAATGTCCATTACGAGCTTCAACTATCCATCTTGTTTTAGTAATTAATCGCGCTTTACTAGCATCTTCAGTAGACAACTGTCTTTGTCCTCTTGGTAGAAGTGGTGGCATATGACATTCTAGGCCTAAATAATTTAATAAATGAATAGAATCACGATAGCTTCTATCTACAATTACAATATCATTTGGTTGCAGCCAGTTACGCAAGTTATTTACTTCGTCTTGTTCCTCATCTTCAAGGTGATGTAAAATTGCAGCATCGTTATTTCTTGAATCAGAAAAATAGGGGCCTTGTACTTCCAAAATATATCCGTCAGGTCCGACTATTAAAACAGGTTTGATTAAATGATAACCCTTATGTAGACAGTAAGTTTGGCGAAGACTTCGAAAATTAGACGATTTGGGAATTTTGGGATAGGTTCCATCTATGTAAATAATGGCTTGAGGATTGTCAGGATTCGGATTGTACAAAGAGTTAGCAAAATCTGTAACATGGGTTCTAATAAATTCTTGGCGACCAATTGCTTCTAAACCCAGATTTTCTCTAACAAATCGTTGACAAAGACTTGTACGTACTGCAGTTATTGTCAGACTAACGTTGGATCTGCTAGAATATGAGCACAAAATTTTTAATCAATCGTCACTTAAATTGTATTTTAATTTCATAAGAAATGTAATTAAATCCTTTTTAGTAATAACTCTAGTTCTATCATAAACTACGACCTCATCGCAATAAGTATAAAGATCTTGAAAATTATTTTTGCTTAAGTTTGTCAATGCTTTGAAGTCGTCCTCTTGAATACCCGTGTCTGTCTCGAAACGATATTAGTATTTTCAATTGCTGTCAGACGTAACGCTTGAAACCACTCTGAAACTTCTTTCGGAATTAAGTTAACATTACGCATATTACCACGCAAATTCTCTATTATATTATGATCTAGCATACTGTCATCATTTATGTGATCACTGCAACATAAAGCACCCTTTCATACAAAAATCTCTCGTTTCATGTAGATATCTACTCTAGCTTCTAATGACAAACGTTCAAGATTTCTAGCTCTATCACATACAAAACATAAATTATTTCTTTGTAATACACACTTGAATCTACAAGCATTCACATTATCATCATTACCTTGTTCAATTTCTTCAATGATGTATCTGTAGCAGTTTATGTGAATCACAATCCCAATATCAAAATTGGCTTCCGGTAGATTGTTGTTCATGCGGCGACCCAATGCAATCTCCTGAAATCTTGGTGGAAGATTATCTAAGTTCTCAACTCGACGAAAACCTCTAGCACGAACTCAAACATCACAAATATAACACTGCATTTTCACTAATTAAAATAGTTAATAGTAGAACAACAGTTCGACAAAAACTAACCATTTGGCGGAACGTAACGACCCTTTATAATAATTACTAGTTTACAATAATTACCAGATAAAGTTGACTAGTGACAAAAACTTTTGATTCTTTCTAAAGCAAACGATTTGCCTAATTTTCTTTTAATTGATCGATAATGTTAAAACACAGTAGAATGCAATTTAAGTCGTAATTCAATAGTGTTAATTAAATAAAATTCTGTTAAATTCTCATTAGTGCGTTAAATACCCTTGTTTTACGGTGCGTCACTGGAAGTGTGTTGTCATTTATGATTTACAAGGTAAGAGGCTTAATAATCTTAGAAGATTTATGAACTCCCGATAATTTGGATATCTTAAAATATTTTTTCTCTCTCTAACTTATGTACCTACCCATTTGATTTCAGATTAATTTATATCAATTCCTGCTCTTATTACTGAAAATTCAGAGTTGGCGCAATGATAATAAGTGACCGTTACATTGAAACGAATCTATTCATGTAAGTTTTATTGAATTTGAGTGACATTATATTTTCCATAAGATGTGTGCGATGTCCTTTTTTCAAATTTTTAGAGCGCTCTAAATCCCTATATAATAGAAGAGTAAACCTCAATAAAAAAGCCGCAATCACACGGTTTCAGGCGATCCGTATCTGAGTGGTAAATGGTCTTCCGTCAGTCGGCCGCAAACGGAGCCGTCGGAGAACTGGCGAAAGGGGAAAGTTCTAAGCGAGGAGGGAGAGAGGAAGGAGAAGACTATGATCTTCCAGGGTAGGCCACCTTACAAAGGAGCTCCTCGGAGAAAAGCCCTAGAGAGGAGAAGGGGAGCTTCGACATAACGACCATGGTAAGAGCAATGAAGAAACTTGCCCGAGTTACAAATAATTTAGTGAAACTAATGTCCGACCATACAAACACGAAGGTCGAGATCAAGAATGAGGTAAAAAAAACCTTAAGGGAGTCACCGAAGACATGGAGGGCACTTTCAGACAAGTCGCCCTTCCGGTGAGGAAGGAACGACTAAGGAGATGGCAGGAGTGTCCACACAGATGGACTTCGAAGAGTTCTTCCCCGAAAAACTTAGTGAAGGAGAGATAGAAATGATCTCAACTGTCCTGAACTCAGGGAAAAGAGGCTTTAAAAAAATAAAGGACATTATAAAGTCGAATGGGAAGAAGATCTCTATACGGTCGCCAAACCGGGAAAAGAGAATAAACCTACAGGCGACTTAGTAGTGGTCATGGATTCGGTGAGGGTGAAAGGTTCCACGACCTTATAAGGAAAAGCAGGAACTAGGAGTATGTGCAGGAGGTATATACAGACCAGGAGAGGTGGAGTACCTCCAACTTAATACTATGAGTACGTTACAAGGAGGTGTCAGGGAGAAGAGAACCGGGAAAGCCGTCAGACTATTTTCATGGTTCCTGTAGAGAAAGGAATGGCGAAAATGGACGGAGACAAGAGACTGCTGGCAATTATTTCTAAATTGAGGAAAGACATGGATATACTGGAGATACTGCAGACCAGAGAGGCGTCCCTAAGAATAGTGGGGGCTATAGAGATAGGAACCTCAGAAAGCTCCTGGTAGTCACCTTTATGGGTATGGACCTCCACCTCGCGCGGGTGCGGTATGAATGATGGGGAAGTAGGGTGAAGACGCAGAAGGTGATCATAAAGGAAGATAGAAAATCCTACGTCGAGTTGCTCAAGCAAATTAAGGGTAGTGTAGATACAAAGAAGGAGGCGATTAGCGTCAAAAGCGCTAAGAAGACTACGAACGGGGACCTCGTCCTCAAAGTGACAAGGAAAGAATAGGCCGAGCGCCTGAAGAAGACTCTCGTGGCCCGCACGGAGGAAAACACAGTAAAGGACGTCCGGGGCTATTAGGTCTAGGTGTACATACATATTTAATATAGACGGAGGAGTCACAAGGAAGAAATCCTGAGGCAGGCTCGAAGGTATACCGGCAGCAGGGAGCCTAACGACGTCAAACTCGTCTATAAGGGAAAACAGAGAAGGAAACACAAACGTCACGGTCGGATTGATGTGCATCACAGCCAAGAAGGCACTGGAAAGCGAACATATATCACTTGGCTGGAACTCGTGCAAGATTCGAGAGAGACCGCATGTCCAGCGGTGCTTTAGATGGCTGCAGTTCGTGCATAGTAAAACCGACTGCAAAGGGGAAAACAGGGCGTACTCCTACTACAGATGTGGCAAGGGGCAGCACCAGGCACGATAGTGCAGTAGTGAGGCGACATTTTGCCTCACTTGTAAAGAATCCGGTCACAGAGCCGACAGAATACAGTGCCCGGAGTATAAAAAAACTGATCCTGGAAAAGCTGGGCGTCAAGAGACACCTTGTCACAAGGGATGAGGGAAGGGTGGGTGAAAGCACCTAGGACCAGAAATCAGATAGCGTGTGGGTAAGTTAGAGAGATAAGAACCATCTAATACAAAGTTTTTTTAAATAAATGTGGGAAGGGCGAGGGCCGTTCACGACGTTGCAGAGATACTCGCACGAAGGGAAGGTTATGACATTTGTTCTCTCGACAAAGAATCAATAAAAATGGTCTGTTTGTTGACTTGGACTGTTGACTGGATGGAAAAACCCATCGTCTATTTGTTGAGTTATAAGCCGCGTACGATAATGCTAAGAGAACAGTACTATACTAATCAATACATGTGTTATACCGGAATAACTCTCCGACCAACTATAATGACAATGTCTAACTTAAAAGGAAGTGTAAGCATAGAGAAAGAGAATTCTAGAACTTTTGAAATAAAAGATGAACAAGGGATGCGCCGGTGACCAGAGTGTGAACGATCGTCCATGGAACCAACCACTTCAAGATAGGAGAAGGAAATACCTATCAGAATGGATCCAAGCCGTGGGGCTTCCCGTGCTAAATGACGGTGAGGCGCCTATATACATAAGAGGTAATAGTAGATCCTTTCTGGACATCTCGCTGGTTTCAACGTCACTTTTAGACAGGGTCGTAAGCTGGACTGTTTTGGAAGAAGAATCGCTCAGCTTACATAAGTATGTGAGTTTTGAAGTAACGAGCAAAAAGAAGAAACTGAAAGATGAAGATATCAATCTAAAGAGATTTTTAAATGAGGAAGTCTTTGTGGATCCTTTTGGCTTGATTGGTCCGAGATACGAGGATGTGAGTGAGTTGATAGAGGGTATGAGTGGGGCACCGGAGTTGGCCTGTGTGAGGTCAAATAGGAGGTATGAAAGGAAACAATCATACTGGTGGAATCAGCGGCTTGAATATCAGAGAACGAATTACATATATGAGAGTAAGAAGGGAGTGGAAGAGGTTATTAAGAGTGCAAGCAGGAGATTTGAAAGAGAATGAATGAATTAAAGCGAATGCCGAATGAGTACAGAAATGAGATTAGATGATTGAAGAGAGAAAGGTAGAGTAACCTGCTTCAGAATCTCAAAAGATAACTGGGGGCAGGGTTTCAAGATTGTCTGTAGCGAATTGAAGGGGGAAAGACACCCTACCCCATGCCCGAGAAGGAGAAGCTCCATTTAATAAGGGAGTTTCTTCCTCAAGTGGAGAACAAACGTGAAAGGCTTCGTGGAGGCGGTACCCTTTACTGAGTTGGAACTCGGCGAGGCCGTTGGATGGATAAAGATACAAAAAGTACCTACCTGGCGTAGACGGAGTCATACCGGAGACGCTAAGGCTCGCCGCACAACCGAACCAAAAGCGGTCAGCAACCCTGGGTGCCATTTTCGAGCTATGTGTTTTCGAGCTAAAATTTTTACGATTTGGACGCCTTTCGCAAGTATAAATAACCCATATTACCAGAGAACGGTAGTTCTCGCCAGTGGCGCACAACCCCCTACACGCGACACTATATACAGGGTGTTTGGTAAAGAATGGACCTTAGATTCCTGAGGTTAAAATAGGTAGATTTAAGTTAACTTACCTTAGTACAAAAGTTGATATTAACCTAAATGCAGGGTGTCAAAGTTAAACTTTTATTATATTTATATTTGAGTATTTCCTGACAGGCATTTGACAACAACACGAAATTTGGTAAGCAATGCTTGTACTGTATACCCTACTAAATTATGTTAAACAAACGTTTCTAGCTACTACCAGAGGCGTACTACGGGGGAACGTGAATGGTTAACCCTTCCCAAATTCTACGCCACTGGCGGAATTGCTATTTTAGTGCAATTTTTTGATTCTCCAATACTTTCTATGTAAATAACATATTCTTCATTCGTAACGATAAAGCCATTAGTTTTCGAGATATTTGAAGCTAAAAATGAAGGAGCATAATAAATTAATCAAAATAAGTGTGCCTTTTCATTTTTAACTTCAAATATCTCGAAAACTAATGACTTTATCGTTACGAATGAAGAGTACATTATTTGCATAGAGAGTATTGGAGAATCTAAAAATTATGCTAAAACAGCAGTTTCATCAGTGACGTCGAATTTGGAAAGGGTCAACCATTCACTTTCCCCTGTCGTACGCCTCTGGTAGTAGCCAGAAACGATTATTTAACATAATTTAGTAGAGTGAACAGTGCCTACACTTTCTGCCGAGTATAACATGGATATGTCACATTATTTTAAAGTATTCTTTTTTTTTATAATTTATTCTTTATTTAAAACTTTAAGAATTATGTGTGCCCGGTACTATTTAACTATTTGAAATAGCTTTATGCTACTTGGCAAAAAGTGTAGGTACTGTACATCCTGCTAAATTATGTTAAATAATCGTTTATGGCTACTACCAGAAGTGTACGACTGGGGAAAGTGAATGGTTGACACTTTCCAAATTCTACGCCACTGATGAAATTGCTATTTTAGCATAATTTTTAGATTCTCCAATACTTTCTATGCAAATAATATCCTCTTCATTCGTAACGATAAAGTCATTAGTTTTCGAGATATTTGAAGTTAAAAATGAAAAGGCACACTCATTTTGATTAATGTATTATGCTCCTTCGTTTTTAGCTTCAAATATCTCGAAAACTAATGGCTTTATCGTTACAAATGAAGAGTATGTTATTTACATAGAAAGTATTGGAAAATCAAAAAATTGCACTAAAATAGCAATTCCGCCAGTGGCGTAGGAATTTGGGAAGGGTCAACCATTCACGTTCCCCCGTCGTACGCCTGTGGTAGTAGCCAGAAACGTTTGTTTAACATAATTTAGTAGGGTGCACCACCAAATTTCGTGTTGTTGTCCCATGCCTGTCAGGAAATATTCAAAGATAAATAAAATACTTTGACACCCTGTATTTCGGTTATGATCAAATTTTGTACTAAGGTAAGTTAGCTTAAATCGACCTCTTTTAACCTCAGGAATCTAAAGTTAAGCTATGGCTCATTCTTTACCAAACACCCTGTATACACGAAATTTTCGATTTTCTAAATCTAACTGAATTGAAAATTGGGCCAAATCCCATCTTAAAGTTCAGGAAAAGACTCACCCATCCATATGTCAACAATCCATTTTGGTCCAAGGATGTGGATTTTACGGCCCTTCCTATTTAGGGTCTGTTTTTCGTTCTCGTCCACAAAACTCCCAAAAATTTCGAAAATTTAAGTCCGACCTTTGTGGATTCTGATTCTGATAGTACTGATCATTACCTTTCCAACGCATGTCTAATTTTGAAAATCGGTTATACCATTCAAAAGTTACCGAGCTCATAAATATGACTCAATGTCTATTTAAAAAAGGGAAACTGTTTGTGGATATGTATGTGGCTGGAAAAGTTAAACCGATTTGATTTTTTTTTCCTGTCTTTGAAGAGGGGGTCAGGTCCGATTCAGAACCGGTGTAGTTTGTGACTTTTGACCACCCATAAGCCAGCTATAGGACTTGGTAAGTACAAAACGGCATATTTTTTGGGGGTATATATCTTCGGTTCAAGAAGAGACAGGAGAACCGCAAATACACCAAATCAATAGTGTTGAGTTAAGCTTTCAAATGGTCTCTAAGTCGTCAGGATCAGACATACACACGACTCAGTATAGCTGAAAAACTAAACTTTGAAAATTTTGGTTTTTCGACAATTACTCAAAATTTCAACCTACGAATTGCGCAAATAACTGAGCGTTTGTAGAAGGGCTCTAGGCACATCTAACGGAGTATAGCTCATATCCGGGAAAATTCGAATTTTTAAGTTATAGGCTTCATAAAAATGATCAAATCTAGTTCCTATGGGAAAAATGGTTTTTCAAGCTCAATACTTCCTGTAATACCTTCTGTAATACCTTCAGTTATCATACTTGACCTTAGATGCATCAATACTACTTGTCAATACGTTTCAAAATCATTTTTAGTGATCAAAATCGGTTAAGCCGTTTAGAAGTTATTAAGCTACAAAAGAATAATCCAATTAACCATTAACCCCGAAATGGTTTATGTAGTTGTAGTGGTTACGACGCTTAATTTTATCGGGCAACGGGCAATCCGAGTTCATTTACCGGCCATCCCAATTTTTTTTTCAATCTACACTGAACGGCACAAAAAATGGCCATCCCACAAAATGGGTAATTTTTGATGTCGTGAATTTTCTAAATCTGTTGTCCGATTTAGGTGATTTTTTTAATATTATAGTCTTATTATAGCCTTAGTGATTATAGCCTTATTCTTTAACAATATCGCTGTAATAAAATTATTGCTAGACAGGTAAATGATAATTGTATACCGGGTGTACCAATCAAACTGTGTTTTATTCTCAAAGTTCACCACACCCTGTGTAATATTCTAGCATTTATAAAATATTGAAATTAAAACCCAACTATAGCCGCAGGTTTTCTTAACATTCTTTTTTTGATTCATTCGCTTATGTTGGATAATAAAAAAGTTAGGTACTTTAACAACTAGCCATGTTCTTTATCAATACAGCGTGTTTCTAAATAAGTGCGACAAACTTTAACCTTTAACTACACGCGCTGGCGTATTTTGTACGCCAGATATAAGAATTCTACTGCAAATATATTTAAAAATTTAATTTTTAACCTTGTTTATCTCTCTAACCTATCACTGGAATGTGCTTTACAATTTGGTTTTAGTTTCGTTATAGTCGGCGTTCTGGGAAGATCGTAATTTACAGTTTATTATTTGTTGTTTCCGGTGGTGGACAATATACGCCACGATTATATTAATATAAGTCGTAATATAAGTACATATTTCAATTGTTTTTTAGTCATTATGGCACAAAATATATTTTTCTTTATAAACAATATTTTTCTCCTGTAAAAAATCACATTTCAAAAAAAATTTTATTAGTAATTTTATTTATCATGGAATCCAGTTATTCCATGATTCCACTTATAAATCCCAATCGGCTTACTGAGAAGGAACTCCAAAAGTGTATTTTTTCAAAAAAAAAATAAACAAATCCGCTGTTTTTAAGTGTATTTTCTTGTGGCGTATAAAGTACGCCACGCGTGTAGTTATGTTATAACTTGATGCGCGGGTAGTTAAAGGTTAAAGGGCAAATATGCATAAAAAAATAATGGCCGTTTGCTTTATAAACCCATGTCGGTAAATGCTTCGTTTCCGAGATACTGGATGTTAAATTATTTTCTTACAAACTGACGATTTATTTATTGCTCTAAAACCGGTTGAGATATGAAAATGAAATTTGGTAGGTTGCACATTTTGTGACATGCAATTAAGGATTTTATATCCTCCATTGGCGCGCATACGGGTAATATGACGGGTAATATTACCCGCATGCACGCCAATGGAGAATATAAAATTCTTGGTTGTATGTCAAAAAATGTGTAATAACTGTATCTTAAAAACTACCAAATTTAATTTTCATATCTCAACCGGTTTTAGAGCAATGAATAAATCGTCAGTTTGTAAGAAAATAATTCAACATCCCGTATCTCAGAAACGAAGCATTTGCGGACATACGTTTATAAAGCCAACTGTCATTATTTTTTGCTCAAATGCTAGAATATTACACAGGGTGTGGTGAACTTTGAGAATAAAACACAGTTTGATTGGTACACCGGGTATACAATGATCATTTACCTGTCTAGCAATAAGTTTATTACAGCGATATTGTTAAAAAATAAGGCTATAAAATGTTAAAAAAATCACTTAAATCGGACAACAGATTTAGAAAATTCACGACATCAAAAATTACCCATTTCGTGGGGTGGCCATTTTTTGTGCCGCTCAGTGTATTTCGAATAGAAAAAAATCTAGTGTACATTCGATGGACACTAGATCAGTTTGGGAGATAATGCGACAGACGCGACAATTTATAAAGGTTAACGTATAATCGAGAAACATTACATTCGACTTCATACATTTAATTTATAAATAACTTTGAAAAACTCCTGATACAAGAATAAAAAAACCGCTAAACGCCGTAAAAATGAGTGGCGCATACAATATTTCAGCTACAAAAGATCTGATATGAATATTACGTGGCGCGAAAATGTATTTTCATTTTGATGCAAAATAAAATTCTAGTTTTATTTTAAAAGATTTTTTCATAATACTTATTTGCTAAATTTGAAGTAAACAAGCCACAAAAGAGTTTCAAAATTCAAATTGTATCAAAGTTACCCTTTTGTGGCGCGTTTTACTTCAAATTGAGCAAATAAAATTTTATTTTGCATAAAAATGAAAATACATTTTCGCGCCACGTAATATTCATATCAGATCTTTTGTAGCTGGAATATTGTATGCGCCACTCATTTTTACGGCGCTTAGCGGTTTTTTACTCTTGTTTCTATTATAATATAATAATAATAGAAACAGTGGGAATTGATACCACAAAGGCGCCCGAATCATAAAAATGGTCCTCGAGGGCGCCGCGCGTAGCATCTAAGCTATTTATTATAACAGAAACAGCGGATACTGATACCTACGAAAGGCGCCCGAATCGTAAAAATGGTCTTCGAGGGCGCCGCGCTTCGTATCTACGTTATTTGATTATCTGATAACTGGTATTTTTTTGTACCCTCTGGCTTCATTATGTAGGTTTCTGGTGCCAAACGGCGAAATCAGAAGTAGGTAAAAACATTTTTAGGGGATTGGTAGCTGCACCATCTTTATGTAACGGTTCAAAAAAAGTTTTCAACGTTTAATTTTTTTAATGCATAGATACTAACCAAGGCAAAAGGAGCACCGGCCCGAGGGCCGGTGGGCCGGCGGGCCAGTTCGGGCTTGAGCTACAGCATGGTGAAAAGCTGGATTTCTAGGGTTAGGTTTTATAGTAGAGACATACGTTAGAGTTAAGTATTTTCTTCTTAGGTTTAAAGCTGGCTCTCCAGCTTCGCAGAGTAGACTGTCTACAGGACTGGTGCAGTAGGCTCTAAGAGCAAGTCTAACGGCAGAACTCTGAAGAGTATCCAAAATTTGTAGCAATGTTTGGTTTGCTGAGTTGTGCACAACACATCCGTAGTCCAGTTTTGATCTAATTAAAGTTCTATATAAAGGACCCCGCAGAAACCTTATGGGAAATGGCTCTCTGTCAAATACTCTGAAACTTTGGGTTCTGGTAGTCCTTGATCTGTAGAAGAAAATGGTCGCATAGCTCCAAAAAATCATGGTTTAAAGATATAAGCCTCTGAAGTTACAGGTACAGTGAGGACGTTTGACTCGGAATAAATTCATTTTCTCGAGAATGGGCGACTTAGGAGATAAATTAAAAATAATGTCGATTTTTATTTTTAAATTACAATTTTTTGGCATATATATCATAATAGTGACGCCATCCATCTGGGCGTGATGGCGCAATCGATGATTTTTTTTAATAAGAGTAGGGGTCGTGTGATAGCTCATTTGAAAGGTTATTTAATTCTATATTCAATAATAAAAGCATTAACATGATTATTTATACAGGGTGTCCAAAAAATTATTTTGAATTAAATTAATTGAGACAAAAAGAAGAATGTATTATAATGTATTTAATTCGAAATACATTTTATTGTTGTCCGAAAACAGGAAAAAATGTTTATTTGATAAATAAATATTGTTTTTCGCTTAAATTCAATATTAAAGCTGCCACCCACCTGCCTCTTAGCAGTTTGAAGATTTGATTTAAGCGAAAAGCAATGTTTATTTTTCAAATTAACATTTTTTCTGTTTTCTGACAGCAGTAAAATGTTTTTCAATTTAAATAAATTATAATATACATTCTTCTTTTTGTCTCAATTAATTTAATTAAAAAAAGTTTTGGGCACCCTGTATAAATAAATATTGTTATGTTTATATTAGTGAATAGAGAATTAAATAACCTTTCAAATAAGCTATCTCACAACCCCTTTCGCTTAAATAAATGTTTAAACTGCTAAGAGGCAGGTGGGTGGCAGCTTTAATATTGAATTTAAGCGAAAAACAATGTTTATTTATCAAATAAACATTTTTTTCCTGGTTTCGGACAACATTAAAATGTATTTCGAATTAAATAAATTATATACATTCTTCTTTTTGTCTCAATTAATTTAATTCAAAAATTTTTTTTGGGCAACCTGTATAAATAATTATGTTAATGTTTAAATTATTGAATATAGAATTGAATAACCTTTCAAATGAGCTATCACACGACCCCTATTCTTAATTAAAAAAATAATCGATTGCGTCATCACGCCCAGATGGATGACGTCATTAGTATGATATATAATATGCCAAAAAATTTTAATTTAAAAATCAAAAACGAAATAATTTTTAATTTATCTCCAGAGTCGCCCATTCTCGAGAAAATGAATTTATTCCAGCTCAAACGTCCTCACTGTACCTATAACTTCAGAGGCTTAAATTTTAGAACCATGATTTTTTGGAGCTATGCGCCCAGTGAGTCTTTTGTTCTACACATCAAGGACTACCAGAACCCAAAGTTTCAGAGCATTTCACAGAGAGCCATTTCCCATAAGGTTTCTGCGGGGTCCTTTATTAGAGTTGGAAAATCTGCTCCCCAATTTTTATGTGATACAGATTTCATAATATTTAGTTCAGCTTGGCACGATAGTCTTAGCGGATGAATGTGACTTGTCTAGCTTAATTTTGAGTTGAATCCCTAGGAATTTCATTTCTTTTGTATATTCTATTGGAGAATTATATAAAAATAGGGTTGGGAGATATTGTGGTTTTGATTTTCGTGAAAAATGTATAACTTTTGTTTTTGTGGTAGAAAACTGAAGTACAATATTGTTTGACCATGATTCTATCTACTTAGAGCTGCAGCGATATGCTTATGAGCAGATAATAGGTTTTTATTTCTTGCTACAATTACCACATCATCAGCGTACAAATAAGTATTAATTGTACCATTGCAGAACGACACAACATTATTAATAGCAATTAAAAATAACACAACGCTTAAATTCGAACCTTGAGGAATTCCATTTTCCTGTAATTTAGGTTCAGATAAACGGTCATTGATTCGAACTTGGAAACATCGTTGTCGTAGAAAGTTTGAAATAAAAGCAAACATGTCTTCCAATTGTAGAGTGTAGTTAAAATATCATAACCCCATACTTTATCAAAAGTCTTTTTTACATCAAAAAATATTAGTCCTGTCGCCAGGGGGGGTACAACGGCCTCGTTAATTCAGATGGACTTACTCAAGTTTTTTTTATGTATTTTGACCCGTAGAACACGAATTTTTTGGGTAACAGTTGATCCGGATGTCGATAAGATTGTTATAGACCAAGAACTTGAGGAATCAAATAACAGCGATTTTTGGCAAAACAAAACAATATTTTGTATTTTTTGGGCCATTTTAAGTAAAAAATATTTCTACAAGTTTTTTCGTAGGATGCACAGTTTTCGAGATAAACGCGGTTGAACTTTACAAAAATCGAAAAATTGCAATTTTTGAACCCGAATAACTTTTGATTAAAAAATAAAATAGCAAGTCTGCTTACCGCATTTGAAAGTTTAAGTCAAATTATATCGGTTTTGATTATTTGCATTGGTAAAAATTTATTTTTTTATTGTTTAACAAAGCTATAAACACGTAGGGTTTCCCGTGCTTTTACATGCGTTTTAACGCATGTAACGTAGAAATAGTCTTGATTGCACTAGTACCTATTCTACCTACTCGTTCGATTTTAAATGAGAAATCATAGAAACATCACTCACGCACTAGTTGTTTGTAGCTTTGTTTAACAATAACACAATAAATTTTTAGCAATGCAAATAATCAAAACCGACATAATTTGACTTGAACTTTCAAAGGCGCTAAGCAGAATTGCTATTTTATTTTTTAATCAAAAGTTATTCGGGTTTAAAAATTGCAGTTTTTCGATTTTTTGAAAGTTCAACCGCGTTTATCTCGAAAACTGTGCATCCTACTAAAAAACTTGTAGAAATATTTTTTGCTTAAAATGACCCAAAAAATACAAAATATTGTTTTGTTTTGCCAAAAATCGCTGTTATTTGATTCCTCAAGTTCTTGGTCTATAACAATCTTATCGACATCCGGATCAACTGTTACCCAAAAAATTCGTGTTCTACGGGTCAAAATACATAAAAAAAACTTGGGTAAGTCCATCTGAATTAAGGAGGCCGTTGTACCCCCCCTGGCGACAGGACTATATGGCTGAACATTAGGGTGGGCCGAAATAGCTATTTGTATAACAAGGGAGGAAAGTGCTACTTTTTCTCCCGAGAATGAAGTTTACTGTCCGACGCGTAGCGGAGGGCAGTAATCATTCAAGGGAGGAAAAGGCACTTTACTCCCATGTTATACAAAGGGTTTTTCCACCTTCCTCAAATAACAAATCATTTTTTCATTTTTACTTAATTTATTTATGTAACTAACCAACAAAATTTATTAGAACTAAAACTAACAAGTAGGTACAATAAAACTGTCAACTGTCAAATATAAGTCAAATTATTAATGTAAACATTGTTAAATCAAAATAACGATTTACTGTTTTTTACCAATCTGCAAAATACAGGGTGTTTTATAAATAAACGTTAAAATGTATAGATGCTTACGTAATAGAAATTAGATATTGTACAGGGCGTCAATAAGTTATATTTCATAAATGAAATACCATGACGTCACTTTTACTTTTCCTCCCTAGGGAGGAAAAGTACAACTTTGCTCCCTACAATCAGACCCGGAAAAGTATACTTTCGGTAGAGGTAGGTGGAAATAGCTATTTGTATAACAAGGGAGGAAAGTGCTACTTTTCCTCCCGAGAATGAAGTTTACTGCCCGACGCGTAGCGGAGGGCAGTAATCATTCAAGGGAGGAAAAGGCACTTTACTCCCATGTTATACATATGGTTTTTCCACCTTCCTCAAATAACAAGTCATTTTTTCATTTTTACTTAATTAATGTATGTAACCAACATAATTTATTAAAACTAAAACTAACAAGTAGGTACAATATAACTGTCAACTGTCAAATATAAGTCAAATTATTAATGTAAACATTGTTAAATCAGAATAACAATTTACTGTTTTTTACCATTCTGCAAAATACAGAGTGTTTTTAAATAAACGTTAAAATGTATAGATCCTTACGTAATAGAAAATAGATATTGTACAGGGCGTCAATAAGTTATATTTCATGAATGAAATACCATGACGTCACTTTTACTTTTCCTTCCTAGGGAGGAAAAATATTTTCCTCCCTAGGGAGGAAAAGTACAACTTTGCTCCCTTCAATCAGGTCCGGAAAAGTATACTTTCGGTAGAGGTACGTGGAAAAAATATTTTTTTATCCGATCGAAACGTGGTAGGTTTTAAAAGTTGCACTTGGGGTCCTAAAAGAAAACTGCAAACTATTTTTGCTGAAAAAAAATATCTTCAGTCTGCGCATTTGACTTAAAATTTCAGTATTTTTGGTAAAAAGTAACTTTCTGGAAATAATTTTGTACACATTAAGAAATGAGATAGAATGACCGGGTAGCGTTATATATGTTTGTTAACACTAATAGAATAACCCCAAACAGTTTCATTTGTCTTATGCAACATCTTCAGTGTGCGCAAGAACCACCAATTTACGTGATTTTAAGGTTAAATACAATATTTTTATACCACTTACCTTTTCTAATAATTGAAGTCTAGTTGTTTTGAAAAGTCTACAATCAGCTTTTTTCTGTACATTTATCGAGGAAAATATATCATTATTTATGCAACTCTTCGCTAGTTCATAATGAACTACCCAGGACTCACCACGAGGAGGTGGTTGCATGTCGAGTCCCATGTTGCATGTCGAGTGTGACTTCTTTTACTGCTCTTTCGACAGCTTGAGTATGTGTCGGTCATTTTCCCAGCACACCTTCTGCAAGAATATCTGACACGCCGTCAACTAATATTCTGTTGAGGTCCTCTTCTGATAGATGCATGGTAACAGGGGGCTCAGTTACATCCATAAACTGCCATTCAATTAAATCTATGTATTCTTTGGCAGAAAAATTTATTTTAGGAATTTCAAAAAGTCGAACTTTTTCTCTGTCGTTTTTTCTTCTGGCTTTTAATATTCGTCTGATCGCAAGCTGACGAATGTGTTCCCTGTCATCGGAGAGCATTGCCACAAGCATATTTTCGGGGTGTGCGAAGTATGCATTATTTTGAATGCAATTATGAATCACTTTCTTTTGTTCGTGTGACATATATGATGAAAAGTCCAGCATTTTCCAAAGGTTGCTTGAACCATCCTTCAGTTTGTGATTGCATTTGATAGTGAACCAGCTTGGAGCATAAACTAAGGCAACATATTTGGCTAAATCTTTCAACTGATCTGATGGTGAACTAGATGCAATGTACAATCGGAGTACACGATTGGCAGTTGTCACCAACCGTGCATGATTCAACTTTCCAGGACTTCTATCCCCAAATCCTGGTAGTGATTCTCCTTTAGTAACTATTTTGCATATGTCGTATAAATATTTCTGATCCATACTAAAATCTACTTTGGTTAAATCTGGAAACAGCACTTCAACTGGGCTCATTATCGGTTCAAACTTAGTTGGAGTTTGTGGCAGTCAGCTAACGCTTTGCCAATTGAACCGCTAAAGCCATGAGGGCCAGATGTTTGACCATCTAAAAATTCAAAAAGATGTCTCAGTGGTAGTTCATTGGTGTGTAACTGACACACCACCCATTGTAAAGGTTTGTCTAGTTTATACAGGGTGTCCAGAAACTCTACCGACAAACAAAGACAGGAGATTCCTCAGATAATTTTATGACAATTTAACCCAATTCACCTAGTCCGAAAATGCTTCCTAAGGGAGCTAGAGCTCTTTGAAGATGGCGCCATGTAATTAGTTTTTCTTAAATACCTCCAGAACGCTTCTATTTAAAAAAACTTAAATTGGTATACATATTTACTTTCCTGAAATGAATCGATTCCATCCATTGCGAATTTCTAGTACCGGTCATAGGCGTACGTTTTGGGTAGGCCAACGGTTATTTTATCGCATAACTTTTTTGTCTTCAACTTTTAAGCATTTTTGATACTGGATTAATAAAGTGTGAGGTATTCTGGTACTAAAAGGTACTCTTACTTTAAGTCGATAGGATACATCGTTTTCTAGAAAAATCGATTTGAAAGTTTTTAGTTCTGGGAATTTGAAAAAATAAGTTAAAAAAATTAAAAAAAAAGAAGATGTATTTTACCAACTTAAAGCAAGAGTAACTTTTAGTACTCGAATATCTTATAATTGAATAATCTAGTGTCAAAAATACTTAAAAATTAAAGACAATAAAGGTATGCTAAAAAAGAACTGTTGACCTATCCAAAACGGACGCCTATGACCGGTACTGTAAATTCGCCATTAATGAAATCGATTAATCTCTGGAATATAAATAAATGTACCAGTTTTCATCTTTCTAAATAGTTTTTTTTTAATCTTTTTTTTTAATTCAAGGAACGAAAAATTTTCAAATCGATTTTTCTAGAAAACGGTGTATCCTATCGACTTAAACAAAGAGTACCTTTTAGTACTAGAATAACTCAGAATTAAATAATTTAGAGTCAAAAATGCTTAAAAATTAAAGACAAAAAAGTTAGGCGATAAAATAACCGTTGCACTACCCAAAACGGACGCGTATGGCCTGTACTTGAAATTCGCAATGGATGAAATCGATTCATTTCTGGAAAGTAAATACGTATACCAATTTTTGTTTTTCTAAATAGAAGCGTTCTGGAGGTATTTAAGAAAAACTAATTACATGACGCCATCTTCAAAGAGCTCTAGCTCCCTTAGGAAGCATTTTCGGAGTAGGTGAATTGGGTTAAATTATCTTAAAAATATCTGAGGAATCTCCTGTCTTCGTTTGTCGGTAGAGTTTCTGGACACCCTGTATATATATACCGGGTGTCCCAATAAGAATGGCTCTCGGCCATATCTCAGGAACCGTTTATAGCAGAGCTTTGAAATAAAAAATTTTATAACAAAAGTTGCCTCAGGAAAAGCCTGGAAATTATTTTCATAATTGTGGGACCACCGCTAGAGGGCGTAATTGAATATCAAAAATTAAAAAATCTAAATTTTACAAAATTTTCCTAATGAAGGGGCACTGGAACTCCGATCGTCGTATTCTTCATAAAATTCTACGCATATTTGATTTGACAAATTTGGGTCTACCTTTGGAAATAAGAGGTGGGGGTGAGTGGGAACCTTGTTATGAAAAACTGGCTGTGAGTCCGGTTCTGCTTAATAAAATTTTGCAAACTTGGTCTTCTTGAAGCCAGATCTTTTTCGTCAATGTAAAAGTTATGATTTCGAACCAACTTACTGAGTAATATGCCAGCTAGAAGGCGTTATTTAATTTTTTTCAGAAATCTAGTGTTCCTTGGAAAATATTAAATACAAACATGCATTTTTAATACCATATTACAAAATTAGACAAAATTAGCAACAAAATAGCGAAAACCGCATGTTAATACCTTTTTTCTATCTCGAGATATCTTACAAAACGTGTACATTTAAAAACATAATTGTTACTGCCACCGGTAAACGAAATTCATTAAAAGTAGTGTGCTATGGAAACAACAAAGAAACATTTTCCAGCTGTCAACGTATATTAGGTCTTTTCAACGCTTCTCATTTGTTTCGAGCCTAGTTCATATCTCGTATATTAATATTATACACGGATTATACGGCATATGACAGAGGCTCGAAACAAATGAGAAGCGTTGAAAAGCCCTATTACAAAGAAATAAAAACAACTATTTAGTGATGACATAAACCTTCAAATTTTTGCCCATCATTTTCGTTGCAAACATTTACTCTTTCAAGAGTAGATTGAACAGCAGTCTCAATTTCTGCTCTCGATATGCTTTGAATGGCGTTTAGTATTCTCTGGATAATGTATTCTAGAGTAGTGTATGATGGGCAAAAATTTGAATATTTAGGTCGTCACTAAGTAGTTCTTTTTGTTCTGTGTTATATTTAATTTTAATAGTATTGTTTCTCTTTATATTGTTGTTTTAATTAATTATATTTTTATACGTTGTCATCTGGAAAATGTTATTTTGTTTTGTTCCACAGCACACTACTTTTCATTAACTTAGTTTACCGGTGATAATAACAGTTATGTATAAAATTTACACGTTTCTCGAGATATCTTGAGATAGAAAAAAGGTATCGACATGCGGTTTTCGCTATTCTATTGCTAATTTAATCTAATTTTATAAACTATGATTAAAAATGCATACTTGTATTTAATATTTTCCAAAGAAAACTAGATTTCTGAAAAAAATTAAATAACGCCTCCCAGCTGGCTTATTACTTATTAGGATGGTTCAAAATTATCACGCTTACATTGAAGAAAAAGATCTGTCTTCAACAAGACCCAGTTTTCAAAATTTGATTTAGCAGAACCGGACTTACAGCCATTTTTTCATAACAAGGTTACCACTCACCCCCACCTCTTATTTGCAAAGGTACAGTTAAACTTGTTAAATAAAATATGCGCAGAATTTGATGCAGAATACAATAATCGGATTTCCAGTGCCCCTTCATTAGGAAAATTTTGTAAAATTTAGATTTTTTTATTTTTGATATTCAATTACGCCCTCTAGCGGTGGACCCATAATTATGAAAATAATTTCCAGGCTTTTCCTGAGGCAACTTTTGTTATAAAATTTTTTATTTCAAAGCTCTACTATAAACGGTTCCTGAGATATGGCCGAGAGCCATTCGTATTGGGACACCCGGTACAATAGCACTAAAGGCCTTAGAGGCCCATGGCTTGAAAAGTTTGTTTTTTTTTCTTCATTTTCACGTTTCTTTATGTGCTGAGCTCTTCTCTGGCTTAATATGTGATTTTCCTCCATTCCTTCCTGTTACTCATGTTTCTTTTTTGGCCCTTTAGCCCCATTCTTTCCAAATCTTTTTCGACGTCTTGCTTCCATCTATTTTTCGGCCTTCCTCTTCTCTTTCTTGAAGTTATAGTGTAGTTTAGTACCTTTTTTGGAGTCCTCGTGTTTGGCATCCTTTCAATGTGACCTCTCCATCTAAGTCTCTGAGCCTTTATCACTCCTATTATATTAGGTTGGTTGTATAATTGCTTTAACTCATCATTTGATCTTCTCATCCATAAACCGTCCCTTATTTTTCCTCCATATATCTTCCTTAGTATTTTCCTTTCCCAGATCTCCAGTAAATTTTGTTCATTTTTGTCATTGTCCATGTCTGACTGCAGTATGTTACTATTGGCTGTATAGTTGTTTTGTATAGCTGTACTTTTGCCCTTCTTGATAGAAACTTGCTTTTCAACATTGCATTAAGCGCATGTACACTTCTATTGCCTGCCATTATTCTAGCTTGTATTTCTTCTTTAATGATAGGTTTACGTGATATTTATAAATCTTTCTACCATTTCGAATTCGTATGATGTTCCTTCTTCTACTTCTACTTTAAACTTTTGTCCATTCCTAAACTGACCATCTGTCCACTCCATACATTTTGTTTTAGTTGAATTTATATACAGTCCCATTTTCTTCGCTGCTTTTACTATTCTCTGTACCATCTCCTGTAGCTCTTTTTTTCCTCTTGCCAGTAACACCACATCATCCGCAAACGCCAGAACTTGGTGTCTTCTTTGATATATGAGTCCTTCTCTATTGATTTTCGCTTCTCGCATTATTTTTTCTAGGCATAAGTTGAAGAGTAAAGATGACAGAGGATCGCCCTGTCTTAATCCTACGTTTTTTCTATAAATTTTTCTGATGATTGATTGTTTATTTTGACCCTGTTTTCTGTATTCTCCAGAGTAAGATGTATCATGTTACGTAACTTTCTGCGAACTCCCAATTCCTCAAGCGCCTCTTTTAATTGCTTCCTCTTTATTCTATCGTATGCTTGTTGGAAGTCGATGAATAATGCTATCGTTGGTAGGTTGTGTTCATAGCTTTCTGCTTGTAATTCTCTGATTACGAATACTTGGTCCGTTGTGCTTCTCTCTCTTCTAAATCCGCACTGATATTCGCCTATTATATTTTCAGCTTCTTTTTCAAGTTTGTCTTTTATGGATTTTCCTAGGATTTTGTATACGGTATTTAGTAATGCTATTCCTCTGTAATTACTGCATTCTGTTTTGTCGCCTTTTTTATGTAATGGGCAGATAATTGCTTCCTTCCAGTCCTCTGGTATTCGTTCTTTTAACCATATATCTTTTATGATTTTGTGTATCCAATCATTCAGCAATTTTCCACCACATTTCATCATCTCTGCTGTTATGTTATCGCTTCCAGGGCATTTGTTGTTTTTAAGATTTTTAATTATTTCCTCGATTTGTTCTTTGCTCGGTGGATTATCTTCTATGTCTTCTAACTGTTCATTTTCTGTCTCTGCTTCTATGGATTCATTTTGGTTTGGCTTATTCTTGCCATTTAGTAATTCGTCAAAATACTCTTTCCATCTCTCTACTATTTCTGCTTCACCGCTTATATTATCTCCAGCTTTGTTTTTAACGAATATGGGTTTTTGCTGGTATCCTCTTTTCTCGTTTCTGGCACCTGGATAAAGGTTTTTTTATTTCTTTATTTCTGTAGTTCTCTTCTATTTCTTTTAGCTTATTATCTAAGTGTTTTCTCTTCTTTTCTCTCAACAACCTCTTTACTTTTTGTCTTTGTTCTATATATCTATTATGCGTCTCTGTTGTTTCTTTCTTGATCATTTCCATCCTTAGTGATTGTCTTAGTTCTATTTCTTTTTGGCACTCTATGTCGAACCACTCCTTCCTCTTTTTAATCTCTTGTTTATTACATTCTTTTGCTGCTTTGTTCATTATTTGCTTTATGATTTCCCAGTTGTTCTCCGTTTGTTCTTCTATTTGTATCTTTTTTAGTTCTCTTTCCATTGTTTCTCTGTATGTTTCTTGCTCTTTTTTTGTTGCAAACCGAATTGGTTTATTTATACATTTCTTTTCCTTTATTTTGTTCTTGTTTTCAGGTATCAGTTGCTTCATTTTGATACCCACCATGTAATGGTCGGAGTCGGCATCTGGTCCTCTGTATGTTCTAATCTTCTTTATACATTGCTGCTCTTCTTTTTCGATCAGCACGTGATCTATTTGGTTTTTGGTCTTTCTATCTGGTGATATCCATGTTTCCTTGTGTATTTCTTTTCTTTCGAAATATGTGCTCATTATGATCATATTTTTTTCTCTTGCAAAATCTATGAGGAACTGTCCGTTCTCATTAGTTTCATTGTGTTTACTATGTTTTCCTATTGTCGGTCTAAATACTTCTTCCTTAACACTTTAACACTTACTTACAATTTACAATTTAAGAATTTTAAATTTTAAACGTCATAATAATTTAATGACAGTGATGACAGATAACTTTTGCAAGCTGGCTGCTTTCGATTTTTAATCGATAGTTATCAATATTGAATAATAATTACTAAATCGGTAAAGTTTTAATTTATTTTATATGAATATAATTGGAAAATACTACATAATTTCACTTTTTGACATAAATTTAATTGGTAATATCGCAAATTGTGTACAATATTTCAATGGCGACGCGTGAGTTTTTCCAAAGTGTTACCAAAACCAGATGTAAAAAAAACTTATTTAAAAAAATATTTTGAACCGCCCAAATATAAGTTTTTGTTTTCAATCCTGTGGGATAAAATTAAACAAATCACTATTCCCAAATTATATGTATGTAATTATGTATATGTAACAGGTATAACAATAAATAATAAACAAACTAAACATATTATTCTACCATAAAATTAACATAAAAAATGAACAAGTAGGAAAAAGGACAGATTTTGAAAACTATTGTTTATATTTTAATTCTTCCATTTTCAATAATATCATTTTTTTCTTTAAAATAATATATAAAAAAATATACAAGTAGAATGACTTTTCAAGTAGTTGATCAATTACGCAATACGTAGCGACACTCTTCCATGTTTAAATGCACGCACACTGTAATCTGTAATAGGTAATAAACCAACGTTACCAATCTTCAAAATGGTGACACTACTGATGTGCACAGCGTACCCGCGCGCCATCTCTAGACCCGTCGCTCCTTCAAAATTTTCAGAGCTAGTCCCGACCGATAGCGAGGTTTCTCCTGCGTACCGTTTACCAGTGCCAGTATTGGTAACAGCATAATAATATATGATAACGTGCCATGGATTCACATATCTCGCCAATATTTACGTGCGTGTAGTTGGCTATTTACTTAATTAGGTACTATTAACAAGTATTTCTGTTGGAAAAAAATATAAATGGAATTATTTCGTAGTAGTCATAAAATATTTTATTTGTAAGATTTGTAACTGTTACCAATGGTAACAGTGGTTACATGGACGCTTCGCCACTGCAATATTTTTAAATAACTAAAGTAAATAAATTGTAAGTTACTCAAATAGATAATCGATTACTGCCATCGACCACTACATTCAATCCCGATTAATCGCGGCAGGTATGGTAAAATTCTTCTTTCAGTACAATAAAGTGTTACTTTACTGCCGCAAATGAGGTCAAATGAGTGCAATAATGAATGACTTTAGTGACGGTTGGCGATAAAATACTTTTATCTAAAAATACTCAATTTAATATAATAGTCGAGGAAATGAAAAAATGGCAAAACCTCGCAATTTTTTCGCCCAGCATCGATTTGTACAAAAATTTGGGATTAGGCTCATTTCACCCTCTAGTTCATTTTCTATATTAAGCTGTTGTACGCTTTTGGTTTTTTAAGGGTGAAAACTACCCCTAATTGTAAAAAATTATAAAATAACATTTTAAACTTTAATATTGACAACATTTGCTTCTTATTAGTTACATAATGATTGCGTTATGCTTTAAGATATACTACCATAATATTTCAACCCTTAAAACCACCCTTGTTAGAGCTATATATAAAAAAAATTATTTATCCTAAAATAATAATTTCGGCTTGCATCGATTTACATAAAAATTTAGGATTAGGATCATCTCACCCTTTACTTTATATTCTATATCATGCTCAAGGGCGTTGATTATTTTTAGGGGTGTAAACTACCCTTTATTGTCAAAAATTATATAAAAACATTGTAAACTTTAATATGGGTAAAATTTGGTTTTGATTGATTAAATAATGATTGTTTTATGCTTTAGGCATAAATATGGTTATCATAATATTTCAACCCTTAAAAACCACCATTAATAGCATTACAATTATTTTTATAAGTAGATAATTTAATAGATCTATATAGAAAAAAAAGTAGAAATAAAGAATTACAAAAACATTTATTTACACAAAAATACGAATTTACAAATATGTACAAATAGAAATACTAATAGTTTTTTAGTCATTTTCAAGTATACAAACCGGTTCTGTGGTATTATACATACATTGAAAATGCTCCATAAGCGGACTATTCGAATTTTTCGAAAAAAAAATTGTTTTATAAACATGACTTCTTCATTTTTGGCGATAAAAAGTTTTTTCAACAATGATTTTGTAGGATTTTTGAAGATGTATAAGACTGTGTAAATTAAATTCCGTAACATCCCTTAGTTTTTAATTGGGGTGGGTTTAAAGGGCTCGAATAAGGGGGTGTTTGCTCGTAAATAGAGATTTTAAACAGCTATATCTCGCTAACTATTCACTGTAATGAAAATCTATGTACCAGGGAATTTTGGTTATTAAAAAAGCTACAATTTAGTAATCTGTCAGTTTTTTCGTAACTCCAGTATTTTCGGAGATATTTTGAAGTAAAAGGTGAAAAATACGAAATTACAAAAAATCAATTTTACTTTAAACTCCAATTTTTCTAAAATAAGTTAAATAAGTTAAACTTCTTGGATGTATTGGTAAGACAAATATACAAGGAATTACAGAAAGGTGAAGCAATTCTTGAATTAGGAGGGTAGTTAGGGAGTTGCTTTCACTGATTTTTTCGTAGAGAAAAGCAGGTACCGATCTTTTTTTGATCATAAGTCGCTAAATTTTTATGCTAGAAACTTTTTATTATTTTTTGTGAAAGATCTAATTGTATGCTTAAAAAAAGATTATTTAAATTTTCCTCAAAAAATGCAAAGTTTTCCTGTTATTTGGCTTTGAATATTTCAAATTATGCATTTGACGAAAAAAGCTAACCTTTAACATGCCCTATCTCGGTTTGTATTGGTCTTAAAGATTAAAGATATTATAGTAAAAGAATTTGATTTGTGTTACTAAAAGATACAATTTTGATATCTACAGTTCTTTTGATTAAATGCAACCCTCTAAAGAAGGGACGATTTTTTCGTCAAAAAACTGTTACTTTCAAGCGCGAATAACTCGAATATTAGTTTTACGAAGAAAATGTAAAAAAAACATTTTTTCTTAGAATTACTTTTTACATCGATTTACATGGTTAAAATGTAATAAAAAATTCCCACCCCCGAGATGGGTGGGAACCACCCCAAGGTTTTAGCGTACAGCGGTATAATACAGAAATGATCCTTGGACTATTCCCTACTAGTCCTGTCGCCAGGGGGGGTACAACGGCCTCGTTAATTCAGATGGACTTACTCAAGTTTTTTTTATGTATTTTGACCCGTAGAACACGAATTTTTTGGGTAACAGTTGATCCGGATGTCGATAAGATTGTTATAGACCAAGAACTTGAGGAATCAAATAACAGCGATTTTTGGCAAAACAAAACAATATTTTGTATTTTTTGGGCCATTTTAAGTAAAAAATATTTCTACAAGTTTTTTCGTAGGATGCACAGTTTTCGAGATAAACGCGGTTGAACTTTAAAAAAATCGAAAAATTGCAATTTTTGAACCCGAATAACTTTTGATTAAAAAATAAAATAGCAAGTCTGCTTACCGCATTTGAAAGTTTAAGTCAAATTATATCGGTTTTGATTATTTCATTGGTAAAAATTTATTTTTTTATTGTTTAACAAAGCTATAAACACGTAGGGTTTCCCGTGCTTTTACATGCGTTTTAACGCATGTAACGTAGAAATAGTCTTGATTGCACTAGTACCTATTCTACCTACTCGTTCGATTTTAAATGAGAAATCATAGAAACATCACTCACGCACTAGTTGTTTGTAGCTTTGTTTAGCAATAACACAATAAATTTTTAGCAATGCAAATAATCAAAACCGACATAATTTGACTTGAACTTTCAAAGGCGCTAAGCAGAATTGCTATTTTATTTTTTAATCAAAAGTTATTCGGGTTTAAAAATTGCAGTTTTTCGATTTTTTGAAAGTTCAACCGCGTTTATCTCGAAAACTGTGCATCCTACTAAAAAACTTGTAGAAATATTTTTTGCTTAAAATGACCCAAAAAATACAAAATATTGTTTTGTTTTGCCAAAAATCGCTGTTATTTGATTCCTCAAGTTCTTGGTCTATAACAATCTTATCGACATCCGGATCAACTGTTACCCAAAAAATTCGTGTTCTACGGGTCAAAATACATAAAAAAAATTTGGGTAAGTCCATCTGAATTAACGAGGCCGTTGTACCCCCCCTGGCGACAGGACTATACCTTCTACGAAAATTTCAAGTAAATCCAGGCTGGACGAAAAAATTGCGAGCCAAAATGCTTCATTTCCTTGACTATAATACAGTTTAAAAAAACCAGATGATCTTATATTTATAATTAGAGTGTAAGAAAAAGAATTGAATGTAAGTATTTAAATAAAATAGCATTTGAGCATTTCTGGACAACTTTATTAGTTTAAGTACATATATTAAGTACATAGGCCGACAGTTTTACGTAACTACAAAAAAATACTTTTCCTTAACTACTACGAAGTTTACCCTCCCACACTCACACTATTTTCTAAATATGATATGGTTTCTTAAAATATGAAATTAAATGAAGTAAATGAGAAAATGAGAGCATTAAAAATTAAACTTCAAGGTGTTTGAATCATCTACAACGTTCAATTTAAGTCTAGTTTTCTTAATTTTTCGTTATAATGACTCTAAGTGTCTACCTACTGAAAATTCTCTCGGCTGCACGCCAAGTAGATGTTTTCTTTTTACGCTTATTTTAAGAATTCAAATGAGTACTCATATTGTATTACTAATATTCAGTAATTTGATGTTATTTACTCATAGGCAAGACAATAAAGCAATAAACCTACCAACTGTTTGCAGTTGAACGAATCTCAATAAAACTTCCATTCGATTCGTAAGAGCCTTCAGAAACTTTGTGCATTAAAGTGATGATAACGAAATGAAACTTGCATATTAACAAGGAAAATGCATTTCCAAAAGTGCATTTCGAAGTAATTAAATATAATAAATTTGTAATTCGGAAACAATTGACGGAAATTAGTTCATTTTTTCTTCTCGGGGGTTTTTGGGCTCGCTGAACATGAATATCATGACGACGGTAGTCTCCGAGGCACCTTGATACCATTCGTCTAGAGTTTTATAGAAATTCGTTACTATGTCGACACTCAATGCACACTCGTTACTCGGGGGATTTTGGGGTCGCTCATCACGAATATAGGATAATCTCCGAGGCACCAGGACGGGTCAAAACTCCTTGAGTTTTCTGGGAATTCGATACAAAATTAGTGCAGAGTCGTTACTCGGAGGGTTTTTGGGGCCGCTAATCACAAATATCATATCGGCAATTGTCTCCAAGGCACCTGGCGCCCAGAAAGGGACTCGCTTCCTAGTGCTTTATGAACATTTAATACAAAATCAACGGGTTCTGAGCACAATGTGCCCTAAAGTCCATCGCCGTATATTCATGATTAGCGACCCCATAAATCCTCCGAGTAACTAGTTTGTTTGAGAAATTTATCATATGCTTGGGAAAGTCTTATTGAAAGCATAAAAAACCATTTATGTTATACTTATTAAACAACTATGTTATACAAACTTATTTAAACCAAAATATAATGACGACGGGCGAATGAACGAATGGTATTCGATAAACCAATAACTCGCTGGTAACCGCGAAAATTTTGCATCAAAAGGTTTTTATTAAAAAAATGCACAACTTTTATGAATATAACTTTTTGATTGGAGTGGGATAAAACGTAATAGTACAGCAGATATTTGAAACAACTGTGCATTTAATGATAGAAGTATATCATTTGGACCACATATACTACACATATAAAGGTACAAATTTAGATATGAGGCCATCTCAGATTTTGCCTTTTACAAAAATGGCGTGCATTCAAAATGGCGACTATACATACGTGACTAACATCACGATAACTTTTGAACAAAACGTCAGATTTCAACCAAATTTGGTATGTAGGTTCTTTATTTGATGTATAACATCGAGATCTTGAACCGGAAGAATCGGTTTAGCAGAAGTTGTGTTTTTCCTGGTTTTTATGTATAAATATGTTGTTTTCCTTTCAATTCTTTCACCCTGTATGTATTAATTTTTCAAACCATTAATTCAGCCATTGAAAAGAGCATAAAAATATTTTTTAGGAAATATTTTGAACTTTTTAGTTATGTTAATTACCATTCAATAAATGCATAACGTATCTTCACATGTACCTATGTGCGGCAGATTGGTGCAAATATTATAAGATATTATAAGATAAGAATTATTGTGCATTTAATGGTAGAAGCATATAATTTGGACCACATATACTACACACATAAAGGTTTAAATTTAGATATGAGGCCATCTCAGTTTTTGCTTCTTTTACAAAAATGGCGGGCATTCAAAATGGCGAGTATACATATGTGACTAATAGCATGATAACTTTTGAAAGAGACGTCAGATTTAAACCAAATTTGGTATATAGGTTATTTTTTAATGAGTAAGATCGAGGTATTGAACCGGAAGAATCGGTTTACCAGAAGTTGTGTTTTTACTGTTCGTTTATGTAAAAATATGTTGTTTATTTTTAAATTTTTTCACCCTGTATATATAAATTTTTCAAAAGTTAATACCGCCATTGAAAAGAGTGTAAAAATATTTTTTTGGAAATATTTTGAACTTTTTAGTTATGTTAATTACCATTTAATAAATGAATAACGTATGTTCACATGTACCTATGGGCAGATTCATTTTGAATGCCCGCCATTTTTGTAAAAGACAAAATCTGAGATGGCCTCATATCAAAATTTGAATCTTTGTATGTGCAGTATGTGTATTCCAAATTATATGCTGCTACCATTAAATGCACAATAATTCTTATATTATTATTTGCACGAATCTGCCGCACATAGGTACCTACATGTAAAGATACGTTATGCATTTATTAAATGGTAATTAATAAAACTAAAGAGTTCAAAATATTTCCTTAAAAATATTTTTACACTCTTTTCAATGGAAGTATTAACTTTTGAAAAATTTATATATACAGGGTGAAAAAATTGAAAAATAAACAACATATTCTTACAGAAAAATCAGGAAAAACACAACTTCTGGTAAACCGATTCTTTCGGTTCAACAACTCGATCTTATACATAAAAAAAAACCTGTGTACTTACCAAATTTGGTTGAAATCGGACTTTTCGTTCAAAAGTTATCGTGCTATTAGTCACATATGTATAGTCGCCATTTTGAATGCCCGCCTTTTTTGTAAAAGGCAAAATCTGAGATGGCCTCATATCTAAATTTGAACCTTTGTATGTTTACTATATGAGGTCCAAAATATATCCTTTTGCCATTAAATGCACAATAATTATTATAATATTTGCACGAATCTGCCGCACATAGGTACATGTAAAGATAAGTTATGCATTTATTACATGGTAGTTAATATAACTAAAAAGTTCAAAATATTTCCTAAAAAATATTTTTACGCTCTTTTCAATACCGGTATTACCTTTTTGAAAAATTAATATATACAGGGTGAAAAAGTTGAAAAAAAAACAACATATTTTTACATAAAAAATCAGGAGAAACACAACTTCTGGTAAACCGATTCTTCCGGTTCAAAAGCTCAATCTTATACATCAAAAAAAGAACCCATTTACCAAATTTGGTTGAAGTCGGACTTTTTGTTTAAAAGTTATCGTACTATTAGTCACATATGTATCGTCAGCATTATGAATGCCCGCCATTTTTGTAAAAGGTAAAATCTAACATGGCCTCATATCTAAATTTGAACCTTTATATGTGTGAGATGTAGATCCTTGAAGAGGGCGAAACACATTTCTAAGAACTGGTGTTTGGATGTTTGATTCTATTCGAAAAAATTTTTCCCAACCCGAAATGGTGGATGTGTGAATTGTTCGTAAGGGGATTTTTCCACATTCTCTATTTCATCTGTTTGATTTTGTATGTGTAGTATATGTGTTCCAAATTATTTGGTTCTATCATTAAATGCACAATTCTTATAATATTTTCACGAATCTGCCGCACTATAGATAAATAAGAAAAAAGCAAGCATTTTTATTTTATAACAATTTTCATAAAAATTTATATAAAACTCGTGATAATATCTGGACTTGGTGTAGATATATTGCGAGGGATAAGTTAGGGATATAGAAAATTATGCTCATTTTCATACTAGATTTTTTCGTGAACAGATTAATGGATGTCTTTGAGTTTTTTTATTATTGGATATTTCTTCAGTGTTTACACAGTTTTGCAAAGATTTACTCAAACTTCTTTTTTGTACTTATACCGGGTGGAAGAAAAAAAAATAATTTTTCTTATGTTAAGTTTAAGATACCCTTTAGGGACGACGAGGTACAAAATGTGAGTACACATCGGAATCGTATTGTAGTCTTATGTTTTTTGAATATTTTGTTTTTTGATATGTCCCTGATATACTTGGAAATAAAAAAAATAGGTGGTTTTACTCTTTAACATGTGTTTTAACTGAAACTATACTAAATCAATAATAAAAAAAACAGTTAAGAAAACAGAAAGCCACATAACATAAACAGTTCTCATCGACACATATAAGAGTTATTTGTGAATCTGGTAAGCGGTATACACAGCACAACATACCTACGAAAGACAAGATTGTTTAATGGAGGTTCTGTGATGTTTTGGAGTGGAATTAAGAGTAAGTACGGACGAGAGGTACATTACACAGTTTTTTTCTTTAAACACTCTATTGCTTCCGCACTATATAGGAATAGGAATATATAGGAAATAATTTGATCTAGTGGTATGATGAGACATGGCCTCCTTACGTATCGCGTGTTGTCAATTAAAACACATAAAGAATAAAACCGTCTGTACTTTATTTCACGTTTAGAATAGAACATTGGGCTTATGGAGATCAGTGTTGCCAAAACTCTCACGCACGTGTTGCTACTAGATTTACTGATTATCATACCCCTCGCACTCTAGTAGAAAAATGTAATCGCATTTAGTTTACTTCCTGTCGTATTTACGTGCGAAGCGCTATAGGGAAGCCTTATACAATACAACCCTGAATCTTGCTTGTCTTCGTCGTGGCATCACTGCGTTTCTATCGTTAATTAAAAATACATGGCTCTATCTCCGCAATGTTCTATTCTTAACTTGAAATGCTCTATAGTTTCTTTGTTATTCAAGATAACAGAGAAATTTAAAAATTAGAATGTTCAAAAAATATGAGAATACAACATAATATCGATGTATACCTACTTACCTTTTCCTTCCCACAGTGTGTCTCAAATTTTTGTTTCGGTTAAAACACATGTTCAAGAATAAAACCGTATGTTTTCTTTGTTTCCAAAGATATCAGGGACATCCAAAAAACAAAATGTTCACAAAACATAAGACTACATACCATTCTGATGTATACTCACATTTGTACTTCGTTCTCCTTACAGGGTGTTGTATAGTTCTAGGCTCAGTGGAGGCTGCTCTTCATTTAATGAAAACACCAAATAGTAATGCGAGATTTTATTTATAAGACCGACATTAAGGGTAGTTACCCCAGGAGAACTTTGAGTATTGACTTGTGACTTGTACGCGATTTAGTTGAAGACTCTATTTGATACTACATATTGATTCTAGTGAGTGAAGTTAAAGACACCATGTCCCGTGGTGATATTTTCCAAGTCGAACATTCGCTATCTTTGTCATACAACGCACTGAGTCAAATAGAATATGATGACAAGACAGTAACAGATTTAAATATTTGACATGGTATCGGGAATATTTTGAGTTGTTTTTTAAATAATATCTATTGATAGTGTAGGTATTTGATAAATAATTGATTTAAGACGTGAACTTAATAAAAAGTTATTTATTGTTTATTAATTGTGGAAGATCCAAGCGGAGAATACAGCAGAATATATTATGTGATCCAATTATTTTGTTGTTAAAGATGTTCAAAACTGTAAGCTTTTATATTTGTGAACAAATCTGACAGTTTTCGTTCTTGCTTGTCTTCCTCGACCTCTAAGTACACGATTTCGTGGGTCATCTGATTTTACACAAATCCTGACTTTTTCTGAAAATAGAACATTTTGTCATTTCCCAATGTTCCAGTTTTGGTGGTGAAGACATCAATTTAGGCGATCAATCTTGTGCTGCCTGGATAACTCGGGAACCCATAACTGTCTCCTGCTGTATACTTCATATCACGAACTCTTCTTCTCATCGTTTTAGCTGAAACAGTTACACATGTAGCTTCCAAAAGCTGCCTTTGGAGCTGCAGGTGAGAAATGGTTGGGTGCCTTCCAGCTGATTCGACAATTAAACGATCGTGGCGAGCCGTTATTACTTTTTGGCGACTTCCCCTTGCTTTATTTTGAGCTTTCCTAGTTCCTGTTACCTAGCATAGGTTCTGGACAGAACGCCCTGTGTTACGCCTAGCTCTGCAGCTATGTCCCTCTGAGAACCTAATTTGCTTCACAAGACCAATCTTTCCCCGTTATAAGTTCTATAAGGCCACATGGGGCATATTTTCGTTTTTGGACGCAAAAGTTAGTTTATTTATTTTCGTTCAATTTGCAACTCTGTTACGTTTCAAAATCGTACTACGACACTCCACCCTGTATATCCATCAGAACATTGATATATGTAAATTAATAATTAATTATTTCATACCTATGGTGTCACCTTGAGGTCAAAACCCAGAACGCAGGTGTTGTCAGCTATAATTCCTACGTCTGGTGTAGAATTATTTCGTTAATTGGAAAACAGAAGGACTTTTGGCGTTGTTTGAAGTACCGTTACGTTGTTGTCTTATTGTATTTGTTCATGGTGATTGTTTTACTAAGGCATAAAAGAATTCTCGCTGAGCGTGTTTTTTCATAATTTCCCATATCTTAGTAATGTTGGAAATAGTTGTAGGGTATTTTAGAATAAATAGGAATAGTACTGTGTAATGTGAGAATGCCGTAGATGGGCTGTTCTGCGGGTATTCTAGGTGGTTGTAGATGCTTGGCAACGTCGTAGGCGTTTGACACTTTCGATAGAACGAAGGAATTTGTTGGAAGTGGAAAGTATGGTCTTTTTATTTTATGTACGGCGCTCGGAAAGGAGGTGTTCTCTTCACCAGTTGGTGGTTTTAAAGGCCGTAGCATACCTAGAAGGGCGGTGAATGTGGTTGGACCAAACCCTTTTTCAATTATTTGGACCAAAAGAGACCAATTATAGAAAAAACTCGAGATAATCTGAATTGCGGCATTATTTTGAGTTAGTGTTTTCTATTACGTTTCGCCATGGTTTGACCATGTGATCGTGGTACCTTTTTGTAACATCGGCTATTTATTTTAGGGTTTTTATTTTGGGGGAAAACAGATTTCCTGTATACTTTTATCTTTGATGGGAGATGTTTGCATTTTGATTAAACATATTGCATATTTTGCTGTAGTACTGTACTGGAGTTTTGGTGAATGGTAGTTTCCTGGATTCGCTTGCACGTGGTTTCATTGAGGTTCTGGGGGAACCATGCGGCGTAGCTGAACCTTTTCAGTGGAACGGGTGGATTGGTAACCTATTCAGTTATTTCTATAGGATTTATAGGAGTCCCGTGGGGACGTGATGACCTTAGTTGGGGACAATTGGAGAAGTGTAAATAACTATTTTTATTTATATTGTTTATTGACCTGGGAGGTAAGTCTTTAACGTTTTTTTTTTGTTTTGTGGAAAAATACAGAAAACATTTATTTCAATATTATAAGCTAACTATCATGAGCAAACAATTCTGAATTTTTGCCCGGTAAAATTTGTTGTAGTCGACTGCAACTAGGATAGACCTGATTATCTCACATCTATGTAAAAAGTATCATAACATGGGCAAGTACAATCGGAAAAATGAAAGAATACCCATGAACGATCACATCAGTCACATATTTTGTGTTTGCTATTTTTTTTAATAAATTACAAACGAGAGAGATAGATTACTAATAATCTGAATAATGCGATGGATATGATCGTTCATGGGTATTCTTTCATTTTTCCGACTGTAGGTAATCGTTTGTAAAACGTTATACTTGTAAAAAAGGTGATTATTTATATTTTGTTCAATTTATATAAATTTCTTTTTAAGTTTTAATTTGAAATAGCCGTAACTTGCTTAGATAATATATATACAGGGTAATAAAGCGAGCTATGTGTATAATTTTATTTTGATAATCTGAAATATAATTTGAAAATGTGTAATGGGAAATGGAAGGTCTATCCCGAATTTATTATTTATGATTTTAAAGACACCACTACTTACTCATGTGCCCAGGTCTATTTGAATGATTTTTTTATTTATTCATTTACTGTTTATTTGATTTAATTGATTGTGTTATATAATTTCTTGCATAGATAAAAGCAGCATAAGAGAGTCACCCATATATTTTTCTTATTCAATCAATTATCCTTTTGTTTCCTTTAGGTAATAATAACGAGCGATTTACAATTATTGGGATCAAAGCTAGCCGTGCAAAAAATTACGTATGTCTTGTTTTAATCTGAATTTATATCATTGGTTTATCAATTAATTTTGATTAACATTATAAAACATAAAAAATCAGTCAAAACCTTTAATTTTTTAAACACATTTTTTTCAAACACATTTTTAATCAAAAATAAAAAAATGTAAAGACTGAAATAGTTTTGTACACACTTATGACAACAGGTAAAAGGGGAGAAGTATACTTTTGAAGTGAGTAAAATTAATAATCCTTAGCTCAGCGCTTTCGGCTTATAAAGCCATCTTCGGAGCTATGGTCAAAAAGGTCAAAATACCACTATGTATTGACTTTTTGACCTTTTTGACCATAGCTCCGAAGATGGCTTTATAAGCCGAAAGCGCTCAGCTAAGAATTATTAATTTTACACACTTCAAAAGTACACTTCTCCCCTCTTTTACCTGTTCAAAAATAAAAAGAATTAACAAAATTATAAGTAACAATAATAAATAAAATTAAACAAGATGCTGTATATGTCCACCACCAACATCTCTACATAACCTAACTTTTCTTGTTAAGTTGACGTACACTGCAAAGTTGACGTAAACTGGAAAGTATATCTGAATTATGGTTTATTCCACGA
Source organism: Diabrotica virgifera virgifera (assembly GCF_917563875.1). Taxonomy (NCBI): domain Eukaryota; kingdom Metazoa; phylum Arthropoda; class Insecta; order Coleoptera; family Chrysomelidae; genus Diabrotica; species Diabrotica virgifera. The sequence continues at coordinate 186,005,818 of NC_065443.1, read as the reverse complement.
TTACACGACTGTTTTGGATTATCGCGACAACGAATATTTTAGTGTGCAACATAAGAAGTACGAAAGTATTTTGCTCTAATAATGACTCCAATAAACAACAATATAATTTGCAATTTACTTTCGTTCTTCATATTTTGTACAGTAAAAATATTGATTGTCGCGATAATCCAAGAGGGTCGTATATTCGTGGAATGGGGTATAAGAATAGACATGCACTCTGTCGTTCAGAGCCACCTATGGTGACAATAATTTTGGATCACACGTTATATTTAATTATTGTGGTATATTGTGGTTTTATTTAGTTTGATGTATTTGTGTTTAACAGCGTAGCAGTTGTAGCATTCGATCATTTAGGTATATTCTTCTTCTTGTCGGTTCAGAAGTAAGACCACTGTTGCCTAGGGTTTTTACCGTCGAGGATCCGACTGGCGCCCGTGATTTATGGTTTTCTTTTGGTCATATTGAGGCCCACGACCCATCCCGCTGCCTGACAAGGTAATAGCTGGCCGGTCACACCCCTTGTTACCTATTCTTGTGCCTTAGCTGAGGAGTGGGGGTAGCAGTTTGGCGCCCAACGTGGGACAAAACAGCTTGACGCATGTCGTTGTTAGTTATCTTGACTCTTCTATGTATAATTGTGTAATCATTTCAGCAGTCGAATGTAGTTTTGATACTTCATTTGAGTAATCCATTGTAACATTATTATAGATTTGTATATTGTGGATAGATTTAAGTGCTGAATGATTGGTTAGATCTTATAGACATACTTGGTTGTCTAGTTTTCTTATTGATTTCTTGTTGGCCATTTTCTTAGCCACGTCTAGAAATCTCCAAGTTAAGCGATTGAGTCAGGGTGAGCTGACTTATGAACTCAAAATTCGTGGAATTGCCATTGGTACGGTGGATAGTATGCGTAGTGAGCTATTCACTGCCCTTCGACTTGAAAGTAGTGGGGATAGTGTAAAATATCCTGCTTATCCATTTAAACCCGAAAAAGATGTTAAGGCTGTTCGTGAAAAGTCATAAGTGTTGGGACCTTTGGTGGAAGCGTTTCGTGGCCCTAAAACTAGCAACGATTATTTGAAATATCAGTCAAAATTGTCTCATATCCTGAGTAGGATCGAGAACATTCCTGAGACTCAAGAAGAAAGGCCTGAATGTTTGGCTATGGCTTTTCGCCTGCTGGACTCTTTGCATCGTCAAGTAGAAGAAGACGAAAGGTTGGCCTCAGTGCCTACTTAAGTTGACTTCCTGGATCCTAATCAAACTCAACAGTTTGCGGCGGCTATAGCTCAAACTTCGAGTCCTGTTACCCCCACTGCTCCTCAAACTTCTGCTACCTCTTCTTTTATTAAGCCTGTTCTTCCTAGTAAGGGGAATATTAAGTTTTCTGGCGATAAGAAGGGTATGTCGTTGAGTGCTTTTATCTCTCGAGTTGAAGAGCTGAGAGTGGCTAGGCACGTTTCGAAAGAAACCTTATTGGAATGTGGTATCGATTTGTTTAGTGGACGTGCTTAACAGTTTTATTTAGCATATATGAGTCTAGTGAACAGTTGGGATGATTTTCCGGTATTGTTAAGGGAGGAGTTTCTCTCCCCTAACTATAATGAGAATTTGTCTGATGAGATTCGCCGAAGGACCCAGGGTCCTGACGAATCAATGGGAATATACTTGGCAGTGATGTCTGGGTATTTTAATAGACTTATTTGCCCAGTCTCTCAGGATACGGAATTAAAGATTATTTTAAGAAACATAGCCCTTTTCTATCAAGATCAGCTGGCCTTGGTGGAAATAAACTCCTTAGCTGAACTGCGGGACTACGGTAGAAAGTTAGAGGTTAAGAAAGAGGCAATGGAAAGTTTCAGTTCTCCTGTTGGAAGAAGAAACACCTCTATGAATTTTATGGAGCCCGACCTCGCCTATGTTGAAGTATGCTCAACAGGTAGCGGGGATACTAGTCACACAACATCTAGTAGTAAACGTTCGAATATTCTGCCAACTCCAAAACCCATTATTTGTTTTAGATGTAATCAACCTGGCGATAGGGCTGATGGTTGTTCTGAACCGAAGGGTAAAATGTTTTGTTATAGATGTAAAAAGGAAGGGTTCACAGTGAAAACCTGTCCTGTTTGCAATAAGAAGAAAAACTAGAACCATCACACCTGAGTGATCGGAAAAAGTGTGATGATGTGAGTAATTTGATCGATAAATTTAAGGTGATATTGGATTATGTGTTAGAAAATGTAGCAGCGGATGAAAGACCCTATTTAAGTATTGAAGTTTTGGGTAAGAAGATACTAGGATTGATGGATTCTGGTGCTTCCAGGACTATTATGGGTACAAAGGGACTAGCTTTTATTCAGGAGGTAGGACTGCATATGAATTCAAGCCGTACTGTCACTTGTACAGTTGCCAATGGACAAGGAGTAAGCAGTATTAGAACCGTTGAGTTACCTGTGGTATGGAGAGGTAACTTTCGGTTAATTGACGTATTGGTGATCCCAGATTTACCACATTTATTAATTTTAGGTACCGATTTTTGGCGTAGTAGGGGTGTTGTGCCCGATCTTCGAAGAAATGAGTGGGTGGCATTTTTCTGATGAACCAGTATTAATAAATTCTGTTGAACAGATGATCGGTAGAACTAAGTTGACATCTTTAGAGAAAGATAGGTTACAAGCTGTTATTGATCGTAATGTGAAATTAATGGTTACAACCTTGGGCTGCACAGATAAAACAGAACATGTTATTGTTACAAATAGCCCACCTATTAAACAACGATATTATAGGGTGAATCCAGTAGTACAAGCTCAAATTGATAAGGAACTTGATGAGATGCTTAGTTTAGGTGTGATAGAGTCTTCTAGTAGTGCTTGGGCTTCCCCAATCCTGCTTGTTAAAAAGAAGGATGGGACTTATAGATTTTGTGTAAGATAGAGATAGCTATCCTTTACTCCAAGTGTCTGACACTCTCGATAAGCTTCGTGATGCAAGGTTTTTGTCTAGTCTTGATGTTAAATCTGCTTATTGGCAAGTGCCGGTGGCCGAATTTTCCAGGCAGTATACAGCTTTCACCGTTCCCAACCGTGGACTCTTTCAATTGAAGCGGATGCCCTTTGGACTTCATAATGCTTTTGCAAACCAGAGTTTTGAACAGCATTTAGCTACCTTGGAAGAAGTTTTTCGACGCCTTAGGGATGCTAACATTACTGTTAGCATGGATAAATGTCAATTTTGTCGTCCCGAATTGAAATATTTAGGTTATGTGGTAGATCGGAATGGTTTACATGTTGATCCTGATAAGATAAAGGCAATGTTAGAGATTTCTGCTCCTACTAAAGTGACTGAAGTTAGACGTATTGTTGGAACCTTTTCTTGGTATAGAAGATTTGTGCATGATTTTTCTTCTATTATTGCTCCGATTACTGCTTTACTTAAGAAAAAGGTTAAATTTGAATGGGGAGATGAGTGTGATAGATCCTTTAAACGTTTGAAAGAATGTCTGATTGCTGCCCCTGTTTTGCGATGTCCCGATTACACAAAGCCGTTTGTAGTTCAAACAGATGCTTCTGGGTACGGAATTGGTGCTGTTCTTACTGAGACGCATGAAGAGGGTGATTGTGTGATAGCTTACTTGAGTCGTTCTTTAACTCGTCAGGAACGCAATTGTTCTACAACTGAGCGTGAATGTTTCGCAGTTTTATGGGCCGTTGAAAAACTGCGCCCTTATCTTGAAGGTGTGGCATTTAGTGTCATAACTGATTATTACAGTTTGTTATGGCTTCAGAATCTGAAAGATTTAAATGGTCGTTTGGCACGATGGGCTGTTCGTCTTCAACAGTTTAATTTCAAGATTATCCATCGTAAGGGTAAGGAAAATGTGGTTCCTGATATGTTATCTAGGTCTGTTCCTGTTGTTGATGCTTTGGAAACTTAGTATGTTTCGGATTTTGTTGGTTTAGATTCTGATAAGTGGAATCAGAAAATGTTGTTGAGGGTTCGAGATAAGCCCTTACATTTTTGTAGTTGGAGGGAGTCAGATGGCAAGCTATGGAAATATGTAGCTTCGCCATATCCTTCTTTGTCTCCATCTTCGGATTGTTGGAAGCTGGTAGTACCTAAAAAGGATAGGCCTCGTATTATTTCGAATTGTCATGAACCACCCACCGCAGGACATATATGAGTTTTCAAAACATATTCGAAGATTGCCGAACGGTTTTATTGGCCAAAAATGAGAAGTGATGTCGCTAATTTCGTACGTCGTTATAACACTTGTGCTGATTATAAGGTTTCTCAAGAACGCCCTGCGGACAAAATGGTTTCTCATCCCAAGGTAGATCGTCCGTGGGAGTTAATTCCTATAGATTTAGTAGGACCTTTACCGAGATCAAAGCAAGGTCATACTTTTATTTTGAATGTTACCAATTATTTGAGTAAATTTGTTCTTTTGTTTCCTCTTCGAAAAGCCACTGGTGATGCAGTTGTTAAGAAATTGGAGAATGACGTATTTTTGTTTTTTGGTGTTCCTAAGGCAATAATAAGCTACAACGGGCCACAATTCCGTTGCAAACAATTTAAAAAGCTTGCCGATGCTTATGGTTGTAAGATCAAGTTTAGTGCAAATTATCATCCTAGTGCTAACCCCACAGAGAGGATGAACCGCACTATGTAGACAATGTTGGCCATGTATGTCTCTGATAATCATCAAACGTGGGATGTAATTCTTCACAAAGTTGCTTGTGCCCTTAGGATATTTGTGCACGAAACCACTAAATTGACTCCATATTTCATTAATTTCGGTAGAGATATGAAGTTATCTGGACAAGACTATTCTAATGTTTCGGTTCCCGAAGGTGGTACTCAAACAGTTAATGCCAGTCGTAATTCGTCCTTTAAACAAATGTTCACTGTTGTTCGATCTCGTCTGGAAATTGCTGGAAAGAAGGCTTGTGATAAGTATAATTTGCGACGTCGTCATGTAGCTATATTTTCCCCACCAGCTGGTGTGGCGGAAAAATTATGCGCTCTCGGATGCCACTAGGAATTTCTCACAAAAGCTGGCACCTAAGTTTCTAGGTGCGTTTTCTATAAAGAAGAAGTTGCTTGTGCATATGACCTGTGTGATGAACGTGGTCTCTTCAAGTGGGTTTGGCATGTAAAAGATCTGAAATCAGGTCCGGAATTAGAGTAATTGTAATGTTGGTTCTTCTTGTTAGCCATGGATTCCTTGAGGTGCATTGACCCTAGAAGCACAGAGGCAGCAAGAGAGGTGATATGGGATTCTTTTGCGATGAGGCCTAGCTGAGAGGGGGTAAGGCTAACTTTGAGGGAATTGAGGAAGTACTATGCTGGCAAGAAATTTTCTACTCTCCCTCCGAAGTTAAGGGGGAATTGTTACGTTTCAAAATCGTACTACGACACTCCACCCTGTTTATCCATCAGAACATTGATATTTGTAAATTAATAATTAATTATTTCATACCTATGGTGTCACCTTGAGGTCAAAACCCAGAACGCAGGTGTTGTCAGCTATAATTCCTACGTCTGGTGTAGAATTATTTCGTTAATTGGAAAACAGATGGACTTTTGGCGTTGTTTGAAGTACCGTTACGTTGTTGTCTTATTGTATTTGTTCATGGTAATTGTTTTACTAAGGCATAAAGGAATTCTCGCGGAGCGTGTTTTTCCATATTTTCCCATATCTTAGTAATGTTGGAAATAGTTGTAGGGTATTTTAGTATAAATAGGAATAGTACTGTGTAATGTGAGAATGCCGTAGATGGGCTGTTCTGCGGGTATTCTAGGTGGTTGTAGATGCTTGGCAACGTCGTAGGCGTTTGACACTTTCGATAGAACGAAGGAATTTGTTGGAAGTGGAAAGTGGAAAGTATGGTCTTTTTATTTTGTGTACGGCGCTCGAAAAAGAGGTGTTCTCTTCACCAGTTGGTGGTTTTAAAGGCCGTAGCATACCGAGAAGGGTGGTGAATGTGGTTGGACCAAACCATTTTTCAATTATTTGGATCAAAAGAGACCAATTATGGAAAAACCTCGAGATAATTTGAATCGCGGCATTATTTTGAGTAAGTGTTTTTTATTACGTTTCGCGATGATTTGGCCATGTGAATGTGGTACCTTTTTGTAACATCGGCTATTTATTTTAGAAATAGTTGAAAGACTGATAAGTTTGTACACACTTGAATGAATAAGGGAAAATGAAAATGTAGTATGTCAAAGTGTGTAAATAATTTATTTCCTTAGCTGAGCGCTTTCGACATAAACGTCATCATCGGAGCTAATGGTCAAATACTAAAAAAGTACCGCTACATAGAGGTGTAAACAAGTGCATCTTAGGAATGTAAATTTGATTTTTAAATTGTGAATGCTAACTTAGTCCTCCGTACAAGGACTTTTTTGCTGTTTGCTGTTGTACGGAGGACTAAGTTAGCATTCACAATTTAAAAATCAAATTTACATTCCTATAGTCGGTTCGCTAAACTCAGACGCAACTGGCTAGATATTTTAGTCGATATTTTTTTGTTTTTGTCAATTTTGCAAAAATTGGCAAAATTACTAACTATTTAGTGATTATTAACTATATAGTAATTATTTTTTGCCAATTTTACTAAAATTGACAAAATTACCGACTAAAATATCTAGAAAGTTGAGTCTGAGTTTAGCAAACAGACTATAAGATGCACTTGTTTACACCTCTTTGTAGCGGTACTTTTTTAGTATTTGACCATTAGCTCCGATGATGACGTTTATGTCGAAAGCGCTCAGCTAAGGAAATAAATTATTTACACACTTTGACATACTACATTTTCATTTTCCCTTATTTATTTTAGGGTTTTTATTTTGGGGGAAAACAGATTTCCCGTATACTTTTATCTTTGATGAGAGATTTTTGCAAACATATTGCATATTTTGCTGTAGTACTGTATTGGAGTTTTGGTGAATGGTAGTTTCCTTGGTTCGCTTGCACGTGGTTCCATTAAGGTTCTGGGGGAACCATGCGGCGTAGCTGAACCTTTCTAGTGGAACGGGTGGATTGGTAACCTATTCAGTTATTTCTATAGGATTTATAGGAGTCCCGTGGGAACGTGATGACCTTAGTTGGGGACAATTGGAGAAGTCTAAATAACTATTTTTATTTATATTGTTTATTGACCTGGGAGGTAAGTCTTTAACGTTTTTTGTTTTGTAGAAAAATACAGTAAAACATTTATTTCATTATTACAAGCTAACTATCATGAGCAAACAATTCTGAATTTTTGCCCGGTAAAATTTGTTGTAGTCGACTGCAACTACGATAGACCTGACTATCTCACGTATTTATGTAAAAAGTATCATAACATCGGCAAGTAGGTAATCGTTTGTAAAACGTTATGCTTGTAAAAAAAGGTGATTATTTATACTTCAATTTATATAAATTTCTTTTTAAGTTTTAATTTGGAATAGCCGTAACTTGCTCAGATAATACATATACAGGGTAATAAAGCGAGCTATGTGTATAAATTTATTTTGAATAATCTGAAATATAACTTGAAAATGTGTAATGGGAAATGGAAGGTCTATCCCGAATTTATTATTTATGATTTTAAAGACACCACTACTTACTCATATGCCCAGGTCTATTTAAATGATTTTTTTTAATTATTCATTTACTGTTTATTTGATTTAATTGATTGTGTTATATAATTTCTTGCATAGATAAAAGCAGCATAAGAGAGTCACCCATATATTTTTCTTATTCAATCAATTATCCTTTTGTTTCCTTTAGGTAATAATAACGAGCGATTCACAATTATTGGGATCAAAGCTAGCCGTGCAAAAAATTACGTATGTCTTGTTTTAATCTGAATTTATATCATTGGTTTATCAATTAATCTTGATTAACATTATAAAACATAAAAAAACTCATATATTTTCTTATTTAATCAATTATTCTTTTGTTTCCTTTAGGTAATAATATATTTAATAATTGTGGTATATTGTGGTTTTATTTAGTTTGATTTATTTGTGTTTAATAGCGTAGCAGTTGTAGCATTCGATCATTTAGGTATATTCTTCTTCTTGTCGGTTCAGAAGTAAGATCACTGTTGCGTAGGGGTTGTACTGTCGAGGATCCGACTGGCGCCCGTGATTTATGGTTTTCTTTTAGTCGTCTTAAGGCCCACGACCCATCCCGCTGGCTGACAAGGTAATAGCTGGCCGGTCACACCCCTTGTTAGCCCTTCTTGTGACTTAGCTGAAGAGTGGGGGTAGCAACTCAAGCATAGAACCTATACCGTACCGAGCTGTACTAACTGATTGTCTTAGGGCCAGCACATACGGTGAAACGCAAATGTAACGAAACTGAACTTGGACCTCACAAAATTGTGCAAGACACAGGCGCTTTTTATTATATTATTGACCACCTCAGGTGTTCGGCAATGTATTGGTGATTCGAATATCATAAATTTTTCTGTTAACATACCAAAAGCACACTCGACACTTTTTCTAGCACGGGATAGTCTATAATTAAAGATGCGTGAGGTGTTGGTGGCAGTCCTTCCTGGAAAAGGTCTCATCAAATATTTTTCCAAAGGAACGGCTTCATCTCCAAAAAAGTAAAATGGAAATGAGTAATTATTTGCATCAAGTAGCAAAGGATTTGGTGCAGGAATATTGAGTGCATCTTCCTCAATAAGGCGCTTCATCGCTGAGACTCTGAAAATACCTGCATCACTATTTCTACCTGCATATCCCACTTCTATCATCGTAAACAAACCATCAGCATCAGCACATGCCATTAAAATTACAGAATGATAATTTTTGTAATTAAAATTAGTAGATCCTGTATTAAGATACTTTTTTATTCGAACATATTTTCCGTCAATTGAGCCTAAACAGTTAATCATATTCCACAAAGTATAGTATCGATTGGCAATTAGCTTTCACTTATCTGTGTCTGGAACCGGCATTAGTCTATTTTTTAAAGTATCCCATATTTTTTAGTAGTATCAGCCACGATCGCTGCAATTGTGGATTCTCCTCTAGCGAAATATAAGCCCAATGCCACATATGTACTAGATGTACCTCCCAAATACCTGAAAACAAATAAAGAGCTAGGTATTAGTAAAACAAATAAACATTAATAAAAATCAAAAACACTAATCGATCCAAGATAAGGCGTCTAACACACTGCACCGTACACCGCTGCTATGTGTTCTTTGACTCTAGAATCTTAATTTGCCTACAAAAACAGCAGCACCTCACACCGGATCGGTGTCCGGTGCAGTGTGAAAGACACCTAGTATCCACGGACTTTTTCTATTAGAATTTTTTTGTTACAGGTGCTGCTTGTAAAGAGAAATGGCGAAATTTGCGTGTTGTGTTTATGAGACACTTGAAACCTTTGCCAAGTGGTTCTAAAAAAAAAGACCGTACTATTTACTTGATTATATCCAATTTTTGTCGCCATATGTAAAACCAATTAATCTGCCCGAAGTAGGGGACCTCCCGTCCACTTCAACAGAGGATACCGAAATACATGCTACCATTGATGTGTCAAACGATGTTCCAGAAGATTTGGCTACAGAGTCCGAGCAATCTAAAAAGCCTACCTCTCCCAGTATACATAATAGTACAATAATTCAACATTCTTCCAACTCAAAGCAAATGAAGTTTTCATTTCACGAGACAGATAAGTTTTTCCTCAATTATTTAAAAGAAAAAGCTACTAAATCTTCTACGGAGACTTCCACGGACTCTGTTATGTCATTTTTAAACACTCTTGCACCCGAATTAAGAGAAATGAATATGCACTAGGTCAAAATATTCAAAAGACGTGCACTAAGCCTAGTTGATGATATATTGAATCCATCTTCTACTGCGCCTGAAAGTCAAACAATGAGTGCATTAACTAAATTAAGTAGTGAAACGTCCCGGGACACAATATATTCTCCGCAGCCGTATGGTAGTCCTTCATTTGTGCAGCCACTGCAGTAAGTACCAACAACTAATCCTCTGGACTTCAGCGGGGTACGAACACAAAACTTTATGCAGGCAGTATCAACAACTAATCCTTTGGACTTAAGCGGAGTATCGACAGAAATCTCATTAAATTGTACAGAATACCCTTCTGTCAGCCAGAACATGTCGTTATAACTCATTTTATGTTTAAATATAAGTAATAATAATTAGATACCTACTGATAAAAATTAGATTTCGTCATTTCAATATTATTTTAATCATTGATTTAAATAAATATTTTAAAATACTTACATACCTAAGTGTTATTAATAGGCGTTCTTGAGGACACACACATTCCCTCATATTAATATTCTGTTTCTGCAGCTGAGGTGTCATTATTTCAACAAGTTCAAGGTATGTAGTTTTGCTCATACGATAACAATACTTGAATTTTCTATCAGTATCTTGTAATTCTTTGGCAGCCACAAACATACGACAATTTATATTCTTTTCAATAGAGGGATGTATCCACATAGTTCTTCTTTTACGCCTTCTTCTTTGTCGAAGATATAAAGACATAATCACAAGTTCTTCATTACTTGAACTCGACATTTTAACAGATGTCTGTTCTCACAGAAAACTGACCTGATTGTGAGGCTTGGGGTTGCGGCGTGTGTGGTAAACACTTAACTCAAATTTCAAACTAATAATTTCAAGAGGGTTTCGTTGCAGTTTCGTTTCACCGTACGTGCTGGCCCTTAGCGATTTGTTTATTTTCAATAAAAACCTTAAGTCTTCGCAACAATAACAAGTTTTTTCAAAAGAAATAAATATTTCTATGAAATTCATGGTGATTCCATATAAGTTTGGTTGTGTGTATATGTACCAGTTTACCACAAAGCAGATAGGATAATATGATTCAAACTTTTCGAAGAATATACTTCTTTAGCTTTGTTTGGATGAGCCGGTTTCAGAAAGAAAATTTCAGAATTAGTTAGAGTGAGAGCTGTGACTAGCACTAGAATATCGGTATCTTCTGACACAATGAGTACATTTTGTTTGTAATTTTTGCTATTTCTATGGCCGTAGTAACTAACAATAGTCCTACCTGCATCAATTGTACATTGTATAATAGATTTAATGCAATTATACAAAAGTTCCGCTTCCACAATTTCATAAGGCTAAATTATAACTGTAAGTAAAGAAACTTCATTCCATATAACTCTCAAACCTGCTTTATTTTATAATCGACAAAATGATAAAATCTGGGCACCAGATATCTCGAGAACCATCATTGTTCTCATATTCGTTTTCAGCAAACTAAAAAAAACCCTGTCAGTGGTGTTTTTGAGGATCAGAGAGTAATGACACGGCGATTTGCTTTATTACGTTCACCATAAAATGACCAGAGTTCAAATCCCTGCCAATAATTTTTTTTTAATTCTTAACTTTTAACCTTATATTAGTTTAAATCTTATAAATGATTAAAAAAAGCAATCATATTAAAGCGAAATAAGTAACCAGTGTAAATCTTCCACATTTACTTCATATTTAACATAATAGTGATGTTGAAAAAGTAACTATTCGTTACAAAGTACGCGTTACTTACGAATACCAAAAGTAACAATTACTATACGGAGAGGGAAATAGTTACTTTGATTACTCTGATTACTTCGTAGCAATGGGATCAGAGCGAGTAACGACTATTGTATCTACATCTACAACCAGTACACTTGATTACTTTCTACCAATCGTATCCCAGCGAGTAACGGACGGGACCGGTATTTTACGAGTGTTATCGAATATCGTTATTGGTATGAAGCGTTTTAAGGATGTGAGGGTGATGAGAAGATAGAAGATGAAACAGAGGGAGGTATAATGATATACGTAAAAATATGTAATGTATGTCATTAACAAATATCGAATACGAGAACCCTATATTTTTCTGGTCATTTTATGGTGAACGTAATAAAGTAAATCGCCGTGTCATTACTCTCTGACCCTCAAAAACACCACTGACAGGGTTTTTTTAGTTTGCTCAGCATGATGGTTCTCGAGATATCTGGTGCCCAGATTATATTATTTTGTCGATTATAAAATAAAGCAGGTTTGAGAGTTGTATGGAATGAAGTTTCTTTACTTACAGTTATAATTTAGCCTTATGAAATTGTGGAAGCGGAACTTTTGTATAATTGCATTAAATCTATTATACAATGTACAATTGATGCAGATAGGACTATTGTTAGTTACTACGGCCATAGAAATAGCAAAAATTACAAACAAAATGTACTCATTGTGTCAGAAGATACCGATATTCTAGTGCTAGTCACAGCTCTCACTCCAACTAATTCTGAAATTTTCTTTCTGAAACCGGTTCATCCAAACAAAGCTGAAAAAGTATATTCTTCGAAAAGTTTGAATCATATTATCCTATCTGCTTTGTGGTATACTGGTACATATACCTACACACAACCAAACTAATATGGAATTTCATTGCAATATTTATTTCTTTTGAAAAACCTTGTTACTGTTGCGAAGATTTATGGTTTTAATTGAAAATAAAAAAAAGCTAAGACAATCAGATAGTACAGCTCGGTACGGTATAGGTTATTTGCTTGAGTTGCAAATTGAACGAAAATAAATAAACTAACTTTTGCGCCCAAAAACGAAATATGCCTCATGTGGGGTTATAGAACTTATAACGGGGAAAGATTGGTCTTGTGAAGCAAGTAATGTTCTCAGAGGGACATAGCTGCAGAGCTAGGCGTAACAGAGGGCGTTCTGTCCAGAACCTATGCTAGGTAACAGGAACTAGGAAAGCTCAAAATAAAGCAAGGGGAAGTCGCCAAAAAGTAATAACGGCTCGCCACGATCGTTAATTGTCGAATCAGCTAGAAGACACCCAACCATTTCTCACCTGCAGCTCCAAAGGCAGCTTTTGGAAGCTACCAGTTACAAATGCCAATGTTACAAATTTAGTGTAGCCAAAGTTACAAATTACTGTAGGATTGTAATGGATGATTTTAATTATTTACTGAAGGTGATGGAGGCAGGCTAGCTAAATAATCAAGAGACTCTACAAATGAGACTCAGGATAGGATTTGGCCGAATTTGCACGCCCGAAAGAAAGTATCTACTGAAGGACTTGTATATTAATCATTTTTTTACTTAATAAAAAAATTGTTGGATCTATAGTCAAGAAATCATATTTTAAATCTTATTTGATATCAACATAAAACTTCAAGAGACGAAATGCCCCTGGACACTAGAGACCTTGGAGATTATCGACGTATATAATATACCATATTCGTATTCAGCGACCTCGACAACCCCCGAGTAATGACTGTCGACTGATTTAGAATGAGAGTAGCATGAAACTCTGCGTACCAGGTTGCTAGAGCACGATCGTCATTATCAGTAATATTTGTGTTCAGCGATCTCAAAAATCTTCCAAGTATAAAAATTGAACTCATTCCTGTCGATATTTTACGAGTTGCAAATTTTTTCTATGCGAAAAATATATTTTCTGCACAAAACGCAATTTTCATTTTACCACCAAGAATTTTGTTTAAGAACTTTCCTGGCACTTTCCCGAATCGAATGCACAAATTTGCTTAGCGATTTATCTTGCCGTAGAAAATTGGTAGGTTTGGTGCTTCATTTCCTCGCCAACTAGGATAGTAGAGAATCTGATGTAAGGTCGATCTGCACCGATCTGTTTAATGGATAAAAATTATTGGATAATTTATCCAAATGTAATTTAGTATGTTAACAATTATTATAAAAATAGTCTGGGCTGATTATCGGAGAATAGGCCATTTTTGGGAAAAGTTATTTACCAGCAATTTTATTGCTGGAATCGAATCTTATTATTGTATGAATTAATAATAAAGGTATGCAAAGTCCGCAGATAGTGTGCTACTTTTTTTATAAACAAAATGGCGCCCGAAAATCGTTTTTTTTTTCAATTTTTGCTCTATAACTCCAAATATTTTAACTTTACATCAAAAACACCCAAATAAAAATTCATCGCAATTAAATTCTGCATACAGACGTGTTTTTTCCGATTCACTTCGACGAAAAATTTCCCCGGAAAAAGCGGGTTTGTCCAACAAAATCTTTAATTTTCAACTAAAATTTTAGATAAGTAATTGTTAATCAATAATTAAATAACTTGGTAATGTAAAAGCCCTTTTCGTATAGATTATAATTCCAGAAGCCGATGGAAATTGAATGAACAATTTAGTAACAATTGAATTGTTAATTAAAAATTTACGGTCGCTGTTATAACGACAATAATTATGATGCATAAGAATAACTATGATTTTTTCATAAAAAAACACTATACCTATCTAATGTACTTTGCAGAATTGAAATTGGACTATTTAAGCGACCTCAGGAATATTTTAAAATTATTAAGAATTTTTTGGCTTATAAACAAATAGAATATCTCGAGAAATATTAAACTAAATTAAATTGTAAAAACGGTATTCGAAAAACAGCGGCAGGACGCTTCTTTTAAAAGAAAAAACGTTTAATTATGATGAGTAGTTCCTGAGATACAACCGGCCAAAATTGACCACAATTTACGGCAAAGATATAAGCAATAGGATCATAATTTTTAAACCATCACCTTTTTATTTTTGTCCTCTTTCTCCACACCAATTTTCATATTCTTAAAATACTCATAACATATATTATTATAATAAAAACTATCGATAATACGTGTGAAAATTGCCAAAAGTAGCAAAATTCCAATCAAAAATTAGGTTGGAGAAAATGTAACCCTCAAAGTTCAAAATCGGTACACGTTAAAAAAATGCATTTTCTCGGCTTTCCATGCAGCAATTTCCTTCATTCTTTTTTGTTCCCAAGTAACTCGAGTAGAGCCATCGAACCAACGCATTAATAAATGTCAGACTTGCTTTTGTTTTGTTATAATAAATTAATTTATTTATTATAACACAAAATTTTAATTTGTTTAAATAAAAATTGTTTAAATAACTATACAGCTTTCAAATGAGAATATTTATGTTTTTACCTTTATAAGGTACACTTGTAGTAAGTTTATCTAAAAAAAGCCTACAACTGGAAAAAATATGTAGTTTTCTGTTCTTATAAATAATTTAATCTATTATAACAAAAGAAAAGCAAGTTTGACATTTAATAATGCGTTATTTCGATGGCTCTACTCGAGTTACTTGGGGACAAAAAAAGAATGAAGGAAATTGCTCCATAGAAAGCCGAGAAAATGCATTTTTTTAACGCATACCGATTTTGAATTTTGAGGGTTACATTTTCTCCAACCTAATTTTTGATTGGAATTTTGCTATTTTTGGCAATTTTCACACGTATTATCGATAGTTTTTATTATAATAATATATGTTATGAGTATTTTATAGAAACGAAAATTGGTGTGAAGAAAGAGAACAAAAATAAAAAGGTGATGGTTTGAAAATTATGATCCAATTGTTTATATCTTTGCCGTAAATTCCGGTCAACTTTCACTGGTTGTATCTCAGGAACTACTCGTCTTAATTAAACGTTTTTTCTTTTAGAAGAAGCGTCCTGCCGCTGTTTAGTCCTGTCGCCAGGGGGGGTACAACGGCCTTCTTAATTCAGATGGACTTACCCAAGTTTTTTTTATGTATTTTGACCCGTAGAACACGAATTTTTTGGGTAACAATTGATCCGGATGTCGATAAGATTGTTATAAACAAAGAAGTTGAGGAATTACATAACAGCGATTTCTCGCAAAACAAAACATTTTTTTGTATTTTTTGGGTCATTCTAACCAAAAAATGTTCCTACAAGTTTTTTCGTAGGATGCATAGTTTTCGAGATAAACGCGGTTGAACTTTCAAAAAATGGAAAAATTCCAATTTTTGAACCCGAATAACGTTTGAATAAAAAATAAAATAGCAATTCTGCTTACCGCCTTTAAAAGTTTAAGTCAAATTACATCTGTTTTGAATATTTGCATTGCTAAAAATTTATTTTTTGACTGTTAAAAAAAGCTATAAACACATACTGTTTCCCGTGCCTAATACATGCGTTTTAATGCATGCTACTTAGAAATAGCCCCGCTTGCACTTTTATCTCCTCTACGTACTCGTTCGATTTTAAATAAGAAATCATTGAAACATCACTCAAGCACTAGGTGTTTATAGCTTTGTTTTAACAATAAAATAATACATTTTTGGCAATACAAATAATTAAAACCGATATAATTTGACTTGAACTTTCAAATGCGGTAGGCAGAATTGCTATTTTATTTTTTAATCAAAAGTTTTTCGGGTTCAAAAATTCCAATTTTTCGATTTTTTGAAAGTTCAACCGCGTTTATCTCGAAAACTATGCATCCTACGAAAAAATTTGTAGGAACATTTTTGGTTAAAATGGCCCAAAAAATACAAAAAAATGTTTTGTTTTGTGAGAAATCGCTGTTATGTGATTCCTCAACTTCTTGGTTTATAACAATCTTATCGACATCCGGATCAACTGTTACCCAAAAAATTCGTATTCTACAGGTCAAAATGCATAAAAAAAACTTGGGTAAGTCCATCTGAATACAGGAGGCCGTTGTACCCCCCCTGGCGACAGGACTAGTTTTTCGAATACCGTTTTCATAATTTAATTTAGTTTAATATTTCCCGAGATATTCTATTTGTTTATAAGCCAAAAAATTCTTTATAATTTTAAAATATTCCTGAGGCCGCTTAAATAGTCCAATTTCAATTCTGTAAAGTACATTAGATAGGTATAGTATCTTTTTATGAAAAAATCATAGTTATTCTTATGCATCATAATTATTTTCGTTATTATAGCGCCCGTAAATTTTTAATTAACAATTCAATTGTTGCTAAACTGTTTATTCAATTTCCATCGGCTTCTGGAATTATAATCTTTACGAAAATGGCTTTTACATTATCAAGTTATTTAATTATTGATTAACAATTACTTATCTAAAATTTTAGTTGAAAATTAAAGATTTTTTTGGAAAAACCCGCTTTTTCCGGAGAAAGTTTTCGTCGAAGTGAATCGGGAAAAACACGTCTCTATGCAGAATTTAATTGCGATGAATTTTTATTTGGGTGTTTTTGGTGTAAAGTTAAAATCTTTGGAGTTATAGAGCAAAAATTGAAAAAAACACGATTTTCGGGCGCCATTTTGTTTATACAAAAAGTAGCACACTATCTGCGGACTTTGCATACCTATATTATTAATACATATAATAATAAGATTCGATTCCAGCAATAAAATTGCTGGTAAATAACTTTTCCTCGTATTTTGCTAATTAGCCCAGAGTAAAACGAGAGGTGCCCGATATAATTTTGCTGGGACTATAATTAATTAATAATTAAATTTTTTTTATAAATTAAAAAACAATCAAGCCTGGCAGATAGGTATTATTTTAGATTTTTTGGATCATTCTAAACAAAGAAGGTCTTTTGTAATTTGTCTTTTAAATTGATCATTTTCGAGTTATAAACAATTTAAAACTGAAAAAAGAATGAAAGATGATGATTTTCAAG
Organism: Diabrotica virgifera virgifera; assembly: GCF_917563875.1. Lineage (NCBI taxonomy): Eukaryota > Metazoa > Arthropoda > Insecta > Coleoptera > Chrysomelidae > Diabrotica > Diabrotica virgifera. Next base: position 185,988,329 of record NC_065443.1, on the reverse strand, counting down.
GTTTAAAAGCACAGGTAATAGTTATTTATATACCAAGTCAGTAAAGCCACTCTTTATCGAAGTAGTCTGATATTACGAGCAGAGGGAGCGAAGCGAGCGACGCGAGTAACAGAAGAGTTCAATAAAGTGTCTTTGCGAAACAAAAAGATGTGAAACTAGTGGAGATGGAAATGATTGTTACAAACGTATAAATTAACATTAAATTACATAGTTTCCCACCTTTAGACGTATCAGAGGAATATGACAACTGTCACCGTGACAGTAGAATTTTATAAAATACTCCTGTCACAGACGTCTAAAGGTGGGAAACTATGTAATGTAATGTTAATTTATTCATTTATAACGATCATTTCCACCTCCACTAGTTTCATCTATTTTTGTTTCGCAATGTATTATGTTTTCCATCTTTTGCGCTATTTTCACTTTTGTGAAAGCCGGGACATGATGACAACGGAAGGGGTTGAAGGGGGTGAGTTTGTAAATTCTTGTATACCTCATCTTTCAGCAATTAATTAGCAATAAAATATGCCGCCGGAAGCGACCCTCTATCTGCTATCGTTCCTAACATATGAGTGTTGAGTATTATTGCTAAAGTATTAAACCGCAGTAGCCACTGTTGCTCGTTAGGAGATGAAGCAAAAAATTCGTTTTTGGTTTTAGGTCTTTTAACTGGTTATTTTCACTTTTTGTGAAATCCGGGGACTGATGCTAAAGGTAGGGGTTGGAGGGGATGAGTTTGTAAAATCTTGTATACCCAATCTTTCAACAATTAATTAGCAATAAAATATGGCGCCGGAAGCGACCCTCTATCTACTTTCGTTCCGGAAATATGAATGTTGGCTATTCTAGCTTAATATTAAGCTGGAATAGCCACCTGTTTCTCTTAAGGGGATGAAGCAACAAATCTTTAATTTGCGTAATAAATTAGCAATAAAATAGCAAAAAAATATGGGGTAAGTCTCATAGCTCCCTTATGAAATGGTTATTCTAGCTTAATAGACATTTCAAATTCATTGATACTTACCGTGGGAAATTCTTAATGTGGGATCTTCAAAATAAGGACTATTTTAAATAACAACTTAAGGCCGATGTCAGAATGGTTATAGTTAAAGACCACATGTAATAATTACAGTGAAGTTGCCATGGTGATCCCATAGTAAATAACCAGGAAAAAAAAAGAGATAAAAGTGGCACGTGGGTTAATAAAATTTTATGTCTGCTTATTCTTCTTCTTCTTCAGCCTGTTTGCATCCACTCCTGGACAAAGGCCTCCTATGAGCTATCCACCCTTCTCCGTTTTGTGCTATTTGGTGCCAGTTTCTCTACACTTTGGCTTTGATGATCGTTTTTGTGGTTTTCTTCTACCACGACTGTGTTCGCGTGGTCTCCAATCTAGAATGTTTCTCGTCACCTGTCGTTGTTTTGTCGTGCCACGTGTCTTACCCAGTTCCAGGGGCATAACAGAGGCCACCGCAGCGTGAGGCTTGCGGGTGGGCTCCAATCGAGCAAAGGCCCCATCTTGTCGTCTGATATTATGGAAAAATCTATTGTAGGTAATATAATTTTACTTTGTGTGTTTAAATTTAAAAACGTAAATTTCTAAATCGGCTTATTCGGCAAGTGAATCATCTCATATCGAGAAACTTAATCCTTTCCGGTCTCACGAAATTTTATGGGTGACGACAATAAACTAAATAATGCTTTGTACGTGACTATTGAAAGATTTGAGAATTGTAATTTGCCGAATTTTAGAAAAATATTTCGAAATCTAGAAATGGGTTTTCTTTTTAATCTTTACCTACGTTTAGTATTTCGATACAATTATCCAGAGGCGTAACAGAGGCCCCCCAGCAGGAAGCTTACGGGGGGCCCCAATTGTCAAGGGCCCCTTGTTGTCTAAATATGTAAAAATGTGTTCTTATATTATTTGCGTACATACGTTTTTTAAACACTGCAGTATTGAAAATGAAGTTGTCCATCCGAATTAATAAAATTGTAGATATAGTCGCTGATAGTAGATAGTGCACGAAGAAAGTTTTTCATCTCATAGAATAATACTAATGTAATCATTTAGTAATTTTTGTTCTATTTTATTCTATACTATATACCAATAAAGATGAAAAATGTAAGTCGTCATAAACAATGCATGAATACACCAATAGCTCAGTAAATGAGAGTTTTGGAGTGAAATTATCAGCGTCACGACGGACGTATTTGCTTGATTATTTCATTCATAGGAAATTCTAACCAATAGAAAGCTACAGAAATCTAAATTAAATCGATAATTTTTGATAATTTCCCGTCGTCAAGAATATTACGTCAGATGCCCTTCGTTGCTACGAAAAAATACATTCAGTGACATTAATGACAATTAATGTTTTAAAAATTATAAAAGTGATGACTTTCAACCGTGAAATATTTATAACAACTGTGTGTTTAATTGTACTAATTTGTACTCACATAAATAAATTACAATAAAATTTTGGTTTTGAACAGTTTTATTCACGAAATAATCGCAACAAATTGCACTCGATCGCTAAAATTAATATAGAATTTTTGCCATCGTGACACTTTGAAATAATTTCACTCGCCTTCGACTCGTGAAATTAAAACTGTCAAAGTGGACAAAACTGACAATTTGGATTTAGGTTCTAGTTACATTCCACTTCAAAGTTGGATTTATGCCGTTGATTGCTTTTACTTCGGGTGAAAAACAAACGTTTAAAATAAGTCCGGAAATGTATAAATTGACTAATTATAAGCAACTTTAGTTCTATAGAGTTTCTTTATCTATTTTAATATATACCTACTTTTCAAGTCATTTGCGAGTGAAAATGTTTATTTTTAAACAAAAAACAACGTTTTCAGACGGGTTTTTCGCAAATATCTCAAAAATAAGTATTTATCGAATTAAATATTAGATATCGAAAAAATCTTTGTAGCAAAAATGTAGCTTATAAGATACAGAAAAATGGTGTTTATTCATGAAGTCAATCGACACAGTAAAAGCACAGTTGAAGCTCATGAAAAGTTATTCTTATTCGTGCAATTCCAAATAGAAAAATTCAACCTGAAATAACCAAAAAGTGAAGCAATTTTTGGAAAAAACTCATTAAAACTTTTTTTAAATGTTTCAAAAAAAGCTTTATTTTTATTTTTTATAAAAGTTTCTAGCACCAAAACTATACGAGTTACGCTCAAAAAAAAGTTTGCCCCTTTTTGGTAAAAAAAAAAAAATTGTGAAAATCTGCCCCTATTTCGCACCCCAAATAAAATTTTTCATTAGCGCTTTACCATTTACTTTAAATACTTACTGTTTATAAGATCTGTACCGTTGACCGGATCGAAGTTCTTATTTTTGAAAAAATTTGGTTTCATAGTAAAAAATGTTTTTTTATTTTGGAAAAATGCCTTTTTTCCAAAATAACTTAAAAAGTATTAGTGATACGAAAAATCTCAAAGGTCTTGCTTTTATAAATATTTTGGCTTTATTTTGTTTTTCTGTAAGACAAAAATTGGTTAAGATATGGCTGTTTGAAATTTGCATATACTCGTGATTAATGACTCGTTCAAGCCCTTTCAACTAGAACCCTTTTAAAAATAAGCATTTTGAACCGATGAAACTTACAGGTCATAGAAAAGTTAAGTAATTTGTAGGGCGATAATGAAAAATAGTTTCATTTGGGGTGCTAAATAGAGGGAGATTTTCACAATTTTTTTTTCTCTGATTTTGGCCTTGGTTTAGAACTTCAACCTTTAGCCACGTAATTGTATAACTTATCACTAAGTCAGGGGAGTAATGTGTAGTGTGTGTGTTGAGTAAGTGTCTTGTTACTTTGCAAAGTCGACGTCATTGTCTTTGCAAAGAGACGCTAATTGTATCTGAACGTCTGCGGTCCCTCCGGTGAGTACCGATCCCACAAGGACAGAAACTATATTCATCCACTAATTTATAATAAATGAAAAATTTCTGACCCTGGTGAGATTCGAACCCACAACCTTTCGGATTTTTTCGATCCAAAAGCAGGCGCTCTTACCACTGCGCCACGGAGGGAGTCTTTTCACAATTTGTTTACCAAAAAATGGGATTAACTGTATTTTGAGCGAAACTGGCTTGGTTTTGATGCTAGAAACTTTTGTAAAGAATAAAGCTTCTTTTAAACACTTTTAAAAAGTTCTAATGAGTTTCCCCGAAAAGTATTTTATTTTTTGGTTATTTCACGTTGAAATATTCGATTTGGAATTTGACGAATAAGAAAAACTTTTCATGAGCTACAACTTTTCTTTTAGTCGATAGACTTCATTTTTGTTTCATTTTTTTATAAGCTAGATACATTTTTGCTAACAATATTCTTTTCGGTCGTATACTTACTCTTTGAACTATTTGCGGAAAATCGCCTAAAGACGTGTTTTTTGTTGTTGAACAATAAACATTTGTAGGCATAAATAAGTCGAAAAGTCTTGAGTTGACCAATTCGATGGTGACACTGAAAATTACACGGTATCGCCATATTTTACGTTGATTTACTGGGCTGTAACACATATTCGCTCCGTGCATGACTGAAGCGACACCTAGCGTAGTCGCCTTGTAACAAAAATGAACTTCTGTTGGAGTGATATACTCCAACAGAAGTAATGAAAAAAAAAATGAAAAGACTAGGTAATAAAAATAGTTGTGGCTGAAAAGAAGAGATAGTGGGGTGTGTAAAGAAAAGAGTGAAGTGACTTCTACGTTGAGAAGCCGAAGTAAGAAAACAAAAAAAAAATACTACTTTGCAGTTGTACTGAAGAAAGGGGGATTAGAAGGGATAGAAGTAAAGTGGGAAGAGACAGAGGCAAACTGAATAGAGTTGGCTAGCTATAGATGCAAGAGAGCAACTTGACACTCAAGGATGGATACGGCTCGTTTGCATGCCTGTCGAAGAACAGTAGCTCTATATAGATAGTAATGATGACTAAAAGATGAAATAATAAAATAAGAATAATGTACTGAAAATGAATGGAGATGAATAATGACTAAAAACGAACAAAATAAATAAAACTAACTAACCATGGGCGCCATGAAAATGATCTTCGATCATTTTCCCAGGTATCTTACACTGCTTTCAAATATTAAATATTATATTAAACCTGTAATAATGAACATAAAGGAATAATAAAATAATTGATATACAAAATAAATACATATTTATTAAAAATAACTACTAGATTTTTGACAATCTCTGAGTTACACAAAGTGTATATCATGTGACTCTAAAATGACATAAGTTATACAAAAAGTTATCTCTAAGATAACAACAATAATGTTATCTGTTACAAAATTACAGGTATAAGTACCTCTCACTAACATATAGGGTACAAAATTACATAAGTCTTCTACCAAATGGTTATAGTACGCCTGCTACGTACAACTAAATGAAACTGACAAAGATGAAAATACTACAAATAAATAGGCCCAAGCCTCACTAAGGGAAAATACAATAATGAATAGATAAAGTTAAATATACAATTGACTAAAGTAGAAATGAAGTTGAGATAAATACCGACGATGACCTAAATTAACCGAACAAATGGAATAAAGCGAATAACAGTAAAATATTTGGGAAACAAGCTAGTAATATTAAAAAAAATAAATTTACCCGAATTACATAAACCAATATCAAAGCAATAATAAAGTATTAAAAACCTAATTTTCTCTAGGCTTATTCCTGTGCACAAGAAGTTACCGTAGATACAAAGTTTGGGAACCAAATAATCTAATATACAAATATATTAAAAAAAAAACCAGAGGTAAACTAAATCTGGAAAAAAAATTAATTAACATAGCGCATTAAACCGAGAGTCTGAAATGTAAAAAAAAACCAATAGTTACTAAAACACACTAATTGTTTCCAAACGAATCCCAATGATTCCTAAAAAGGTTGCGGTTGCATCCTAGAAAATGATGCACCAGGATGGTGCGACCCATGACTCCTGTAGGCCCAGGTGCCAAGACGAAAACTGAGCTGGAACGCTCCCATAGCTTGCTCCCAATTAGACATACTCCCATGATGACTTGACTGTGGCTGTAGTGGTTTCTCTAGGTGGTCAAATAAGGTCTATGACTTCATGGTAGGGTTTCTCCCAAATGGCTAAAAAACATTCCCAGTTTTATTTCTCATTTTAAACATGAGCAAAAAGTAAAGGGAAGAAGAAATAATTGAGGAACTTTTTAGAAGCAATAGTATAGAAAAACCGACCATTAAAACTGGAACAAAAACCAATCTCAGGTAACCTTGAACTGTTTTGAGTGTGAATACATGGACAAATGACATTGAAATGATTTATTTGAGGAAATATCTGTAAAAATATATTGAATTTATAAAATATTGGATGTTGAATAATTTAAAACCTACAGAGAAATGGTAATTATTTTCAATATTAATTTGAGGACTTCAAAAATGTTTGGTTATGTAAAACCAAAAACCACATTAATATAAAAGATCGATATAAAGATAATATAAAGATCGAAATAATCTACATCCTTCCCTTAATAGATTGACTAAGAAAGTTTAAAAATGAACCAAGTATATCTAATGTTCCATAACAAAAAACAAGGCTATACATAAAAAAATTATTATGAAAAAGTAGATCTCACCGAATGATTCCTATTTAGACTCCAACAGGAGTTGTCACCCACATGTCTCCTCACTCCAGACAATCCTTGGTGGTAACTTTTTACTTTACTTTAAATTGCTTGATGTTATAAAATAAGTTGGATGAAATCATCCGCCATTCTATATGGTACCTCTATTCGACACAACAGCCAACAGTCAAGTAAAGAACGAGAGGCGCTTCTCCGCCAAGGTAAACGTCAAACTCTCTCAGAAAACGAAATCATTCTCGATAGGTGGAGTACGTTCCATCACCGAGGTATGACGTCACCCCAGTAGTCCTATACGAGAAATTAGAGAATTTAAATGGAGACCGAGGAAAAATAATTATAATAATAATTAAAGAGCTAATTTTGTAACGTGACCGTTACAATCCCCTTCTACTCGGGAAACAAAATTTTATCCATAAAATTTTTTTTTTCTAAACTTCAAAATATTAACAACTAAATTTACAATAGTCTAACAATCCACGTTGATTCGCAAGATTACTTCTAAATATAAACTAATGATCAAGGAAAAATAAATATATGACTCAAATTCATACTAAAATGTTACTGTTACTCTCTGCTACCAAATATTGACATAATATTGCTTAAAAGTCAAAACAGAACTAAATATTGCACTAAAGTTCATAATAATGCTAAGTGTCGAATTGGGCACTAAAACCAAAATTGAACTATCCATGGACATCAGATTTATAAAGGATATATCCAAGGACGGAACAACCAGGAAAAGGTGTGAGCCAATTCGAACCATATCACAAGAAAATATATCAAAGTGAATAAAAAAAACAGTAACTAAAATAAGTAAAGAATTGAACACTTTATCCAAAACTGAACTAACAATGGACACCAGATTCATAATAGTATATCCAGAGAAGAACAATCAGGAAGATTTATGGAACAATTCTCACTAATGCCAAATAATACCAATAATAAACATACCAAAGGAATCCAAAACTCAATAATCAAAATAAATGTGGAATCGGACACTTAATCCAAAGTCGGACTATCAGTGGACACCAGATTCATAAAAGGCATATCCAAAGAAGAACGACCAGGCAAATTTATGGACCAATTCACACCAATACTAAACCACATAAACAGATCAGGTCTACGTACACTCACATCCGGTGATACGAACCTATCCAACTAAATACACCAAATAAATGAAGAATCGGACACTTATCCAGAATCGGACTATCAATGGACACCAGATTTATATAGGAGTATATCCAAAGGAGAACGATCAGGCAAATTTATGGACCAATTCTTACTAATACTAAATAAACTAAATTATTGGATCCAATGGTAACTAATACTGAACAAAATAACTAAATTAGGTCTACATACACCCTCATCCGGTAATATGGACCTATCCAAACTAAGTAATCAAAATAAGTCAGAATAAATTACTAACAGACTAAGTAACAGAGATGTAACCAAACTAAATCAAAGGTATACTGACTGTATACTGTATACTGACTAAATCAAAGGTATATCACTGTAGGTATACCTACAGTGTACTGACTAAAATATTATAGAAACTACATAAACTTAATTCGTGCTGGTATTCGCGAATTATAGCATGTTGCTACAACAGATGTATGAGAATAACCAGACTCAGATAAAGTACTAATAACGTAAGAATAAGTAAGAAAGAAAAAGAATAAATGATGAACTCATAAGTTTTATGACACTATGATAAGTGATAGGAAAAAAAATATGTGATAAGTGATAGGAAAAAAAATTGACGAGAACGGGCAACCAATTTTAATTAAAACTGCAGATTCATGCGCTCTCACATACGTGGAATTATTCAGGAAATGTTCCAAAATCTAAATAACAAAACTAATGCCTAAGGAAAGAAGTGGGAATATACTCAAATGAATAACTCATTTGTCTAAACACTCCAAATACTGAATTAATGAACCTACTATGTATAGGTATAGTCAAAGCTTTGATCGATGAATACGTGCACACTAGGATATTTATCCCTCATCAGTCAAAGTTCCACATACATACTATGAAGTACGAGACATAATACAAATTAAATAAACCTCCCTATCAATTTGTAACAAAAACTGGAATAAGTGGACTAATTACAGGAGAATGGTTAGGAACTGATGATGAATAGACATCTGCATACTCTGCCATGAGGACATAGATTACGAAACCGGATAGCAATGGCCAATTGCTGAATTTCGAACCCACGTACTCACTCACTAGCATTAACAGAGTAAGGACAGGCTAGTCCACAAGAAGAAATCAATAAAAGACTTAAGAAACCATACATACTCACATCAACATTCCAACCTAATTCCAGAATCATAGTGTGTAGGATAGAAGGATATAAATTATTATAAAGTGTTTAAGATATTGGAGACAAATGTTAATAGAGTAACCCAATAACAAATTAAAAACCACATCTTTCCAATATGGCAAATTCATAACTAGATATAAAAATAATATAAAAAAAATAGTAGGTACCTAATCAAATATTCAAAAATATATAACACATAGGTAATCTGACATATGTAGTGCATAACATATAGTTCCATAATAATATCCATATTAACCAAGAGAAGGTACTTGTATGAGTTCACCTATCCAAATATATAAATATATAATACTCAACAACCCTTCTAACTTAGGGGTTAGGTGTGCAAAAACTAGACAAAAATACAGGTGAAGTTTTTATTAATTGGATAATCCTACTGACAGGATTAGCAATTAATAATATTGACTCATAATAATAATTAAAATGCACCATACCTAATACCAAAAAAAATAAACTCATACATAAAGTACTACATAATAATTAAATTAATAAGTAATAAATAAAAGTCATCAACAACAAAGCCAAAGATGAAATCAAGCAATGTATGTAGGTACCTGCATTATCAGATGACGAAAAAAAATATCAGACTAAAATTTCTAACCATACTAAAGATTGAGCTAAGCTAAAGACAAACAGAAGAAGAGATTAGCTTGAACAACACTGTTAAGGTAATCTTCTTCTGAAGACTGTTCTATAACTTAGTAGGAAAATAGTATCAATGTTTCCTAACTAATAAAGAATTTATATTTAAATCTCAACCTAAAGTATCTGATTTCTATGAGCATTATATTATGGTACCCACATTGATATAATATTATTATCAACAATAATAAAACTAGAAACTGAGATGGATAATGGAACTACTTTACTATAAAATAATTATAATTGTTATGTTTAACACTACCAATTAAAGAAAAATAATTTGGATGACCATCTGTAATCATCCGAAGAATGCGAATTCAACGTATCATGTGTAGAAGCTAATGTTGTGGACTGATTGTGCTTTGTGGTGTGTGCCTGTCTTACCAAACAACCCAAATATCAAAAATAACAAATATAAAATATAATCTAAAGTTTGTAAGACAAAGATACATATGGAGAAAATATTAGCGACACACCAACAAATCAAAATGCCAGCAAAATATATAAATAATCAAATCAATAAAGTAAATAAAGTACCTAAATCCTGAAAATAATTTCTAGTTAGGTGTAAAATATAACCATACTAGAAAAAAAATATATGCATATAGTCAATAATTAATTGTACGTGCAAACATACTACCATTGGTAGAAGGACTAAAAATCCATAATAATAGAACATAATGTCAGTCATGTATACTCATTCTAAATACACAAATAAGTTTCCAATAAAAATACAAAATTCAAACTAAAATATGAGCTGTACCACTAAAACTAAAAATGAGGTATCGAAATCAACTAATCAAAACCAAAAGCAGCATAAGTCTACCTGTTTAGTATTCGTAAAGTTTTAAAGACCAAAAATAAATCAGAAGTAACATGTATACAAAGATATCAAAAGTTAATAAAACAGAAAATTACAATAAAAGAAAATTGAACTAAAAGAACTACTGTCTTAGAACCATAAAACGGTTGGCCCCACGTTGGGCGCCAGTGTAACAAAAATAAGAAAACTTCTGTTGGAGTGAAAGTAAAAAGAAAGATATACTCCAACAGAAGTAAGGAAAAAAAGGAAAAGACTAATGTACTTTCTAGTTGTGGCTGAAAAGAAGATGTAGTGGGTGAGTGTAAAGAAAAGGGTGAAGTGACTTCTACGTTGAGAAGCCGAAGTAAGAAAACAAAACGCCCCACGTTGGGCGCCAGTGTAACAAAAATGAACTTCTGTTGGAGTGATATACTCCAACAGAAGTAATGAAAAAATTAAATACTACTTGTGTAACAAAAATAAGAAAACTTCTGTTGGAGTGAAAGTAAAAAGAAAGATATAGGTACTCCAACAGAAGTAAGGAAAAAAAAGAATTATGGTAGCTATTCTGAAAATATAACTGAAGGGGCTTCAGCGTTGAAGCCGAAGTAATAAAAAATAAAAAAAATACTACTTTGCAGTTGTACTGAAGAAAGGGGGATTAGAAGGGATAGAAGTAAAGTGGGAAGAGACAGAGGCAAACTGAATAGAGTTGGCTAGCTATAGATGCAAGAGAGCAACTTGACACTCAAGGATGGATACGGCTCGTTTGCATGCCTGTCGAAGAACAGTAGCTCTATATAGATAGTAATGATGACTAAAAGATGAAATAATAAAATAAGAATAATGTACTGAAAATGAATGGAGATGAATAATGACTAAAAACGAACAAAATAAATAAAACTAACTAATCATGGGCGCCATGAAAATGATCTTCGATCATTTTCCCAGGTATCTTACACTGCTTTCAAATATTAAATATATTAAACCTGTAATAATGAACATAAAGGAATAATAAAATAATTGATATACAAAATAAATACATATTTATTAAAAATAACTACTAGATTTTTGACAATCTCTGAGTTACACAAAGTGTATATCATGTGACTCTAAAATGACATAAGTTATACAAAAAGTTATCTCTAAGATAACAACAATAATGTTATCTGTTACAAAATTACAGGTATAAGTACCTCTCACTAACATATAGGGTACAAAATTACATAAGTCTTCTACCAAATGGTTATAGTACGCCTGCTACGTACAACTAAATGAAACTGACAAAGATGAAAATACTACAAATAAATAGGCCCAAGCCTCACTAAGGGAAAATACAATAATGAATAGATAAAGTTAAATATACAATTGACTAAAGTAGAAATGAAGTTGAGATAAATACCGACGATGACCTAAATTAACCGAACAAATGGAATAAAGCGAATAACAGTAAAATATTTGGGAAACAAGCTAGTAATATTAAAAAAAATAAATTTACCCGAATTACATAAACCAATATCAAAGCAATAATAAAGTATTAAAAACCTAATTTTCTCTAGGCTTATTCCTGTGCACAAGAAGTTACCGTAGATACAAAGTTTGGGAACCAAATAATCTAATATACAAATATATTAAAAAAAAAAACCAGAGGTAAACTAAATCTGGAAAAAAAATTAATTAACATAGCGCATTAAACCGAGAGTCTGAAATGTAAAAAAAAACCAATAGTTACTAAAACACACTAATTGTTTCCAAACGAATCCCAATGATTCCTAAAAAGGTTGCGGTTGCATCCTAGAAAATGATGCACCAGGATGGTGCGACCCATGACTCCTGTAGGCCCAGGTGCCAAGACGAAAACTGAGCTGGAACGCTCCCATAGCTTGCTCCCAATTAGACATACTCCCATGATGACTTGACTGTGGCTGTAGTGGTTTCTCTAGGTGGTCAAATAAGGTCTATGACTTCATGGTAGGGTTTCTCCCAAATGGCTAAAAAACATTCCCAGTTTTATTTCTCATTTTAAACATGAGCAAAAAGTAAAGGGAAGAAGAAATAATTGAGGAACTTTTTAGAAGCAATAGTATAGAAAAACCGACCATTAAAACTGGAACAAAAACCAATCTCAGGTAACCTTGAACTGTTTTGAGTGTGAATACATGGACAAATGACATTGAAATGATTTATTTGAGGAAATATCTGTAAAAATATATTGAATTTATAAAATATTGGATGTTGAATAATTTAAAACCTACAGAGAAATGGTAATTATTTTCAATATTAATTTGAGGACTTCAAAAATGTTTGGTTATGTAAAACCAAAAACCACATTAATATAAAAGATCGATATAAAGATAATATAAAGATCGAAATAATCTACATCCTTCCCTTAATAGATTGACTAAGAAAGTTTAAAAATGAACCAAGTATATCTAATGTTCCATAACAAAAAACAAGGCTATACATAAAAAAATTATTATGAAAAAGTAGATCTCACCGAATGATTCCTATTTAGACTCCAACAGGAGTTGTCACCCACATGTCTCCTCACTCCAGACAATCCTTGGTGGTAACTTTTTACTTTACTTTAAATTGCTTGATGTTATAAAATAAGTTGGATGAAATCATCCGCCATTCTATATGGTACCTCTATTCGACACAACAGCCAACAGTCAAGTAAAGAACGAGAGGCGCTTCTCCGCCAAGGTAAACGTCAAACTCTCTCAGAAAACGAAATCATTCTCGATAGGTGGAGTACGTTCCATCACCGAGGTATGACGTCACCCCAGTAGTCCTATACGAGAAATTAGAGAATTTAAATGGAGACCGAGGAAAAATAATTATAATAATAATTAAAGAGCTAATTTTGTAACGTGACCGTTACAGCCTGCAATTTTTGGCGAACACAATTTGACGTTAAACATATGATAGACATAAATGACATATTTGACGTTAATGTAATATTTTTATTTACCATTTTTGATATTATATTTTGTCGTTTGTATCAAACGACAGTAGTTCGAGTGTCAAATAAACGTCAAATTCAAAAACAGATGTTTGAAAACTCCCTGAAGAAAATAAATATCAATTTTAAGGGTTTTTCTTCACGTTTTCGTTATAGTTTAGTTGTCGGTGTTAATATTAACTAAATGTACATCGAAAGCAATTAGACAGTTTAAATTATTATTACCAGATTTTAACATTAGCTGGTCTATCGAACTATTACTTTTGGGAACAAAAAATAGAAATAGATGACAATAGGGATAGGAATATATCACAAGATCGGGGAAGGAAAGAAAGTCAGTATGAAAATATAAAAATAAATAATAAATATCAAAACGGCAATAATCAGGTAAGCGAAATATCCATTGAAAAAAATTATTATTATTCAATCATTATTCGCCAAAGTTATCATATTTCGCCGCTACGGGCGCTGGCACAGTTTCGTGTATACCCACCATGGTCACGCACGGAGCCCATAGGTATTTGTTACACATGTCGCATTTAGTAATTTTTTAAAGGGGCCCCATTTCCAATTCTGCGGGGGGGGGCCCGACGGAGTTTGTTACACCACTGCCCAGTTCCATTTCCAGTCTGCTTATTACTGAATTGTTAATATTCTTTTATGATAATTACATACATTTAAGTTACTGAAAATTTAACAAGCCTAATTTTTTTTCTTAAATTGGATTTAAAAAAATTCTCTTCGTCGGGAAATCAAACTTCAGTCATCCACGCGAAAAGTTAAAAAAGACAAAGTCAACCACACGTTTCAGGTAAACCAAAATAATAGCTAGATCGTTTTAGGTCGATTCACAGACACCCGTGACGTGACCGTTCCTTAGCCATGACGTGACCGTACCGTGTCCGTGATGTTACCGTGGCGTATCCGTGATGTGACCGTGAACGTAAAATGTCCGTGATGTGAACATAATTCCATCGGCAACCTAAAGATATTCTCTTGGGAAAATAAACGGCCCAATTCGCACACGCCCGGCACAGAGGTCAGACAGTGGTATCAGTGTTGTCTACGTCACCGTACCGTAAAGTAAGATTTCTCGCCGACGATATTTTTATTTTCATTGCCTCACCTCGGTTGCATTCTTTAAAATTAATGACGTGATGTTGTAGTGCAGTCACTGAAGGTGGATATGAGCTATTACCTCGGATTTCGATGAACCTCCATCGATGTGCATGAAAATTGGTGAGTGGTTAGAAGATATCTCAAGGAACAAAGGTGAGATGGTGCCAACTTGCGCTTCTACCTTGGGGGTGGATGCCACCCTTTCTCGGGGGTGAAAATTGTTTTATTAAAAATAACCCCATAATTCGATAGAGCGACATATTCTAAGCAAATTTGTTATATAAAGTTAATAAAATAAATCAAAACTTTAAGTTATTAAAGATCAAAGATTTTAATTTTTTTTGATTAACTATTTATATGGGAAATAAGCCACAATTAAATTAAAAAAAAAATATTAACGTTTCGACGCCCAAATCGGGTGTCGTTGTCAAAATACAAAATACTACTAAATTAAACAAAAATGTTGTTGCTAAGTAAAATATTCTTCTAATAATTTATTTAATCTGACTCATTTATATTGGCAATTCAGACATATATTATACATTTTAAAGTAGAAGACTTTAAAATAATATTGCCAATATATATGAGTTACGTTCCTGGGACGACTTTACTGAAAGATAGTTCATTCGATTACATGAAATCAACCATCAACCCCAACTCAATCAACGTTAATAAAAATTTTTTTCAATTTAATTGTGGCTTATTTCCCATATAAATAGTTAATCATACAAATGCCACAAGGAACAACATTTTAATTTTTCGTGAGAAAAATGCATGTTTGTAACCGATTTTTCATAAATAACTCAAAAACTATAAGTTTTTTCAAAAAAGTTATTATTAACAAAATTGAAGCTAATAAAAAATTAAATAAACTTCTTACTAGAAAAACCTTATTATGTTAAACGAAAGTGAGTTATAGGTAATTAAATGTATATTTTTTTCGGCGAAGACCCAAATCTAAGTATCCAAGCTTAACCCGCGAGCAGTCGGGGTTAAATCTAACATTTTATCCTTTTTCGCGTTAACTTGATAAAACATTTTGCAATTCTTAAAACATTTCGTAAGTGCCTCGAGGAAGCGTGTAGTAATGCGTAGGTATTTTTTTTTCTTCTTCTTTTTGTGGAATTTATGGCTTTGGGGAGACCCAATGAGCTTTAGTAATTGTTAGAAATAATATTTCTAACATAGCAAGTAAATAAAAATACTATAAAATAAAAATTTGTTGTAAATTCGTATTTAAATTCGTATTGTGAGATAAAATCTAACGCGAGCGCGACTGCTCCCGGAAAGGGAAAATGATGCGTTTTATAACATAAACTTATTAAATATTTGTCAAAGTACTTAGAAATACCTATCAAATGAGCCCCCGAACAAGTTGATATAATTAAAATTTATGCACCAAAATTTTTTCAAAACTTATCTTTTAAAATTTTTTCCAAAAATGTTATTTTTTTTAATAACTCCGTTAATTTTTATGACATCAGGTTAACCTATAAACCATTTGAAAGCATATTACAAGGTCTATTAACCCACGGTAAAATTAGTCTTTTAAACCACTTACATTTTTAAAAATAAAAGATTAAAGTCCGCGGTTACACGGTTCTCGCAGCAAAATTTAAGCTTTAAACTTTTCTATCTTGGTTAATTTTTACCTTAAAGAAATAGTAAAACAGGTAGAATGTTTGATACCGAAATAAGTAAAATTTGGTTATATATAATTTTTTCCATATATTGCCTATTTTTGGAGTTATTATCAAAAGGAAACGAAAATTATGATACTTTTAAAGAGTCTGATTTTTTTAAATTATATCTTTTTTTTCACAAATATTCATTCTAAACCGGTCAAAATTTTAGAAATCATTACTTACTCCAATATAAAGAAATTTTTGTAAAGATTACTATAAATTTTAATTTTTGTGAAAATGGTGTAGGTATGTTTTATTTTTCACTTTTTTCTAAGGAAATCTAAAGGGTATTTTCATCATAACTTGCTTAATTTTGATGCTATTAACGTCTTCTGGGGCTTATTTGATAGGTATTCCGAAGTGATTTGACAAGTATTTAATAGGTATATTTTATAAAATGTATCGTTTTCGCTTTATTTAATCTTGAATACTTAGATTTGGGTACTCGACGAAAAAAATATACATTCAATTACCCATAACTCACTTTAAATTAACAACAGTTTAGTTCTTTAGCGAGAAGTATATTCAATTTTTTATTATCTTTAATTTTGGTAAGAATAACTTTTTTGTAAAAGCTTATAGTTTTTGAGTTATACGTGAAGAACAGCTTTAAAACATGCATTTTTTTTGCTAGAAAATAAGATCTTTGATCTTTAATAACTCAAAAAGTATTGAATAATGTTTATTACTTTATATAACAAATTTTGCTTAGAATGTGTCTCTCTATCGATTTGTGGTATTATTTTTAATAAAATAATTTTTACCCCCCAGAAAAGGTGGCATCCACCCCCAGGGTAAAAGCGCAAGTTATCATCATATCACCTTTATTCCTTGAGGTATCCTTTAACTACTCACCAATTTTCATGAAAATCTATGAAGGTTCAACGAAATCGGAGGTGAACACCTTCGGTGACTGCACTATTGATAATTATTCTGAGACATTCCGGAATATTAAAATCATAAGTGTATAGATGTTACAGTTCAAGTTGATTCTCAACTCCAACTGAAACGAGCAGTAAAAGTTGATTTTAAAAATTTAAATCAATTTTTACCAGTTGGAGTTGACTCTTCCTGGATCGATTCAGTAAATGTTGATTATACGAGAATCTCAAGTGCATTTTTGATGAGTGTGCGTTTCTTTGTTTTGGCCGTTTCAACTACTTATTAGTATAGTCTGTAACGTCGCCCCCGTTAGGTAAATTATTCTTATTCGATTTTTTGCACAAACTTACTCAAAGAAATACATCCGTATAACAATCCCTATAACAAATACACAGGGTGTCACACGGTACCGCGGTCGAAAAATTGTTTAACAAATTTCAGTAAAGTCAGTAAAGTGACTCTTTATCGAACGAGTCTGATATTACGAGCAGAGGAACAGACGCGTTCGATAAAGAGTATTGAGGTGGTGCGTACAAAATTGTATCGTCAATCATAAAAAACATTAACACCTACTTACAACTTTGAGGAAATTTTTTTAATTTTAGACGAAATAAAAAATTCGTATAACAGTAATGACAGTAATGACAGATGACTTTTGCATGATGGCCGGTTTTGATGTTTAATCGATAGTTATCAATATTGTATACCTACCTAATTACTAAATCTGTAAAGTTTTGATTTATTTTGTATGAATATAATTGCGAAACACTACAGAATTTTACTTTTTGACATAAATTTTATTAATAATAAGATAAATTTTGTACAATATTTTTAATAATTAAAGTAAATAAATTTTAATTTCACTCAAATAAAGAATCGATTGCTGCCATTGACCACTTACATTCAAACTCAGTTACCTAATTTGATTAATTATTGCGGCAGGTAAAGTAACATTCTTCTTTCAATACAACAAAGTGTTACTTTACTGCCGAAAATGAGGGCAAATGAGTACAATAATGAATGATTTTAGTGAAGTTTGGCGATAAACAATGATTTTAAACAAATTCGCAAAAATACATAATTTTTTCACTTCGTACAAATTTTTTTTTAGATCCATTGGGCCTTTTTTTTTCTCTAAAATTGACTGTTGTTGAGTTATTAGCGACTTAAAATTTGAAAAACGCCAAAATAACCATTTTCAAGGTTTAATAACTCGGTTAAAGATAATTATTGTGAAAGTCGAGCGAGCGGTCGTGGAGTAACGGCATAATCGCTGGCCTCATACGCCAGTGCACATGGGTTCGAGCCCTGCTAAAGACAAACAATTTTCATTTTCAATAATGACACGAGCCGTCTCACCGTGCCTCGGAGAGCACGTTAAGCAGTCGGTCCCCCTGGGCTAGTGTACATCGACACTAGTTACTTGAAACAGGGTTAAAGTTGTAATTGGCGCCGGAACTGTCCGAAAGGCAAAAATGCCATACGATATTATATATTGTGAAAGTCAGAAACTAAAAAAAAAATAAAGATTAAAGCTACCTCTGTAAGATCCCGAAGAAATTTTTGTCATTATTTCATTAACCCATTTAGCGCCAAAGGTGCGAAAACGCACCATTTTCTTGTAGAATTTTTTTTGACAATTCGTTAATTTTTTTTTAAATCTTTGTATTTTTTAAGTAACCACAAGATATAAGTGTAACTAAATTTAATTTTGTTTAATTTCCAAACTCGTGCTTTCATCACAAAAATATTTTCTAAATGTCCGACATTTTCAATCCTTCGACACAACTTTATTTTTACTGTAGTAATTTTATTGGCATAACACTTTTATGGTCAAATAAATTAAAACATTATTTTTTTAACCTATTTGTACACCAATTGTTATAAAAATACAAAAAAAATATTTTCTGAGTCATCAAATCTCGTGTTTGAAAATAATGGTTCGATAACGAACCATTGGCGGAAGTCGACATATAAATCCTGTCTGATCAGGAATAAGTCAAGGTGATGCACAGGCAGTAATTTGTTGGGATATTTCTTTATTATGTGTAAAAACACGTATCCACTAGGCTTGCGCTCCGAGCTCCTTCAACTGCTCCACATAGTGGACACGCTTGGCGCTCCCCGACTGTGCAATTGTGCGCACTCTGCCTCGGCGCTCCAATCTGTGGACAATTTATATGTAAGGGAGCACATACCGTATCGATTGGAGCAGTTGCAGGGAGCGCGGAGCGCAAGAAGTTCGTGAACATAGTGGATGGTTGGCGCTCTCGGACCATGCAACAGTGTGCGCTCCTCCTCAACGGTCCAATAGGTGGCGGTTTATATGTAGAGGAGCGCATGCATGTAGATGGGAGCAGTTGCAGGGAGCGCGGAGCGCAAGAAGTTTGTGAACATAGTGGATGGTTGGCGCTCCCGGACCGTGAAACAGTGCGCGCTCCGCCTCGGCGTTCCAATTGGTGTCGGTTTATATGTAGAGGAGCGCATACCGTATCGATTGGAGCAGTTGCAGGGAGCGCGGAGTGCAAGAGGTTCGTGAATATATTGGATGGTTGGCGCTCCCGGACCGTGCAACAGTGCGCCAACGACCGTGCGGCAGTGCCTCGGTGGTCCAATATTACGAACGTAGTGGATACGTACCTTTAGAAAGACGGGTAGTCTGGTATTCAGTTTTGTTATAATCTAGTGTGGGGGAGGGGGCTACATAAGGGAGGCTGTGTAGTGTTGTAGACAATAAGTCGATTTGTCGAATTTATGCAACTGGCACAGTGCAAGATACAGGATTGGAAAGTGTAAACTGGAAATATCTAAAATAATTTCTAAAAAAGATAGAGGGCCGTTCGACTTCGTTTTTGAGAAAGAAGCTGAAGAAGGTGTAGGCAATGTTCTAACCATACTATTTTTGTTTATCAAAACTTCCAGGTCCATTTACACTCTAAATGTTTTGAGACTTTTCACAAAAAATAAAATTGTGTATTTCAATTTTTATATCTCATTTCCGCCAAAGGTTCGAAAACGAACCATTTTGTTGTTGTGACACCTGCCATTATCAAAGTGTAAAATAATTTTTTTACGAATGTTTAAGTTTATTTTACTCTAGTTAATCAAATATATTACATATTATTGCAGTATTTCTTTGCTTGGCGGTTAATGGGTTAATAAGATATTATTTTTATTTATCAACAATGAGCGCTAACCGTGTATTGAGGCGGTCGTCAATGTGAGTGCGAGTGAGATTCACTATTGGACGACTGGAATGGTGCATCTCTTTAGCACTCACCATTGACGGCCGCCTAATACGCACTTAGCGCTCATTGTTAATAATTAAAGATAAAGCTTAGTAATAAAATAGTGACAAAAATTTCTGCTGGATCTTGTAGAGGGGGCTATAAACTTTGATTTGGTCACTTTCTGACTTTCATAATAATGGATTTTAACCGAGTTATTAAGCCTTGAAAATGGCTATTTTCGCATTTTTCAAATTTTAAATCGAGTATAACTCGACAACAATGAATTTTAGAGAAAAATCACAAAATACCTTTTTTTGATCAGAATAACCCAAATGATCTAAAAAAAAATTGTTCGAAGTGAAAAACTTATTTTTGTGAATTTGTCTAAAAAAATTGTTTAAACAATTTATCGATCAAGGTACTGCCTGGCACCCAGTAGATTTGTTATAAGGACCTCTTTTTGAGTAAGATTGTGCAAAAAATTCGAATAGGAGTAATTTACCTAACGGGGGCGACGATACAGCCTAGACTAATTTGAACATATTCAGTAACATTTAATTTCTAGAATCGGCTGTTTGTGTGAATCAGAATCAACTTTTACTAAATGGCATTGGGAAGAGTATACTTTTCCTAGTTGGAGTCTACTTTTACTAGTAAATGTTGAATATAAATCTTCATTTTATATTTATAATCAACTTTTACTGAAACCAGCCGTTAGAGTTGACTCCAACTAGTTGGAGTCAACTCCAACTGGATAATCAACTTGAACTGTAACATAGATATACAGTGCTAGTCAAAAGTCCGTACCCCCCCTCGTAACTTTTGACCGGTTATACTTATAATAGTGAAATTTGGAGGAAGGAAATGAACGGACGTAGGCTTCTTAACTAGTCATGACAGGTGACGTAAAAGTGACAGATGACTTTACAGCGCCACTGTGACAGATAATTTTAAATGGTACCCCATGGTAAGCGATACCTCGTTTGATAGGTATTGAAAATACCCTTTCAGCTATACTAATTTTGTTTGAGTTTAAGCTCATTTGGATGAATAAATGAAATGATAAAAAATTGTAGTTTCGCATTTAATTAATAAAAATTCAAACCTCCGCCTATGGTTACTTGTCAAAAAGGTTGACGATGACGTAAAAACTACTAGAGATCTGAAAAATATCAACTTTTTTGACAAAATAACCATGGGCGGACATTTGAATTTTTAATAATTAAATGCGAAATTACAAAGTTATATTTATTTCATTTATTCACCAAAATCAAAATTAACTTAAACCCAAAAAAATTAGTACGACTGAATAGATATTTTCAATACCTTTCAAATGAGGTGTCACTTGCCATAAGGTCCCATTTAAAATTATTGGTCACAGTGGCGCTGTAAAGCCATCTGTCACTATTACGTCACCTGTCATGACTAGTTAAAAAGCGTACGTCCGTTTATTTCCTCCCTCCAAATTTCACTATTATATGTATAACCGTTCAAAAGATACGAGGGGGGGTACGGACTTTTGACTAGCACTGTATAATGTAATATTACAGTCTACAGCAAGGTTGCCACGATGTTTGAATAACGTCAAATATGATTTTAGTTCTGTAAAAATTACATACCAGGCGATAAGAACTATTCACTCCAAAAACCTTTTGATGCCATCCCGACATGGTAAACATTTGATCTTATTTAGTTTACCCTCAAAATCAACACCGAAGGTGTGAAATATTTTAGAGATATTTTTATGTTCATTTGAAACGTCATATCGACTCACACACAAATTGTGGCTTATTCGCACATAAAATAGTAAATTCCTTAAGATGCCACAAGAAAATACCTTTAAAACAATACCAAAATAAGATGTAGAAGAGATACAAGACAGAGACATGAGGAGCTGAGTATCAAAGACGGACTACTCCATTTTGTACTTTTTTCAGGAAAGCTGAAAAACTGTAGCGCCTTATATTCTCGACATCCAATTGTGATTTTTTTTATGAATATACTTCTAGCGTCTCTGAATACTTCTGAATAACGAAAATGTAAATATATTTATGGTTTATTCCCTAAAATTAATAAAGAAAATGGAGTTGGCCGATCTTGCAACCAAGCTCTGGAGCTGTCCGTTTTTGAACCCAATGTTGACCATCTTTGTCAAATAATCTCTTCCTGGCTTAATTTTTAGGTGCTTCAACTACGTTCACTTGCATTTTTCGGAAAAATACCGCGAAAATATTTAAAAAACACACAAAAACGGTTAAAATAACGTCGTAAACTGTTGCAAACTTAAAACGCAATGGCCACTCTCAGTAGGTTTATTCTAGTGCGCATGACAACGTGACGGAAATACTACCATTCGATTGGCTGTAACGGAGTAGTCCGATTCTGCTACAAAATCAAGTTGGAGCTGTCCGTTTCTGAAACTGATGCTCGTTTTAAAATGCAATTTTTTGCATTTTCTAGCCGCTTTTGAAACTAAAGCAATTCAGATTTGGATTCCTCGGAAAAAATCCTATAAGACTGTACCTTTAACTCAATTTTGAAAAAAATGGAGTTATCCGTCTTTGATACTAAGCTCCTCACATGTCTAATCTACAATTACTAAACGTTCGTAAGTTTCCTCTGGATCGCGGAAGGTTAGTCAAAATGGAAAATTTCAATAAACAATAACGCGCAGCGCACACACCGCATATCTATACGCACCTTTAGGTATGTGTTTTTTGAGATGCTTAAATTTATATAGGACTAGCTGACCCGGCGAACTTCGTACCACCTTAGAAATATATAAAATTTACTAAAGTTCACATGCTTTTTAGTTCCAAAAAATTGCGCTTTGTTTATCGTCATGGTAAAAGGCAAGGGCACGGCACATTGTAGATATCTGAAATCAAATGGCAAATCTGTTGGAATCATGGGAATACGCGGGACAAAGACATCCTCTCCTTTGTATTTCTCCTTGGTGATTGTGGCCCAGCAAATTAATAATAAATTTACTTGAGAGTTACATTGAGAAAGTAAACTACCAATTAATCGCCACTACTACTTTCGATACATAAACAACTATATTGCTGTTTACTGAGTAAGAAGTGACACCGTTAGACGCCTGGTGGGATGACTGGTCTTTCAACTGATAATTATTACTGGTCAGTTATCGAACTCGGTTAAAAATTATTAAGTTACTAATCTGGCGATTAACAAATAAGAGTAGGTCATAAAAGGGCAAAAATTCAGTGATGTATTTATTTTTTAATTATTCTTGTTCCTTTGACACCATAAACCTGGATTGTTCTCTGCCTGTATAGTTATGTCCTTGTCCATTGTCGTACATTCATAGTTTTTAGGTCGTCTTCAACGTCAAACAACCATATGGTTCTAGGCCTTCATTTATTTCGTTTTCATGTCGACATCTATTGTAATATTTTCGTTATTGTTTTTGTATCTTCTTGTCTCTAGAGATATACCAGCCATAACAGTCTTTCACTTCTCACGAATTTTACAATATCGTACCCTCCATTGAATTCATTAATTTCGCCGATTCTCGATACTCGCGGAGTTGGCATCTAGGTTCATGACTTTAATTAATATCATCATATGATCAAATGCATAGTTTGCGAGTCTATAAGGAACATACATACATACATACAAACATTCATTTTTATTTATATAGAAGAGGTAATATTTAGATGGTTGTTAAAAAATATCGGTCGGTGATAGAAAAGTGAAAATTTAGGGTTGAATGCATCTTTTGGTTCTACATCATATAAAATTAAAAAAGAACAGTTTGTCCAAAAAAATAAAAAATAATTATGGGGGGCAAGCCCCTATTTTAACTTAGTTTGGTCGTACCAACTCAGAAACCATCCCGGGTTCATGTACAACAACTTCGATTAAGGTTATCATACGATCAAATGCATAGTTTGCGAGTATATAAGGAACATACATACATACATACATACAAACATTCATTTTTATTTATATAGGTACTCGTAGAAGAGGTAATATTTAGATGGCTATTAAAAAATAACGGTTGGTGATAGAAAAGTGAACATTTAGGATTGTATGTATCTTTTGATTCTACATCATATAAAATTAACAAAGAACAGTTTGTCCAAAAAAATAAAAAATAATTATGGGGGGACGAGCCCCCTTTTTACTTAGATTGGTCGTACCAACTCAGAAACCATCCCGGGTTCATGTACAACAACTTCGATTAAGGTCATCATACGATCAAATGCATAGTTTGCGAGTCTATAAGGAACATACATATATACATACATACATACAAACATTCATTTTTATTTATATACAGTGATCAGCGCGCTAATATATATTCTTCTGATATATATTCTTCTTTCAAAGTGGAAATCTCGAAAGCAAACTACAATAAGGCGTTGGATGCCTCGATTTGGCCAAACAAAGCCTGTATACGAAATTTTTTTCAATTGAGGAAAAAGAAAGAGCAAATCGAGTAGAAGTATCTATCGACAATGAAACAAAACATACGGCAATTTTTAAAATTATACAGTTAAATACAGCGTCTATTAGAAACAAACTTGAAAGGTTGGAAATTCTGCTTGACCAAGAAAATCCCATTGTCGTCAGTATTGCGGAGCACTGGTGTAAGCAGGATGAAATATCTCTAATGGTAACTCCGGGTTACGATCTTGTAACCAGTTATTGTCGACCTATCCATGAGCATGGCGGATCAGTTCTGTATGTGAAATGTGGGTATGAATATCAGATCATCAATGTGTGCCAGTTCGCTGTGGAGATGCATTATGAGTGCAGTGCGGTAAAAATAATGTTTTGTGAAAGAAAAGTTGCAGTCATCAGTATCTACAGGCCTCCCAGTGGAGACTTTTATTTGTTTTTGAAGCAGTTTTCCTATACGATTGAACTCTGTAATAGGTATGTTGACGATATTTTTATTTGTGGTGACTTAAACATTGATTATTTAGAAAATAGTTTATTTAAAATTCTTTTTAACGATGTTCTAATGAGCTACAATCTTAGCATAACCTCTATGGTTCCCACAAGGGTAGCGACAAATTGTTTGAACCAAACTTCTATCAGTAAGATTGACTATATTTTAACCAATACAGCTAATATACTTCAATGCAATTCTAATGTTTTTGAAGCGCATTTAAGTGACCATAGAGCAATCAGGTTGGAATTTGTAGTAGACATTAATAGTAGCTGTACTAAATCCAATGACCAGCCTAATTATAAATATTTTAGAGACTTGTCTGACAACAACCTTAAACAAATTTCTTCTGTGCTATCTGTAACTGACTTTGACGATATTTATTTAACCGATAATGTTGATAAATCCTTTGAAAATTTTATAAGTAGTTTAATATATGTATTAGATTATTGCTGTCCAGTAAAACGGTATAATATCAGTAAGCAGACTTGCAATAAAAAATGGATTACTCCGGAAGTTAAGCAGTCTAGTGTTCATTTAAAAAATGCTTACTGGCTTAATAAGGAACTAAAAGATGCCAATTCTCTTGCAAATTATAACAAAATTAAGAAAGACCACGCGGAACTATTACAAAAATCTAAATTAAAATTCCATGATCAATTGATAAATAATTCAAATAATAAAAATAAGACTGTATGGAATCTTGTTAACAAGGAAACTGGCAGGAAGTCTATCCAAAAAAACATAGCATTAAATATAGATGGTGAAAGTTGTACTGATTCTAAGCAGTTGTCTGAAGTTTTTTGTGATTATCTTGCTACAGTAACCGAAGAGAAACTGTCAAATCATTTTGGGAATTCTCGATCTAATAGTTGCACATCTTCTACTATTCTTAAAAACAGTTTCTTCTTTAGACCTGTTGTTGGTAATGAGGTAATGAATGTGATCAATAATTTAAAAAATAAAAAAGTACTGGACTTGATTCTATCTCGATACGAGTATTAAAGGCTATGTCATCTGATATAATAAACCACATTGCATATTTGATAAATTTATCAATAGGTAAAGGAGTCTTTCCAAGTATTCTAAAAAAAGCAATCGTTATTCCTATTTACAAAAAAGACGATCCGGAAGACATTTCAAATTATAGACCTATTTCCTTATTGTGTGTACTTTCCAAAGTATTTGAGAGAATTGTGTATAACCGTATGTCTGAGTTTTTGGGTAGATTTAAAATTGTAAGTGATTGTCAACATGGCTTCCGTACCGGTAGATCCACTCAGTCTGCTGCCTGCAGATTTTGTGAAAGGGTCTACAGATCTTTGGATGCAGGTGAATATGTGGCAGGTCTCTTTTTTGATCTAACCCGTGCCTTTGATTGTCTTGATAGTCGTTTTGTTAGCAATAAACTGTATAATATTGGTTTTAGAGGCATATTTTTAGATTGGCTAATCAATTATCTATCAGATAGGATCATTTCTGTTAAAATCAATGAAGTTATTTCGGAGGAACGTTTTATTAATCTGGGAGTTCCACAGGGCTCTGTATTAGGACCCCTGATTTTTTTGTTGTTTATTAACGATGCATCTAACCAGTTTGATATTTTGGACCTGACGTTATTTGCAGATGATACTTCTCTTGTGGTCTCAGCACAGACCTATGAGAAATTGGCATCTACTTGCAATAGTTTTTTAGCTCGGTTTAATGACTGGTGTCGTTCTAATAACCTAATTTTAAATGTAGACAAAACAAAAGTAATATATTTTAATAACTTAAATTCTGTTAATCCTGTACTACATCTAAGTTTTAACAATGTACTACTGGATTCCTCAAATCATACTAAATTTTTAGGTATCCATCTCGACTCAAAATTAAAATGGTCAGTTCACATAGACATGCTCAGTAAGTCCCTTAATAAGTCGTACTATGTATTATCCCGTATTAAAAATATTATGCCCATCTCTGCGCTTTTAAATGTATACTATAGCCTTGTTTATAGTAGACTTTGTTACAACATAGTTTTATGGGGGAATGCAGTCAACAGTGACAGAATATTTATAACACAAAAACGTATAATACGAAAAATGTTTGGAATTAGACCTCTTGAGAGCTGTAAGCCCATATTTATTAAGAATAATATTTTAAGTTTTCCATGTATTTATATCTTCAGAATGTTACTATATGCTGTTGATAATATTCATATGTATGACAGAAATTCTAGTTTCCACGATTATTCGACACGAGGTGGCGACTTGCTGAGGGTACCTGGTCATAGATCGAGTAAATTTGAAATGTCAGTAAAGTATATGAGCATTAGATTGTTTAACGTTTTACCAAAAAAATATAGAACAATGAATAAATATTTATTTAAGAAATCCATTAAAAGCTTATTGCTTACCAAATGTTATTATACTGTGGAAGAGTTTGTTTCGGACAGAAATATTACCTAAATGTTATCAATTCTATCTACCTTAAAATGTTTATAAAATTTATAAATGTATTAATTTTATTGTTTGTTTGTTTGTAAAACTAATGACATGTCCTATACATTGTATGTCTTAAAGGATGAATAAATATTATTATTTCCAGATTTAGCCATACGGCTCACACTCCCTCTAAGGGGAAAATTGACTCATCCCAGATACCTACGGTATCAAAAGGATTGAGCTCTGGTGGGACTCTTTCCGTGTTATCGAGCCCTAGGTGACTTGGTATGCAGGTGTATCTCCCAAAAATTTTCGTACACATCTGGCCGTTGCGAGTAGTACAGCTTTCTGCATGGTCTTGTAAAGATGTTCATTTAGACCCAGCCTTTTTATGCTTTCGAGGAGGTTCTTCGGAATGACTCCAGTAGTAGATATAACAATAGGTATCGTCTGGGTACTTTGCATTCTCCATTGCCTTCGTATTTGAATTTCTAGATCTCTGTACTTGGCGATCTTTTCAGTGAATTTACTACGTAGATTATTGTTGTTAGGTATCGCCACATCAATTAGTGTTGTTTGTCTTGTTAATTTATTAACTAGTACGAGATCTGGTCTATTATGTGCCACTGTTTGGTCTGTGAGCACAGTGCGGTCCCAGTATAGCTTGTAGTTGCCATCCTCAAGCATACTCTCAGGGACGTATTGATAATACGGGAGATGGTCCGTTTGGAGAAGTCCCAGCTTGATAGCTATCTCTTGATGAAGGATTTTTCCCACTGCGTCATGCCGTTCCTTGTATTCAGTTGCAGCAAATGCCTGGCAGCCCCCTGTAAGATGTTGGATGGTTTCTTGGGCTTGACATCCATATCGGCATCTGTCGTTTTGAACCTGAGGGTCTTTGATGATATATTTCAGGTAGTTTCTGGTTGGTATAACCTGATCCTGAATGGCCAGTAATGAACCCTCCGTTTCAGGGAACATCTTTCCTGATGTCAACCAGTAGTTCGACGCTATATTGTCGACATAATCTTGGCTGACCTCATTGGGATGTCGCCCGTGCAAAGGTTTACCCATCCAGGCGCGCACTTTTTCGTCCTTAGTAAGGTGGTTTATGCGTAGTTCTGCTTCCCTCAGTTTGATCGGTGTTGTGTCATCTACTGCGCAGATAGCGCGATGTAGAGTAGATGTCTCAGCCTGCATCTGAAAATAAGTTCTTAAATTAGCAATTTGTTTATCTAATTGCTCACCTATATCCATAAGTCCTCTTCCTCCTAAATACCGGGGTAATGTCGTTCGTTCTACTGCACTTTTAGGGTGGTGTTTTTGTGCCTTTGTGAGGTGTGTTCGTACTTTTCGCTGAAGATTTTCTATATCCGTTTTTGTCCACTTAACAATACCAAATGAATAGCTAAGCGCGGAACAAGCGTAGGTGTTTAGTGCCTTAAACAAATTTTTACTGTTAAGCTGTGAACGAAGCAGCTGTTTTACCCTTCTTATAAACTCAGTAGTTATCTCAGTTTTCATTTGCTTATGGTCAATTTTCCGCGCCTGCTTTACTCCAAGATATTTGTACATATCGTTGTCGCCCATGGCCTCGATGTTCTGGCCATTTTGCATATCGAATCCACCGGGCTGTACCTTTCCTCTGACTATATTCAAAACACGGCACTTGTCTAGACCGAACTGCATACTAATATCATTAGAAAATGTTTCTACAGTTTTTAGCATCTCTTCTAGGTGTTCTCGAGTGGAAGCCATTAATTTCAAATCATCCATATACAACAGATGATTGAGCTTCGCTACCACAGTATTATTGCTTTTAATGCTAAAACCTGAGTCAGTGGAGTTTAATAGTTGGGAAAGGGGGTTCAAAGCTAAACAGAACCACAATGGACTCAACGAGTCTCCTTGAAATAGGCCCCGGTTGATTGCGATATTTTCGGTTTCGATATTGTTTTCACCAGGTATTTGGAGGTGAATTTTAGTCTTCCAATCTCTCATTATATGCCTTAAAAAGGTCACTATGTTATCATCTACTTTGTATATTTTCAATATATCTATTAGCCATTCATGCGGTACTGAATCAAAGGCCTTTTTATAGTCAATAAAAGCAGTAAAAAGGTTTCTTGTTTTAATGAATGCCTGGTTAGAAATGACTGAGTCGATGATAAGCTGTTCTTTGCAACCCAGGGAACCCTTAGCGCATCCTTTCTGTTGAGGCTCTATGATATTGTTTAGAGCACAGTGTTGGTAGATACGCCGGGTTACACAGGATGTGACCAATTTATACAAAGTTGGAAGACAAGTAATTGGGCGGTACTTGGATGGATCTTGGGTGTTATTTTGATCCTTGGGTATTAAATAAGTAGTTCCCTGAGTTAGAAATGATGGTAATTCCTGCGGATTAGAAATAACATGATTAATTAATGTTGATAAGCACTCATGAATACTCCAAAACTTTTTAAGCCAGAAGTTCTGAACTCCGTCTGGTCCAGGAGATTTCCAGTTATGAAGCTCTTTGATGACATTTGAGACTTCTTCAGTCGTGAATGGTTCGTAGTTAGCAGTGACGTAGTGGTGACAGTTGTGCGTCGTATCTTCTATCCAGCCAGCATTGTTGTTAAAAGCAGCTGGTGTGGAAAGTTGATTTCCCCAAAACTCATGAATTTCTTCTTGGCTTGGGTAAGACTTGTCGACACTTTCTACGGTGGAATTGAGTTTTCGGTAGAACGCCTTCTCAGAGTTCTCAAAAAGTGCATTGTCACATTTTCGGCTGTTACTAACTTTATACCTTCTTAATCGTCCTGAATAGACGGAGAGTTTTTGTTTTAATGTATCCAGACACTGTTGGGCTGTGTTATTTTCTGGATCGTATCTCGAGTGTCTTGCAGTGCTCCGCATTATTTCTTCAGCTCTTTTAATGACTTTTCTACTTGTAACACCTCTTATATATTCTGTGACTTGACCAATATCCCTACGCAGTAATTCAATTTTTACGAGAAGTCTTTTTTCCCAGGGTGCAATTCTGTTACCAGTCCTTCCGTTATTAGTACCCCGTCGTGTTCTGATCTTAACGCCCATTACATTGGCAATTGCTGTAGCTGCACAGTAGATTAGCATATGCAGATACTCCAATGTGTGGGCTTCTACGACATAATTGGGTAGGACTTCAGTATTCACAATTTGTAACAGGGCACCTAGTTTCTTACAAGAGTTTATTCGTGGTAGCGGTGGTCTGCTAAGTGGATTTGTTCCATTAAACTCTTGTACGGCACGAGCCATTTCGTTCTCTAGACTATCGCGCAACTCGTTGTTTTCCTGCTGTGTATTGTCAGGTTGAGTTTCTGGTATGGGAATCTCAGGAATCTGCTCATCAAGGATTTCATTAGGGACTTGATCTAAAACTAGCTCTTGGTTATTAATCTCCCGTTCGACTTCGCTTTTGATCGTATTGCGTCTAGTCTCTGGGATAAGGTTGTTTCTTACGATTACCCGGTATTGATCTGATACTCTTTGCTCCGATACTTGAATATCTGGGTACTCCCTGCAAAATTCGGCATACAGCTGTTGTCTGTAGCCGATCGTTTCTTGACCGAGGTTTGTCACCTTATAATAGAAGCGCAAAATGCTTTCGTTAATGGACACAGTCCATTTCATGCGCTGCCTCGGTCGTCCCGCTTGAGTGAGCGCCGGCTGATGTTCCGGCGCAGCACCTTCAGCGAGTGGAGCTCTTGCTGTTGTTTGGCTTATTATTATACTTTTTGCTTATTATTATTATTATTATTATTATTAATAACCGGCAAAATAGCGCAAAAAATAGAAAGCATATTAAATTGCGAGATAAAGAAATACAACTAGTAGAGTTGTTAAATTTAGTGCTAGTAATATATAAATTGACATTATATTGATTGTTTCCCACCTTTGGACGTATCAGAGGAGTATGTCAACTAAAACTGTCACTGTGACAGTGGCATTTCTCAAACTCGTCCGATGTGTCTAAAGGTGGGAAACAATCAATATACTGTCAATCTATAAGTTACTATCGCTAAATTTAACACCTCCACTAGGTTCATCTCTTTTTATCTCACAACTTAATATGTGTTCCATCTTTTGCGTGATTTTGCCGGTTATTAGGGCACTCATCACTGTAGATAAACTGTAGCTTTTTAATGATATATTTAATTGAGAGTCTCATTTTAGGTGTGTGTCTATAATAACACCTAGATATTTAACATTTGTTACAGATTTAATATAAAATTTTTGCTGAAATTTGCTGAAATAGTTACTATATGGAGATGGTAGTCCAACTATGAATCGAATATAAACAAAACCTGCCTTGAACCCCTTTTTTATCTATAAAATTTTTGTTTATTATGTGATATTTGAAGGGGTTTGAAAAGATCAGTGGTCAAGTTAGAGTTAAATATTGGCAAATAAACTTAAAATTGATTGTTAGTTTTGTAGTCAAACCATTCTTTTATAAGTTGTAGATCAGTTTCTGCTTTTGTTTTTAAGTCATACCAGTTCTCAGCATCATAGGTAATAGCAGTATCATCAGCAAACCCAATAATATGCCCTGTACTGTGCAAGGAAAATAATCCGTTTATATATAGATTAAACAGGACAGGATCCAATACCGTTCCCTGTGGTACTCCATATGTTTATACCTCTTTGCCCGCTTATTATTTCGGAGACCCTTACTACCTGTTGTCTCTCAGAGAGGTACTTCGAAATAATTGTAAACAGTTGTCTCTCTCTTATACCAACTTTCTCCAAGGTTTGCAAGATGTTATTGTGGCTAACAGTGTCAAAAGCTTTGGCCAAATCAAGAAATACACATAAGAAAACTTTATTGTTGTTAAATGCTTCATATGCTTTTGATGTTAAATTCAAAATGGCATCTTGGGTGGAAGTATTTTGCTTGAAACCAAATTGGTAAGGGGAAATAAAATTATATTTTTTGATATATATGCTGTAAGCCTATTCTTCAATAATAATAATTCAAATATTTTAGAAATATGTGGACTAAGAGATATGGGTCGATAGTTTACAGAAATTGACACAAAAAGAAGAATTTATGTAATTTATTTAATTAAAAATACATTTTGCTGCTGTCAGAAAACGGAAATAAATGTTTATTTAACAAATAAGCATTGTTTTTCACTTAAATTCAATGTTCAAGTTGCCACCCTTGGCAGTTTGAATATTTAATTTAAGCGAAAAAAAATGTTTATTTATTAGATGAACATTTTTTTTATGTTATCTGGCATCAGTAAGATGTTTTTGAATTAAATAAATTACGTAAATTCCTCTTTTTGTGTCAATTAATTTAAATAAAAGAAATTTTGGACAACCTGTTTATATACTTATGCTATTGTTTGTATTACTAAATAGATAATTAAATAACCTTTCAAATCAGCTAGCACACCACCCCTATTCTCATTTAAAAGAATCATCGATTAGTTACGCCATCACACTTAGATGGATGACGTCACTTGTATGATATATATGCAAACACAACATAATTTAAAAATAAAAATCGACCAGTTTCGGGATTCTTCCTTAAAGTCACCGGCTTACGAAATAACGAATTTATTCTAAACATTTGTGTGTAAAGGGATAGTGAAGCGCAATACATGATATCGTATCCTGTTGGCATCACTTAGCCTCTCCTACTCAATTCCTATCTTCACCTCCAAGCTGGTACACACCGGTAACCTGAGCAACCCCACTGGAGATTGGGTAACCAACCCCAGTGGAAGGTGGGGTCAGGGCTGACGAAGAAGGGAGTCCTGGTCCTCCGATGAATAGGGGGTTGGGCTGAAGGTTAACTACCTCCTCCTAGAAAAACTACGAGTTATGAATGTGAAAGGAAGAAAAGCCGGACTGATCAAACGACGACGACTGTGCGAGAAAAAGGAATACGATTTGAGGGTTGCGACATGGAATATTCGAACCTTGTATAGATTGGGAGCTCTCCAAAATCTCTTAAATGAACTAAATAGATACAAAATAAACATAACTGCCATACAAGAAATGAGGTGGATTGGAAACAATATAATGGAAAAAAGAAGCCACACGATTTTCTACAGCTGCGATCCTAAAGATCACGTCTTGGGCACTGGATTCATAGTAAACAAGAGAGTAAAACATACTATAAGAGATTTCAGAGCATTTAGACCCAGAATGTGCATTTTAAGAGTTAAAGGACGTTTCTTTAATTACAGTCTAATTAATACGCATGCCCCGACAGAAGAAAAAGAAGATGAAACTAAAGAAGGGTTTTATGATGAACTAGAGTCCGCATATCAGTCATGCCCAAAAAATGATATAAAAATAATCTATGGAGACCTAAACGCCAAAGTTGGAAGAGAACAGCAATTCCAACCCACAATAGGTAGGCACAGTCTCCATGAGCAATCAAATGACAATGGCAATAGGTTAATAAACCTAGCAAGATCACTTAACATGGTGATTGCTAGCACATACTTCGCTCGCAAAGATATACACAAGCATACCTGGAAGTCCCCAGATGGAATGACAGTAAATATGATAGATCATGTTATTGTAGACTCGAGACACCAATCAAATATAATAAACGTCCGCACCAGAAGAGGGGCAAATGCGGATTCTGATCACTACCTGGTCGAAAGTAGAGTAAGGGCTAGAATTTCAAACATCAAAAAGGAAAGAGGTTCTAAACATGAACGATACAAGGTAGAAGAACTCAAAGAAACAAACAAAAATTATAAAGAAAAGATAAGCATCAAACTAGAAAACAGACCAAAACATGAAAACCCAAATAAGGAGTGGGAAGAGTGCAGAGAAATCATAAAAGAGACAGCTAAAGAAGTGTTAGGCATAGAAGGTAAAGAAAGAAGAACAAGAACGAATTACTGGTTTGACGAAGAATGTCAGATTATAACAGACAGAAAAAACAGAGCATATTTACTGATGCAACAGGGGCACAGAACCCGACAAGCAGAGGAAGAATATAAACAACTACGCAGAGAAGAAAAGAAAACTCACCGAAGAAAAAAGAGAGAATATATGAACAAAGAACTTCAGGAACTGCAAGAACTAAGTAGATCGACAGAGACAAGAAAATTTTATCAGAAACTGAACAAAAGCAGAAAAGACTTCAAACCGAGAACGACGATGTGTACAGATAAGGAAGGTAATATATTGACAGAACAGCAAGAGATACTAAGAAGATGGACAGAACATTTTACGGAAAAGCTTGAAGGAGATGGGAGTGAGACGAACCCTGATATACCATTAGACCAAGCAGACAACAGAGAAAAGAGTCCACCAACAATAGCCGAGATTAGAACAGCAGTAGACAAATTAAAGAACAATAAATCACCGGGATCGGATCAAGTAGCATCGGAATTACTGGAAGAAGGAGGAGACGCACTACAGAAAACAATACATGTATTGATAACAAAGATATGGTCAAATAAACAGCTACCAGCGGAGTGGAATAGTGGTATTATTGTACCATTACATAAAAAAGGGAATCAGTTAGAATGTGGAAACTACCGTGGAATCACGCTGCTGAATGCAGCATACAAAATAATGTCCAACGTCATTTATGAAAGACTTAGACCACACGCTGAAAAAATAGTTGGCAAGTACCAAAGTGGCTTCTGTAGACAGAAGTCAACAATAGACCAGATATTTGTTCTGCGACAGATCCTTGAAAAAACAAGTGAACATAACATCGACACACATCATCTCTTCATAGACTTCGAAAGCGCATATGACAATATAAACCGAGAATTCTTAATAAAAGCAATGAAAGAATTTAATATACCAACACAACTAATAGAACTGATAAAAGAATCTCTAAAAGTAGAAAGTAAAATCCGGATACAAAACGAACTAACGGAAACAATAGATGTGAAAAAGGGACTACGCCAGGGAGACGCTCTATCATGCATCTTGTTCAACATTGTACTCGAGAAAATAATGAGGGACACAACAGTCAATACTCGAGGAACAATAATTAATAAAAGCGTGCAAATACTAGCATTTGCAGATGATGTTGACATAATCGCAAGATCAAGAAGAGAAATGATAGAGGCATTCAATCAAATAGAACGAGCTGCATAAAATAGTGGCCTGAAAATCAACCAGAACAGAACAAAATATATGCAGGTAAGTAAAAACACAGAAATAAGACAGCCACAAAATATAACAATAGGAGAATACAACATTGAGGGGGTAAAAAACTTTACATACTTGGGATCCCTAGTCACATCTGATAATAACGTAGCAGAGGAAGTGAAGAGGCGAATATTTATTGCCAATAAAAGTTATCATGGCTTAATTCGGCAACTAAGATCAGACAACGTCGCAAGGAAAACAAAATGCCAAATATACAAAACCCTAATAAGACCGGTACTCACATACGGCTCAGAAACCTGGACGCTCACTAAAAGAGAGGAAACATTGCTAGCCAACTTTGAAAGAAAAATCTTGCGTTGGATGGGACATGTAGAAAGAATAGAAGAAGGCGAAATACCAAACAAAATATTCAAACAGATGCCAGTAGAAAAAAGAACAAGAGGAAGACCGAAGCTGAGATATTTAGAACAAATAGAAAATTATATAAAAACCTTAAAAATAAAAAACTGGAGAAAAAAAGCACGAAACAGATCAGAGTGGAGAAGAATCCTGGAACAGGCCAAGACCCAGAAAGGGCTGTCGAGCCAATGATGATGATGATGATATATAGATTAAACAGGACAGGATCCAATACCGTTCCCTGTGGTACTCCATATGTTTATACCTCTTTGACCGCTTATTATTTCGGAGACCCTTACTACCTGTTGTCTCTCAGAGAGGTACTTCGAAATAATTGTAAACAGTTGTCTCTCTCTTATACCAACTTTCTCCAAGGTTTGCAAGATGTTATTGTGGCTAACAGTGTCAAAAGCTTTGGCCAAATCAAGAAATACACATAAGAAAACTTTATTGTTGTTAAATGCTTCATATGCTTTTGATGTTAAATTCAAAATGGCATCTTGGGTGGAAGTATTTTGCTTGAAACCAAATTGGTAAGGGGAAATAAAATTATATTTTTTGATATATATGCTGTAAGCCACATGTATATAATAATAATAATTCAAATATTTTAGAAATATGTGGACTAAGAGATATGGGTCGATAGTTTACAGAAATTGACACAAAAAGAAGAATTTATGTAATTTATTATTAAAAATACATTTTGCTGCTGTCAGAAAACGGAAATAAATGTTTATTTAACAAATAAGCATTGTTTTTCACTTAAATTCAATATTCAAGTTGCCACCCCCTGCTTCTTGGCAGCTTGAATATTTAATTTAAGCGAAAAAAATGTTTATTTATTAGATGAACATTTTTTTATGTTATCTGGCATCAGTAAGATGTTTTTGAATTAAATAAATTACGTAAATTCCTCTTTTTGTGTCAATTAATTTAAATAAAAGAAATTTTGGACAACCTGTTTATATACTTATGCTATTGTTTGTATTACTAAATAGATAATTAAATACCTTTCAAATCAGCTAGCACACCACCCCTATTCTCATTTAAAAGAATCATCGATTAGTTACGCCATCACACTTAGATGGATGACGTCACTTGTATGATATATATGCAAACACAACATAATTTAAAAATAAAAATCGACCAGTTTCGGGATTCTTCCTTAAAGTCACCGGCTTACGAAATAACGAATTTCTTCTAAACATTTGCACCATACTGTACACCGAGAGAAAAAAATTCTTGACATAAAGAAACTTTATTAATATTTAAGAAAGATCGACTTGGCATATTGCCTAAGAAATATATCTTTGTATGTAAGATATAATTTTCTAAAATATTTCAAATAAATTCTACTATAGCCAAAGAAATATATCTTAAACATGATTGAACTATCACTTTCTGGCAAACTTCAAACCCATTTATCAGAAAGAAATTACACTTGATGTTAATTAATTTTATTAGTCATAAAAATATATTTTCTACACATTAGAAAACTATTCTTTCTGAGCAATAATATTTCTTAGTAAGGAATATTATTATTTTACTATTAATAATTAATTTATTTAATGTTAAGAAATATATTTCGCAGAGATAAAGGTATATTTAGAGTTAAGTTAATATTTCTTGAAAATAAAGTGATATTACATACGGCGAAATAAATCATTGTGTTAAGGTAAAATCATTATTTATTAATAAAACAAGATATAAAACGTTATTATTACATACCAATATTTTCTCCACTCTTAAACCACTGGCTTCTACACAACAATAAAAGGATGGAGAGGCAAATCCAACTTCCTCAAATTTTCCTTCTTTTGTTAATAGCACTTTGTATATCAGCAATTTACTAAAACAAAATCGATATGTAGAAAGAGTAAACTTACTTTTAAAATTTTTTTTATAAAAATATAGGTATTTATTTTGAGAAATTTAGGAAATACAAAAAAAAACAAATACACGGCCCCACATAAGAACTATTAATACTAATAATAATCAATCATATTTAGTTCAAACATGGCATTATTTAACCTACACATCTTTGTTTATTTTTTTTATTTTTGTTAATGAAATATTAATTATTTATCTGTATAATAGTAAGTCACACAATAAACATTGTTTAGCTAAAACAAGAGGGAAAATACAACCAATGTAAAACATTGAAGCAGACATAATAATATGTAATTTTCTTAATTTTTATAATCTAAAAGAGACAGCAAACCTAATCATTAAGAAATTTTATTACGGGAAAGTATTATTAGTTTACATCTAAGTCGTTT
The DNA here is from genome assembly GCF_917563875.1 of Diabrotica virgifera virgifera. Lineage (NCBI taxonomy): Eukaryota > Metazoa > Arthropoda > Insecta > Coleoptera > Chrysomelidae > Diabrotica > Diabrotica virgifera. The sequence continues at coordinate 185,949,856 of NC_065443.1, read as the reverse complement.
AATACATATTAACTAATTCACGGTTTTCAGCAATAACATTTCTTAACCATAAACATATATTTCTTTTAGACTAACTGATTTCTTTATCTCAAATAAATTAACAGAAAAAATCCTCAGCGTTGCACCCGCCATGTTTGATATAGCGCTGTATTGTATATTTTTATAGAAGACGATACATTCAACAAACCTATTATAGTTGATACATAAGTATACATATTTTTAAAAAGGTACTTACATGTATGAAGTTCTACCATTTCTGGAAGGCCCCGCAGTTGGTTAATAACTCCTTTCTTAATATTGTTCTGAAGCTATATATTATATCATTCTGTCACAGCTTTAAATTGTGGCATATTTCCCAGTTAAAATAATAAGCTCCTTTATTTCAGAGTCGTCCATCATCATACCTAAAAAGCATATAAAGACACTATTATGTTTCTTTTTTAACCATTCGGATACGCAACAATATTATTATTACATCTTAAATTACTCAATTTACTTTTATTTAATGCCTATATATGTACGTACCTTCAAAATATCCGTTAATTTTTAAAGTACACCAATAAATCCAACATCCATCTATATGAACATGAACATATCACGCCATCTTGACAAACACTGACGACTAAATCATAAATAGTTAATCTGCGCAATTCTTTTGTGAAAGAAAATCTCTTTACAAGTAACATTTTGGCATTAATGACAAAGTTTTTATTTTATAACCACAGTTACTACAGAGGGTATTTCTGAAGAATTATTTCTTGTGGTTTAAAATATTTATTTGATTGCAAGAAAATTTCTTGTTCACGAATATAAATATGGATTAACTTAACATTATATTTCTTATACTGCAAAATATTTGTAGTTTTCAATTTAAGAAATAAAAACTTTAGGATAAGAAAATTAAATGTAACCACTCATGCATTTCTTAGTATTGAAGAAATTATCTGTAAGAAATTATTGAGTTGTGTTTAAAAAACTAGTTTCTTTATATGTGAACCGGTGTGTTTAAGTTAATAGGATATGTTAACTTTTAAGAAATATTGCTCAAAGAAATCGGTGTTTTAGGAGAAAAGAAATTGTTCTCTCGGTGTATCATCATTTTCTTTGCCTTATCCCTATGCGGGGTCGGCTTCCCTAATTGCATTTCTCCACACAATTCTATCCTGGGTCATATCAATATTAATCCCCTTTACCAACATGTCCTGCCTAATCTTCTCCCCCCACGTCTTCTTTGGTCTTCCTCTCCTACTCCTTCTAGTAATCTGCACTTCAGCTACTCTTCGTATTGGATGATTAACGTCTCGACGTTGAACATGACCAAACCATCTCAACCTATGCTCTTTCATTTTGGCATCAATTGGTGCCACACCTAGACTTTCCCTAATATACTCATTTTAATTTTATCCTTTCTTGTCACTCCACTCATCCATCTAAGCATTCTCCTCTCCGTAACATGCATTCGTTGTTCCTCTTTCTTTTTCACCGCCCAACATTCAGTTCCGTACATCATAGCCGGTCTTATAGCTGTTTTATAGAATTTGCCTGTCAGCTTCATTGGAAATTTTCTGTCACACAACACACCACTCGCTTCTTTACACTTCATCCATCCAGCCCTAATTCTACTGCATGCATCTCCATATATTTCTCCATTACTCTGTAATACCGATCCCAGGTACTTAAACTTATTGCTTTTTACAATCCGTTCACCATCCAAAGATACCATTTTATTTGTAGTAACTCCATCCAGACAAGGCGGAAACGGTGGGTTCGTTGGGAAAAATATTCCCATGAGATATTTTTGCATAATCACATTCGTGAGACATTCCAGAATAAGGTTCAAGAAGTCGCCAACGAGAAAAGTGGGCCATTTTTTTTAACAATTTTTTTTTAATCAAATTGTAAAAATCAATATTTTGGCCCGTACTATTTTTTTTAGGTTTTTTGGACCATTCTGGACAAAAAAGGTCTCTTATAATTTTTCTCTAAATTTGATCTTTTTCGAGTTATAAGCAAGTTAAAATTTGAAAAACGCGAAAATGGCCATTTTTAAGGCTTAACAACTCGATCAAAAATTATTATTTTGAAAGTCAGAAAGTGACTAAATCAAAGTTTAAAGTCGCCGTTACATGATCCTGAAGAAATCTGTGTCATTAATTTACAACTAAGCTGTTATTTTTAATTAATAACAATGAGTGGTTGTATCGTATTGACGCTGCTGTAAATGTGAGTGCGAGTAAGATGCACAATTATTGGACTGCTGGAATAGCTTCTCTCTCGCACTCAGCATTTACAGCCCCGCACACGTTCATGGCGCTTATTATTATTACTTAAAAATAACAGCTTAGTAATAAAATAATGACAAAAATTTCTTCAGGATCTTGTAGGGGGGGCTTCAAACTTTGATTTAGTCATATATTGACTTTCATAATAATAACTTTTAACCGAGTTATTAAGCCTTAAAAATCGCCATTTTTCGTTTTTTTTTCAATTTTAAATTGCTTATAAGTCGAAAACGATCAACTTTAGAGAAAAATTATAAGAAACCTTTTTTATCCAGAATGGTCCAAAAAATTAAGGACAAAATTGTTCGGGCCAAAAATATTGATTCTTGCAATTTGATTAAAAAAAATTGTTAAAAAAATTGGCCCACTTTTCACTTGGGCGACTTCTTGAACCTTATTTTGGGATATCTCACGAATGTGATTATGCAAAAAAATCTCATGGGAATATTTTTCCCTTCGAACCCGCCGTTTTCGCCTTGTCTAATCTTTAAATGAACATTCCAAATACTCTGTCTTTGTCCTTTTTTCTCCAAGTTTTAAATCTTTTTCCTCCAGAGCTCCTGTCCACTGTTCCAGTTTTTGTTCTAAGTCTCTTTCACTATTTCCTACTAACACGACATCATCAGCATACATTAAGCACCATGGAATGTTACCCTGTAGTTTCGCTGTTATCTGGTCCAAAACTAATGAGAATAAATACGGACTAAGCACCGAGCCTTGGTGCAATCCTACTTTCACCTGAAATTTATCAGTCTCTCCCACACCTGGCCTAACACTAGTCGTTACTCCCTCATACATATCCCTCACAATCTTTACATATGCACCAGGGACCCCTTTCTTATTGAGTGCCCACCACAGAATCTCTCGAGGAACTCTATCATATGCTTTCTCAAGATCAATGAATACCATATGAGCGTTTGTTTCTTTATTCCTGTATTTTTCCATCAACTGCCTTATAACGAAAATTACGTCTGTTGTTGATCTGCCCTGCATAAAGCCAAATTGATTCTCGGATATGTCGGTTTCTTCATGTATCCGTCTATCAATTACCCTCTCCCATATTTTCATGGTGTGGCTAAGCAGTTTTATAGCCCTATAGTTTGTACACTGCTGTATATCTCCCTTGTTTTTGTAGACAGGTACTAGTATACTGCACCATACTGTATATGAAATACATAACCAGATCATACATTGATCTTAGGTGGCTTTTAAATTTATCGTAAAAATTTTAGCATAACATTACAATATCTAAAAACCGTTGAAAAAAGAAATATTACCTTGAAATAAATTCTATAAAATGTTTGTTAAAAAATAATGAAACTAGTTACCAAGTAATGATTTGTGTAAAAACGTTAAACTGAGTCGCAATGGGGATATTCTTGAGGCACTTAGGTATACAAATAAATTCGGTAAAATCAGGTTAAAGAAAGAATTCTTGCGTGTGTTTATTCAGGGCTATTTGAATTTTGGTAATCGATATAACTTTGTAATGTCTTGAAAAATAGATAATAAATTTAATCGCATCTTTTTAGTCTATGTTCTTATTAATAATTAATTGATTGGTTGACTTACCTGTTAAGGAGGGACAATCATAATTGTCCTATCTTACATTTCGAACATTTGTACTTATGGTAGTGGTCTTTTCGGGCCGCTGATCACAGTTTAAAGAAGCAGAAGAAGAAAAAGAAGATTATTAAGCTTCTTGACAAGTGACTTCCGCGCATCACTGTTTTTTTTTTATTTTATTTTTATTTTTATCGCACAAGACATGGGTGGGTTCAAAAGAATCAATGGGGGGGAGCGTACAAATGTTCGAAATGTAAGATAGGACAATTATGATTGTCCCTCCTTAACAGGTAAGTCAACCAATCAATTAATTGTCCTTCACATAACATTTCGAACATTTGTACTTATGGTAGGCTGTTGAAAGATTAAACAATATTGTGCGATAAATAAACAAAAGTACATTGCAATCCAAAAATGAATAGTACTTAGCAATTTTTTTTTTTTTTAGAAACTTTACAAAAAATATATACATATGTATACCTAACTAATATATTAGAGCAATTATTAATTAAGATTCATGTTTATATTTTAATTATATGAGATGTGTACTTTCAACCAGGTACAAATAAACATAATAAGAAAATTAATGTTCTTACTAATATTAGTAACCTACACATGTAATATAATTACAATTACATACAATTACATGGACTCACCAGACAATACGGTTTTGCAAAGAGTCCGTAATCTTTTGCTAGAGGTTTATTATAAAAAATATTGAATACTTGAGAATTTTCTGTCCATCTCGTCGTCTCTCTAATATCTTCTATAATCCAGTTCTAACTCCCGCTGAGGTAGATGCATGTCTGACACTATACACTTTAAAAATATTAGTGTCTATATTTTTAATTTAAAAAAATGTTATATCTATCTACTCAACGCCTGGGTAGATGTTGCTTTATACGTCTCTTTTTTTTTTGTTTTTAGTTATAAACAAATTGTCTTCCGATTGAGGACGAATGTTTTAGAAATCTCTAAACACTCTCAACTGTGTTTTTTGTTTTAAATAGGTTGATATTTGTTTATTTATTATTATTATTATTATTTTTTGGGGAAGTCTTTATCCTATGTTATATCAAAATGTCAATTTTATCTTGATCCATGCAAATATTCTGAATTGTTATTAGGTACAGGGTTTGCAACCTCTGAACTGAAGTGAGTGCAATCAACATTACAAGTTTGTAAGTAAGATCTTTCAGGGAAAGGCTTGTGAGACGAAATAATGTTTCTAAATAAAGTAATACTGGTAGAGGGTCCCAAGTTAATTAATATTTGGGCAATTAAGGTTTGAGGTTATATATACATTTGTAAAAAAAATTTAAAAATGTTTTTATAATATTCTAGGATATCTTCTATCAACGCCAATGCAGCACTGTGAATGTTAATACGAGCTATAATTATAATCCGGTTCTACGATAGATTTAATAAAATTAAAATTTGATAATTCATAAGCAAAATGTTTATTATTTTATACTAAACCGTCACCATCTCTTGAAAACTGTATCATACAGATTTAGTGATTTGTTGTAATAGATGGGATGGAATCCTCAGGAATGCCTTTTCTTAAAAAGCTTGCCTGACAAGAATACGGAAACCCAAAGGATGTCCTGGATATAAAACCCCAAAAAAAATTCTAGATTAAATTTTTATCAGGTCCATAATTATCTTTTTGGTTGTGTAAGGTATGGTGGTCAAAGGTTGTGTACCAAGGCTGAAAAACATAAAATTTAAATCCATGCCAATCTAGAGTTAAGGCATTGGCTTTCTCTGATCCGGGGTCAGGGTTCAAAATTACATACCTTGCACATTTTTTTTTTTTTTAGGATATGTGGCAAACATATCGATTTCTGGAATAAGAAGCTGCTCAAAAATTATAGTAACACAATTATCACTTAAAGAATACCTACTCTGTTTCTATTTTTAAAGATCTTGATTCCGAGTCAGGCAAAAGCATTTTTTTTACTGTTACAGATGCAAAAATAATTTTTAAATTCCTATTTTCACAGAATTATTAAACTTATCTGCAAATGTTGAGTACTGTACACTACCCATCTTGTTAATGCAAGACACAGCTGTTGCGTTATTTATTCCTAGCAAAATGTTACAATTCCTATATTCGTTGAAAAAGGATTTCAAGCCACTATATGCTGCTAGTAACTGAAGTACATTTATATGTAGTTGTTGTTCATGACTCCAAAAACCATGAGTTTTGTTATCAATGCAGCATACCCGCCATGCTAAAAGATATATGCATCGCAAAATATTTCAAGTACATAATTGGATTATTTTATATTTTGCTCACTAATTGGTATGTTATTTAACCACCAATTGTAATCATTTTTAAGTATTTAGGTATGGTCATTTTAGTGTTATAACTATTAGTTTAAGAAAGAGGCTACTTTTCTTTTGTATTTATTTATATATTGTTTTTTTTTAGTATAATTTTCCATATTTAACTTCCATAAATGGACGAACTGTTACAAACTGACCGATTAAGGCTGCAAATGATCTTATTTTACATGTATTTTTATTTTTGATGTTCTGAATACTATTAGATTTTTTTTTTGTCAGCAGGTGCAAAATATATCAGGTTCGAATCAAACGTAAAACCAAGAAAAGTTATATTTTGTGGGGGTGAAAGTATACTTTTCCTTTTTTTTTTTATTTATAGTAAATCCCAAGCAGAAAAAACATAGAAAATGTTTAAACAATATTTTCTTTACATTTTAAATATGATTTTGAAATTGGTAAATGGTCCTCTAAAAAATTGACAAAAGTAAAGCCTCCTGTTATTAGATTATTTAGGGCTGGTTTTAAAGTTTTTGTAAATATAAAAGCCGAGATATTATTCAAACCAAATGGTAAACAGTTTAATTAATATAAAAAAGTTCTGTACTTAAATTTTAAATATTTTTTAGAATTTTAATGAACAGGAATAGCAAAATAGACAACTTTTAAATCTATTTTTGCCATAACCCTTGAAAATGAGCTTGAGGACTGACCTATTATAGTCTTCCAGCTTAAAATATGTGGCTTCTATAAAGCAATTTAATTATTTTAAATTCAAAACAAAATTCTCTGATTTCCGTCTTTTTAGGCACAAAAAACTACGAAAAATAAATTGTCCTTTTGTATGTGAAGAAGGAGAAATAGTAATTTTTAATTACTTTTCAAGTAATTTTTTTTTTGTCATACGACCAGTTTGGGTCTATGAGAACTTTTGGTGCTCTCTCTTCAGAGGGCGTTGTTTTAAATAAAATATTAAAACCTTAGACCAAACTTAAAAATTTCTTATCTGAAGTAATCCCTTTCCATATTTTAATACAATTAGCCATATTACCCTATTAATTTTTATTGACATTTAGTATGACATCCTGGTTGTTCTCATTTGCTTTTGGTACTGCTGTCTGTTCGATTGTTTGCATCTCGATGCTAGTAGAGGGTGATTTGAGTACTGACTTTGTCCAATTCTTGGTCTGCTCAAGGTTGAATTGAAGTTTAAACGCTGCTGATTAAAGTTGCTAGATTCTGAAAGAACTCTTGATGGATGCTGAGTGGAAACAGCAGCTTGGCTTTGTGGTATAGTCTTTGGATAAACAGTGGTCTTTTGTGGCTTCGTAATGACTTCGAGATGACTTAATAAAGCTGATTTTGTATCTTTGTTTAATATCTTTGACAAAACCAAACAAAAAATTGTTGTAAGTACACTTACTAACTTTGTAATATTAAGGTAGACGATAAAAATCAATGCAGAATGTGCAAAAAGTAGTTAAATATATTTTATTCTATTCTAAACTTCTGGGCTACTATAAGTAACTCTGCGAAATAGGAGTAGCTCAAAATAAAGATTTTCTGGGCTACTAAAAAAAAAGTACCCTCTTCTAGTTTTATTGTTTGAGGACAAACCAAACAAACATTTAATGTAAGCAGTAAACTTACTACCCTCGTAATATGAAATCTAGGCAAAATGTGCACAAAGTAGTTGAATAAATACATTTTATTGTATTCTAAACTTCTGGGCTACATTAAAGTACCTCGGAGAAATAGAAGCAGATAAAATAATCATAAAGATTGTCTGGGCTGCTAAAAAGTACCCTCTGCTGTAATTTTATTGTTTGAAGACAAACCAAACAAAAAGCTTGGTGTAATTAAACTTGCTTGTAATCTTAAATCAAAGTAGAATTTACAAAAGTAGTGAAATAAATATAATTCTATTGTATTCCAAACTGCTGGGCTACTGTAAAAATACCTCTGAGAAATAGAAGCAGATAAAATGATCATAAAGATTGTCTAGGCTACTAAAAAATACCTCTGCTCTAGTTTTATTGTTTGAACACAAAACCAAACAAATAATTTAGTGCAAGTAAACTTGCTTGTAACGTGAAATCGAAGTAAAATTTACAAAAGCAGTTAAACTAATATATTTTGTTCTATTCTAAACTTCTGTACTACTGTAGAGTACCTCTGAAAAATAGAGGCAGGTCAAATAATCATAAAGATTTTTTGGGCTGCTTAAAAGCACCCCTGCTCTAATTTTATTGGTAAACCCTTTATTTTGTTCTATTTTAAACCTTTGGGCTATAATTTTATTTTTAAACCCCCAATAATGTAGTCTGTATTACTTTGGGCTACCTTAAGGTATCCTTCTTGACACAAACAATATAAATTTTTGCATAATATCATGTCTGTCGGACATTTTGCTACAAAATAAACATTAATAGGAAAATCAGTGCAGTGTGGCAACATAGCGCCTGTTACATCTCTGTGTGTTTTGACAAATACTATTGACGTTTTGAGTATTTCGAATAGGGAAGAAGGCGAGATATAGTAACTATGACAACAGAGAAAATATATTGATAACAACAAAAAAGGATCCCAAGTTTGAATTTGGTTAAAATTGTCATTTCGTAAATATTAAATATTTATAGTTCGATCTATTCATACCTAATTTAATTTATCTAACATAAAATGATTCAAAAATATCTTATAAATAACTTGGTCTTTTGGGATAAAACCCAAAAATATCATATAAATACCTTAACTCTACCAGTTTCTGTTGCAAATTTTCATATTTCCGCGTCTTTCGGGATACACAATTATTCTCTGATGACTTTTGTGGTATTTTAAACACTGTCTAATAATTTTTATAAAACTATTTGGAAAGCACTTGTGATCAGTACACGCACAGAAAAAAAAACAGTGATGCGCGGAAGTCACTTGTCAAGAAGCTTAATAATCTTCTTTTTCTTCTTCTGCTTCTTTAAACTGTGATCAGCGGCCCGAAAAGACCACTACCATAAGTACAAATGTTCGAAATGTTATGTGAAGGACAATAATCATTGTCTGCTATATTACCTATTTACATAAATTACATCGTTATTACTGTAACTATCCCTCTCAGAAGGTTATACAGTTTAATTCTAAAGAGTAGTTTTTCTGTAGGTTTTATTTACAATATTTTATAAAAATATGAAGAGTTTGTGGTCAACCAAGTAGCACAATAAAAACATTTTAGTTTTATTTAAGGTTTATAACGGTTTTATTGTGGTAAATAAGAAGATAATGGTTTTAAAGTTACCTTGCAGATATACTGCCAGAACTTTAAAACTGTTAAGCATTTGTCACTAGTTTTAAAGCATCTAATAAGAGTATCAAATAAGACTAATAATTAATCTAATAGATAAATAATTTGTCTTATTGTAGTTTTAAAATGGTTTATTCTCAGTTCACTTTAAAACTAATCGGTTTTATGAAGATATTCCGGACTCTTTGGTTTTATTAGATTCTAGTTTGTTACCTTTTAGTTTTATTGCAGTTTTAAAGATTCTCCTAATATGACTAATAAAACCACCTATTATTAAAGCTACTTGATCTCAAGACTATTATGTCAGTAAAACATATGCCTTAAAACTATTTTTTTAGTTTTCTTTAAAGTTGCTTTCTTTTTTTTTGAAAAATGGCTTTGGCAGAGCCAGTTAGCCAGACTTGTTTCTGATTGATTGCAGATTCATAGTCATAAATTTCTTATAACATAAGTACATTCTACAATTTTATTTTTATAGATACATTGGTACATTGTGTTGCTTTTTTTATTTTGTTTTCTTTTTTAATTATTTTTCTGTGTTTTTTTAAGATATATTTTATTTTGTACGAAACACTTTTTTTTACTTCTTTTTTTCTATTCTTTTTTATTTTTGTTCCTTTTTTTTCTTTTTTTTTGTTTATTTTTTTTTGTTATTATTTTATTTTGTGTTTTTTTTAATATTATTTTTTTTTTAATTTTTTCAAACCACAAAGTTGCTTCCTTAAAAGCAATTAGTAGGCTATATTAAAACCAAACACTCTTAACTGAATCAATTTGGTTATCGTAAAGACTAAACTATGCTTCTTGTTAGAAACAATAAAACTAAACGCATCCCATCTTCTTTCATGTCCAAAATGGTCGGCCATTTGTTCTAGAGCGAAACAGTGGTGTAGTGTGTTATAAAAAGTGAAAGTACAGTTATTATGGAAGAAATAAATCGCAAATACTTAAAATATAAACGAACTGGTCATTTTAAAAGAAAAATATAATACACACAGTATTACGACGCCTAGATTTTAGGTTAGATTCACATTAAAACCGAGTGACATTATTGACAGCAGCATTAAAACTAAACGGTTTTAATTCCAAGGCAACCTTGTTTTTATGTAGGATATAAGCTCTTGGAAAGGTACAAAATAAAACCATTTGATCTTAACAATTCTCTGTCAATAGCCCAAATACTTTTATTTGGATTTCGGCCATATTGCTTTCTGGAGATGCTGAAAGCCATAAAAATTATAAATAAGCGACTTAAAGACATAAATTCGATTTATTTTAACATTAAAACATTAAAATTGTAGATAAAATTATTTTTCTTTCAAATTAATATTTTTCGGATTTAGTTTTTTTTATTATTAGGTTGGGTGCGCAAGTGTTTTTCTAATCAACTATTTTTAATGGGAATAAGCCACAATTTTACCAAAAAAATGATTTTATTAACGTTTCGAAGCCCAAATCGAGTTATTTCGTTGTCAAAATACAAAATACTACTAAAATAAACAAAAGTGTTGTTGCTAAGTAAAAAAATTCTTCTAATAATTTATTTAATCTGACTCATTTATATTGGTAATTCAGACGTATATTATACATTTTAAAGTAGAAGACTTTAAAATGATATCGCCAATATCTATGAGTTGCGTTCCTGGGACGACTTTACTAAAAGATAGTTCATTCGATTACATGAAATCAATCCCAACTCAAGAATATCCGTCACAAAAAAATCATAGCATGTGATCTGTCTTTAAAAAGACAACCAAATGCAACGATGACGGTAAAATTCTCGAGTTAGAGATTCCATAGTAAATCACGAGGGAAAACCAGGAAAAATCTCGTGATACTATCCCGACATCGTAAGTATTTAGTCTTACATTTAATTTACCTTCAAAAAACTAATACCAAATTCTGATTTTAATATGTTTAAATTATAAATAATATTAATAATACATAGATATACAATAAGTAATACTAAAATATAAAATTTGTACTAACTCGATATGTTATTGACTTCTAATCGTGGTATTTTCTTTCTATTTACTTCCTCTTTCAGTATGGGTAACCACATCCTACTGCATTCTACCGAGGAATTTGCGATACAATTGGTTTCATTTAGCATAATTAGAGCCGCTTCTTTGATTTTTCTCTTTTTACTATCTGATTCTTTCAGGACTATACTTGAATCTCTCCACTGAACTCTATGTTCATTATCCCATGCGTGTTGACATATTTGAGATCTATCTATTTTATTATATATCTACCTTGACAGTCCGAATTAACCAAGTACCTACTTTTTATTATTTCTTGGTTACAATCGTTCATTTGGAAAAAGAGGGTTATAACTAAAAATTTTCACTTTTTCAGTAGAAAGGTTTTAAGATTCATATTAGTTTATTTTATTTATTTTGTGCAGTGTTTATTGATATTGTACAATTTAATGATTGAGTATGATAGATTTTTGATCTATTTATGGGTCTGACAAAAATTTTCTTTTTTAAGATATCAGGTTTAGAAAAAAAACTTAGATATAACCTTCTTGAATAAAGAAATATTATCTTTTTAATACACTATGTTAAAGAAAACTAATTAAATAGTTCGTATCCCTTATACAACACAAAATGAAACATAAGGCAATAATAGTAATAATTGTTTTTCTTTACAAATTTTTGTGAAAACTCAAATAGTATTCAGGAAAATATTGCGTTTCTCTATTAAAAACAATAAGCATTTGTTGTTAAATTAAATTATTTCTTAAATAATACTTACTACAGTTTAAATTATAATAATTTAACCAATACAAAAAAAAATAATTCACATTCCTATAATAAAATAACTTTGAAGAATAAGGTTACATTCACAAAACTACTTTTTACGCACATTATATTGCTTCTTTTTTATGATGAATTATCCAAAAAAAAAGTTACAACAAGAAAGTATCCTTCTATCAGAACATACTGTTCACTTTTAGTGTTATAACTTCAAAGAAAAATGGTTATATATCTTTACTTATAACTATATATCCCGAAAATAAATCAACCTTTTAATTCAATTAACGTTCTGTAGAGAAAGTTAGCGGAAAACCAAAGAGATACATCTGCCATCTCTCGGAGACTAGTGTACTTACACATGTAACTATTTTTTTCATAGTAGAAGTCATTATTTGAAAGGTATTGATGCAATAAAAAAAACTTTAACATTTTGAGATGTAACCCTCTTCTTCCAATTCCAAATGAACGAATACGTATCTACCTATCATAATACATGTAAACATTTGCTGGCCTATAATATGGAGTGTAATATGGGTTTAAAGAATCATTTAATAAGGTAAATTGTTTTTAAAAGTCTCCATTTAAGAAACCTTTTTAAGTTTGCTATAAAACTGCCTGCACTTAAAGTGTTTTTAACATGGTTTTAAAAAGCCCCTTCACAGCAGCTTTAAAACCAGTTGCTTTAAGAAAACAAAGTTTTAAGGTTTTTATTTTTGGTTTTATTGACCTCTTTCAGAGTGGGCCCTTTTGTGCTGAAAGCGGTTTTATTGCAACGTTAAGGTTTACTTAAAAACCAAATGGTTTTAATTTTAGTTTTATTCTACAGTTTTAAAGCATCTTTGAAAGACCTAATAAACCCATTCGGTGCTACTTGGGCATACTCATAATTTAATTAAATGGTATACAGGTGAACACGAACGAAAAGAAAAAAGCAAATTATAAGTTTTCGAAAGAACAATTATTCCAGAAAGATCTTCGGACCAATAACTGAATATAAGAGGTGAATATCCAAATGTAATCATGAACTTTTATCAACATTGTGCAGCCTTCTGCATCCAAAGTTGAACATAGGCCTCCCCTAATTTCTTCCAGTTTTGTCGATCTTGGGCTTTCTGCAACCAATTCCCAGCAATTCTTTTGACGTCGTTTGTCCATCGTGTAGGTGGTCTACCTCTACTTCTTCTGTCTTCTCTTGGTCTTCACACTGTAATTTTTTGGGTCCACCTCCCTTCCTTCATTCTGGCTACATGGCCCACCCAATTCCACTTCAGCCATGCTACTCGCTCTATGACATCTATGGCGCCTGTCCTTCTGATTTCTTCGTTTCTGACCCTATCTCTGAGAGTCAGTCCAAGTAGTGACCGTTTCATTCTTCTTTGGGCCACTCTAAGTTTCGTTGCTGTGACCTGGGTTTTTTTTATTTATTTATTTATTTATAGTACTATACAATTGACCTGGCCTCTTGTGACTAATCCAGGTCGTTTCCTGATGGGATTACAGTAGTTTATTACAATATTATTATTTTAAGAATTTTTTCTATTTGACTAATTAACAATAGCCCTAATCTACTACTAATTATGAAAACTACAAATTGTAAACAATTCTAATAATCAAATAACAGCAACTAAACAAAAACTAATAAACAACAGATAAATTATTACTTTTTTTTTAACATATAATTTTTATAAAAGTGCTCCCATTTCTCATTCTCAGATGAGAAATGCCAGCACTATTCATCTAAAAATAGTCACGAATAATTTTAAGTGCAGGTCTAATCGACTTTATGATATTCTCAATGGTTAACGATATGTTAACTCAGATATTAAGTTAACTCAATGTGGCCTGGGTTAACGATAATGTTTCGGCGCCGTAAGTCATGACTGGAAGCACACATTCGTTGAACCAATGAACTTTACCCACTGTTTAAAGAAACGCCCATTTCAGAATTCGTTAGAGACTCCAGAGACTTTGATGGGCTCGTGATATAGTAAGGACGCATGTTGGTGTATTGCCCAGAAGAGCCCAAGATGGTTAAATGAATAAATCTAAAGGGGAGGATACATAAAAGATCAGCATGGCATCTACACTCCTACCGGAGTGATTGCCACCCCCTTTGGGTTCTTCCAGTTCATTTGTCGCGGGAAATCAGTCCGCATTGACATTTTGGTTTTACAATTGGTTGTGTGACTTGGCATCTTCTACAATTTTCTCCGTTTCTGTTTTTGCTTATGGTTCCCCAATTTCTAACTCCTATTTTCTTAATATCCTCGACTATCTGGTTCTCCCATCTCGTTTTGGGTCTTCCTAGTAGTCTGCCTGATACAGGTCTCCATTTGGCAATTTTTTCGATAACTGCTTCTGGATTTCTCCTTTGTATAATATGTACCGTCATCTTAGTCTCTGTGTCTTCCATTCGAAAATTACCATCCTATTGTTTACACAACTTCGTCGCATATTTCGGTCAACTTTGACCGGTTGTATCTCAGGAACCACTCATCGCAATTATCTTTTTCTATTTTAAGAGAATCGCCTTGCCACGTCCATTCCAATAACGTTTTCTTAATTTAATTTAATCTAATAGTTACAAAGATATTATATTTGTTTATAAGCCAAAAAATTGTTTATAACTTTAAAACATTCCCGTGACCGCATGAATAGTAGGGTAGAGCGAATTTTTTTTCTGAAATTAGTTATGCCTGAGTTACAGAAAGTTGTGTAAGTACAAAACAAATATTTTCAGAAAATTACAAAAATATATATCAAGTGCTTTCACCGCCCCACCATTTCAATATAATTTCATTTTGAGACTGATGTGGCGGTGGAAGAAGACGTTGGATCGATTTTTTTATTAAAAGTTATTGTTTTATTTATTGTAATAAATATTTTCAGTGGTCAGCGGTTGCTTTTTCCCTAAATCTTACGAATACTTTTTTTATTGTTATAAGTGATAATTACGAGCTACTAAAGTAGTAGGCATTTAATATGAGACCGGGCCTGTATCCCTAAAACTTGTTGTGACTAAATTATTAGGGAGTTACACGTTACTCAGTTTTTAACAACATAAAATATCTAAAAATACAAGAAGTGCAATAGAGCGCCGTCTTTTGGATGCACCAAGAGTGTTACAATATTCCATTTTACCCCCGCGTCATTCTCTGTGATGTGATAAATTACTTTTTATAAAAAAGAAAATAATGGTACTAACAGAAATCCTCTTCAGCTGTTGCAGTACATTCAGCTTCGAAATGTTACCAGATTATAGAACTGTCAACAAAGAGGACACTCAAAATATTATTGACCGTCACAAAGTTAGACGCGCAAGACCAAAAATAGAGCAGATCTTCAGAGATTCACAAAATCAATAGTTTTTTTTTGGCTTGTACTTCGAAGATCGTAAAGATAAAATATTGACTATTGACGATAATAGGAAGAGAACAACGCTATAAAAACAAATTAGTAAAAGAACCTGATTCAAAATATCTAGTCCATTTATCTCCTATTTCTGGAACGGCAGCAATTATATTGGATTAATTAAATAATTTTTTTCAGGAGTCTTCGATGTCATTAGATAGTTTAGAGGTAATTGCATGTGACGAAAAAAATACCAATGTATGAAGTAAGGGCAGAATTATTTCGTTGTTGGAAAAAACAATTGAGCGACCCTTGCAATGGTTTATTTGACAATTGCACGCGAACGAACTTCCTTTGCAACATTTGCTACAGCATCTTGACGATGAAACAACTGGCCCCCTTGTGCAGTTCGTGAGCATATTGGAAGGCTTTTACATAATTGCGAAAAGCTTCCTATTGGAGTTTTTAGGACATAATCAGAACTACCTGATATAACATCTGATTTTGAGTTAAGTACGGATCAAAACTATTTACACCAAATATGTTCATCAATAATACACGGTACTTGTTTCGAAGCTCTTTCAAAACGTGACACTGGAAAACTAGTATATTCCCGTCCCAAAGAGCAATCAAAATGGTAACTGAATCACCTCTTACAGTTTATGGATTTGAAAGACTAGATGGACTAATTAGAAACCAACCAGCTTCAAGGTCTATCATGCCGACATTTGAAAGCAACAAAAATTTAATTTCAAATAAGTAACTTCTAATTGTATTTCTTTTGTAACACATACGTTGTGCAAACATAAGTTAATTTAAACTTAAAAATTAAAAAAAATAATAAATACATACTTTGGCCTAGTTTAGTATTTTAATTTATTGAGGACTGGAATTGTTGTGACTATGATAGTGGTGGAGGTATCAAAAATCACTATCAAAGGGAAAATTGTATAGATACAAAGGAAATGCCTTTAAAAGAATTTAACATTACTTCAACATTAACTTCAGGCATGATATGTTAAGTCATAAAAACCTTGTGGTGATGGAGCGAATAAATATCAACTTATACAAAAAGGTATTTTCTCAATTACAAGGGTTCAGAAATCATTTTCAAACAAAAAAAAATTAATTTGGTGGTGGTGGAGGTAATACCGTCAAAAAAAAAACAAAAAACCTGAAAAAAGTCTATATATTAAATTAGAACATTCCCGCAGCTAGGCGTACTCATTTTCCTAAAAAAAAAATTTACATACATATATACCTACGCTGGTGGCGGTGGAGGCAATAACGGCAACAAAAAAAACCTGAAAAAATTATATATTCTAAATTACAACATTCCCGCACTTAGACGTTCTCATTTTCCTAAAATAGTTTTTTTTGCTAACAAGTGCAGAAAGTCATTTTGCCGAACTCCCGCTTCGCGTCGTTCGGCAAACTGCAGTCGCGTGCGGAAAAGAGACTTTCTGCAAGAGTTAGGAACAATATTTTTTCTAAGAGTCTTTAAAAAATTACGAAATCTTAATCAATTAATTTAATTAATATGAAAATACATACACAAATTAATTCTTTGACAAGGTTGTCAAAACCAAACTTTCAATATAATTAGTTAGCATGACGACGATCTTGGTTTCCATGACGACGATTCAAAACGACTGGTATTGTCTACCGATTTGACTTTCGAATATTATGTCAAAATAATTTTTTTCTACGAGCGTGCAAAAATGTCTACTTTCGCGCACGCATTTTAGTTTAGAAAGTTTCACTTTTCCGCACGCGTGTTACTTTTCCGCACGCGTGTTACTTTTCCGCACGCGGTTTTTACTTTTCCGCACACGTGGTAATTTAGATATGTTAATATGGCCTTAAAGTAATTATAATACATGCAATAAACTAATATTTAGATATTATTTACTAATTTATTTCAAATATATCTTATTGTATTCCTGTTTTAATGAAATTAACACGACAATTCGATGAAATAAAATTATTTTGACATAATATTCGAAAGTCAAATCGGTAGACAATAACAGTCGTTTTGAATCATCGTCATGGAAACCAAGATCGTCGTCATGCTAACTAATTATATTGAAAGTTTGGTTTTGACAACCTTGTCAAAGAATTAATTTGTCAAAATATTGTTCCTAACTCTTGCAGAAAGTCTCTTTTCCGCACTCGACTGCTTGCCGAACTCCCGCTTCGCGCCGTTCGGCAAACTGCAGTGGCGTGCGGAAAAGAATGGCTTTCTGCACTTGTTAGGAAAATAACTATATTTCATCAAATTGTCAGTAGTAATTGCACAAGAGCTCTGAAATTATTGAATTTTTCCCGAGTGACACTTTGACAGTTTTAATTTCACGACCCGAAGGCGAGTGAAATTATGTCAAAGTGTCACGAGAGCAAAAATTCTATATTAATTTCAGAGGTCGAGTGCAATTTGTTGCGATTATTTCATGAATAAAACTGTTCAAAACCAAAATTTTATTGTAATTTATTTATGTAAGTACCATTAAACACACATCTTTTATAAATATTTGACGATTGAAAATCATCACTTTTATAATTTTTAAAACATTAATTGTCACTAATGTCACTGAATGTATTCTTTCGTAGCAACGAAGGGCATCTGACATAATATACTTAACGACGGGAGATTATCAAAAATTATTGATTTAATTCAGATTTCTGTAGCTTTCTATTGGTCAGAATCTCCTATGAATGAAATAATCGCGTTAATTTCATTAAAACAGGAACACAATAAGATATATTTGAAATAAATTAGTAAATAATATCTAAATATTAGTTTATTGCATGTATTATAATTACTTTAAGGACATATTAACATATCTAAATTAACACGCGTGCGGAAAAGTAAAAACCGTGCGCGGAAAAGTAACACGCGTGCGGAAAAGTGAAACTTTCTAAACTAAAATGCGTGCCCGAAAGTAGACATTTTTGCACGCTCGTAGAAAAAATTTTTTTTACCTGTATACCGACGCTTGTGGCGGTGGAGGGGATACCGGCAACAAAAAACAAAAGACATGAAAAAATTCTATATTCTGAATTACAACTTTCCCGCAGTCATATGTCCTCATTTTTTAAAAAAAATTTCTTACCTATACCGATGCTCCACCCTATTAAATAATCCAATTTCAATTCTGTAAAGTATGTACGTTAGATTAGATAGCCATAGTACCTTTTTATACGAAATTCTTATGATAAGAATTATTCTTGCCGGTGTTATTTGTGATGTTGTTTTTGTATTACGGTTCCTGCTTGAAGACATTATTTACTTAATATCCGGTGAAACTGAAACTATAATCTTACCTGACTTATTTTTGTACATATAGCTTGTTATTTCAGATTAACTGGTCATTGTCGTTATACAGTGATGAGCGCGGTAATAACCGGCAAAATAACGCAAAAGATGGATAATATAAGCCCAGCCGCACATCAAAGAAACATGAAACGTAAATTACGTTTCATGGAAATAAACCACTTCTAAACAAATATACGTCCGGCCATTCATGAAACTCTCCGAAAATAAAAATGTGTCATGAGCATGAATCACACTCGTTTCATTGGTAGGCGGACTTTGAGATTTGTTTAGCAGTGCTTTCTTTTTATGAAACATGTTTTTCGTTTCATGTTTCATGTTTTTCGTTTCATGTTTCTTTGGTGTGCGGCTTGGCTAATAAATACATTGTGAAATAAAACGAGATGAAACTAGTAGAGGTGGAAATTATCGATATAAACGCATGAATTAACATAACTTTCATTACATAGTTTCCCACCTTTAGACGTCTGTGACAGGAGTATTTTATAAAATTTTCCTGTCACAGTTACAGTAATGAATTCAAAATGCATTCAATTTTTTTGCATATAAAGAATACTTTAGTCGGACATTAAACGTTGAAGACACCACGGGTATTATAATAATAACGCTTTCGGTCAACGTATATACCTCGGGCCGAAGGCCCTCGGTCTATACACCATTGACCTCAAGCGTTATTATCCTTATAAAACCCTTGGTACCTTAACTTTTGTTTTTTTTATTTAAACAATACTTATAAATACACCTAATCTACAAGATTAATCAGTATTTTTTCTTTAACCTAATTTCCCTAAAACTGTTTGTAAACTAGATGTCACCTGGTCCATCCTAGCTTTTTTTTACATGAAATGCCCACTTCTTTGTTGTGGCTGGTACCTTAATAACTATAATCCAATAATAACGTTATTACATTACGCAAAAGTTGATTTTCAGTATGGTAGGGGAGCCCAAGCGGGGATTTTTGCAGTTACTCGAGCGCGTCAGATTAGCATATGGGGAGAAACCTGGTACCCTGGAAATGTACCTCTACCATATATTGGCTCTTAACACAGGGGAGTTCGTTAAGGGGGGCCCGAAAAAAAAATCTATCCTTAAAAAAACTCGAAATTGTCAGATTAAGATAAGGTAAGTTAAGTACATGCAAAAGAGTGTATATTTCAAAAATCTGACGATTTGTGCCGGGAGTAAGGAAATGGGTGAGTCCCAAAGTTTCACAAGAAAAAAGCGAATATTTCGCGAAATGAATGACAGATCGAAAAACTAAAAAATATGTGCCCAATATTTTTTAAAAATCTATCGAATGATAATAAACACAACTTCCCACGGAGAGGGGTGGGGGGTAAATTTAATAATCTAAATACGAATCCCGCGATAGTTCGCGAAATGAACATCAGATCGAGAAACTGTAAAATACACTTATTCAATATTTTTGAAAAATCTATCGAATGGCACCAAACACGACCCCCCATGGATGTTGGGTGGGGGGTTACTTTAAAATCTTAAATAGAAGCCCTCATTTTTTATTACAGATTTGGATTCTTTACGTAAAAATAAGTAACTTTTATTCGAAACATTTTTTCGAATTATGGATAGATGGCGTTATAATCGGAAAAAGCGATTGTTTGAAATAGAAAATTAAATTAAAAAATGGCAAGCGCCCACTAAAATGGAAAAATTTACTTAACTTTTTTTGGTTTTAGGACCTACTCTTCACAACCCAATAGGTCCCCAAAGCGCTCGAGTGACTGCACATTTAGCATACTTTGCTCCCCTACCATAGTAATTGCACAAGAGCTCTAAAATTATTGAATTTTTCCCGACTGACACTTTGACAGTTTTAATTTCACGAGCCGAAGGCGAGTGAAATTATGTCAAAGTGCCACGAGGGCAAAAATTCTATATTAATTTTAGAGATCGAGTGCAATTTGTTGCGATTATTTCATGAATAAAACTGTTCAAAACCAAAATTTTATTGTAATTTATTTATGTAAGTACAAATTAATACTGTTAAACACACAGTTGATATAAAATATTTTACGGTTGAAAGTAATCACTTTTATAACTTTTAAAACATTAATTGTCATTAATGTCACTGAATGTATTTTTTCGTAGCAATGAAGGGCATCTGACTTAATATACTTGACGACGGGATATTATCAAAAATTATCACCTTAATTTGCATGTCTGTAGCTTTCTATTGGTCAAAATCTCCTATGAATGAAATAATCAGTAGTAATTGCACAATAGCTCTAAAATTATCGAATTTTTCCAGAGTGACACTTTGACAGTTTTAATTTCACGACCCGAAGGGGTATGAAATTGTGTCAAAGTGGCACGAGGGAAATAATTCGATAATAATTTTAGAGATCGAGTGGAATTTGCTACGATTATTTCATGAATAAAACTGTTCAAAACCAAAATTTTATTGTAATTTATTTATGTAAGTACAAATTAGTGCAATTAAATACACAGTTGTTATAAATATGTATTTGACGGTTGAAAGTCATCACTTTTATAATTTTTAAAACATTTGTCATTAATGTCACTGAATGTATTTTTTTCGTAGCAACGAAGGGCATCTGACGTAATATGCTTGACGACGGGCAATTATCAAAAAAGTTATCAGTTTAATTTAGATTTCTGTAGCTTTCTATTGGTCAGAATCTCCTATGAATGCAATAATCGGGTTTAATATCACAAGAGAGTGAGAATAAATTGAAAAGAATGCGACAGTTTTTCGAAAATTTGTTGTCTGGCAATAGACACGAGAGCCCGCAGGGCTCGAGTAGCTATTGCCCAAGGACAACAAATTTGAGTAAAAATGAAGCATTATTTTCTTATTTATTCTTACTGTCGTGTGATAAGATTATTTTTTAATACGTATATTATGGATATTTTCTTAAATGTGACAGTTGTCAAAACTAGGAAACTGGTTGACATTAAACAGAAACAATCTACTTAAAAAAATTATATTGGTAATTTTCTACAGTAGATAATTCTCAGTATAATTTTAATCTGATTGGACAGAATTAAACACGTGATCAAATATCTTACTATACGATTGGAAGTTAAAATCATTAAAAAATAATCACTTTAATTTTTATTTCTGTAGCTTTCTATTGGTCAGAATCTCCTATGAATGAAATAATCAAAATAACTTTATAATCATTAATCTATAGAAATAACGTCAAAAAACAGAAAACAAATTAAACCAACTCGCGCGCTTGCTTAAAATTATTTGGTTTAAGCCTACGCTAAGCCTCAAATTGAAGTGGAAATACAGGCATATAAGCTTAAGCTCAGGCTTAAAGTAAGCTATGGCTTAAGTGCGATTGGAAATACCGATATCCGGCGAAACTGAGGCTACTATCTTAGCTGATCTATTTTGTGTACTTACATTGTTTTTTTAGATTAACTTGTTGGTCCTTGTCGTTATACAGCGATAAGCGCGCTAATAACCGGCAAAATAACGCAAAAGATGGAAAACATAATGAATGTGAAATAAAAGGAGATGAAACTTGTAGCGGTGGAAATTATCGATATAAATGAATAAATTAACATTACATTACATAGTTTCCCACGTTTAGACGATTGAGACAGGAGAATTTTACATACAATAAAAATCTAAAATTAAAATATTAAATATTTATATTACATAAATATAAAATTCTCATGTAGCAGTGACAATTATTGACATACTCCTTCGATACATCTAAAGGAGCGAAACTATGAAATGTAATATATCGATAGTTTCCACCTTTACTAGTTTCATTTCTTTTTATTTCACAATGTATTATGTTTTCCATCTTTGGCGTTATTTTGCTGGTTATTATTGCGCTCATCACTATCATCATACAATTATTAATATATTTTATGTTATAAAAAATGAATATTACAAGTGGTTAG
This sequence comes from Diabrotica virgifera virgifera, assembly GCF_917563875.1. NCBI lineage: Eukaryota > Metazoa > Arthropoda > Insecta > Coleoptera > Chrysomelidae > Diabrotica > Diabrotica virgifera. The sequence goes on along the minus strand of NC_065443.1, from coordinate 185,927,074 downwards.
TACTAAATCATCTATTTAATTTTAATTACAACTCACTTATTTTATATGCCCCGTAAGACATTTAAATAATTACAGATTTAGAAATTTCTTGGGACATTATGGCTACATACACATCTATTCTGGAACATGTTTGGTTGTGCTTGTTCTTTTTTTGCTTTCTGATACAAATTTTCGACGTGTCTGTAGGTCAAATTTGTCAAGTTTGTAAGTTTTACCAGATTTTCGAAGAAGTCCTAGTTCCAATCCCCTGTCTAAATAATTCTTTAGTGATATAATGATGCTATCCGTAGGTTTTCTACACCTGTGCTGAATACAAGTCTTCATATTTTTAAGAGTGGTGGGAATATTGAGTTTTTGCATAAAATCTATAGCACTTACAACAGCATTCGCTCCGCGTATATTTGGTTTGAAATCTCGATTTCTGGTTGGACTAGATTTCTTTTTCAATGAACTATTGCAATGATTTAGTTTGGATTTATTTTCCATGATTTTACCAAAATTTGGTGAATATTCCGAAAATTCAAATCACTATTTGACAGTAAATATGTCAGATTTTCATAGATGTCTACTTGTAAACGAAACCGAGAACTATAGTCTTATAAGCTTAATCTACTACATACAGGTAAGACATTTTTGCTAGAATAATAATGATCCTCTGAAAAACAAAAAAACAACAAAGTTTTCTTCCTGGAGAATTTATGTCTAGTCTATACGCTGTGAGCTCGTACGTAGAGGGGATATTTAAAAATTCGCGAGCGCCAGTAGTGTTGTTGTTGTTTATTTGGGTTTATATGACTGCGGACACTAAATCAATGAACTGTCAACACTGATGGAATGGCCCCGTCCCATTCCAACAGTGAAGCGAGATAGGCGCCAACATACAAGAGAGAGGTTCTAGCACTTCTAGAGAGACATGAGAGAGACAGAGAATGTTCAGGTAAAATTTTGTTACAACTACAACGTACCTGACTAGCACTGTCCGATTATCTTCCCTCCTTTACCTGATTATCTTCTATCTCATCCTGGCGCCATTAACTTCGTTTTATGGCGATTCCATCAGTGTTGACAGTTCGTTGCACTAAATCCATTCGCCAATTTTACTGTTTTTTATTTTATTAGTCATTTTTTCGTATCTTATCCTAAAACTAATAGACTAAGAGCCGCTATAGGTGAAAATTCTTAATCATTTTAGGCACGACGGGACCCTATAACTTAAATAGTAGAATCTAAAAGAAAACGTTTGAGCACTGTGTCGTCACTTTTCAGTGGCACATGCGTCTACAGTGGCGCATCAAACTTTCCACTTATGGACGGGATACATAAATTAAAAAATACCCTCCCTAATTACCAGAATTTAATTTTTTTCATTTTTTTAAGTTTTATGTGATTAAGACATAAGTTTCATCGTAATTTTAACCCACCACCCCCTTCTCCCTGCCCCCACCATCAAAAACTTTATTTTTCGATTTTATTTTTTTTTTGGTGGGATGCAATCAATTTTTAATTTTCAAAAAATTTACAAGCATAGTTAAGGCTTTTATAAAACACGTCTATTTTTTATAGACATGTAGGTTGAGTGTACATAACCTCAAAAAATTTTAAATTTTTTTTTTTGAAAAAAAGTATATAACTTTTTTTTGGGGATAGCTGCAGATCTAATTTGTTCTTAGTCTTGTGTATTTTATCAAACACTATATTCCTAATTTTTTTCAGATTTTTCTGTAACGTTAGTCACCTTCAAAAATCCAAAAAACTGTTTTTTAAGGGGGTTTTGGGGGGTTTGAACGTGTTTTTCTGATTTTTAAATATTTTAAAGAACTCAGTTACTTCAAGTTACATATAACCTATAAAAACAAAATTGATTTGATATATTATGAAGTTTATAAAATAGGGAAAATCCCCCAAAACCCCCCAAAAAACAGTTTTTCGGATTTTTGAAGGTGGGGAGACCTAAGGAAAAATCTGAAAAAAATTAAAAATATAGTGTTTCATAAAACACACAACATTAAGAAAAAATTAGACCTGCAGCTATTCCTCAAAAAAAGTTATACGCTTTTTTGAAAAAAAAAATTTCTTTTAATTTTTTGAGGTTATGTACACTCTACCTATGGGTCTATAAAAAATAGGCATGTTTTATAAAAGCCTCAACTATGCGTGTGAATTTTTTGAAATATTAAAATTGATTGCATCCCACCAAAAAAAATAAAAATGAAAAATGAAGTTTTTGATGGAGGGGGCAGGGGGAAGGGGGTGGTGGGTTAAAATCACGATGAATCCTATGTGTTAATCACATAGAACTTAAAAAAATAAAAAAAATTAATTCTGTTAGTAAGTTCTGTTAACTTTTAATTTATTTATCCCGTCCATAAGTGGAAAGTTTGATGCGCCACTGTCGACGCATGTGCCACTGAAAAGTGACGGCACAGTGTTCAAACGTTTTCTTTTAGGTTCTACTATTTAAGTTATAGGGTCCCATCGTGCCTAGAATGATTAAGAAATTTCACCTATAGCGGCTCTTAGTCTATAATACTAATATTAATCTCTAATAAACAATTCTACTAATAAATAATTATTTTTGTATTTTTTTTAATAATTTTTTATATTATATTTTTTTTTATTTATTTTTTTATAAATGATGTTCTCAGAGTTCCACAGTAAAAACTGCAACATTCTTCTTTTCTTCTTTAGCCCTCTACTTCATTCGAAAGCTTTTTACTATGGACTGTCCAAGTTCGTCATTCATTTTTTTTATTATATATTTTTTTATTATATATTTTTTTTCTATTATTTTTTTATATTTTTTTTATATATTTTTTTGTATTTTTTTTCTTTATTTTTTATTTTTTTTTTCTTTTATTTTTCTTTTTTTTTCTTTTTTATTTATGTTTTTTTTTCTTTTCTTTTTTCTTTTAATATATAACAATTTACAAGAAATACTTAAACTATATTTTACAATAATTACAACTTAAGTTTATTATCTAAAATATGTTTATACAATAGTCGATATACCAACTCATTATTTTCTAATGTTAATAAATAATTTAAATTAATGGGATGGTGACAAGTCTGTAAATGGATGGCGCCAGTAGTGACAAGTCTGTAAACGTTTACTGAAAATTTGACATAAATGTCAAAGTGATTAATTGAAAATTAAAAATAAAAACATTAATTATAAAAAATATTAGTTGGTCAAAGCTGTGGTATATAATATTTTTACCTTAAGGCTATGGGTACATAATTCGCAAACATTTTGCGTGTATCCCTACTTTTTTGTCTTTACACGGCAAATTACGTGTAGTAAAATTCACACTGGTATGGATATGTAAACATTACTAGAATGTCATTCTACTTGAAAATGTCATCATTAATTTACAATATATGCTGACAATATTATATTCGGCTGAGTGCGTTGTAAGACAAAGATAGATTTGGGTAATATTACCACGGCATTGTGTTCATTTTTTTCGAATCCTGAACGAACTAATAAATATTTTTGAAAAATTTAAACGCAGAATGAAAGACTAAATTATTACCGAGGGCCGAAAATCCCTTAGAATAAATAAAAAGTTTATTTTAAATGAGATATTTGAAATTAAAAATCGCACTAAATTTTCTCTTAGTTTTTCACCCTTGTAACTTATTAAAATAAACATTATAGAAGTTCTCAGGGACTTTCAGCCCTCGCTAATAACGTATTCTTTGATTCTGCGTTTAAATTTTTCAAAAATACTTATTAGTTTTCTCAGGATTCGAAAAAAATGAATCCCCATTTGAATAGCATTGCAGCCAAAAATACGTACCGATCCTCTTAAATATACTTACGTTTTAAATACTGAATTTAAGTTTTTTTAATGTTCCGTAATATGCAATTATAAATTAATCTATTAATCTTAGCGCCTCTACACGATAATTGTGAAAGTATCCGAAGTAAGAAATTAATATTTCATCAATAGAACGTCAAAATTATTAGCAAAATCTTAAAAAAATCGATTACACTTTAATTACTTTTTTGCGTTGTAAATATTAAGCGATAACAATTAAATAATAAATTTAAAAATTACCGGTGGAAGTTGCATTACTAATCCGCTAGGAGCGACACCAGCGAAGCTCAGAGCGTATAATTTAATATAGAGGTAAATACGAGACCTATTTGGGGCTGTCAATTATGTCACAAATAATAACTTAAGATATAATATTGACAACACAATTTATTTGACTTCCAGTAGATTTACAACGAATAAAATAATAATAGATGATAAATCTATAGGTTGATATATTTAGTCTAGTCGCAAGATAAGATGGTGAGATTATACGCTCTGAGCTTCGCTGGTGTCACTCCTTGCGGATTACTAATGCAACTTTCATCGGTAATTTTTAAATTTATTATTTAATTGTTATCGCTTAATATTTACAACGCAAAAAGTAATTAAATTGTAATCGAATTTTTAAACATTTTGCTAATCATTTTAACGTTCTATTAATGAAATATTAATTTCTTACTTCGGATACTTTCACAATTATCGCGTAGATGGCGCTTAGATTAATTTATAATTACATATTAGGAAGTATTAAAAAAAGTTAAATTCAGTATTTAAAACGTAAGTATATTTAAGGTAAAAATATACACCACAGCTTTGACCAACTAATATTATTTCCCGTTAATGTTTTTAATTTCAATGTTTTAAAATAATCACGTTGACATTTATGTCAAATTTCCAGTAAAAGCTTGCAGACTTGTCACTACTGGCGCTCGCAAATTCTTAATTATCCCCCTACCTACGAGCTCATAGCGTATAGGTGTTTTGCGTCGCTGAATCCAATGGAAGTGATCTGGAAGCCCAAATATTACCCGTTTAATTGTTATTAACAAATTATGGTGAAATTAGATATTTTTCAGGTATTATTAGAAGCCCTGTAAAGAAATTGATGCTATTAAGGTCTTCTCTGGTGTATTTTTGCTCGCTGAATCGAATGCGACTAGTCGCGATTACTCAAAATATGTTCTTATTGCCTCAGTCCGCTTGGCTAATCTGTCGGTCATATTAGCCAAGCGGACTGAGGCGCTCGATCAACAAATCTAGAGGATATGCGATCGAGGTTCGAGCCCCAGCCCGGTGAATAGACAAATAAAAAGGCTGACGTCGTAGTCTAAAATTCTAAAAAGAATCTACGACTTGGTCTGGAATAAGCTGGTGTCTGATCGGCCTATGGAGGAGCGGTACGGCAAGGGATAAGGGCTTGCGGCTCGGTGACATTCCTCCATAGATCCCTACCGGAACGGCGTTGACGCCTAAAAACGGTGTATGTATATGTTCTTGTTTTGTTAATAACAAAATAATTGTTTATTCGCCGAAAAGTTTGAAATAATGCGCTATCTACAGCAAGTTTGTAGTCTTTTTCATAGTATTTTTATACGCTTAATCGATTGCCACCAGTCGTGATAGCTTAAACCACGTTCCGACTTTGTTATTAATAAATTATTGCAAAAATAACTGTTTATAGCACGTTTACTCACGGCTTTTGCTTTAAATAAAAAAACACACTTGGATTGACATGAAATTTGGCATAGGTACACGTAGCTAACATGTCAATCAAAAAAGTGGTATTGTTCTGATGGGTGTTTTTACCCTGGGGTGTGTTTCACCCCTTTTCGGGGGTAAAAAAAGATACCTTTAAAATAAGTTCGGTAGTGGATAAACTGATTAATTCTAAGCAACTTCTGTTCTATAGAGTTTTCTCACTACATCAATACTTTCCGAGTTATTTGCGAGTGAATGTGTTAATTTTTAAACAAAAAACCACGGTTTTAGACGGTTTTTCGCAAATAACTCAAAAAGTAAGTATTTAAAAAATTTCTTAGCAAAAATATGTACTATAAAAAAGTGAAAAAAAAAATGGTGTATGTGTGAGGTCTATAGACCCAGTAGAAGCGGAGTTGTAGCTAATGAACAACAGGTTTATATTCGTCAAATTCCTAATCGAATTCTTCAACATAAAATAACCAAAAAATGAAGCACTTTTTGAGGAAAATTCATTGAAACTTTTTTAAAGTTTCTACAAAACTTTATTTTTATATTTTAAAAAAGTATCTAGTATCAAAAATAAGCAAATTACGCTTAAAATAAAGTTGTCCCCTTTTTTTATCGTTACCGCTTCACAAGTTGATTTACTTATGTAGTATTTATATGATCTGTAAATTTCATCGGTGCTTATTTTTTAAAGGGTTGTAGTTGAAACGGCTTGAGCGAGTCACTAGTCACGAGTGTATGCAAATTTAGAAACACCAAATCTTTAACAATTTTTGTCTTACAGAAAACCAAAAAATCCATAATATCCAGAAAGGCAAAGCCTACATTTTTTCCTTTTTGACATTTTTGGTATCACTAACAATTTCTAAGTAATTTTGAAAACAAGTATTTTTTTCAAAATTAAAAATTAAAAAAATTTTACTTTAAAACCAAATTTCTTTAAAAATAAGCACTTTTGAACCAACGAAACTTACAGTTGATATAAATACAACACAAGTAAAGACACTAGTGAAGCGGTAACGATTCATTTTATTTAAGATGCTAATTAGAGGGTGATTTTCCCGATTTTTTTACCAAAAAAAGGGACCAACTATATTTTGAGCGTCACTTGCTTAATTTGGTACTAGACTAGATACTTAAAAAAATACAAATATAAAGTATGTCCGCTTCGTATAGGTCTTAAAAAAATACAAATATAAAGTATGTCCGCTTCTACTGGGTCTAGAGACCTCATACATACACCATTTTTTACACTTTTTTATACTTTATATTTTTGCTAAGATTTTTTTTTTTTTGTAAAAATACTTACTTTTTGAGTTATTTGCGAAAAACCGTCTAAAAACTTTTTTTTTTTTTTGTTGAAAAATGAACATATTCACTCGCAAATAACTCAAAAAGTGTTGACTTAGTGAAAAAGCTCTACAGAACAAAAGTTGCTTAGGATTAATCAATTTATACACTTCCGGACCTTTTTTAAAGATGTCTTTTTAACCCCCGAAAAGGGACGAAACTCACCCCTAGACGACTCAGCGACCAAAACTACACCAGAGAAGACCTTAATACTATCAATTTCTTTACAGGGCTTCTAATAATACCCGAGAATTACCTAACTTTACCATAATTTTTTAATAATAATTAAACGGGTAGTATTTAGGCTTCCAGACCACTTCCATTGGATTATACCCCTTATGTTGCGACTTGGCTAATTAGGTTGATTATTGATAAAGTCGAAACATTGTTGGTATGGACAAAAATCAAAATTAGTACAGCTATTAAGGAAATATTTTTTTTATTAAGAAAAAGTCGCATCCACCTAATGGTTATTAGCGACGAAACAATACATAGGTTAAAAAAAAGAATGTGTGTGTACTTTGTACGCACGTAAGAAGTTATACTTCTACTACATATTATGTGATTTTTAAGACAATACCAAAAATTAAAAAAAAAATAAGAGAATAAAACGCACACAAATACATTGAAAAATGCCACAAAGAAAAAATTATTTCTGAACAATAATAATTGTTGGCAAAAATTTTAAATACGCATTTTCTGAAAAAAAAAAATTATGTAACAAATATACTTACAATCATAAAATGTATAAAAAAATAAAAAAATAAAAACTTGCATCGGGAATCGAACCCGTGAATTTCGGGGCGCTTTGATTCGTAATCGAAGCCTAGACTCACTCGTCCAATTTCACATTATTTTTCATGTGGAAAAATAGGGTAACTGAACGTTTTACTGTTTGACAGTTGTTTTGAATATAATTAAATTATGTAGTTTAAGTTTTGTGGAAGAAAATATTAAAATATAACAAAACAGTAAGAAAACAATATATTAGATGAAGATTGGTAGAACTTTTGTTGGTAATCAAATTAAGTATGTAAATCAAAGCATTACATACCTACTAGATTAATAAATCTACGCCAAAAAATCATCATTTAAAAATAAAAATCGGACCTAATTTGGGATTTCTCTCTAAAATCCCCATTCTTGAGAAAATAAATGTATGTATTCCAACCTAATCCAAATGTATAATTACAATATGATTATAATAAAAACTACTTACCAAATTAGAATGAGTTTTCCTTGTCCAAAATAGTCCAAAAGTCCAAAAATATAGGTATATGAAAACTATTTAAAAAGGCAGTATAACTATTAACTAACTTTGTTTCTTTTCCCACAAAATTCAAAACGCAACAACCATAAATAATCAAACTAGTACAGCTGTGCCACAGCCGCCATATTGAATAATTTTTGACATGTCATTTGAACATCCAATCAGAACAAAGTTATAATGCGCATGCGCCGGGATCATAGGTTTTAACATATAAAAATTCACCCTCATATCGCCGGTAAAGAAGTATAACTTCAAAAATTGTGGTATAAATAAGTATTCGCGGTGTGCAAGTACTTGGAGTGGATACGAGAAACCATCGTGCGCGAAGAGCGGAGAAATCTTGCAACTTTCTTACATAATTCATATTGTCAATTGAAATTGTGAAATTGACGTATATTTCATACCTACTGCTATTGAAGAAGAAAAATTATATGTTGCTTATAATATTGAAATTATATGCAATTATTATATAAAAGTATATTTAACTAATTGTATTTTGCTTGCAGTACTGCATTTTAATAACTAATTTTATTTACTACATACAGTTGTTTACCTTTTAATAACATAACTTAAATCTTACTTTTTCTTCTTATAATTTTTTTAGGCTACGGCCTTGACAATTATCCAGCCACCAAGATCAATATGATTGGCCAATATAATTAAAAGTGCGAAAAAAGTCGCCGAGCTATGAAACCAGGTGTCGCTTTTCCGAACTTGCACGGTCCAAATAGTACAAACGTAAGTAAACATGCATTATCTACAAAAACATATTAGATTTTATTGAATACACCAATTGTTTTTAAAAAGCCAATTAAATTTGTTGTTTCCTTTTTATTGTCACACAGAACTGACATATTTGACACGATATTAAAATCAATACGTTCTTGTGTATATTTTTGGCATTCAATGAGAATATGTTTGACAGTTAGTTGCGTGTTAAACGATTCACAAATAGGTGGTTCAGATCTTGAGAACAAATATGAGTGAGTAAGCCTGGTATGGCCTAGTCGTAGGCGGTTGAAAACTGCTTGCTCATAACAACTTTTATAAACTGTTTTGACTTTTTTTACTGTGTCTTTAATTTGCCTGAGTTTTGAATTTAAATTTTGCCATTCATCGAGCCAGTCATTTAACACATATTGTTTTAACAAGTTTTTCAAGTCATTAGTAGGGGCACATTATAATATAGTTTCTGAATCCGCACTAGTCACTGCACTACGCGCACTTGAATCTGCATCTTCATTTCCGCTAATGCCCACGTGGGAAGGGATCCAAATGAAGTTGACTATTCTACCATTTTGTAAGGATAACTGAAGCTCCAACTTGACCATTTTTTCAATTGGATAATTTGGATATATCTTTTGTACCGATGTTATCGCACTAAGCGAATCAGAAAGAATCACTACTCTAGTTATGTTATTGTCGTTAGAAAACTTAAGTGTTCTGTAGAGAGCGAAAAATTCGGCTGTGTATATACTGCAATGTGAGGAAAGTCGAAATAAGTGCTTATTTGAATTGGTAACGAAAGCCGCACCAACTCCTTCATTGTTCCTCGAACGGTCTGTAAATATATGACAGAAGTTTTGGTAGGGTTCCAATATATTTGACAAATGTGCTTTAATGAGTAAGGAAGGTGTTTCTGCTTTATTATAGCAGCTTAGGCTAATATTACATAATGGAATATTGATGGACCAAGGGGTCCATCAAGGGATCCGATCTTGGATCGTCAATGATCCAAGGGATCATTGACGAGGTTAGAGTAAAAAAAACTCGTAAAGTCAAAATATGTTCTAACTCTTTCGTAATATGGTTTTCTCAAATTTGGTTTGGAGTTAAACAGATTGCAATATCTATTAGTGAAAGTATTACTGTAAAAAAGTTTATCTGGGGTAGAGTAGACTGAGGATGAATGTGAAAGAGTTAGTTGCATTCGTCTGCGATAAAGATGTCGGTAAAGTCAGCAGCACCATTTTATAAGACCGAATTCAGACCAAGCCGTTTTCGAGAAACAGTGGGTGCTGCTAGCTGTACGGTAAAGCTAGCAGTACCCAACCTATATCTCGGCAATGAAAAGGAGTTAAGAGACCATTTTACCGGCATATTTTATTTCTAATTAATTGCTCTTGAATCGTATATTAACTAATCCCGAAAAACTACCCCATCATCCCCTAGCGCAAAACTCAGCCCCGAAAAAATGATGAAACTCGAAAATTCAACCCCAAGGAATTAATTGCTAATTTATTGCTAATTTATTACGGAAAAAAAAAATTATTGCTGTAGCCGTTTCCGAGAAACAGTGGTTGCTGCTAGCTTTACGGTAAAGCTAGCAGCACCCAACCTATATCGCGACAATGAAAAGGAGTAAAGAGGCCATTTTACCGGCATATTTTATTTCTAATTAACTGCCCCGGTTGAAATTTAATTTGGTTATGTCAAAACATACAAAGAAAAGATGAATATGTGGTCAAATGAAATCACAGTAAGGTTTACTAATGCAGTACATTTACGTCTAGAGTTGTGGAACTTGGCATACTTCTGGAACTATGAGACAAATGGAAGAGTAGTGCACCCTGAATAAATACATTACACTAAAACTGTTAGTATATAAATCACAATTGCTAATCTTGTTGAGATTGGTATTGCGTTTCTCGTGTTTGATCTTTCTTCTATATTCTTGGCCCTATCATATTTATTAATAGTTCGAAATCACTTTTTGACCTTCTTGTAAAATTCTTAAACAAATAATTGTCTAGCAATACTTCCATAGTTAAATTACTCATTGTTTCGCGTTTACTTAGAAAAGCCGTATCCACATTTTCCATTTTTCATTTTTCTTTTTTATGTATCGTCTTAGCACGATTAAGGACGAAAATATTATCGAAAAGGAGAATATTCTGGCCGAGAATATTCTCGAGAATATTCTCTTCTTACATCACTAGTTATTGGTATATTAACCAATCCCGAAAAACTACCCCATCATTCCCTAGCGCAAAACTCACCCCCGAAAAAATGATGAAACTCGAAAATTCAACCCCAAGGAATTAATTGCTAATTTATTACGGAAAGAAAAATTTATTGCTGTAGCCGTTTTCGAGAAACAGTGGGTGCTGCTAGCTTTACGGTAAAGCTAGCAGGCAGGACCCAACCTATATTAGCTCGGCAATGAAAAGGACTACAGAGACCATTTTAACGGCATATTTTATTGCTAATTAATTGCTCTTGATTGGTATATTAACCAATGCCGAAAAACTACCCCATCATCCCCTAGCGCAAAACTCAGCCCCGAAAAAATGATTAAACTCGAAAATTCAACCTCCAGGAATTAATTGCTAATTTTTTGCTAATTATTACGGAAAGAAAAAATTTATTGTTGTAGCCGTTTCCGAGAAACAGTGGGTGCTGCTAGCTTTACGGTAAAGCTAGCAGGCAGGACCCAACCTATATTAGCTCGGCAATGAAAAGGACTACAAAGTCCATTTTAACGGCATATTTTATTTCTAATTAATTGCTGTTGATGGCTAAATTGACCAACATCCAAAAACTATCCCATCATCCCAAAACGTAAAAACCATCTTTACATAAAAATCATTTTACTTTATCAGACTATAACAAATAAATTCAGTTAGATATTCCTTCAAATTTAATTTCTTCTTTGGAGGTAGTTTTGGAATATCTTCTTTTTTTATGAAAATATGTCTTGTAAATCATAAGAACATGCGAGTCATTCGAGTTTCAACATTCGTACCGTTAACACGTATCGAATACGAGTCAGGTAGTTATCAAAAAGCAATTAGCAGAAAATTTATCGTTCATTAAGTATATATATATATATATATATATATATATATATATATATATATATTGATAAGGGGTACCTTGTCGCCTCAGAAACGGTAAATCGGTAGACGTTGTCGCCTCATATATGACGCTGTCGCCTCACTTTGGTGAGGCGACAACGTTTTGGGCTGAAAATTTCAGGACAGCTTCCCAACCACCTTATGAGTCGATGTGCAAAAAATAGTTTTGAGGTGACAGCGTACCCCTTTTCACTATTTTTTGGTTCGTTAGTTCGGCAGTATATCACTGGCGCTAGTATCGGCATTGCAGCAGTGACTATATATATATATATATATATATATATATATAATGTCTTCATACCAAGGCGAGATCCGTTTGTATCATAAGCTATACAAGATGAGATCCGTTTTGCAAGGCGAGATCAGATTTTGGATCTCACCTTGTATTCACGTGTATATAGTGACATCTCGATGTAACAATGGTTAGGGTACAAGGAAATCGATTTTTGCCTGGACCTCATTTTGCACCCCTTTTGGTGAATTTTATATTGCAGTGGTTCCACTAAATCCGCTGTAGAGGGCAGCGCGCGCGATCCGTTGTGTATATGGTAAATATATATTTTGCAGACAACCCGAGATCCGGTAAATTTGGAAACATCGCAAATGAATTTCACGGTCAGCTCTCTCACTCGGCTTATGTCTAGCTTGAATAAGAATGTTTACATTATTTAAGGGCTCTGTCCAGAAAGGCAATGGTCAAATATCTCGAGAACTAGACGGCATATCGAAAAAACTTTGGAATGCTTTTTGAATGGTTTTTCAAAATCTATATACTTATGCAATAGCAGGGTTCTTATTCTACCTGCGAAAGCGGTGGGTGTAGCAACTTTGAATTTTCAACTGAAACACTTTATTTTTAATTAAATAGTTGAAATTTAGAATTAAAAATACACAACTTTTGTTTGAATCGATAATAGCTTCTTTAATCCAGTCGGAAGAGCTTCAAAATCGTCGTTTTGATGACATTTTTAGGGTTTAGGGGTACCTCATGTAGTTAGCTTAAAACGTAAGAAATAAATTTGAATAGTTAATGTTTATTGATAAACAAAGCTCCAATTCTATTTTACTTCAACTCATTTTAAGGCTATTTCAATAAACTCATCGGTTCTTTTTTCAGTTTTTTGGTAAAACATTGTAACTTATAGACGAAAATTCTTAAAATCGGCTATTTTTCATTTAAATTGTCAATAAATAATTAAATTGAGAAAAAACTGGTCAGATTTACATAAATTTTGTTATTCCGTCCATATAGAAACTAAAACAATTGTTACGTAGTTACACTGAGTGTCATAAAAACCGTGTATTTTTACTCATTTCTTTGAGCTATTTCACGTAATATCGAGATATAAGTTGTATTTTTTACATAAGTTATATTAACGTTAAACTGACTTAATTTATATTTTTATAAGCAACAATTAAGTATAGCGAAATTTTTAAAACCTTGTTTAAATTGTTTTACATGCTCTATAATGCGGTTATCTTAAATTTTGTTTTGAATGTTTTTCTTCTTACTGGTAGACAAAAAATGGCAAAATGTGCATTTTTGACATCAAATTGTTGATAACCAACATAGTTACTACTCAAAATATTAAAAAAACTAACCGTCGGTATAACAGGTTGAATGGAAACCAGATGCAGAACAGTACCATAAATGTTTTAGACTTTTTAGCACTTTCTTTAAGTGAAATTTAAAATCATTTACCACCCATGTACACTCATTACGGAATCTTTTACAAGAATTTCAGCGATTTCAGCCATTTTTTCAAAATTTATTTGGATTTTCTCTAGTAATCCTTCCAAAAGACAATACATAAATGGTGAATACCTTTTACACCAACTTCAAGGAGGGTAATTTGTACAGGTACATACCTGGAATTATTATATGGACCGTTCACTCTTGTTAGAGTATAGTTCGCTCAAATATGAGCTCTTTTAATCCATTTCACGCGGTAAATTAGTCCGCTTTTCCTTTAGGTCTTAGTTCATAGGTTGTGATGTTTTTTTTGCCCTCTCTACTATCTTCTTCCACACTCTCCGGTCCTGAATCTTTTCTCTCCAGTTTGCAATTTCCATCTTTGATATATCGTCTAGCAGTTGATCTTCCCATCTAATTTTTGGTCTTCCTCTTGGTCTATTTTTTACTGGTTTCCAGTTCATTATCTTCCTGATCAGTTCTTCTACCCCTCTTCTTTGTGTGTGCCCAAACCATCTGAGGCTTTGTGCTTTAATGAATTTTACTATATCTTCTCCTTTATTTATATTTATTATTTCATGGTTCATCAGCTTTCAATATTCCCCTGTTTCTGTCTTTACTGGGCCATGTATCCTTATAATTTTTCTCTCAATTATTTTAAACTTTTCTTCGTCTTTTTTCGTAAGGCACATTACTTCTGCTCCATAGGCTATCACTGATCTGATTGCTGCTGTGTATATTTTTGATTTTGTTTTTTTTTTGCTCAGGTTTTTGTCCTTGAGTAGTTGGTGATATTTCCAATATACTCTATTACCTGCTTTAATTCTGTCGTTTATCTCTATACTCCTTCCGTTTTTGCCGTCCACCATCACCCCCAGGTATTTGAAGCAATCTACTCTCTGGAACGTATTTTCACCTATCTTTATTTCTGCTATTCTGTTTACATTGTCTCGTGTGCTTATAAGATATTTTGTTTTATTCTGATTGATTATTAGTCCTCTCGTCTTTGCTTCTCTTACCAGGGTTAAAAGTGCCTCTTCTAGTCTTTTTTTATCTCGTGCTACCAGACCCAGTTCATCTGCATATCCTATGATCTGTGTTGAGCTTTGAATAATTGTCTTTTTCAGCCTTGTGTCCCTAATTACTCCTTCTAGAGCGATATTAAATAGTGTCGTTTGTCGTTGACAGACTGTCTCCTTGTCTCACTTCAAGTTCTATTTTGATGTCATTTGTATCGCCCTCATTTGTTTTAACTTTTGCTGTTGAGTCTTTTATTGTCATTCTAGTTAGTCTTATTAATTTTGCCGGTATCTCCATTTTTTTCATTTCTTTTAATAATTGTTGTCTGTATATGCTGTTGAAGGCCTGTTGGAAGTCGATGAATAGTATGTGTAATTCTATGTCATGTTCATAGCTTTTTTCAATTGTTTGTGTCAGTACGTGTATTGCATCTATTGTTGATCTTCCTTTGATCTATTGTTCTAAAACCCTGCTGATATGGTCCTATAATTTTTTCTGTGTATTGATTTAGTCGGTTTCTTATAATTGTGGTCAATATCTTATACGTTGTATTTAGTAGCATAATTGGTCTGTAGTTGCAGCACTTAGTTGGATCTCCTTTCTTAAAGATTGGTGCGATGTGTCCGTTTTTCCATTCTATGGGCATGCTTTCGTCCTTCCAAATTGTAACCATTAACTTGTGCATTCGCTTCGTGAGCTCCTCTCCGCCGTTGATGATCAGTTCGTTGTTGATTTCATCTGGCCCTGGCGTTTTGTTTACTTTTAGTTGTTTTAATACCTCCATGAATTCCTAATAAGTAGGTGCGACTTCCTCTTCATCTCTGTTATCTCTTATACCCTCATCCTCTGAATATGCCTTATTGTCGTTTTTGTATAGGTCCGTGAAATGTTTTTCCCAATCTTTTTTGTTTATTTTTGTGACAGATTTTTTGGTACTGTGTTGTTGTTTTATCTATTCGAACAATTTCTTGTTGTCTTTATTATTCGTTTCTAATTCTTTCATTTGTTCAGAGATCCATGTGTTCTTCTTTCTTCTATAGAGTTTCAATGCTTCTTGTTTTTCTTTTCTATATTGGTCCAGTTGTTCCTGTTCGGCACTTTGTAGCCATTTGTTTCTTACGAGGTGCTTCAGTTGACTTTTTTGGTGACATTCCTCATCAAACCATTCTTTCGATTCTTTGTTTTTTTGGAATCCTATTATTTGTTCTGCTGTTTCTATTATGCTGTTCGTTATGTTTTTCCATTCTCCTTCTATTTCTATGTGCTCGTACTGACCCAATTTCTGTTCCAGTGGTTCTGTATTTGTTGCTTTGTTTCTTGCGTTTTCAGATTGGCTATATTCCATTTCTTCCTTTTTCCTTCCTTATGATTATTTGCTTTGATTATTTTCATCTTAAGTTTTGCTATCAACAATATGTGGTCAGTGCCTCCATTTGCCCCTCTATATGACCTTACGTCTTGTACTATTTGTGTCCACTTTTTCGAAATTAGAGTATGATTTATTTGGTTTCCATCCATTCTTCCTGGTATCATCCATGTTATTTTGTGTTCTTTTTTATGTTTATGCCCAGTACTATATATGTATTTGTTGCTGCTGCTAGGTTGCAGATTTCTCCTCCATTATCATTCGTAGTTTCATGAATGGTTTCTTTGCCAGCTACATTACGATTATAGTCCTCCTTTCCGATCTTTGCATTGAAATCACCCAATATTATTCCTCGGAATATTTTCACAGGTTTCTTCCAGGATGTCTTAGAATTCTGTTTTATCTTCTTGATTTGCTTCTTCGGTGGGTGCATAGCAATTGACTATCGAGATGTGGGCTTGTTTATTTTCTTATGTAAGATATCCTTTCATTAACTGCTTTGAATTGTATCAGTTTTTCCCTCATTTTTTTGTTCACCATAAATGCCGTACCATTCGTTCCCTGATTGTTTTCTCCCGAATAATACATGCTAAAGTTTTTCTTCTCAATTTTTCCTTCTTTCTTCCATGGTATTTCCTGTACTGCTAGGATTTCTAGTTGGTATTTTTTCATTTCAAGAGCTATTTCTTGCATCTTACCTGCTGCCAGCATGGTTCTAATATTCCAAGAGCCCATTCTAATGGGTTTTGTTCTTTTCTTCTTATTGAGATTCTTTCTTTATTTTGTGTGCGTTATTTTGTTTTCGTTAACCGTTTGCATTTCCGAGTCTTTTTTTGCCATGTCAATATCATATTTCAGCCGCTGTTCTTAGTTTATTAGTTTTTTTGAAATTTCTATCAGCTGTTCTTTCTCTTCGTCCCATATCTAGATTTTGCCATTCACTATTAATTTCTTGTAGCCGATTTTCGTTTGCTTACCTTTGCTTCTTTCGTCCTTTGCTATTTTAGTTATTTCCTTTTGTATTTCTTTTTCTTTCGATGTCCAATCGTTGTTTATATAGATACGATCTTTATGCTGTTTTAGTTTACGTTTCTTGTTTAGGATTTCCATTTTATCCGTGAGGGCTTCTGTTTCTATTGCGCATACTGTTTCTCCTATTTTTTTTGCACTTCTTAGTTTTATTTGTATTTGCATCTCTTGGGCTCTGAAATTTTCCATTTCTTCTTTTAATTTCTTATAATCATTTGTTTTTACTTTCAACCCAGTTACGATAAAGCTTTTCTTTTTGCTAAATTTCTCCAGTTGCTCCATTCATTCATGTAGCTGTTTTACTTCTTTTTTTAGTTTTTGTTTCTCTGCTTTTACACCCATTAACTCTTTATTGGTTTGTTGTTATTCTTTCCTTATTTGTTTTATTTCCTGAAGCATTTCATCGTTTTTATTCATTAGCTCTTTCATTATTGTAATCATAACATTTTCCATGTCTTCCTTGTTTTCGTTGCCTGCTTTGCTTGGTGACCGTTTTTTAATTTTACTTCTATTAAAACAATCATCCAAGTTTTCTCTTTTGCGTTTCGTTTCATCATCGGTTTCACTTCCTGTGACATTTTTTCCATTTTCTAGGAGTGCAGCGCTAAATACCTGGAATACCGATATTAGATTATCAACAATACTTAAAAAATGAAAGTTACCAATTCACCGGTAGTTAATGCGTTATTTAAAAATTACCTGCGCACCAGAGTTGCCAGTTGGTCTGTAATTAGGATGGGGATTAAAATAGATACGAATTCACCGGGACCCGGAAATATGCACACCCTAATATTCTAGTTACGTAAGCTCGTCCGATTGGCGCATGACGTTAACAACAGAGTAAAGCATAGTCCCGTCTATGCGTTCGTAATACGAACGCGAATGAAATTTGAGAATAGTACAAATGAATGAATTATGACTAAAAGAAACTAAGTGATTTTTATAGTTTAGAGGAAAATTATTAAACTATTTACTTTTATTTAAATTGATTTTCAGTTATTTGTAAAGTTCCCAGTTTCTTGATTATATTGGTATCCGGAAAATAAAAATATTCATATAATCGATATCTAATAAAATTATTATATTTCGTTAGTTGGCAAAAATTGATTAGTGGCCTACACATTAGTAAATATAATTTTTACCAAGGGGAAGAAAAGCCCCAAAATAAAACCATAAATTTAATGGATTGATAAAAAAACAAAATTTTTTACTTTTTAAATAATGTATTTCATCAGATTTAAGTAAGAGGCTTGGAAAAGACAAAAATAAGTTTTACAGTTTTCATGCCATGCACTTTATTTAAATTTTGTGCATGTGAAATAGACGTACATACAGCAACTATGTAGCAGTTATCATAATTTTTCTTTTACGCAATGTCAGGTTGTTAAGAGACTTGTTTAATTCTTTAATTCGGAAGTACATCCGAGACCTAAAAAATAACTTGTTCGCTTTGTTAGAACAGTCTACAGCTACACTTTTGGACATAAGGTTTTCTAAATAATTTTTAGTTACCAAAATGGAATCACCATTCATGTGGAAGGAAAAATTGTCTCCAGTTACTTAATATATGACAAGAGAGTGTCTGATGGTTTACATAAACCACACTTACTCAAATGATCAACCCACGTGTACGTTGAAACATCTTCGGATTGAATACTGGAGTCCTTCAATTTATGGCAGATATAACCAGCCAAATTCTCCAAACCATCATACTCGAGGTCACTAATGTTTTTTCATTCTAACTCTCATTGAAAACTTGAAAATCCACAACTGTTTCGTTGTTAGAATCCAGCCTTTGGATCAATTGTCCAGAAATTGGTAAATCTGGGATGTCGTCTGTTTAAACGTTGGAAAATTCGTTCCGTTGTCTCTCCTACCCGTATATAACTTTTATAAAATAAAACAAAGCTTTTTGTTAACACTTTAAAAAATTTTTAATGGGTTTTGCCCGAAAAGAGCTTCATTTTTTTATACTATGTATCACGTTAAAATATTTGATTTGGAATTTGAAGGATAAGATCGTCTTTTTTATGAGCTACAAATTTACTTTTACTGGTTCTATAGACTAAGAATATACCATTTTTTCGTTTTTTTTATATGCTACATTTTTTCCAAGAATATTTTTTCGATATAATACTTACTTTTTGAGTATTTGCGAAAAACCGCCGAAAAACGTGTTTTTTTTTTGTTGAAAAGTAAATATTTTTAGTCGCAAGTGACTCTAGTACCTACTACTAAATTAACCTAGTACCTAAGTTAAAAAAACTCTATAGAACAAAAGTTGCTGAAACTTATTCAGATCTGTTTCCGGACTTATTTTAAACGTATATTTTTTCACCCTCCAAGTAAAAGCAATCAACGGCACAAATTCAACTTTGAAGTGGGGGATGGGTAGAATCTAAATCCAAATTTTCATGCAATTAGGAGTTGACCCTGAAAATTATGTGTGTTTCTTTTTATCTTTTAAATCATTTTACTTAAAATCATTTTTTAACTATCAAATAATAATTACATATTGAGTTATTTTATTTTTTAAACTTTAATAATATTTATAAAAAATTTTACTTTCTTGTAATGTATTTTGTAACAATTTGTATTATTTAAGAATATAATAATTACATTTTGGTTTCGTAGTATGTGTTTTTTAAGAATATTAATGTATAGTTTTAAAATATTGTATTGCAAATAATTATCATTATTAAATGGTTATTATTTGACAAGTATTCTTTTTCTTTTTTCACACCCTTATGTATGTAATAAAACTAAGGGACTTTCTGAAAGGTCAATCGTAGACTTTAAAGACACAAAAGAAGCGATACTTAAAAGTTACGCCCATTATATATCTTTATATCGTGGGAAATATACAATACAACACGAGCTCCAACCGCTCGACTAATACTCTTTAGAGCTGGCATCAGTGTGTGATCTCGCGTTGAACGGTAAATATCTAAAATTTCGTATATAAGTCCTCCCCTTTACTTTTCAGCGACGGATCTCGTTTCGCTGTAAATTTATCAGAAAAATTTAAGTACAAAAATCTTTTCCCCTCTAAGTGTGCCATGATTAATATGTTAATTATAAAGATACTTATGAACAATATACTCCAATAATTAATTTCCTATTGGTGGATCTCGGGTTGTCCTCGATTTAGTCGGATCTCGCCTTGATATGAAGACGTATATATATATATATATATATATATATATATATATATATATATATATATATATATATATATATATATATATATATATATATATTGATAAGGGGTACCTTGTCGCCTCAGAAACGGTAAATCGGTAGACGTTGTCGCCTCATATATGACGCTGTCGCCTCACTTTGGTGAGGCGACAACGTTTTGGGCTGAAAATTTCAGGACAGCTTCCCAACCACCTTATGAGTCGATGTGCAAAAAATAGTTTTGAGGTGACAGCGTACCCCTTTTCACTATTTTTTGGTTCGTTAGTTCGGCAGTATATCACTGGCGCTAGTATCGGCATTGCAGCAGTGACTGGCTGTATGTTGTCGCCTCAGCATATAAATTCTACTTTTTGGTTAACAACCGGTACCTTGTTGCCTCAGATTTTGGCAACGTCGCTTTCAGTTTGCATTGGGTATTAGGTCGTGAAATATAAAAATATGCGCCGTCGGTACCATAACACGGCAACTAAAAAGTTTATGATATAAGTTGCAGCTTACGATTTAAAATTGTTGCCCTTATACAGGGTGTCCAGAAACTCTACCGACAAACGAGAAAACGAGATTCCTCAGATAATTTTAAGATAATTTAACCCAATTCACCTAGTCCGAAAATGCTTAATAAGGGAGCTAGAGCTCCTTGAAGATGGCGTCTTGTAATTAGTTTTTCTTAAATACCGCCAGAACGCTTCTATTTCGAAAAACGAAAATTATTACGCATATTTATCATCCAGATATAAATCGATTCCATTCATTGTGAATTTCCAGTACCGGTCATAGGCGCCCGTTTTGGGTACGGAAACCGTTATTTTATCCCATACCTTTTTTGTATTTAATGTTTAAGCATTTTTTAAATTGTGAATTATTCTAGTACTAAAAGGTACTCTTGCTTTAAGTCCATAGAATATACCATTTTCTAGAAAAATCAATTTGAAAATTTTTCGTTTCTTGAATTAAAAAAAATTCAAAAAAAAACTATTTAGAAAACGAAAACTGGTATGTTTCTTTATATTCCAGAGATGAATCGGTTTCATTAATTGCAAATTTTTAGTACCGGTCATATGCGTCCGTTTTGGGTAGGTCAACGGTTATTTTATCGCATAACTTTTTTGTCTTTAATTTTTAAGCATTTTTGACACTAGACTATTAAATTATGAGGTATTCTGGTACTAAAAGTTACACTTGCTTCAAGTTGGTAAAATACACCGTTTTTTTAAATTCTTTTCAAATTCAAAAAACGAAAAATTTTCAAATAATTTTTTCTAGAAATCGATGTGTCCTACCGACTTAAAGCAAGAGTACCTTTTAATTCTAGAATACCTCGCAATTTAAAAATCCAGAGTCAAAAATACTTAAACGCTAAAGACAAAAGAGTTATGCTATAAAATAACCGTTGCCCTACCCAAAATGGACGCCTATGACCGGTACTAAAAATTCACAATAGATGTAATCGATTTATCCCTGGAAGATGAATAGGCTTACCAAATTTCGTTTTTCTAAATAGAAGCGTTCTGGAGGTATTTAAGAAAAACTAATTACTAGATGCCATCTTCCAAGAGCTCTAGCTCCCTTAGGAAGCATTTTCGGACTAGGTGAATTGGGTTAAATTGGCTTAGGAAAATATCTGAGGAATCGTCTGTCTTCGTTTGTAGGTTGAGTTTCTGGACACCCTGTATAAACAAGTTCTATAAGAGAGAGAGAGCATGCCGGAATAAAAATGTGTTAGCTGGTCGCATAGGAATTAATAAAAATTACAAACAGAATATTAGTAATCATGGAGCGTGTGTAATATTTAAGTAGTTATTATAATATTGAACTGAACAAGTCTATGCCCCAAAGGATCATGAAGATGAAAGGGTAGGAAAATTCTAACCAGTCATTAATTTAATCCTAAAAAATAAAAAATTCATTATATTATGTGACTTTATTACAAAAGTAAGAACATAAATGATTTTTTTTTGTAACAGCAGTAAGAAAAAAAATAACAGTTATGACAGAGGATAAACACTGATGTACTATCGAAATTACAGAAAGTTGAAAAACACTAAAATGAACCTGAATGTCTTAACTCAAATAAAAAAAACTAAAACCAAAATAAATATCTTATGTGGGTGACATGCAAACGGGAGTCAATCTAAGTAAATTTCGTATAGGAATTTATCATTGAACAGTAATAGCAACAGTTTCAAAAATCTCAAAAATGAAACAACAAAACACTATCCAACATCAGAAGTTTACTACTTGTGCTCTGAAAGAAAAACCCGTATTCTGACATTAAAATGTTTGAATAGAAATTACAACAGTAATATTTCAAGCAAAAAAATATAGGACGATAAAATGAGAAACTAACAAAAATAAATTCAAGACATGAAACGAACAAAATAGTTGAAAATAAGATCTTGATAGATGGCAATATAAAGAAAACACGAGAAATACATACCATCGAAGTACCCTTATTTTATTATTTATTTTATTTACCATTGATATTGCTCATCAGATTAATATCCTTATAGGTAATTTGCATGTTTGTACTTATTTGTTTACGATTTTTTCTAGCCCTTCAACTGATGCGTTATCTTTCCTAATCCTCATATATTTATGTTTCTTAATATTAGGATTCAGTCCATAACGCTGACTCACTTCTGTAACTTTATTGATTATGTCTTGTAAGCCTTCTAGCTAGACTATTAGCAAATGACGGTATCATCTTAAACGACATAACAGAATTTGCAAGCAAAAAGCCGTGGTGGTTCCAGTAATAATTACGTTTCTGAATCGTAAACCCTTACAGCCTGTGTAATGGATCCAAAAAACGTTGTTCCCAAATTAAATGTTAAGGAACAAGAGTCTTCGACAAAACGAAAGATGTATAGCATTTACATTTACGTTAATTTTGGTAATAGTTACTTAACCTTCGGATGACCAAGCGGGGGAAATTGTGACCCCAGCGTATGTTTTTCTTTAATAAATTCAAAAGTATTTTTAATTTATAACTCATCATTTTTTTATTTGACTTTAATATCATTCTAGATATCCTCATATTTTGAAATAAAAAAAATTCCCTATATTTTACGAATAAAAAATATATTCTGAAGTTGATGTTTAGTAAAATAGCGTCTATTTTGTATAATTCCAAGTAGTTTTACGCTAATGACGTCGACTTTGCAAAGTAACTAGACACTTACTCAACAGATACACTACACACGACACTAATACGCGTGTTGTGACTAGCTGAATGACATGCCATAAAAAAACATTAAAAAAAAACTTAATTTTTTTGTTAATTGACATTTTTGACATTTTTGACCTGGGGTCATTTTCCCCCCTTGATCATCCGTGTAACAAAAAAAGGTTGGTCATCGGAAGGTTAAAAAACCATAAGAGAGAGGGTATAAACTATGCATGTAGTGGAAGAATGCGAACCCTCTCTATATTTCTTATTAAGTATAGAACGATGGTAAATAATAATACGATTGCTTTAAAGCATATTTTAAGACCCAAAAATTTTGACGATCTCAAGTGCTCCAAGAGTTTTATATGTCAAAAATGAATAACCATTTTCAATTTCGTTGCAACGCGAAACTACAGCCGCATTATATTCTAGTCCAATCATAGAGAGCAGCAAGCACCTCTACCGGTTTCGAAACTTATTAGTCTCTCATCAGGAGGCACATATGCTGCTCTCTCTGACCCAACTAGGACAAACCCCGGCGTGCAGTCACGAATTGCAACGAACGAAATGTCAGGGATGCCCTAGCGTCAACTGCTAGCAAAAGACTAAGTTTTCAACCTAATAGCACATAAAACAACACCAAAAATGTTGCCCCACATCCTACCAGATTGAAAACAATGGGAACCATCTCTGGTCAAACCTTTAAGGCTTCTAAAATTTGCAAGCCATAACGGATGCTGAGACTAAGGAAGATGAGGGAATTTTACAATTTATAATTCACGTCTCATCTGCTCAGCGCGGTAAAGTTCCAACGAGAATGGTTCCCTTCGTACTCCAATCAGAGTAAACATGTAAATCAAAAATGAATAACCATTTTCAATTTCGTTGCAACACGAAACTACTTAGTCTTTAGTTTTATATGTATATAATAGTTTTAAAAAGACCTTCAGTTCTCCTACTCGTATTATCTCGTTGCACTTGGGTAAGTACCTAAAACTATGTTGCTATGAACACCTCCATTTAATACTAAAAGAATCAGCTGATTTTACGTGTACAACAGAAAGACAAATACAGGAATTGACCAAGGGCTATAAATACATAATTTTAAAACGTTGCTGACAAATCGTTGCAGTTTGGAAATTTCTTCTCTCGCTAACAAAGATATTCAAGAACAAAAATTGCCAAAGCTAGTACCACTTGTAAGTGATATTAAAATATTCTGAGAAGAAAGTATTAAAATTGGTGTGAAGTGTCAGAAGACGTTTGAGAGCAATATTGATAATGTTGAAACATAAAAATTTAGTTAACTATGCTCTAGCATTAGCCATTATTTTTAACAGAAAACGAATAGGTGATGTTCAGTATTTTAAAATTCATCAATCTAGTAACGAAAGATAAACGGACTTCAGTGATTTTAAAAATGTTTTAACTGAAGGAGAAAAGGCACTTACGAGAGGACACAAAATTCCAGTGTGTTCTGGTAAAGGTTCTTGAGCTGTTGTTATTTTACTTCCAAAAATGTTGCAAGGTTTCATAGAAACTTTAATAAAACATAGACATAAATACATGTCTGACGTCGTCCGACGTTAATAACTATATGTTTGCAGTTCCAGGCAGTAAGCTAAAATGGGACAAAGGGGATGTTTCGATCAGTAAATTGACAAGCAAAATGAATTTAACAAACCCTGAAGCTATATCAAGCAACAAATTACGTAAAAATATTGCAACAGTAGCACAAATTTTAAGTATGTCCAAAAATTCAACTAAAGAATTTGTCAAGTTTATGGGGCATGACGAAAAAATGCATGATGAATGATATAAATTACCTGCTGACATTTGTCAAACCGTAAAATTGTCAAAATTTTTAATGGTAATGGAAAGGGATTCTCTTCCTTTAGAATATAAAGGAAAATCGCTTGAAGAACTAGATTTTCACCACGATTTAGAAATGCGGAAGAAAATAAAATAAGCAATCCTCAAAATACGAATATTAATTTTCCAAGTATTGCAGGTATGCAAGAAGTTAAAAAAGTAAAGCGTTGGTTGCAAAAGATAACGTTATGGCTCAAACAAGTAAAGAATTTAAAACGGACAGTGACGATAAGTACTATCCAAATAAAAACCTACTCAAAGCATCAAAAAACCAAGCAAGGGAAGATTCCGAATGCGATTCATATGTTCCTCCACAAAGAAGAAATATTAAAAAACAAACCATTTAAGAGAACACTTTTCAAATTATATTCAAGATGGCGTATATCCATCTAGATAAAAAGGTGAATTCCAATATTATAAAATCAAAAATTCAACATCTTATAAAAATAAAATATGTATGGCATATGTAAGTTTTTTATATGATGCTTAAAAGGATCGGTACGTTTTTTCGGCTGCAATGCTATTCAAATGGGGATTCATTTTTTTCGAATCCTGAGAAAACTAATAAGTATTTTTAAAAAATTTAAACGCAGAATGAAAGATTGCGTTATTAGCGAGGGCCGAAAGTTCCTGATAACTTCTATAATGTTTATTTTAATAAGTTACAGGGGTGAAAAACTAAGAGAAAATTTAGTGTTACTTTTAATTTCAAATATCTCATTCAAAATAAACTTTTTATTTATTCTAAGGGACTTTCGGCCCTCGGTAATAATTTAGTCTTTCATTCTGCGTTTAGATTTTTCAAAAATATTTATTGGTTTTTTCAGGATTCGAAAAAAAACGAACACAATGTCCGTCGTAATTTTCCAAATCTATCTTTGTCATACAACGCACTCAGTCGAATAGAATATTGTCAGTCAGACACTGTCAGAACCAGTGACAATTTTAAATAATTATTTGAATTGTTGATTAAATAACATTGTTATATAGTGTATTTGATAAATAATTGATTTAAAAGGTGAACTTTATAAAAAGTTATTTATTGTGTATTATTTAAAAGTTATTAATAAATAACGATTTTCAGTTATTTTGCAGTTTACGAAGCCACAAAATAACTTTTTGACTTTCAAAAATCGTCATTTTGAAGGTTTTTCAATGTTCTAAAAAAATAAATTTTGTAATTGAATGTCAACTATTTAGCTTTTTAATTGAGTGCAAAAAATGGAAAAAATCGCATTGATTGCACTAAATTGTTAATAATTAAAAAACGGACGCGAACTCTAGGCAGAAAATATGTAGGTTTTCATCCTATAGGTCAACAGTCAACAATAACTAAAAAAGTAATTAGCTACTTCGATATTTCAGTGTCCCGAACATGGTCTATTTCTATCTTATTTCCCTGGAGTATATCTGTGCGACGACACGAACCTTATCTACTTGTAATAATACAGTTTGAAACTCCCAACTCTAACTCGATGTCGTACTGTAGAAAAGTCAAACCTTTAGTTTCTGCAAAATGTGCAATATTAAAGTGTTCGATCCGGCAAAGGTCCACCGCCTTTGCCGAGCTGCCGGCGGCCTAATAATCACTAAATTTATGACTTCCGTCCTTTTTGAATGAATAGTGTTAAGATAACAGAATGCTATGTTTGTTTTATTTTTGTTATGAATGCAATTTGTTTTATTCTATTTAGAAATGAATGCCCACTTCTATTTCATTGATGGATGAACATACATACTTGTTATTCGATTTTAATTTTTATATACAAATATTTATTTGTACAGTATTTTTGCCACCCTAGGCAACTGCCTATTTTGCCTAATGGAATAAAGCAGCCCTGACCGTATGATGAACCAAGTGGTGGTGCGGCTGTCTGCTGATTTGTCGATTAAGTATGGTGAATTGGTGCAGATGGGTAGGTATCTGTATTTTGTGTTTGTGCGTGTATCATATTTAAGTGACAAATCAACATTTAATGATATATTTCAAGCCTTAAGTCATGTTTTCAGTTGATCACCGAATGCTTATTCGATTATACCTTATTTATACCTATTCTATTGTCCTATATACCCATATTACAGTTCTCTATTAGGCACTGGGGCAAGCTGTGTCGATTATAACAAGTTTTCTACCCAGTCTGCCTGACCTGAGTCTCACACGGCCGCAAAATATCTGACCGGAGCGGAATTAGTAGTAGTAGTTTTTGTATCATTCATTATAAATTTTAAATATAGTAAATACATTATTTAACGGTTGTAGGGTTAGTAACGGTGTGTAACAGACGCTTCTAACAGTGCATACCTTATATCTGAAAAAATTCGAATTTTTAAGTTATAGACCTCATAAGTGTGATAAAATCCATTTCCTATGGGAAAAATTGTTTTTCAAGTTCATTAAATCTTATTCGCGGTGTGCAAGTACTTGGGGGGATACGAGAAACGATCGTGCGCGAATAGCGGAGAAATCTTGCAACGTTCTTAAATAATTCATATTGTCAATTGAAATTGTCAAATTGACGTATATTTCATACCTACTGTCATTGAAGAAGAAAAATTATATGTTGCTCACAATATTGATATGATATACAATTATTATACAAAAGTATATTTAATTAATTGTATTTGGCTTGCAGTACTGCATTTTAATAACTAATTTTGTTTACTACATACAATAATTGTTTACCTTTTAATAACATAACCTAAATCTTACTTTTTCTTCTTATATTTTTTTGGGCTACTGCCTTGACAATTATCCAGCAACCAGGACCAATATGATTGGCCAATATAATTAAAATAAAGCAAAATCGGTTCAACCGTTTAGAAGTTATCGAGCTCCAAAATTATAATTTACTTAACCACTATCGCCGAAACGGTCTAGTGGTTACGACGCTAAACTTATGATAGGGCAACATTAGTTATATAGTCATAGTTGGTCAACACAACGAATAAACTTTTTTGATTCTAATTGTGACAGTTACCAGATGTCACCACCATTTCTGTCAAGGTTGCAATGTCACGCGTAACTAGGATAAATCTAAAATACATAGACACCAAGTTGGATACGACCCTATTCATAACATACCAACTCGCATACTATTAGACCAGGGCGCATCTGTAAAAATATTAGTACATTTGGACGTTGAGAGGTGACTCAAATTTTTTTGCAGAAATTGCTTGAAAATAAATCAAATAATAATATTTGAGTTATCCTCCCTCTCAAAAATGTCCGCAACATTGTTTAAATAATCAAAATGTCAAAAAATTAAGGAAAAATTCGATTTCTTTCTTCGGTTTTTGATTATAACTTTAAAAGTATTCATTTTCGAGAAAAGTTGTACTGACATAAAAGTTGCGTTATTAAATTTCCTACAATATAGAATTGGTTAAAGATTTAAAAAATAGTCACTCTTGATGCAAAATAGCAATAATTGCGAAAAAACTATACAAAAACAAGTATTCGCATTTTACGTTTTTCAACCATTTATGCTACACTTAGAACCTTCATATTTCACTAATAAAAACTTTATGATACAGTTAAACAATATTTAAATTTAATTTTAAATTTTATTAAGATCGGTTTAATAGATTTTGCAAAATAAATTTTGCAATCCAGCTTTCGCAAAGAAAATTAATTTTTTCAAAATGTTACAGGACTGAAAATAAAGCAGATAGCAAATTGAATTTTTTTTGACGTATAGAAGTGTACTGTACCTTTCATTTGCAATTTTGCTAAATTAAAGTTAATTAATACCACGGCGTCAGGAATTTTTTTAATAAACATTAATGGTGCTACGCGCAGGACAGCGGATAGTTTGCTCTAATTGGGCATTCCAATGACCTTTGATAATGATTGATACATTTTAATTTTTATTACATTTCGATATAAATAAATAAATTTGTTTATTGCAAAATAAAAACGCATATTCTATCCTTTGAAATAATACTTTTATTAGCAAAAACTTTCTTTGTTCATATATTTTAACTTAGAGAATAAAAGTTTATTATTTTTAAACATATGCAATTGTTTAAACAATATTTCACAAACAATAATAAATTAGTTTGATTTTTGTGGAATTTAAATATTAAAATACAACAAAATATAGAGTAAGAAAATAATGTATTAGATAAAGATTGGAAGAAATTTTGGTGGAAATCAACTTGTGTGAATCGAACACCGCTGTCCTGCGCGTAGCACCAAAAATTAATGTTTATTTAAAAAAATTCCTGACGCCGTGGCAATTAATCGATTTTAATTTTGCAAATTGTAAAAATGAAAGTTACAGTACACTTCTATAAGCAAAGAAAAATTTCAACTTGCTATCTGCTTTATTTTCAGTCCTGTAACATTTTGAAAAAATGAATTTCTTTTGCGAAAGCTGGATTGCAAAATTTATTTTGCAAAATCTATTGAACCGATCTTAATAAAATTTACAGTATTGTTTTACTGTATCATAAAGTTTTTCTGGGTGAAATATAAAGGTCCTAAGTGTAGCATAAATGGTTGAAAAACGTAAAATGTGAATACTTGTTTTTGTATGGTTTTTTCGCAATTATTGCTATTTTGCAACCAGGGCGACTATTTTTTAAATTTTTAACCAATTCCGTGTTATAGGAAATTTAATTATGCAATTTTTTTGTTAGTACAACTTTTCTCGGAAATGAATACTTTTAAAGTTATAATCAAAAAACGAAGAAAAAAATCGAATTTTTCCTTCATTTTTTGACATTTTGATTATTTAAACAATGTTCCGGACCTTTTTGAGAGGGAGGATAACTCAAATATTATTATTTGATTTATTTTCAAGCAATTTCTGCAAAAAAATTTGAATCACCTCTCAACGTCCATCTCAAAACAGATGCGCCCTAGACTACACATATTAAGCAAAATAAATATATGAAAAAATATATTTAGAAATTGAATTGATGATGACATACTACCCATACATTATACATATTATAACAGCGTGACATCGTTAATTTAATTTCTAAATATATTCTTCCATATATTTGTTTTCCTTAATATGTATGCGTGTGGATGTGTTATGAATAAGGTCGTATCCAACTTGGTGTCTATGCATTTTGGATTTATCCTAGTTACGCGTGACATTGCAACCCTTACAGAAATGGTTATGACATATGGTGACTGTCTCAATTAGAATCAAACAAATTTATTCGTTGCGTTGACCAACTATGACTATATAAACAATGAGGGCAATCCGAGTTCATTTGCCAGCCATTCCAACATATTTTGTTTCAATCTATTGTGAATAGAAAAGAATATAGTGTCAATTCGATGGACACAAAATATATTCAAAAAAATATTGGGATGGCTGGGATATGAACTCGGATTGGCCGATCACAATTTTAGCGTGGTAACCACTAGACCATTTCGGTGATAACGGTTTAGTGGTTTATAACACTTACGTGCAATCGAGAAATATCACATTTAAATTTATACATTTAATGATAAAAAAGTTTGAAGAACTACTCATACAAAAATAAAAAATCCGCTAAACGCAGTAAATAGTTATTTTCCTAACTAGTGCAAAAAGTGATACTTTACGCGATACGCGTGAATTACGCGATAGCGGATAATTTTTCTACGGCCGTACATTTGGAAAACAACCTTCTTCTTCTTTAGGTGCCGTGTCTGTATTCAGACGTTGGCCGTCATCATGTTTACAATTTCCTGAAATCTCTCTCTATCGGCTGCTGCGCGAAATAATTCTTCTACTGTGCAGCTACACCATTGTCTAATATTACGCAGCCATGAAAGTTTCTTTCGACCAATCCATCTCTTTCGCTCCACTTTTCCTTGTATTATAAGGCGAAGCAGATGGTATTTAGGTCCTATAATTATATGGCCGAAGTATTATGTTTTTCTCCTCTTTATGATGCTTATGAGCAGACGTTCCGAATTCATCATTTCAAGAACATCTTCATTGGAAGTGTGCGAAACCCACGATATCTTTAGGGTTCGTCGATAGCACCACAATTCGAATGCTTCCATTTTGTTTAGCATTGTGGTTTTTAACGTCCATGTCTCACAACCATACAATAGGATAGACCACACATAACATTTCAGCACCTTCTTTCGAATATTCATCGACAGGTTTCTATTACATAAAACTGGTTTCCAGGTCATAAAAGCCTTCCGTGATATTTCGATCCTAGTTATTATCTCTTCATCAGAGTCACAATTTATATTTAACCAGCTGCCAAGGTACTTGAAATGATTTACCCGTTCTAACTCCTCTCTATCAAGAGAAAGCTGACCTTGATCTATATTAATCTTTCCAACTGCCATCCACTTTGGTTTTGAAATGTTGATTTTAAGGCCTCTCCGATAGCTTGCTTCACTGACTAGATTTAGTAGTGTCTGAAGATCTTGTAAATTTTCAGCAAGAATGGCTGTATCGTCAGCGTATCTAATATTGTTGATTACTTCTCCGCCTAGCCTTACTCTCTCTTGTCTGTCATGCAAAGCCTCCCTAAAGATTTCTTCAGAGTACAGATTAAAAAGGGTGGGTGATAAAACACAACCTTGTCGTACTCCACGTTTTATCGGCAGTTTTTCAGTACGACTGTCTCCAATTTGGATAGAGGCTACTTGATTGTAATATAAGTATTTCAGCAGTCTTATATCGTAGTGGTCAAGTCCTGCTGCCTGCAGGCAATCGAAAAGTGTATCATGTTGTACTCGGTCGAATGCCTTCTCGAAGTCGATGAAACAAACATAAACGTTCTTTCGGAATTCACAACTTTTTTGTAATAGAACGCGCATACAAAATAGTGCTTCTCTCGTTCCTAGACCATTTCTAAATCCAAATTGCTTAACCCATTCTAGTTTCGCACAGAAGGAATACTCGGTTTTGTATAATACATAAAAGTATCTTAAGTGTGTGACTCATCAAACTGATTAGTCTAAAATCGCTGCATTTGGTGGGCCTGCTTTTCTTTGGTAATGTTATAAACAGTGACTCCAACCAATTATCTGGTATTTTTCCTTCGTTGTAAATTTTGTTAAAGAAAGTTGTCAAGTAGGTAATGTTTTCCTCATCCAAAAGTTTAAGTAGCTCAACAGGGATTTGATCTGGTCCAGGTGCTTTATTGTTTTTGGCT
Source organism: Diabrotica virgifera virgifera (assembly GCF_917563875.1). Lineage (NCBI taxonomy): Eukaryota > Metazoa > Arthropoda > Insecta > Coleoptera > Chrysomelidae > Diabrotica > Diabrotica virgifera. The sequence continues at coordinate 185,894,597 of NC_065443.1, read as the reverse complement.
TGTTGTATTGCTTTTATGACTTCTGACTTCAGTATACTGGGACCTCTGCCTAATTGGTTGTCACAGGTAGTATTTGGAGCATTTTCTCGAGAAGCATCGTCAAAAAGATCACTGATGTGTCTCTCCCATTCTTTGCACTGTTGTTCGTGATCACAAATTTTTCCGTCTGCGGTTTTAAGTACGTGAGCATTTTTCTGTTTTCTAATTCCGGAGGTATATTTAAGTTTCTTGTGGAGGTTGAAACTGTCATGCTTTTTTTGGAGGTCTTCTATTTCTTTACATGAATTCTCGAGCCAGGATTCTTTGGCCTGTTTAATTTTTCTTTTTATGAGTTTGTTAATTTCACGGTATTTGATAATATTTCTATTTTTGTATTTTCGTCGAACTTCCATCAAGTCTAGAATTTCTTGGTTCATCCATTCATTTTTTGCAAACATTGTAGGTGTTTTTAAAGATTCCCTTATGTCCTCTAAAATCGACTTTTGAATATCGTACCAATATTCGTTAATAGTTCTGTTTTCGTTTGGTATATTTGATATTCTGTGCATCACAACAAACCACACAACACAAATTGGTTGGAAAACAACCACAACACAAATTTTTATTTACGAGAAAATACAACATACAACATTACGTAATACAAAAATGTATGCAAATTTAATCATTTGGAAAAACAAGAATGTCTTTAGTTATTGCTTGGTAAAAATATTAAATGTAAACGAGCCATTCGCGGCATTTTGCAAATGTATCAATGATGCAAGCTGGTCCTTAAAGGGTTTAATACGTTCTCTAACAAGGTTGTCAAAACCAAATTTTCAATAAAATAAGATTGGTTTCCATGACAACTATTCAAAATAATAGTCTACCTATTTGACTTTTGAATATTAAGTCAAAATAATTCTATTTCAAAGAATTATTAGTAGTTATTGCACGAGAGTTCTAAAATTATCGACTTGTTTCCCGAGTGACACTTTGGCAGTTTTAATTTCATGGCCCGAAGGGGAGTGAAATTATGTCAAAGTGGCACGAGGGCAACAAGTCGATAATAATTTTAGAGATCGAGGGTAATTCGCTGAGATTATTTCATGAATAAAACTGCCTTTTAAAATTATTTTAACTAATATTTTATTAATATCTTCACCTGAATATTGGCTAAACATATTTCTTGGTGTTCTCTGTGACAAGTTGTAACATATCAGTTGTCAATAATGTCACTGAATGTTTATTTTTGCATAGTAACGAAGGGCATCTGACGTAATGTTAGACGACGGGATATTAAAAATTATCATTTTAGTTTATATTTCCGTAGCTTTTTATTGGTTAGAATCTCCTATGAATGAAATAATCAGTACAAGAGCTCTAAAATTCTGTATTAATTTTAGAGATCGAGTGCAATTTGTTGCGATTATTTCATGAATAAAACTGTTCAAAACCAAAATTTTATTGTAATTTATTTATGTAAGTACAAATTAGTACATTTAAACAAACAGTTGGTATAAATATTAATTTGATGGTTGAAAGTCATCACTTTTATAATTTTTAAAACATTAATTGTCATTAATGTCACTGAATGTATTTTTTCGTAGCAACGAAGGGCATCTGACGTAATACACTTGACGACGGGAAATTATCAAAAATTATCGATTTTATTTAGATTTCTGTAGCTTTCTAAGGGTCAGAATCTCCTATGAATGAAATAATCGCGTTAATTTCATTAAAACATGAACACAATAAGATAAATTTGAAATAAAGTGGTAATAATATCTAAATATTAGTGAAGTGCATGTATTATAATACAATATACATACTATAAAGCAATTTATCAAGGTGTTCTACTTTTTTGCACGAGTGCGGGGAAATTTAAATGCATACGGGAAATTACGCGGCGCAAAAATTTATTTTAATTTTGGTGGAAAATAAAAATTATAGTTTTATTTTGAAATATTTTCCCATAATATTTGCTAAATTTAAAGGAAGTAAAACGTACCACAAAGAGCCTCACACTGAAACTTTAATAAATATTACTCTTTTGGGGCACGTTTTACTTTAAATTTATTTAGTAAATATTATTGGAAAATCTTTCAAAATAAAACTATGTATAATTTTATTCTCCATCAAAATAAAAACACATTTTTGCGCCACTTATGCCTGGTTGCACCAACAGATCTTAAGCTCCAACTTAGCTAAGCTCTACTTATAGATATGGCCTCCTTGAGTATCACTTACGTTGCATCATAATTTTAGATTCTTACCTTATTATCAATTATATCTATTATTATATTATGGTATTCTTATTGTTATATATTATAATTATATTATATTAATTCTTATGATATTCTCAACTTAAGCTTAAGATCTGTTGGTGCAACCGGGCATTAATATTCATATCAGCTCTTTTCTTTATCAGCTGGAACATTGTTTGCGCCACTCATTTTTACCGCTTTTAACAGTTTTTTTATTCTTGTTTACATATTATACCTACTATAAAAATAAATTATTGTCATGTTGTGCATATTATAAGACAATCCGTATAAAACAGGTACGTGCTTACACCTCAGACAACATTTCATACGTATATTATCACTGAAAATGTTAAAGATTCATTGAACTTAACCTTAATCACACAACACCGGTTAAATGCCGTTACTCATTTAATATGAATGTGTCCACTTTTGAGTTCGCGTACTTCCACTCCATCCCACGCCATTTGATCTAAACATGGTATAGCTTGATGTGGTTTTGTAATAGGTACTAGTAGTATAAAATATATATTATTATACACTTTAATGTCAAAATCCAGACATGAATAATAATACGTTGAATTGGAAGTTAAACTTGAGGTGAAAGAAATGTTAAAGTATAACACTTAAAGACATTTATTTTATAAATGAGAAAACATTGACAGTTTTCTAATTTTTTTAAATTATCATTAAAAAACACCCTGAATAATAATATTAAATATCATAGGAATAATTAACAATAAATATTTGTTACTGTTGTGATACTTCAGCACATTCAACATGACACGTGACGACGTGACCTCTTATATTCCTTGAAGCAGTAAATGCAGGCTGGATTTTTTTCATCATCTTCGCCATCTGAGAGACTTGTTTCGTTTTCAGAGCAGCTCTTGGTATTAATTGGTACTACCATTTTTTGTGAATTAGGTTGTCTAGTTTGTAGGCGCTTTTTTCTTGACTCTTTCTCTTTAGTTTCAATTAAATGCTGGGGAGAAATCAATAGATTAGCATATAGTTTTCTGTTAACAGTTGTCTTCTCCACTGTTGGAAGAGGAGCTACTTCATTCAAGAATTTCGTTAGGAGTTTCCTCTCTTCTGGAAGGATCAGCCTCAGGTTCTGTGAGAGATTTGTCAACAATGGTAGCTGCTAATGTAGTATGTAGAGTAATAATTCCTTCAGCTCCTTCAAGAATTTCATCAGTCGCTGAATATGCATAATCAGGTATTATGTCATAATTAAGCGGAAACATTCTTATCGCCCTAAAACCTCCTATCGTCCCATTATCTGGAGTAACAGACAGAAAAAAAACAAGTTCACTTTGACGTTAGGATGGAAGTTGAACTAAGACTCCTACAGATATGCTTAGTAACATTGTCTACAACATTCCATATCTCTCTTGCAATAATTCCTACATCGGTCAAACTTTACAATTACTAAAATCCCGTATCACCCTCCACAAAAGTGATTCTCGACTTCATCCTGACCGTTGTGCATTAGCTAAACATGTCCACTTCACTGGTCACTCCATTGTCTATAATAACACTACGATTCTCCACCGTGAAAATAATAAATCTAAAAAAAAACAATAAAATGTCACAAAGAACCAACTTGACTGACTTGACTTGACTTAACTTGACTTGACTTAAATAATATCTCATTAAAATAAAAAAGATAACATTCCCTTGATTTTCTCAAATACATCTAAATAAGGTATTTATTACAATATTATTACATGAACCATTTATTATAATTTTTAATTAAAAAAATCTAAAATAATTATATTGCCCTGAATTGGTAACTAAATTTCATTTTGTTACACCATTAATGAACATTAACGACATTATAAAATCAGAAGAGGTTTTTTGACATATTAACGCATGCGTTCTGGTAAACCAGAACCTCACATTTGAACATTCAAACAACCAAAAATTCAGTTATGTCTGACAAGTCAAAGAATTAAAACCTGATTTATGTAATTGCATTAGAAAAGACTTTTTTGGTTGGCCTTGGGTACACCTTTAAGCTTTTGGTTCAAACCTACCATAAAACGTTTTTACACTTTGGAGCGTAACCTTCAACTAGACGATAAGTTAAGGCAAAGCTACACTCAATTCATGTCTGAGTACTTGTCAATGGTACACATGACGCAATGTGAACCAACCAGTCGTATTTCAAATAAAATAGAATTTTATCTTCCTCATCACGGCTAACTACTCAACTCAGAGTTGTTTTTAATGGTTCTTTTCAATCATCTTCAGGTATTTCTATTAATGATTTACAGATGATAGGACCAGTCATACAGGATGATCTCATTTCCATCTTATTACGCTTCAGACAGCATTCATATGTCATTTCTGCAAACATAGCAAAAATGTATAGTCAAATTCTCATCGAACCTTCTCAAAGATGCCTACAGAAAATAATTTGGAGATCTAATCCAACTCAACCTTTAAATTCTTACGAATTAAATACTGTTACATACGGAACCGCTTCGGCCAGCTTCTTAGCTGTTAAATGCTTACGTCAGCTTTCATTAGATTTTGCAACTGAATTTCCACAAGCATCTCAAATTATTTCTAATGACATGAACGTAGATGATATTCTAACTGGTTCCGAATCGGCAGACGATCTATCGCGGTTGTGTTCAGAAATAATACACATTCTGAAATCAGGATGTTTTTCTTTACGTAAATGGATTTCAGACGATCCTAATATTCTTCATAAATTACATGATTCTATATCTTCGCTAGATATTCCATTTTCATTTGGCTCAAACGAAAATACGAAAACCTTAGGCCTTCAGTGGTGCTCTCAATCGGACACACTTTCTTACAAGGTTAATTCTGTACCTATATCAAAGGTTACGAAACGTACTATATTATCAAGTATATCCCAAATATTCAATCCGTTGGGACTAGTCAGTCCAGCGCAGTGATTAAAGCCAAAATTCTCTTGCAGCAATTATGGTTACAGAAAATTGATTGGGATCAATCTGTTTCTCCAGATATTTATACCCAGTGGTTAACATTTTACGATCAATTATTCCATTTAAATGAACTAAAAATTCCTAGGCATGTGAAGCTAAAGGGTTCTGTTGTGTTAGAAATGCACGTGTTTTCTGATGCTAGTGAATTAGCATATGGTTCTTGTATCTATGTTTGTAGTATCAATGAACAAGGTGAAATATCCGTAAACCTATTAGTTGCCAAATCAAAGGTAGCTCCCCTCAAACGAGTTTCAATACGTCGTCTCGAACTATGCGCAGCCCTCATATTGGTTCAGCTTGTTAATAAAGTAAATAATTCTTTGAAATTTCAATTTCGAAACTCATACTGTTGGACCGATTCTACAATAGTTTTTGGTTGGATAAATACGTCATCTCATTTACTCAAAACATTTGTTGCCAATCGTGTCAGTGAGATTCAATCAATGACAGCAGCCCACAATTGGAGACATGTTTTATCAAGTCAAAATCCAGCTGATTGCTTTTACGCGGGATAAGCCCCTCTCTTCTTACAACTTGTGATCTTTGGTGGCATGGCCCACAATTCTTGTCTTTTCCTGAAGAGTCATGGGAAGTATCTAGTACTGATCCCCAAATGTCTCTTCCCGAAATGAAGAATTCAGTTTAATCCTTAATTGCATTCAATTCCTTCAAGTTTCCATTTAATGATTTCTCCTGTATTATTAAAATAAAAAGAAGCTATTTCCTTGTGGCATTTTTATGATTAATTATTTATATGGGAAATAAGCCGCAATTAAAATGAAAAAAATAATTTTATTAACTTTTTGACGCCCAAATCGGGTGCCGTTGTCAAAATACAAAATATTACTAAAATAAACAAAAGTGTTGTTGCTAAGCAAAAAAATTCTTCTAATAATTTATTTAATCTCACTCATTTATATTGGCAATTCAGACATATATTATACATTTTAAAGTAGAAGACTTTAAAATGATATTGCCAATATTTATGAGTTGCGTTCCTGGGACGACTTACTGAAAGATAGTTCATTCGATTACATGAAATCAACCCCAACTCAAGAATATCCGTCATAAAAAATTATAGCATGTGATCTGTCTTTCAAAAGACAACCAAATGCAACAACAGTAAAATTCTCGCGTTAGAGACTTCATAGTAAATCACAAGGGAAAACCAGGAAAAACCCTGTGATACTATCCCGACATCGTAAGTATTTGGTCTTACATTAATTTACTCTCAAAAAATAATACCAAATTCTGACTTGTAACATTTTTAAATTATAAATAATATTAATAATACTAGATATATAAGTAATACTAAAATATAAAATATGTACTAGCTCGATATTATTGACTTACTAATCTTGGTATTTTCTTTCTATTGACTTCCTCTTTCAGTATGGGTAACCACATCTTACTGCATTCTACCGAGGAATTTGCGACACAGTTGGTTTCATTTAGCATAATTACAGCCGCTTCTTTGATTTTTCTCATTTTACTATCTGATTCTTTCAGGACTATACTTGAATCTCTCCACTGAACTCTATGTTCATTATCCCATGCGTGTTGACATATTTGAGATCTCTCAAATTCTCTATTTTTAATATAAGATTGATGTTCACTTATTCTAACGTCTAATGGTCTTGATGTATCACCTAAATAAAATTGTTCGCATTCAGAAGGTATTTTATAAATGCAATTCTTTGTTCTTTCTTGATCATTGTTAGGTTTAGTTTTAGATAGAATAGATCTCAATGTGTTTGTTGTTTTGAATGTTGTTGAAATGTTGAATTTATTTCCTATTGTTTTAAGTTTCTCGGATATTCCTTTTATATATGGTATTGATATTTTCCTCGTATTATTTCTGGTGAATGTTGTAGGATCCCGTTCTACGTTGTTCTGTTCCATTCGATCCAATCTTGACAATTCCTTATTTATAAACGATAAAGGATGATCATTTTTTAATAAAACAGATGTTAACAATTGTTTTTCTGCTAAAAAGGAATTTTTGTTAGAACAAGTAATTTTGGCTCTATCATATAAGGATTTAATGATTCCCTTTTTAACGTTGATGTTGTGATTTGACTTGTAATTGAGATATCTGTTGGTGTGTGTTGGTTTTCTATACACTTGAGTCTCATATCCAATATCCTTCTTTGAGATCAAAACATCGAGGAAAGGTAGGCTGTTATTGTATTCCTTTTTCATTGTAAATTTTATTGTCTCTTCTTGATCGTTTATGATATTCAGGAACGTATCCAACAATTCTGATCTATGAGGCCATATTGAAAACACATCATCTACATATCTCCACCATACTGTGGGTTTTAAATTTTGTTTAGAAATAATATTAGTTTCTGTTTAATATATATAGCTGTGTAACAGCGTAGCAAGGGGCTGCGTGCTAGACATGACATGGCTAACTTCAAGCCAGTCAACATGGTTGTCACTTGTATGATTTATTGTATGTAAGATGTTTAGTAAGTTTTATAAAAATATATAAGTTTACTCAATACTATGATTGTTTGACTTATAACCCATTAAATAAAGTAGTTTAAACATGGCGCAGTCAAACAGCTAGTTGGGTTACAGTTTACAGTCGAAAAGCTAAATTTATAGCAACTTGTACACGAGGTACCATACATAACCTACAATGGCAGTGATGGGAATAAATGTAAAATTACCACCAGATTTTGACCTGCAGGATCAAAATGCTGCAAGCGAATGGAAGTTCTGGAAGACTAGTTTCGAAGATTATTTACTAGCAACGGGACAAGACCAGTCAGCAGATAAAATGAAAATGTCAATTTTAAGAAATATAATTGGGGCTGAGTCTGCCAAAATTATGTCCACATTCGAGATCCCAGAAGCCGAAAATAACAAGTATGACTTGATGATATCACTAATCGATAAGTATGTTAATCCAAGGATGAATGAATCATTTGAAAGATACAATTTTATCATGAGGGTCCAGAAAGAAGGAGAGTCGTTTGAGCAGTTTCTTACTAGTTGTAGACATTTGATTCGAACATGTAATTATAATGAAATTGATCCAGAACAAACAGCCGAAGATAAAGCTCTGAGAGACAAAATATTAATGGGCATCAGAGATCCAGTTACTAGAGAAGCTCTATTGAGAGTGGACAAACTTACCCTACAAAAAGCCATCGAATTTTGTAGAACTAGTGAACAAAGTAAGAACCAAAATTTGAAATTTCATACCGAAAGAAAAGATGTAGACATAGGAGAAGTTCGTAAAGATAGGTACCAGGGCCATAGAAATTATAATAACTCTAGAAGTAAAGCGAATACCAATGAAAAATTCAAGTGTAAAAGATGTCAATCAACTCATGGGGCCAGAGAATGTCCAGCGTATGGAAAGAAATGTAAGAAATGTGGGCTTTTAAACCATTTTGCAAAGTCGTGTAGAGTGAAGAATATTGATGTCATAGATGAAGATAGCAGTGATGGATCAGCTGATAGTTTTGTAGGAAATGTCAATAAAGTATACCAAAATGTAAGTAGTCAAAATATTTGGGATGAAATTATAGAAATTGAAAACAAGAGAATTAAAGTAAAACTTGACACAGGTGCAGATGTAAGTATAATTCCATTAAAAATTTTTAAGAAAATTGATAAACAATTTAAAATTAGGGATAATCATTATGTACTGAAAGGGTTTGAGGGTACTCAGGCTAAAACAATGGGTGTCGTAAATTTATTTTGTAAACATAAAAATAAGTATGTTTACGAGGATTTTACAATTATTAATGGGGCAACTCGAGTTCTTTTAAGTGGTAAATTATGTATTGATTTGGGGTTAGTTAAACGAATCAACAATATTGAGAGTTGTGGTACTTTAGAATTAGCAGAAAGGGATAAATTTATAAACCTTAACCCTGAAGTTTTTAGAGGTCATGGTAAATTTTGTGGTAAACATAGGATCACTACAGTAGACAATTTTGAGCCAGTAAGTTACCCACCTGTAAATGTACCTGTCGCAATTAGAGATAATTTAAAAAATGAATTAGATAGGTTGACAAAAAGAGGGGCAATTGTCAAAGTTAACGAAATTGACCCCAGGGCAAGCATAAACCGCATTGTTATTGTGGAAAAGCAAAATGGTAAGTTACGTTTATGCTTAGACCCATTAGATCTAAACAAACAAATAGTCCGCAAACCAAGAGTAGTACATAAATTGGAAGATGTTTGTGCACAAATGATAGGTAAAAAGATATTTTCTGTATTTGATCTCTCTGAAGGGTATCATCATTTAGAACTTGACGAGACATCATCATGGAAATGCTGTTTTGCAACTTCTTATGGAATTTTCAGATATAAAGTATTGCCATATGGATTATCAAATTCCCAAGATCTGTTTCAAGAAGTAGTAGAAGATAAATTTAAAGGTATAGAGAATTTATTGATTTGTCATGATGATATGATTGTTATGGGAACAACAAAAGAAGAACATGATACAACTGTTAAAAAAGTGTTAGAAAGGGCTAAAGAAGTAGGAGCAAAGTTTAATGGGGACAAATTTCAATATTGTCAAGAAGAGGTCAGATTTATGGGTCAAGTTTTTTCACATAAAGGGATGCAAATAGATCCTGACAGAGTGGAATCACTTTGTAAACTTGAAAAACCAAATAGTAAAGTAGAATTACAAAGAATTTTGGGCGCATTTAATTACGTTAGACGGTACATTCCGAACATGGCTGAACATATTCAACCTCTTTGTCAATTACTTAAAAATAATGTAGAATGGGTGTGGCTCCCGTCACATCAAAAATGTTTTGATAATTTAAAGAACATAATTTGTAAATCACCAGCGTTAGTCCCTTATGATCCTAATCAAAAAATTATTTTACAATGTGATGCATCTAAAAATGGTTTAGGTGTTTGTATGTTCCAGAAATATGATTCTATTTTAAAATTAGTAGCTTGTGCATCACGAAATATGAATGATAGTGAAATAAATTATAGTCAGACTGAGAAGGAACTATTGGCAATTTATTATGCTACTCAAAAATTTCACAATTTTATTTATAATTTTGATGTTGACGTTCAATCAGATCACAAACCTATAATCTCCATTATGAAGAAGCCAATTTCCAAAATTGGATCAGTTAGACTCCAACGTTTAAGGCTTAAACTTCTCAAGTACAGATATTTTGTTGCTGATATTTTGTTGCTGATATTTGTACAGATATTTTGATGTATATTTTGTTCCTGGGAAAGACATACATTTTGCTGATATGCTATCTAGGTCCAGTTTAAATATAGAGACACATGACCCAGAAATGTTTGAAATGGTCCACTCAGTGAGTAAACATTTACCTATGAGCCAGGAAAAGCAATCTGAGTTAAGACTAGCTACTAGCCAGGATGAGGCATTAGCAGTAATTTTTGATTTTTATTATAATGGGTGGCCAAAAGAAAAAAATGTTCCTCAAGTGTGTAAAAAGTACTATGGTATAAGAGATTCACTGTATTTTGAAGCTGGCATCGCATTTATTGATGACAAAATAATTATTCCGAAAAAACTTAGGCTTGACATGATAAAATTGCTTCACAAAGGCCATATAGGAGTCAGTAAAACTATAAACAAAGCCAGGAGTATATATTATTGGCCAGGACTTAATGATGATGTGACAAACTATATAAAAAAATGCAGGATATGTGAGAAATACAGACCAAATAATTTTAAAGAACCAATGATGCCTCATGACATTCCCAGACTAAGATTCAATAAAGTTGGTACAGACATTTTAGAGTATGGTTCAAAAGCATATTTAGTAATTGTAGACTATTTTTCGCATTGGTTGGACATTTCAATATTAAAAGATAAAACCTCCAGTTCAGTAATCAACTCATTTCAAGATACTTTTAGTAGATTTGGATATCCAGAAATTTTAATTGCAGATAATCTACCATTTACTTCGGTAAAATGTAAAAATTATTATAGAGAAAAAGACATTACAATTATGACATGCACTCCACATTACCACCAGAGTAATGGACTTGCAGAAAAAGCAGTCAATATAAGCAAACAAATTTTAAGAAAGAGTAATGAGGAAAATGTTGATTTTAGAGATTTGGTGATGGAATATAATAATACCTGCATAATAAATCTTGATGCATCTCCAGCTCAAATTTTACAGAGCAGGATCCTGAGAGGACAATTACCAACTACAGCTAATAAATTAGAACCTACAATCCAGAAACAAGTATATAAGAATTTATGCAAAGAAAAAGAGAAATTACAAGTACGTTATGATAAGACAGCACGAAGAAAACCAGTAGAGTTTAGAAAGGGAGATAGGGTAGTAATAAGAAGTTCAAAAGATAATTATTGGCGTAAAGCAATTGTGTTAGAAAAGGCCAATGAACCTAGATCATATTGGGTGAAAAAAGAAGATAACAATAAAATTATTAGACGGAATTCACACCAAATGAAACATTCATACACCACAACACTTGAAAAAGAACTCATTTTAGAACCCGAGTTGTACCCTGATATTCAGTCACAAAGTGTTCATAAAGATACCACTCACATTAACGTAAATGATAGTGTTAATAAAACCATTAGTTGCCCAAGCCCAAATGTAAAATCAGTACCTACATTGAGTCATAAAGTCAACCCAAATATTGAGACTTCTAACAGTTATAAGACGAGAGTTGGTCGTAATATAAAGACCCCTTATAGATATCGATCTTAGGGGGAAGGTGTTTAATATATATAGCTGTGTAACAGCGTAGCAAGGGGCTGCGTGCTAGACATGACATGGCTAACTTCAAGCCAGTCAACATGGTTGTCACTTGTATGATTTATTGTATGTAAGATGTTTAGTAAGTTTTATAAAAATATATAAGTTTACTCAATACTATGATTGTTTGACTTATAACCCATTAAATAAAGTAGTTTAAACAGTTTCGAAATCCTCTATAAATATATTAGCCAATAATGGAGTTAAAGAAGAGCCCATTGCTAGACCAAAATTTTGTTTATAGAATTCATTGTTTAGTTGAAAATAGGTATTATTGGTACATAATGTCAATAACTCCATTATAGCTGATACATTTAGTCTTGTCCTAGTTGCCAATGTATTATCATTCTCTAATTTCGTTTTGATTATGTTTAAAGTTTTATCTAATGGTACATTTGTAAATAAACTGTTTATGTCAAAACTTACTAAAATATTATTTGGATTAAATTCAATAGTTGATAATTTGTTTAAAAAATGTTCTGTATTTTTTATTAAAGTGTCATCATTATTAGCAAATGGTTTTAGAATGTTTAATAAGAATTTTGATAGTTCACTACAAGGAGAATTGATGGTACTACAAATGGGTCTAAGTGGTATGTTCGCTTTATGAATTTTCGGCACTTCATAAAAATGTGGTGTCTTACTGTAGTGAGGTGTCATTAATTTTCTTTGATAGTATGTTAGATCATTTTTAAATTTGAATAAAGTTCTATATATATATTTTTTTTTCAGTGTCTTCGTTGGATCCTTCGTTAATTTGCTATAAGGTCCATTTGTAATTAGATCTGTAATTTTGTCCTCATATTTTATTTTATTCATTATTACAGTTGCATTGCCTTTATCCGCTGGTAGGATTGTTATGGAGTCATCATTTCTTAAAGTTTTTAAAGCTTTCATTTCCTCTTTGCTGATGTTCTGTTCAATTTGATTAGACTTTTCCAATTCAAGTTTACATAGTATCCTATATTGTTCTTTTTCATGAGTTGGTAGACACTGGGATATTTTCTCCACTGAGCTGATTATGTCTAATTTTGGAATAGATGGATGAGTAACAGCATAGTTTAAACCTTTTGACAATACCAAATTTTCTGTTGCATTTAAATGTCTATTTGATAGATTGACAACTGTCGCTAATATGTTATCTTCGTCGTTCTATTTAGGTTATCAAAAGTATGTAAACTATTTTGTTCTAAAAGATTATTAAATTTATTTAAATGTATATTTCTTTGTTTCGGATAGGAATTTTCATAAATTATGTGTAAACTAAAAATAATTCGATCAAAATCAGAATTTGATATCATTCCGAATAGACAATAAAATTTACAATGGAAAAGGAATACAATAACAGCCTACCTTTCCTCGATGTTTTGATCTCAAAGAAGGATATTGGATATGAGACTCAAGTGTATAGAAAACCAACACACACCAACAGATATCTCAATTACAAGTCAAATCACAATATCAACGTTAAAAAGGGAATCATTAAATCCTTATATGATAGGGCCAAAATTACTTGTTCTAACGAAAATTCCTTTTTAGCAGAAAAACAATTGTTAACATCTGTTTTATTACAAAATGATTATCCTTTATCGTTTATAAATAAGGAATTGTCAAGATTGGATCGAATGGAACAGAACAACTTAGAACGGGATCCTACAACATTCACCAGAAATAATACGAGGACAATATCAATACCATATATAAAAGGACTATCCGAGAAACTTAAAACAATAGGAAATAAATTTAACATTTCAACAACATTCAAAACAACAGACACATTGAGATCTATTCTATCTAAAACTAAACCTAACAATGATCAAGAAAGAACAAAGAATTGCATTTATAAAATACCTTGTGAATGCGAACAATTTTATTTAGGTGAGACATCAAGACCATTAGACGTTAGAATAAGTAAACATCAAATAAAATTAACATGAAGTAAAACTCCCTAGTGTAGTTGGTATATTTAATAAAAATTCTAAAAATTTTTTAAAAATCCATACGGATTACGTTCAAAACGTTTTCGGACTTATCAGTCCATCATCAGTGAACCTAAAAGTAAGTAATCTCACTTAGTGAAATTGAAAAGGGTGAAATTTTGAATGTTAAAAATTGAAAAGTGTGGTTACGATTACTTACTCTCTGTCCTTGCTAAATAGCCACAATGCCAAACACTGGTCAAGATGTATGTTCTAACTACATGGTGAAATCTGATCTACAATTTGGCTTACATTGGATGCCAACGGATTAGTACTAGGTACATGATGCTCAAGAGATTTTTTTATTATTAGGTCTACATTGAACTACGTTTAGTCTGTCAATGATTTAGAAGGAAGTTGAAATACTTCAAATGTCAGTAACATTGACATCCAGGAAAGGGAATTTTTAAGGTATTAACCAAGGTCAAGATCCAATGTCGTTACGGAAATTTAAGTTTAAGACTGTGTTGGAATTTTAATTTTTAATATTAGAATTTAAATTTACTATTTTTATAAAAATATTACAACCATTACTATAAACCTGACTATAAAATTAAATTTGATCGAACTTATTGTCATAATATGGTAATGAAAACAAAATGTAAGATAGAATTATTGGTTAATGAAAGTTAATAATTTTTGGCCTAAAATAGCCAGTGGGTGAAAGTTAAAACGTTGAAGTGATACAACAGTTGTTTAGTGTGTATAGAAATATAAATTTGTTAACTGTACTGTTGGTTGTATAAGTCTAGTAAGATATTGATTCTGTATGAAATTAACTATTTAAAAAAATTGGTGAGAATTGAGGTAACTGATATAAGATTGTTAAGTGAAAAATATAAATAATTGACGGAATGTGAAAATGTGTTAGTTATAGTCAAAAATATAGGAAATATTATAACATTATGCATAGAAAAGAAAATGGAATTATTTGATTGTTAAATTAAAACGAAGTTGATAAAATGTGTAAATGAACAAAAGATTCAAAAGAAGTGCGTCAACCGGATGCACAAGACACAAACTGTATTTGGAAACTAATTAAAAGTTAAAAATAGTAAAATAAGAATAACGTTGTAAAGTTAGAGATTAGAGTGGCTAGAATTAATTATTTTCCAAATACAGTTTGTGTCTTGTGCATCCGGTTGACGCACTTCTTTTGAATCTTTTGTTCATTTACACATTTTATCAACTTCGTTTTAATTTAACAATCAAATAATTCCATTTTCTTTTCTATGCATAATGTTATAATATTTCCTATATTTTTGACTATAACTAACACATTTTCACATTCCGTCAATTATTTATATTTTTCACTTAACAATCTTATATCAGTTACCTCAATTCTCACCAATTTTTTTAAATAGTTAATTTCATACAGAATCAATATCTTACTAGACTTATACAACCAACAGTACAGTTAACAAATTTATATTTCTATACACACTAAACAACTGTTGTATCACTTCAACGTTTTAATTTTCACCCACAAGGCTATTTTAGGCCAAAAATTATTAACTTTCATTAACCAATAATTCTATCTTACATTTTGTTTTCATTACCATATTATGACAATAAGTTCGATCAAATTTAATTTTATAGTCAGGTTTATAGTAATGGTTGTAATATTTTTATAAAAATAGTAAATTTAAATTCTAATATTAAAAATTAAAATTCCAACACAGTCTTAAACTTAAATTTCCGTAACCACATTGGATCTTGACCTTGGTTAATACCTTAAAAATTCTTTTTCCTGGATGTCAATGTTACTGACATTTGAAGTATTTCAACTTCCTTCTAAATCATTGACAGACTAAACGTAGTTCAATGTAGACCTAATAATAAAAAAATCTCTTAATTAATGGAGTAGAGCATCATGTACCTAGTACTAATCCGTTGGCATCCAATGTAAGCCAAATTGTAGATCAGATTTCACCATGTAGTTAGAACATACATCTTGACCAGTGTTTGGCATTGTGGCTATTTAGCAAGGACAGAGAGTAAGTAATCGTAACCACACTTTTCAATTTTTAACATTCAAAATTTCACCCTTTTCAATTTCACTAAGTGAGATTACTTACTTTTAGGTTCACTGATGATGGACTGATAAGTCCGAAAACGTTTTGAACGTAATCCGTATGGATTTTTAAAAAAATTTTAGAATTTTTATTAAATATACCAACTACACTAGGGAGTTTTACTTCATGTTAATTTTATTTAACTAGGTGGTATACATACAGCCAACCTTCGGGTATTATCCCGTTTTATTTTTAAGTAAACATAAATCTTATATTAAAAATAGAGAATTTGAGAGATCTCAAATATGTCAACACGCATGAGATAATGAACATAGAGTTCAGTGGAGAGATTCAAGTATAGTCCTGAAAGAATCAGATAGTAAAAAGAGAAAAATCAAAGAAGCGGCTCTAATTATGCTAAATGAAACCAATTGTGTCGCAAATTCCTCGGTAGAATGCAGTAGGATGTGGTTACCCATACTGAAAGAGGAAGTCAATAGAAAGAAAATACCAAGAGTAATAAGTTAATAATATCGAGCTAGTACATATTTTATATTTTAGTATTACTTATATATCTAGTACAGTCGAACCCGCTTAATAGAATACCTGTTATAGGAATATCCCGCTTTAAGGAATAGAAATTTGAGGTCCCGAAACGTTTATACTAGCCACCAATGATCGGTTATTAGAATATCTCGGTTATAAGAATACTTTTGCTTGGCACGAAGGCAATTCCAATAAGCGGGTTCGACTGTATTATTAATATTATTTATAATTTAAACATGTTATAAGTCAGAATTTGGTATTATTTTTTGAGAGTAAATTAATGTAAGACCAAATACTTACGATGTCGGGATAGTATCACAGGGTTTTTCCTGGTTTTCCCTTGTGATTTACTATGAAGTCTCTAACGCGAGAATTTTACTGTCGTTGCATTTGGTTGTCTTTTTAAAGACAGATCACATGCTATAATTTTTTATGACGGATATTCTTGAGTTGGGGTTGATTTCATGTAATCGAATGAACTATCTTTCAGTAAGTCGTCCCAGGAACGCAACTCATAAATATTGGCAATATCATTTTAAAATCTTCTACTTTAAAATGTTATAATATATGTCTGAATTGCCAATATAAATGAGTGAGATTAAATAAATTATTAGAAGAATTTTTTTACTTAGCAACAACACTTTTGTTTATTTTAGTAATATTTTGTATTTTGACAACGGCACCCGATTTGGGCGTCGAAACGTTAATAAAATTATTTTTTCATTTTAATTGTGGCTTATTTCCCATATAAATAATTAATCAAAATAAAAAGACTCGTTGCTTATTGGTTACGTTTTATTCATAATTGTTCCACACGCGATAAAACTCAAAGAAAGTCAGGTCGCCTTCGTGCTGACGAGTTAGATCAATCTCTATTATCTGATCTTTCAAAAGGAAAAGTAATTTCCCCCAAGAGTAAAATTCTTTCTCTCAACCCCTTTCTTGACGACAAAGGTATAATAAGAATTGATGGAAGAATATGTAATTCTAGTTTTGAATTTGATAAGAAACATCCTATCTTGTTACCAGCTAAGCATCATTTAATAATATTGTTATTTCGTTTGAAGCATCAACTATTATTTTATTCAGGTGCTCAACATCTTTTAGCAGTTGTTAGAGAAAATTTCTGGCCTATTAATGGCAGAAATACAGCAAAAAGAATAGTAAGAGAATGCATTCATTGCTTTCGTTTCAATCCTAAACAAGTCTATTCGATAATGGGCAACTTAACCGAAGCTCGTATTACTCCTTCATTCCCATTTTCCGTTACGGGTGTTGATTAAGCTGGATTCTTCACCTTAACAACCCAAAAGGGCCATAATCCATCATTTTATAAAGCATACGTAAGTTTATTTATTTGTCTTTCTACCAAAGCAATTCACTTGGAACTAGTAACCGATCTTACTGCTCAATCTTTTATATCTACGTTAAAACGTTTTATATCCAGTAGCAACAACGGTAGCAACAACGGCAATGGATAAGGAGACGATTGGGATTAAAAACAAGAAAGTGAAAACTAATTTGGGAACATGGAACGTAAGAGGCACTTATGAAACGGGAAAACTTAAAGAATTAATTAGAGAAACAAAAAGATATGAAATAGATATATTAGCTTTACAAGAAACAACAAAAATTAGACACATAAATAGTAGACATAGATGATGTAGTATTTTTTAAAAGTGGGGGGAATAACAGATTGCTAGGAACAAGCTTTATCATACAGAAAAGATGGAAAACCAGAGTGATGAATTTCAAGCCGATATCAGATAGAATGTGCACAATCAGGTTAAAAGGGAATCAACGAAACATAAGCATAATAAATGTACATGCACCAATATAAGACGCCACCGAAGAAGACAAAGATGCATGCTATGAGCAACTAGAAAGAGAATTTCACAGATTACCAGTATTTGATATCAAAATAGTACTAGGAGACTGCAATGCTAAAGTGGGAGAAGAAGATATGTATGAAAATATAACAGGAAAATACAGTAAACACGATGTATCAAATGATAACGTTCAAAGAATTATAGGTTTTGCAACAGAAAGACAAATGGTAATAAAAAGCACATACCAACGCAGAAAAGATATACATAAAGGAACGTGGATTTTCCCTGACAAAAGGACATTAAATTAAATAGACCACATATTAATAGAGAAGAAGCACGCCCATAATATAATAAATATAAAAAGTATGAGAGGAGCGGAATGTGACTGAGATCACTTTTTGGTAAGAGCAGGCTATAGAACAAATGCTAATATAAAGAAAGACAATCAAAGGGACAAAGAAATCAAAAAACAATTCAACACAGCAATACTAAAAGATACTACGACACAGAAAAAGTACGAACAACGAATAACCAGCAGACTAAACGAAGAACCAGAAACACTAGACCCGGAAGAAAAGTGGAAAAGCATAAAAGAAGCAGTTTTAAACACCAGTAAAGAAATATTAATTAAAGGTAATAGAAAACAAAAAGCAAAAAAATGGTATGATGAGGAATGTCAAAAAATAGCAGAAGAAATTAGAAAAATGAGAATAAAAAACTTAAGAAATAATAGTGACATTAGCACACAAGAATATAGAGAATTGAGGAGAATTAGGAAGAGAACATGCAGAAATAAAAAAAGAAAATACAACGAAAAAAAACTCAAAGTGATAGAGAAAAAATTCCAAAGAAAGGAAATAAGATCCTTTTACCAGGAAACAAGAAAAATGGAAAGGGGATATCAGAAACATACCTATATGAAAAATGAGGAAGGAATATTAATAAATGAACCTGGGGAAATAATGAGAAATTGGCAAACTTATTTTACACAACTTTTAAACAAAAACGAAGAAGAAAGGGGAACAATCCAGGAAATTGAAGATGACCATATAGTAATAGAAACACCTACGAGGGAAGAAATAGAAAATGAAATAATAGGGCTAAAAAACAATGAAAGCTCAGGAATAACGGAAATATCGGTGGAAATGATAAAGGCAGGAGGAAAAAGACTACACAAGGAGATACATAGCCTGATAAAAAGTATATGGGAAACAGAAAGAATGCCAGGAGAATGGACCAGGGCAAGGATATGCCCCATACATAAAAAAGGTGACAAAATGAGAAGTGAAAATTATAGAGGTATCGCGTTGCTAGAAGTCGTGTACAAAATATTGACAAACATCTTAAGAAAAAAGCTGAATCAATACACGGAAAAGATATTGGGCGAATATCAGGCAGGATTCAGAAGTAATAGGTCGACGACAGACCAAATATTTGCGTTAAAAGAAATCCAAACTACGTGCTACGAACATAAAATAGCAGTATAAGTTCTGTTCGTCGACTTTAAACAGGCCTATGATATAGGGATAGGAAAAACCTACCGGTTTAAACCTAAAACCGGTTTTTTACTTCGCAATAACCGGTTTTACCGGTTGTTTTTTGTCCCCGTTATAACCGGTTTTTTCTTTTTAAAGTAAAAACCGGTTATTAGGTTTTTACGGTGATTAGGATTAGGTTAGGTATTATTTCGGATCCCAATCATAATTATTATTCTCAAGTAATTATTCCAAACAAAACCATAATTCATATTTATTTTATTTTATAAAATACAGAAGCAAACTGAAAGTGCAATCTCACATCAGCCAGAAACAATTATTATGTTTTATTATAATATTTCCTTTAAAAGGTATTTGTAATCATAATATTTACATAAGAAGTGATCTGGTTGAATTAGACGCAAACATCATCTATTTTTCACACTTAACTCTTGATATTGAAAGTGGGTGAATGACTTTTTCTGATTACCAAAAATAATGCTCTGACTATGAATATCGAATTACTGATTACGAATACGAATCTCCAAGAATTTCGCTACGTTTTCAAAACGATACACTCATACAGGAACTATTAAATGAGTTAAAATTTACCTATTCTACAAATTATATGCAAACGTGTTAAAAATAATACCTGTTCTTTCGATAGTACTAATTTTGATCATATTGAGACCGAGTCGAATGGAGTATCGCAAACTAAAGTGTATTGTAAATGTAACTTTGTAACCTATTGGATTAAAAAAACCGAAAACCGAAAGCAAAAAAACCGGTATAACCGAAAACCGTTGTTTTGTCAAAAACCGCCATCACTACTATGATACGGTAAAGCTGCAACAGATGTACGCACTAATGAAAGAAATGGGCCTACCAAGTAAAATCGTCAGGATGGTAAAGATGACTATGAATAACGAAATAGCATGGAAGGGACATAAATCAAATAATTTTGAAACAAAGGAAGGATTAAGACAAGGAGACCCACTATCAACGACTCTTTTTAATGTAATACTGGAAGGAATAATCAGGAAAAGTAAAATAAGCACACAGGAAACGATTTTTAAAAATGGCCACCAATGTATTGCATTCGCAGATTATCTAACATTATTATCGACAAGTAAGAAAGAGCTAACAAAATTAATGAGCAATATAATAAAACAAGCCAAAACTTTTGGTCTTCTCATAAATAAGGAAAAAACAAAATACATGATAAAGGGAGAAACAGATAAAGAAAAAGAAAAAAAAATCACATTGGGATAGAAGGAGAAAATGTATGCGCATTTAAAAGAGTTTCAGAATTTACATACCTGGGTGTAAAAGTAGATGAAAAGGGACATGGGGAAGGGGAAATAAAAGCAAACAAAAAGTATGGAGCATTGCGTCCAT
The DNA here is from genome assembly GCF_917563875.1 of Diabrotica virgifera virgifera. Classification (NCBI taxonomy): domain Eukaryota; kingdom Metazoa; phylum Arthropoda; class Insecta; order Coleoptera; family Chrysomelidae; genus Diabrotica; species Diabrotica virgifera. Next base: position 185,873,364 of record NC_065443.1, on the reverse strand, counting down.
TAATGAAATCCAAAGATGTCTCAAGAAAAACAGAAATAAGAATCTACAAAACAGTTATCAGACCTACAGTTACATATGCATGTGAAACATGGGTGCTTAAAAAATCAGAAATAGACCTTTTAGAAAGATGGGAGAGGAAAATACAACGAGCAATATATGAAGGTGTGAAAATAGACGGTCAATGGAGAAGAAGAAATAATAAGGAACTTAAAAAACTATATAATGAACCAAAAATAACGACGGCAATCAAAGCAGAGAGAATCCGATACGTAGGACACATCGAAAGAATGGGAAAGGCGAAAATGCCAAAAATGGTTCTATTACGTAAGCCAATACAAAAAAGAAGAATAGGAAGACCAAGAAGGAGATGGAAGGACAGCGTATATGAAAACTTAAAAAAAGTAATATTGTAAACTGGAAAGAAAAAGCTTTGGACAGAAAACAATGGAAGGAAGTGGTGAAGGAATGTATGGAAAGACTATAATGTTAAGTGTAGTATTAAGTGTTTTATACAAACATAATACAAACATAAAACAATATAATATAATATATTCCATTTAAATTAACTAAAAATTCCTAGGCATGTGAAGCTAAAGGATTCTGTTGTGTTAGAAATGCACGTGTTTTCTGATGCTAGTGAATTAGCATATGGTTCTTGTATCTATGTTCGTAGTATCAATGAACAAGGTGAAATATCCGTAAACCTATTAGTTGCCAAATCAAAGGTAGCTCCCCTCAAACGAGTTTCAATACCTCGTCTCGAACTATGCGCAGCCCTCATATTGGTTCAGCTTGTTAATAAAGTAAATAATTCTTTGAACCTTCAATTTCGAAACTCATACTATTGAACCGATTCTACAATAGTTCTTGGTTGGATAAATATGTCATCTCATTTACTCAAAACATTTCTTGCCAATCGTGTCAGTGAGATTCAATCAATGACAGCAGCTCACAATTGGGGATATGTTTTATCAAGTCAAAATCCAGCTGATTTGCTTTCACGCGGGATAAGCCCCTCTCTTCTTAAAACTTGTGATTTTTGGTGGCATGGCCCACAATTCTTGTCTTTTCCTGAAGAGTCATGGGAAGTATCTAGTACTGATCCCCAAATGTCTCTTCCCGAAATGAAGAATTCAGTTCAATCTTTAATTGCATTCAATTCCTTCAAGTTTCCATTTAATGATTTCTCCTGTCTTATTAAAATAAAAAGGACTCGTTGCTTATTGGTTACGTTTTATTCATAATTGTTCCACACGCGATAAAACTCAAAGAAAGTCAGGTCGCCTTTGTGCTGACGAGTTAGATCAATCTAAGGTTAATCTTAAGATGTTGAGGTGCTCAACATCTTTTAGCAGTTGTTAGAAAAAATTTCTGGCCTATTCATGGCAGAAACACAGCAAAAAGGATAGTAAGAGAATGCATTAATTGCTTTCGTTTGAATCCTAAACATGTCTATCCGATAATGGGCAACTTACCCAAAGCTCGTGTTACTCCTTCATTCCCATTTTCCGTTACGGGTGTTGATTACGCTGGACCCTTCACCTTAAAACCCAAAAAGGGCCTTAATCCATCATTTTATAAAGCATACGTAAGTTTATTTATTTGTCTTTCTACCAAAGCAATTCACTTGGAACTAGTAACCGATCTTACTGCTCAATCTTTTGTATCTACGTTAAAACGTTTTATATCAAGACTTGGAAAACCAGCTCAGATTTTGTCTGACAATGGTACAAATTTCATAGGATTTTATAATTAATTAAACAATTTGGGTAACTTTCTTAAAATTAATCAATCAAATATATCAGCTGTTTGTGCGAATAATCAAATAAATTGGCAATTTATACCATTATATTCATATTCATCTAATTTCGGAGGAATTTATGAATCGGGTATTAAGTCTATGAAATCTCATTTGAAAAGAGTTATTTCAAATTCACATCTTACTTATGAAGATTTCAACACTGTACTTGTTCAGATAGAAGGTATCTTAAACTCTCGCCCTTTGACTCTAATGTCTGCTGATCCTTCCGACCTTACCACAATCACTCCTGCCCATTTCTTGATTGGACGCTCAATGGAATCAATTCCAGAAGTTGACCTTACATACATAAATCCCGGAAAACTTCATCAATTTCAAGGACTCCAGCAGATCCGACAGCACTTTTGGCGACGATGGTCCTTGGAATATATGTCCGAACTTCAGAGCCGACAAAAATGGAAAATACACATGTCAAACATTCAGCTTGGAGATTTAGTCCTGATAAAGGATAAGGGGCAGCTAGCCTAATAAAATAAAAAAAAGTCAAAATGTAAATTCGTACAGGTTGAAACAAATTTTATATCAAAGTTTAGGTATATACAAAAGATATTTTCAAAAAAGTATCCAAATCATACAAGGGGATCATTGTTTAAATAATTAAAAAGGGGTCATTCTTGCAAAAAAATTACTTTTTTAACTGCCGAGGTCATTCAATCACTAATCAAAGTCAATAGGATTATTTTCTGTAAAGTTGAAGGGTAAATCTTTCACATAAGACTTACTTAATTAAATTTGACCCCCTCTTTATTTAAATAATTGTATATAAAACTTTAAAAACATATTTGCAAAAAATTATGTTTAGCGTTTTAAATAAACACTATAAAATATCTTTTTTACAGAAGAAGTTGTACTATGTTAATAGTATTAAGCAAAAAAAAATTGGTCAAAAAATATTTAATATTTTTTGAGATATTGAATTTGTTTATTAAATGTTACTATATTTTCAATTGCAAAGACGCGGTTGTTGCCAAAGAAATATTCACCTGAATAAGATCTCTTTGTTTTGATTTTTATCGATAATTTCGATAAATGTATTTATAAATTCAAATTTCAACGAAACTCCCCCCTAAAATGGCATTTGAAAATTATTCAAATTTGTTTATATTTTGTTATTTTAATAACGTCGCGGGGATTAAGTATTTTGAAATACCGTTTCGATAATTGGGTTCCTGGGAATTTTTTACTAATTAACAAAAATTTTTTGTCGTTTTTTCTTCTTCTTTTTTTTTCTTGGAGTTATATTACTACGGGCCCTTTTAGGGTTAAATTTCATTAAGAATATTGAATCTGTGAGTTGTAGATTCTAGACCTAAAAATATTAAGATTTAACTAAAATCTCTTAAATAAAATGTGGCTACTTACTGAGTTACAGGGTGTTTTATTTAAAAATTTAAAAATTATTGTTACCAAGTACTTTAAAACTATTTGACGTATCCTTATCATACTTGGCAGAAAGTGTGGCTATTATACACCCTACTAAATTGTGATTAATAATCGTTTCTAGCTAGTGCCAGAGGCGTACGACAGGAGATAGTGAATGATTAACCCTTCCCAAATTCTACGCCACTGAGTGAATTACTATTTTAGCAAAATTTTTCGATTCTCCAATACTTTGTATGTAAATAACTATATTGGTATCGATAAAGTCATCAGTTTGCGAGATATTGGAAGTTTAAAATGAATGAATTATTAATGAATCAAAATAACTATGCCGTTTCATTTTAAACGTCCAATATCTCGAAAACTAATGACTTAATCGTTACCAGTAAAGAATATATTATTTACACAAAAAGTATTGGAGAATCAGAAAATTTCGCTAAAATAGTATTTCCCTCAGTGGCGTAGAATTTGGGAAGGGTTAACCATTAACTATCCCCTGTCGTACGCCTCTGGTAGTAGATTGAAACTTTTATTTATCACAATTTAGTAGACTGTAGAGTACTCACACTTTCTGCCAAGTATTATAAGGATACGTCAAATAGATTGAAAGTACTTGGTAAAAGTAATTTTTAAATTTTTAAATAAAACACCCTGTAACTAAGTAAGTAGCCACATTTTATTAAAGTGATTTTAAACCAATCTTAATATGTTTAGGTCTAGAATCTACAACTTGAGATTCAATATTCTTAATGAAACTTAACCCTAAAAGGGCCCGTAGTAGTATAACTTCAAGAAAAAAAAGAAGAGGAAAAAGGACAAAAAAATTTGTTAATTAGTAAAAAATTCCCAGGAACCCAATTATGGAAACGGACTTTCAAAATATTTAATCCCCGCGACGTTATTAAAAAAACAAGTTATAAACAAATTTGAATAATTTTCAAATGTCATTTTAGGGGGAAGTTTAATTGAAATTTGAATGTATCAATACATCTGTCGAAGATATACATAAAAATAAAAATAATAAGATTTAATACAGGTGAATATTTCTTTGGCAACAACCGCGTTTTTGCAATTGAAAATAGAGTAACATTTAATAAACAAATTCAATATCTCAAAAAATATTAAATATTTTTGGACCAATTTTTTTTCAATTAATACTGATAACATAGGGCAACCTCTCCAGTAAAATAATATATTGGGACCGTGCAAGTTGCGCAAAGCGACACCTATTTCTACGCTCTGCACTTTTATTCGCACTTTTTATTTTATTGACCAATTACGTTAGTCCTGGTTGCTGGATAATTGTCAAGGCCATAGCCCAAAAAAATAATAAGAAGAAAAAATAAGATTCAGGTTATGTGATGAAAACGTAAACAATTGTATGTAGTAAATAAAATTAGTTATTAAAATGCAGTATTGCAAGCAAAATACAATTAATTAAATTTACCTTTATATAATAATTGCATATCATACCAATATTGTGGAGCAACATATAATTTTTCTCCTCTAATGACAGTAGATATGAAATGTACGTCAATTTGACAATTTTAATTGACAATATGAATTATTTAAGAAAGTTGCAATATTTCTCCGCTATTCGCGCACGATCGTTTCACGTATCCCTTCCAAGTACTTGCACACCGCGAATATAGTGCTTATTTAAAACGCTAAAAATATTTGTTTGCAAATTTGTTTTTAAAGTTTTATGTATAATTATTTAAATAAATAGGGGGTCAAATTTAATTTAGTAAGTCTTATGTGAAATATTTACCCTTCAACTTTGCAGAAAACAATTCTGTAGACCTTCATTAGTAATTGAATGACTTCAGCAGTTAAAAAAGTAATTTTTTTGCAAAAATGACCCCTTTTAAATTATTTAAACAATGATCCCCTTTTATGATTTGGATACTTTTTTGAAAATATCTTTTGTACCCACCTAAACTTTGATATAAAATTTGTTTCAACCTGTACTAATTTACATTTTGATTTACATGTAGGGTAATTTTATTTTACTAGACTAAGCACCCGTTAAATTGGTTGATGGGTCGTGTTCATTCACTTCATCCTGGTCCAGATAGTGTAACCAGAGTGGTTACTCTTCGCACCTCAAAGGGTCTTACCAAGAGAGCAGTTAGTACGATATGTCCGCTTCCTATAGACACAATGCAGTAATAACTGATGAACAATATTAAAGTGTGTACTATTTTTTGAACTCTATCACTGATTCAAATGTTTAGTTTTTAATAGTTTTATTTGATTATGTCATTTATTATTTTGCTTATGTTCAGTGTAATTTCATAATTGAAGGGCTGAGTGGATGAAGGAGGTATGTAACAAAAAGTAAGTTTTGAGATATTTGACCCCAAAGTTTTCATTGTAGAACTTTTTTGTAGTTATTGGTTTTTAAATGCTTAAATAATCATACTGTTCTCATGAGTGGTGAAATTAATATGGAAGTTGAGAAAATGTTTAAATATCTGCTAACCAGACAAAAAAAAAAAAAGATGGTGTGTACATACCTCGTTCTTCCACAAATATTTTGTATATTTCATCTTTGTCTAAAGGATAAAACAGGTTATATGCATACAATTGAAAATACTGTTGTGTAGATATTCAAAATAATATTTATTTTTAATACGTATACATATTTTAATAACACCAAGGATATCGAAAATTGTCACCCCTTAAGTTTATTCATTATTTTCACGCAAAATAAGCTCATAGAACCACCTGTGTTGTTCTGGAACGAAGGGAAGTTGTTGTGTTAAGTTATCAATTTTCTCTTTTGATAGTGCACCGGTTTTCCTGAAAAGTCTTGGAATGTCAAAATCTTCGGAAAGTGTGGAGGGCTTTTTCAAATTTTAAAAATATTGACTTTTTTAAAAGGAGTACCATAATCGAAACTCTCCTTGAAGAGGTAGGACCCATAGGTATCTACACGGATCCATTTAATGCCATCACGGAAATATACTTTTTCAGTTAGAACATCTTTTTTTCTATTCATCAGTTGCATTTTATTTAGAAGGTTCTCGGTGTCTTTGAAATGATGTTGCATATCAATAACCATATTATTCTTTTTATTGGCAGATGCAATAATTTCACGGTATTGTTGTGGAGTACAAATAGTTTGATGTTTCCTTAATCTTTTTTCAATTCGGCCAAAATCCCGGTCTGAATCCAAGTAGGAATGACCTACTTCAGGAAACTTATGGTCGATTATTTGGAATATTCCTTTTTGTATAAGATACTCATAAACACACACAATTAGGAAATTTTTGTTCTGCCCTGCACACGAATCTGTCCAAATAATTAAATGATTTTTTTGTTTAAGTGCCAGCTCAACTTCAATGGTTCTTAAAAGACAACTAGCGATCTCACTACTACCCCTGCATGCTTGGTCTTCAGTCCATGTACAAAAAATGGTTTTATCAACTTCTTTAGTTATAATATGTATGCCTAAATTATAGAACCACATTTGGCGGAGGTAAAATGCTTTAGAAGTACTGAGTCTAGGCAACGGCATCGTTTGTTGGAGGTCGAATGTCATATATGCAACACCATCTGAATTTTTGGCTAGTTCCCTGTCGATATTCTGAGCCTCAAACGCTGCTTTATAATTTTCAATATGTTCCTCATTTGCAGCACCAGAATCGCAAGTGCTGCAAGTGTCACTTTTCGGGTGTCCAAACGATAAGTTGAATTCATTGTTAAAAATATTGCGGTACGTGCATTCTTTAACTTTAAATCGATTTTGGACTTTGTCTGCATTACATGTATCAATATAAAGTTTATGCATAATAGGAAGCGATAAAAGCGGAGACAGATATTTCTTATGGATATTGCAGTTTCTTGAATAATGAGATAATTCTGAAGGGAAACTTGAAATATGCTGGATTATATAAGCTACAACATCATCTTGAATTTTATTGGGTCTATTTGAGTGTTTTCCTCTTTTGTCTGGTAGAGGAGCAGCTAAACCCATCTTAATTTGCTTTTGGATTAAGTCAACCTTCTTCATGCTAATGTTGTATAACGAAACAAAAGCTCGTTTACATGTAATAGTTTGTTTTGCCCCGTATGTTACGTTATATTGGAATGAGGCGGTCTTGTGTTTTAAAGCTCCAGTTCTTTGTCGGTGTGTGGGGATTATTTTGATACTATTATACAGAAAAGAGTTTTTAGCATTTATATCCAGTTTGTACCACGATGACAAAATTTTTTCCCTGTCTTCAATTGTAAATACCTGGGAACACTGTCGGCGACACTTTTCGGGGCATAAATTAGTACCTTTGACAATATTCTTAGCAGGTTTCAACTCACCTTTATAATTTGTGTAGGCCTCTCCTCTTTGCCTGCAGAGTAAAGCATTTCGTTTCTTCCATTCATCAACATTTCGTTGCCTTTTTCCACTTACTTTTATTTTTGGTTGGAAATGTTTCTTTTTGCGATGGACTGTAGGCAATATATGCTCTTTTTCATTTTGTCCAACAATATTTTCATTAGATTTTGCCTGACTTACTAGTATGTTATTATCCTCCATTAGTATATCATTCTCTTCTTCCATCGGTTCATTATTACTCTGTGCATCTACCATCTCATTATCAATCTCGTTGTCTGATGACGAGTTGATGTAATCTTCCGGATCTGGCACGTATTCATCACTAGAGTTGTCCCCGAATAAGGTATCGCAACTTGAATCGTAATTATTGTCTTCTCCATCATCTGAAAAACAAAAGATATAGTCAATTTACTGAAGTAGTTATAAGGCCCTTAATCTACCCTTAGCACATTATAAGTCGTGTCTTGCTATGACAAATTACATAATAATCATAACAAAACAGTTGACCAAGTCATGACATAAAACTTTTGCCAAATTTGTTAATTTCCATATTCATAATAATAACAGTTGGAAATATTTTGTTAGATTTTTTAATTTTAATTAATGTCAGTTTTTACATAAGGAAAACTGTAGTATTACTTGTAATTTCGAATATCTGTTTGATTAAAAAAACAAAAGATATTAAACTATACATTTGAAGTCAGAGCAGAACTGTTTACCTCCAAGTTAACACTTGGACACATTGTGAAAATATATGGCACTTTCCCTATAACAATTGGTACCATTGAATATAACAAAATATTCCTACGTGAATTTCATATTTTATAAAAAAGATACTTACATTCTTCTTGGCGAACTTCATTCTTGCCTGTAGAATAGTCACTACTTGTTGATGAAATTGGCATTTGTAGGTTAGAATTCTCATTTTTCATGGTTTGTATTATATTTTTGTCAATACTCTCGCTGGCAGTTAAAATATTATCATTTAAAGCTAACTGTAACATTATCTTTCCCCTTGAAGTCATTTCAATTATCAATGTGAGCAATATTACTTAACACAACTTAAATTCGCAAAACACGTGTTAATCACAACAATCGTTTTTGTCAAATGGTGAACAGCTCATTCACAGCTAGCTGTTACGTGCATGAAGGCGGTATGTTACAGAACTTGATCAGGACACTAGTGGAAGAGGGAGGTATGTGCTATTTATGTTTCATACCTCCTTCATGCACTACAAATATAAGTAGTTGTTGATACATACCTCCTTCTGGACATTAGTATTTCTCTTAATATGGCTCTTAGAGTGCTACTGTTAGTTCCACAAAACATATTAACACATACCTCCTTCATCTACGAGAATAACTAGATTTTTGTAAAAATGTTACATACCTCCTTCATCCACTCAGCCCTTCAATTATTATTTGAAAGGTGTGCCTTTCAAGGTGGCCGGTATGTTAAGAATTTATTAAAATGTATAGAACACGCCACTGTTCATGTCATAACTACTGTCACATCGCCATTTGTAAAATTTTTGTCAAACTCCAGAAAAGCGTCATGTACTTTAAGAACAAGTAAAAATATTTAATTCAATCAGTTTAGTTTGTCCAGAACTACAAAAAAATAAGAAACTAAAGTGTCTAGGGGCTTTCCCTGTATAATAGCTTCACCTACCATACATTTCTAACGGTAACTTTTTACGTAATAAAAAGCCACAATGTTCTTACTATAAAGCGCTTCACGTTAAGAATAGAACATTGCGGAGATAGCCCCATGCATTTCTTACGAACGATAGAAGCGCGCCGATACCATGCCATACTGACTGGAACGAATCGTATATCGCCAGTCGAGAATCAATCCGTGCTCGATAGTGCAGCACTGAAGGTTTTCACCTTCGATTTCGTTGAACCTCCATCGATTTGCATGAAAATTGGTGAGTAATTAGAAGATACCTCAAGGAACAAAGGTGACATGATGCCAACTTGCGCTTTTACCCTGGGGGTGGATGCCACCCCTTCTCGTGGGTGAAAATTATTTTATTAAAAATAATACCATAAGTCGATAGAGGGACAAATTATAAGCAAAATCTGTTATATAAAGTTATTAAAATAAATCAACACTTTTTTTTGAGTAATTAAAGACCAAAGATTTTATTTTTTCGTAAAAAAATGCATGTTTTAAATCGGTTTTTCACGTATAAATCAAAAACTATAAGCTTCTACAAAAAAGTTATTATTACTGAAATTGAAGATAATAAAAAACTAAATACATTCCTCATACAAAGAACTAAACTAATGTTAAGTCAAAGTGAGTTATTGGCAATTGAATGTGTATTTTTTTCGACGAGTACTCAAATCTAAGTATTCAAGCTTAAATAACGGGAAAACTATGCAATGTATAAAATATTTCTGCTAAACATTTGCCAAAGTACTTCGGAATACCTATCAAATGAGCTTCAGAACAAGGTAATAGCGTCAAAATTAAGCAAGTTATAATGAAAATAAAAGAACCATTTCGATTTTTTTAGGAAAAAGTAAAAAATAAAACATACGCCATTTCCACAAAAATTAAAATTTATAGTAATCCTTACAAAAACTTCTTTATATTAGCATAAGTAATGTTTTCGATAATTTTGGCTGGTTTAGAATGCATATTTTTGAAAAAAAGATATGATTTAAAAAAATCATAATTTTTAAAATTATTGTAATTCTCATATTCTTTTGATAATAACTCCAAAAATACTGAATATACGTAAAAAATTATATTTAACCCAATTTTAGTTTTTCCTGTTCCAAATATTTTACCTGTTTTACTATTTCTATAGGGTAAAAAATAACCGAGATAGAAACGTTTAAATCTTAAATTTTGCTGTGGGAACCATGCAACCGTGGTCATTTAACCTTTTATTTTAAAAAAAAGTAAGGGGTTTACAAGTTTAGGTTCAACTTGCTAAATAGGACTTGGAATTAACTTTCAAATAGTTTTTAGACGAACCCGATATCGTAAACACGAACGGAGCTATTAAAAAAAAAACAATAACAGTTTTTGGAAAAATTTTTAAAAGATAAATTTTGAAAAAATTTTGGAGCATAAATTTTAACGCAATCAACATGTTCGGGGGCTCATTTAATAGATATTTTTAAGTACTTCGACAAATGTTTAGTAAGTTTGTGTTATAAAATGCATCAGTTTCCCGTTATTTCAGCTTGAATACTTGGAGTTTTTTACTCGCCGAAAAAAATATACATTCAATTACCTATAACTCACTTTTAGTAACCATTAAAAGGTTTTTGTAGTAAGGGGTTTATTTAATTTCTTATTAGCTTCAATTTTGATAATAATCACTTTTTTGTAAAAACTTACACTTTTTGAGTTATTGATGACAGATTGATTAAAAACATGCATTTTCTCAAGAAAAATTAAAATATTTGATCTTTAATAACTCAAAAAGTTTTGATTTATTTTAATAACTTTATATTATAAATTTTGCTTGAAATTTGTCCCTCTATCGAATTATGGGGTTATTTTTAATAAAATAATTTTCACCCACGAGAAGGGGTGGCATCCACCCCCAGGGTAAAAGCGCAAGTTGGCACCATGTCACCTTTGTTCCTTGAGATATCCTCTAACCACTCACCAATTTTCATGCAAATCGATGGAGGTTCAACGAAATCAGAGGTAATAGCTCATATCCACCTTCAGTGACTCCACTACGAGAGGTTTGGCAACACTGATCCCCGTAAGCATAAGGTTCTATTCTTAACGTGAAACAAGGTATAGCTAAGTTTTTTAACATCTGAACTCTACAATTGTAGTTAATTATTCTAATTGGGAAATAAGCCACATTTTAACTTGAAAAAATAATTTTATTAACGTTTCGACTTCCAATTCGGATGTCGTTGTCAAAATACAAAATATTCATAAACTAAACAAAAATGTTGTTGCTTAGAAAAAAAAAATTACAATGAAGTCGTCCCAGGAACGCAACTAATAAATATTGGCAATATTTTAAAGTCTTCTACTTTAAGATGTATAATATATATCTCAATTGCAGATATGAACGAGTCAGATTAAAGTAAATTATTTGATGAAGTTTTTTTACTAAGCAACAACATTTTTGTTTAGTTTATTAATATTTTGTATTTTGACAACGACATCCGAATTAATATATTGTAGCTACCTATGATTTCTTCTCTTTCAAGATGAAGAAGCCAAATTAATTATCTTTGGCTAAAACGTTCGGCGAAACAATTGATACTCATCAGAGTCTTACTTGCAGATTTTCCCAATATTTAGGAGTATACTATATACAGTAAACTCTCTCTTAACAGCCACCTCTTCGCCGGACACCTCCTCCATACGGACGATTTTTAAAACAAAAATCATTCGGCGATATATAAACCCGTACCCTTTAACTGGAGGGATGTGGCGACCCCACCGCCCAAAGGTGTTTTATCCTTTGCAGTCAGCCCAAGGTAGCAAGTAGATAATTTTCTACGACCCCGGTAGAAGATAGATCTGCTAACGGGAAGCAACCCTGCCTCAAGCAAGCCTTGATTTTCTCCATACTCCCATACCCAGGAGAAGTCATGTCCTAACCAAATTTCCATCAAATTCGTACCTATCCATATTACATCCTAACCCACTGCCAATACGCACTGGCCCGCGCGGTAGTGAAATGGCTAAACCCCCCTCTTCTATTTATGTATGGAAAATTCAGTAAATGAACAGCCCTCAGTGCCTGGCGACTCCACTACCTCTGACCAAGGTAGCGGTCGGAAGAAAGACGGGGTAGAGGGTGCTAAGAATCCCCGGGTAAAATTAGGCTACCAGAGACGACAACCCATGCATATTGCTTCATATAATATGAGAACAATGTTATCAGAGTCTAAATTGTTAGAAATGGAGAAAGAGCTAAAATCAATAAAGTGGGACGTAATTGGTCTCAATGAAGTTAGAAGAAGAGGAGAAGAACAATATACTCTTAAATTTGGGCCACTTATTCCATTTCAAAGGAGAAGACGATTCATCGAATGGTGGACTTGGATTCATCGTACACAAACGACATGTACCAAACATATTAAAAATAGAAAGTGTAAGCTCGAGAGTTATCACTCTAATCTTAAAGTTGAATTCGAGGTATAAATTAAAATTGATACAGGTGTATGCACCAACGACAAGCTACTCTAATGAAGAGATTGAAATATTTTTTGAAGATATTAGAACAGCCATGAAAAGTACTAAGACGTTTTATACTCTGATAACAGGTGATTTTAATGCCAAGCTTGGAAATAAAGTGAAACCGCACTAGGAAATTACGGCTATGGAGACAGAAATGAATGAGGGACCATGCTTGTAGATTTTTTACACCAAGAAAATATTTTTTTTGTGAACTCGTTCTTCCAAAAAAAGCCCCAAAGAAAGTGGACGTGGAAAAATTCCAGACGGTTTCACACAGAACGAAATAGATTTTATCATTGCTGATAAGAAAGAAATTGTACAAGATGTATCCGTTTTAAACAGATTTACAATTGGAAGCGATCACTGATTGATTCGAGCAAAAATTCTGTTCAATTTAAAGAATGAACGAACAAAAATGATAAAATCAGACAAGCGTAAATGGACCCCGCCTGAAAATATAGACAACTTTCGTGACATCATTGAACACACCCTGCAACAAATCAACGATGAAACAGAGGTCGAAATTCTAAACGAAAATATCGTAAATGCAATTAAAGAAGCGGAGAAGTTATGTTGTCCTAAAAGAAAGAAAAAACATGAAAAAATAAGTCTCAATACTAAAAATCGTATAGAAGAAAGAAGGAGGCTAAGGGACAGGTATAACACAAACTACGCAGAACTTACTCAACTCAGTAAAACATTAAACAAAGAGATGCGCAAAGACATAAGGCAACATAACATGAGAGAGGTAACAAAGCTGTAGAGGAAAATAGAAGTCTGAAAGTTCTAAGACACAACATGTCCACAGGAAAAAAGAACATACATAAGTTAAGAAATAAACAAGACGACATTGTGACTGATAAGGAAGAAATAGTGAGAACAGTAGAAGACTTCTACAAACAACTTTATGAAACAAGTGAATTCGATGAAAGGTGCCCTTTACCAAAAATAGAGAATAAAGGCTCAGAGTTAATGCCGAACATTACTATTGGCGAAATTAAAAATGCGCTTCAAAAGATGAAGAACAATAAATCCCCAGGTGAAGACAAAATAATGTCTGAAAGCATAAAACTAGGAGGAAATAAACTTCTACTGGCACTTGCTAAATTATTTAATAAGTGTCTGTGCGAAGCGATAACACCGACGCAGTGGAACAACGCAGAAATCGTCTTACTCCACAAGAAGAGAGATATCAGCGACCTTAGAAACTACCGACCCATTAGCTTGTTGTCACAAGTATATAAGCTATTCACAAGAGCTATTAGCAACAGCCTAGGAAGTAAGCTGAATTTCTATCAGCCAAAAGAGCAAGCAGGTTTTAGAGCAGGATATGACACAAACGTACAATATTACAAGTAATTAAGAACTTAATAGAAAAGAGTGTTGAATATAACAAGCCATTAGTCCTAATATTGGTTGACTACGAAAAAGCTTTTGACACCATAAGTCATCAAAAAATGTTAAAAGCCTTAACAGAGTGTCGTATAGATCATCGCTATATAAACATGATTAAATACATCTATCAAAATTCGACAGCAAGCGTGAAACTGGCAGATCAAAAACCAACGCATTTAAAATAAAACGGGCAGTACGACAGGGAGACACAATTTCGCCAAAATTGTTTACAACATTATTAGAGCATATGTTTAAGAACGCAAATCTGAGTGAAAAAGGAAGTAATATCAACGGAGAAATACTTAGTCACTTGAGATTCGCTGACGATATTTTTCTTATTGCTGACAGCATCGATGATGCAGTATCGCAACTGGAGAAACTATACCTAGCCTCCTTACAAGTTGGATTAAAAATCAACCATACAAAAACTCAAATCATGACAAATCTTGTGTTAAGCGAAAAGATTTCAGTAAATAGCATGCCTATGGAAGAAACCACCTCTTATAAGTACTTAGGGCATGAGATACGCATAGGAAGAGATAATCAAACGTGCGAACTAAGCCGCCGCATAGGACTCACTTGGGTGGCATTCGGAAAGCTGAGCTATGTCCTTAAGTCAGAACTACCTATGTGTCTCAAAAGAAAAGTCTTTGATCAGTGTGTGTTGCCAGTACTTACCTATGGTGCAGAAACTTTAACAATACAGTCGACTCGCGTTAATTCAAACCTGCGATAATTCGAATCTCTCTATAATTCAAAGTTATCACGAGTTCCCTACAAAATCTCTTTATATTTCGAACTAAATCAATACATTTTTATACACTTGGTAATTTGAACGAAAAATATCATTGCTATATAACAAAACGACGCATTAATTCGAACTCATCGGCGTCCAACACTCGACAATGTAAAAGTTGCAGAGGTTGTGACAAGCAGCTAACTGCAAATATCACGGTTCTGACAGCTATTTTACTGATTGACAAAGCATGGAGAGGTGTAACACTCATAACTATTCTCAACTGCTTAAAAAAATCCGGTTTCTTAAGAAGATCAGGAAGATCTTCTACTATTTATGGATGATGAAGAACCAGCAATAGAACCATTAGTTGACATCAGCGGTGTGAGTTTTTCTGACTTTGTTCAAGTGGATGAAGATGTTGCTTTCTCAGGTTCACTAACCGATGGCGAAATTTTATCTGCGACAGATACGAATAAAAAAGTAACGACGAAGATGAGTAAGATACATCAGAACCTTTGGCAGAGGTGTCAAACGATGTGATTCCTTACAAACCTTGTGTCTACAAAACGAAAGTGATGAAAAAGCATTTCAGGCACTTTTTCTCTTAAAAAATTATTGAGCAGTCTAAGCAGCAATGTGCTTTGAAGCAAACCAGTATAAATACAGTTCTTTCTAAAGATTTATTAATTCACATTAGGAATACATACATGTATGTATGTACACGAATGGACCTCTAAACTTTTGTCATCGTTATAGAATATGTAGCAGTTAGTAAATAATCAACACTTAATAATTCGAAGTTTTATTTATTTTCTCTCACAAATTTCGAACCACTTGATATTTCAAACACTCAATAATTCGTAATATTTTAAGGGTCCCTAGAGTTTCAAATTAACGAGAGTCGACTGTAACAAGAAAGTAAGAAATAAAATTTGTGTTACCCAAAGAGCCATGGAACGCTCAATGTTAGGCATTTCTCGTCGGGATCGAATTACGAACAGAGAGATAAGACGGAGAACAGGAGTGACGGTTGCCATAGAAAGAATTATGACCCTAAAGTGGAACTGGGCTGGACACATAGCTAGAATGTCGGATAACAGATGGACACAGCGAATAATACACTGGAGACGAAGATAAGAAGCATATCGGAGTAGAGGTCGTCCGCCAACGAGATGGTCTGATGACATCAAACGGATCGACAGAAACTGGATGCGGACAGCACAGGACAGAAATGCATGGAAAAGACTGAGGGAGACCTATATCCAGCAGTGGATAAATCAGGGTTGAATGATGATGATGATGATGATGACCCTTTAACTCCCTTAGACGGACACTCTCAACAACGGACGCGGACAGTAAATGAGGTGTACATGCAGACAGTAAATGAAAAAAGGTTAACATTTTTTTTTCAAATATTTTACAATATAAATGAAGTGTATAATTTTTTTTTCTTCCTTATTGGCTTTGGATTACTTGATCCATTCAGCCACGATAGATAATAAATTACTGTTTGCTACAATATTCCAAATATAATACATTGCATTACATAATACATTAGGTACATGTGCGCACATATAATACTTATGCACGCACATACATACATACATATGTAGAAGTGGAAACATTTAATTGACCAGTAGGTATACTCCTCATTCATGGCCCTAACCAACTTAAATTAATTTACAAATAATTAAATCGACAAAAAAAACTACATGCTAATACTAAATACTAATACTAAATGCTAATAAATATATGTTTTTTTTTTACACAGCGATAAGGCTTCAACCCGGATCAACCCCGCGGAGGTTTACACCCTCTTTGTGTTTTTAATTTTTTTTTTTATTTTTTTTTTCTCTTTTTTATTTTTTTTTATAATTTATTATACTTTTTTTTATTTTATTTATTTATTTTTTTTTAATAAGATTTAATTTTTTTTATACATTTTTTTTGTATACATATTTTTTTGTATAATTTTTTTTTTTTTTTTTTTTTTTTTTTAATTTTTTCAATATAAACTTTTATACAATTCTATTCTTATTACCTCCCTGCAAAATCTACTTAATGAACTTTCACAGGGAGACAATATTACATAATAAGGATAAACATAAAAAAACAATAATTATTGCTAAACACATTCAACCGGACTCATTCAGTGCAAGTTAAATTTTCCTCTTAGTCCTTTTTAAAAACTCCCAGATGATTTGTTTAATTTTAGAATTTCTACGAGACAAATATAAAAGAGAAGCATTATTTAGTGGGAAAGGTATTTCTTCTTGAACCAGATTGTTCATCAAAAACTTAATTGCAACATCATTATGTTTGCATCCAAACAACCAATGATTAATATCGTCAACATATCCATTGCAATCGCAAAGATCTGATTCGGATAGGTTAAATCTATAGAGGTATGACTTGACAGTGGCATGATTAAAGAGACATCTAATAAACATGGCATATATATTTCTATTGGGATAACTTCTGATAGCAAAAGGCTCAGTAGGTAAACTAGGATGAATTTTGGTGTAGAGATTGTTGCTTCGATTGCAGAAAGCGTGCCACTCAATATCCCAATTTTGTTTCAAACTTTTCTTGCGAGTAGCTGTTAGATCGCTTCTATCTAGCCAAGTTATTTCCGATCCTTTTAAGATTGCCTCTTTAGCAAAAAAATCTGCTTTTATGTTACCGGAAATACCAATATGTCCTTTTACCCAGACGAAAGTTACAGAAGTCTGTTTTTCCAGTAGCTTTAGTTGGTTTTCTAAAATTTTGACGACAAGGCTATTTTTATATAAATGTTTACGTGTGTTTTCTAGAGCTAATAACGAAGATCTTGAATCTGACATAATTACAACTTGCTTGTTAGAAATTTTTTTGTTGATAATTGATAATTATTTTAAATTCTAGAGCTTGATAAATCGCGAACATTTCTGCAGAGTATATGGAACATTGTTTATCTAACTTGAACATCAAGGATTCTTGGTGATCCGGAATATATACAGCACATCCAACTCCCAATCTTGATTTTGAACCATCCGTGAAAATCCTGCATGGATTATCAAGCTTAGCTATATGTTGCTGAAAGTCAACTGGATTCTCACTGTCAAAATTTGGGAACCAAACATTAACATTGGCATAAGATATATTAAAACTCGATTTAAAGAAAGTTAATTCACCTGGACTGTTTAGGTGCTGAGAAACGTTCGAGTATGCTACTGCTAAAATAGGAGAATTCCTGTTGTGCCACCATTTGTCGACAAGATTAGAAACAGAGATGTCACATATTTTTTGTAGTAGTTCAGTTTGGTTGTAAGATTGGCATTTAAGAATAAATTTTTCAGCCAAAAATAGTCGTCTTAAATGTAAAGGAGGCTCCATGGATTCAGCTAAAAGATTCTCTATAGGCGTAGACTTGAGCGCACCTAGAACTAACCGCAGAGCCTTATATTGAATGCGATCTAGTTTTTTGGCAGATCCATATAGAATGCTTCCATAGTCGAGAATGGATCTGGTATATGCACGATAAAACATTAAATTAATTTTAGGGTCAGCACCCCATCGATAGCGATTAACTACTTTAAGAATATTTAAACTTTTCTCACATTTTATTAAGCTCTTATTAATGTGTTCATCCCATGTTAACTTGGTGTCCAATGTAATACCAAGATAAGTGTAGTGCTTATGAACGGGTATACTTAGGTTGTTAATCATGATGCTGGTCATAACTGGTAAGCGATGTCGCGTAAAAAACACCACCGCTGATTTATTTGCAGTAAGGTCAAATCCTTGTTTAAAAAAATACTCTCTTGCATCACCCAGTACCATCTTAGTTGAATTAATACTTTGTTGGTACAACTTATTCACATTGTAAAAGCAGAAATCATCTGCATATTGTAATATACTGCATCTAATTCCTATACTGTGGAGATCTAGAGTGTATAGATTAAACAACAAGGGACTGAGGACTGATCCTTGTGGTAAACCTTGATGCACTACTCTTGGGCCAATCAATCTATCATTACATCTAATAAATACCTGTCTATTAAGGAATAGGTTTACTAATACATAAGCACACAAAGGTGGAATACCTATGTGCTTCAGTTTTTCGAACAATAGATTTAAATTGACGTTGTCATAAGCCCCAGAAATATCAAGAAAAATGGCAGATAGATAATTATTATTTGAATATGATAATTGAATATCAGTTGTTAATTGAGAAACACAATCAATAGTTCCCTTGTTCCTACGAAAGCCATACTGAGACACTGGAAATATATTTTTGTTCTCACACCACCATTCTAATCTGCTTTTCATAACTCGTTCAAATGTTTTAAGCAAACAGGACATGAGGGAGATAGGCCTTAAGTCGGTACGCTGGTTTAGTTTGGGTATAGGAATAACCAGGCATTGTTTGAGGGCGTCACAATGATCTCCTTTAAGTAGAATATTGTTGTATATTTTGCACAAATAATATATAGCAATTGCAGGTAGGTTTAATAGCATACTATAGTTAATGCCGTCAATACCAGGGGCTGTATTTTTAGAACTCTTGATATTTGCTTTAAGTTCGTCAGCTGAAATGGGGGTTAGTAAAAAGTGGTCATTAGTAGAGATGCTCGGCATAAATAGTGGTAAATGGACATAATCCGGAGAGATTTTTGTAAAGAGCCTTTCTACCATACATTCATCATTAGCGGTGTACTTTTTGTTACCTTGAATTTTGTTTACCCTTTTCCAAAGCTCTGAAGGTGAAGTTTGCCTAGTAAGTGAGGAACAAAACCGAGCCCAACTAGATTTAGCTTTTGAGCGGAAAGTTCGTTTACATATAGCTTCATTCTTCTTATATTCCATGAAGTTTGAAAGGGTAAGATTAGATTTATAAATTTTAAAGGAATTTTTTTTTGCGTTAGAAGCAGTGAGGCATTCATCATCCCACCATGGTGGCGATTTGAAAGATTTGACTGACGGTTTGATAATTTTGAAAGATTTGTTGGCTGCATCAGTAATAGAATCTAATAAAAAGAAAATCATTTCGTTTGTTTGGTTTTTATTTGGTTCGTGTCTGAAGGCACTTTCTACGTTGTTTCTAAAATTATCCCAGTTTGCATTAGACATCGACCATTTAGCCGAAGATATAAAAGTTATATTTTCAATTTTCATATTCTGCACAGAAAGTCTAATTGGAAAATGATCTGATCCATAGGTATCTGGAAGAACAGTCCAGTCAAAGGATGGACATAAACTAGAGGATATAATAGTAAGATCTACAACAGATTTCATATTCCCTGGAGGAGTAGCTCTAGTAGCCGACCCGTCATTAACAACAATTAAATTAGGAAAGAAATCTAATGCTTCTACTAGTATATTACCATCGACGCAACATGAATTTGATCCCCATAATCCATGATGTGCATTAAAATCACCGGTAATAATACAATCATTGCTAATTTGAGAAAAAAGACTAACGTAATCTTGCACTGTTACTCTAACATTTGATGGACGGTACACACTCAGGATAGTATACATTTTTTGGTCAATTTTAATATCTACACCACAAACTTCTAAATTAGGATTGAAATTGTTAACAAATGAAATGGGATTATAAATAATGTTATTTGCTAAAATTATGGCAACTCCTCCATATCCTCTAATTCTACTTTTATTAACTACATTGAAATTATTGAAGCAAACAGTATCAGATGGTTTTGACCAAGTTTCTGATAAAAGACCTATGTCAAAACGTTCTTCAAACAGTAATTGCTGTAAAGAATATCGGTTCGCATTTAGCGAACGAATATTCCATTGAATAATTTTAATACTTTTGTCAGCCATTAAAATTATGTAAAAATATTACCTATAATATCTTTAATTTTATTTTCTAATTCAATTTCGTAATTTTTAAAATTAGTTTCTACATTTGATGAAGAATTACAATAGTCAAGGATACTCTGTTTGATTAAATTTTTGAGTGAAGCACTGAGCTGGCCTATAAATATATCAAATTCATTACGGGGCTCATGGTTTCCAAATTGAAATACAGATCCCGAACAGAAACTGGTCGGGTATTCCCTACGCACAGGAGGAAAATTAGGAGTTGTATCAGTAGTCTTCCTTTTTTTGGGGGGGTTATCGTTAGGGGGGGCTATATTCAGATGATTATTATTTTTATAAGTAGTGGTGGAATTCGAGGGTTTAGGGGAGGAGCTTTTTAATGGAGGAAAGTCTGTGTCACAGGTCATTAAAGGTGCAAATTTATTTTTTTGGACTAAACTGGAATAACATGGATTTTCAAGAGCTTTTTCGGCTTCTTTAAATGAAATATTTAAGTTAGCCATAGCTTCTTTAGTCTTTTTTTGTTTTAAATATTCGGGACATTCTTTAAAAACTGACTCGTGGCTACTATTTTTACAATAAACGCAAAATGTAGTACATTTATCGGGACAATCAGTGTTACCTTCATTACCGCACTTCTTACATCTTTTTTTTGACTTGCATTGAGTCGTTGAATGGCCATAACGAAGACAGTTGAAACATTGCATAACAGGACTAACATATATTTCAACTGGACACCTAACTTTGTTGATGTAAATATATTGGGGAATTAATTTACCTTCAAAGCTAATAATAACCATTTGTCTAGGAACTCTTTCTGATACACCGTCACTTTGAACTATTCTAGTCATTCTATGAACTTTTTTTATTGGAATATTAGATTTAATAGTATTAAGTAGTGCACTCTCAGTTAGAGTAGTGTCCACTCCGCGAACGAGACCCTTTTTTTCCGTTAAATAATTTGGAATATATGCAATTAGGTTATTTTTTCCGAAAAAATCTTCAACTACTAATTTATTCGCAACAGCACCTGAATTGACTTGAATTTTAATGCGATTTTTACCTACACTAACAATTTCAATAATATGTTTATCATAACTAGATAGCGAAAGTAGTTTTTCTCCAAGTTTCATTGGATGCAAACGACCGATACTCAAATTTATGTGTTGAACAAATATAAAAAACGGATCAGTATCATTTAAACTAAATCGATTAGATGAATTAAATTCCTGACTTTTTTGAATAATATTTGTTTTATTTGAAGTAGATGTCAAGTTTATGGTATCATTAGTACTTTTACTAGTATCATTTAAACATTCACTATGAGAATTATTCTGATTTAAATCATTTGTCTGCATAATTATATCGCTCTCATCTGTGAACCCAATATTTTCTACACCAGGATCTGGTGGATCCTTTCCATTTTTGCCCACGGACATCCCGGGGCACGAGCGACGTTCAAATATAAGTATATAAAAAAATTTCTACTTACAGTACAGTTGTCAAATAACAAAACTTAAAATATACGGAAAAACAAACAAAATCGGCTAAACACTCTGTAGAATCTCTTGAAACACACTTTAATACTTCACAATCGATTTGAGTTGAATGAAAAAAGACTTTAGAACTAACTAAATCTACAAATTTTCCGGAGGAACTCTTAAATTTGTCTAAACACTTTGACAGTTTTTTTGACGTTTTTGGAAGTGTATAATACAAATTTATTATTTCAAATCATTACAGATGTCCACGACGGCGACGAGATATTTGATGTTTTTCACGTTATTAACACGAGGTAATAAAAATGTAATGTTTGTGTCCGTCGATGAAAGAAATGCGACACCAGAAACTTTTTAAATTATTGTTTTGACTGGAACAAGGATTTAAGAATTTTAACCGAAATGTGTGATTAAGCATACTCAATAGACGTAGTTGTATTATGAGTGTTTTTGCAACGTGAATAATATTGGGTCCGATAAGAGCAAGTTTTAAATTTGAAAGAAAAAGTCGATGTGGTTCATTATGGAGAGACGCATAAGTTAAGTGTTAACAGTTAACAGACAAATTTGGAATTGGAAAACCTCAAGCCAGTGAAATTTTAAAACATGAAAGTGATTTAATTAATTAGTTTTCTGAGAGCGGAAAACTGAAAGCGAAAGGAAATTTTTAAAAATCGAGAGTGCTGAATTTGACCTAGAAATACTTGTTTTCGATTGATTTTGTAAAGTGCGGTCTAACAATATTCCTGTTTCTGGTAAATTAATCAAGAAAATGCATTAGGATTTGCAAGGGAACTAAGCGTGGATATGAAAGCTTCTGGTGGATCGCTCGAGAAATTCTGTAAGCGACACAATATTTCTTTCAAATCTGTATATGGCGAAGCAGCTGCTGTAGATTTATTAGTGGTTTCTAACTGGAAGGAAAAACTGCCAATTTTAATAAAGTATACCTACGCTCAAATCATTTTTAATGCAGATGAGACGGGATTATTTTTTTAGAGTTTGGAGCATTACCTAAGAAAACTTATACTCTGAAAGGAGAAAGATGCACTGGAGGTAAGGCTTCTAAAGATAGGATCACAATTATATTTGCATCAATATGATGGGGGACAAAGAAAGGCCACTGGTAACCGGGAAAAGTGAAAGTCCTCGTTAATTCAAGGGTTCACACTCAGAACAATTACCTATCGAATGGTACAGCAATAAGAATTCGTGGATGACAAAAGAAATCTGACAGGCTGTCTAAATAAATTTTATAGAAGAATGCAGAGAAAAAATCAAAGTTCTTTTGTTCATAGACAATGACACGTCTAATCCACAACTTGTTTTATGTAATGGTAAACTAATTTTACTATTTATATGTATATACCTACAACATTACCGGGAATACTAAAAGATACAGATGGGAAACTTGGGTTGAGTACTAACGAAAAATTAAAGAGATGGACAGAATACATAAATGAATTGTTCAAAAACAATAGAACAGAGCTGATGGAAGTCGAAGTAGAAGATGATACGGTTTTAAAGATA
The DNA here is from genome assembly GCF_917563875.1 of Diabrotica virgifera virgifera. Lineage (NCBI taxonomy): Eukaryota > Metazoa > Arthropoda > Insecta > Coleoptera > Chrysomelidae > Diabrotica > Diabrotica virgifera. The sequence continues at coordinate 185,849,655 of NC_065443.1, read as the reverse complement.
TTAAAACAAGAAATTAAATCGGCATTAAAACACAGCAAAAATGTTAAAGCAGTAGGTCCAGACCAAATCCCAGTAGAAAGCTTAAAATGCATAAATGATGAAACCTTAGACATTATCGTAGACTTGTTTAACACAGTGTACAAAACAGGAAACATACCAAAACAATGGTTACTCGTAACCTTTTGTGCTATCCCTAAAAACACAAACGCTAAAGATTGCAGTCAATACAGAACAATATCATTAATAAGTCACATTCTCAAATTATTTTTGAAAATAATACATGGTCGTATAAATAAAAAACTAGAAGAAGGAATAGATGATAGTCAGTTTGGGTTCAGAAATGGACTAGGAACCAGAGAGGCGTTATTTGCTTTTAATGTGTTAGCTCAAAGATGCATAGACATGAATGTGGATGTGCATGTTTGTTACGTTGATTTTGAGAAAGCTTTTGACAAAGTAAGACATGAAAAATTAGTCCAAATTCTTAAGACAAAAAACATAGACACAAAAATAGAGACATAGGGACTTACGAATAATAACAAACCTTTACTGGAATCAAAGAGCACAAATTGTAATAGATAACGAACCCAGTCCACAAATTGAAATCAGGAGAGGAGTTAGGCAGGGATGTATTATGTCTCCATTACTCTTTAATGCATATAGTGAAGCCATTTTTGAAGAAGCATTGCTATTTCAAAGTGAAGGAATAATAATTAACGAAAGATCTATTAACAACATAAGATATGCAGATAACACCGTGATTATGGCAAGCTCTGCTGAACAACTCCAACTACTACTAAACAAAACAAACAATTTCTTTGAAGAATATGGACTAAAAATGAATAAAAAAGACCAAATACATGATAATAACTAAGAAAACAAACATACAAACAAGTATACATTTGGGAAATGTACCGATAGAAAGGGTTGATAAATACAAATACCTAGGGACCTGGATTTCAGAGAAAAATGATCAAACAACAGAAATAAGGACCAGGATAGAAATAGCAAGAAATGCGTTTTAAAAATGAAAACAGTTCCCTAAGAGGCGAAGGAGTATAGGTAGGGGTTGCCAAGTTCTTGAAAATTTCAAGATCTGTCTTGATCTTGTCTTGAAATCAAGACAAGATATATATATATATATATATATATATATATATATATATATATATATATATACGCAGATAAGAAATAATAAAAAACTAGTTATTAGCAACTTAAAATAAAATATAATAAACAGATACAAATGTCTTTCTGACATACTAAATTTCAAATTAAATTGTCAAATTATTTTTCTCTTTTTAAATTATCTAAAATTAAGGCATTGTAGAAGATTAGAAATTAGATTAAGAATTTTATATATTTTTTTGTTATGTACGCCAAAAATTTAATGGATTAACCTCACGTTGTAAGTTTTTTATGCTTTTATGTACAATATTTTTTATCGTCTTAATTTCATTGTATTTACTAAAACTTTTTTAGCATATCTTGAAGAAGCAAATAAATTTTGCGAAAGCTTGATAATAACTAAGAGTTTTACTTATCCTGCCCCCTGAAATTTATGACTGCAACCTCAAAATTAACAAGATTTTATATATATATATATATATATATATATATATATATATATATATATATATATATATATATATACAGGGTGGTTCATCTTATTCGCCTCGGTCTCTGTACGGAAAACCACTTGATATTTTAAAAAAATTTCTTCACAGAAATATACAGGGCCTTTAATACTACAACCTAAAAATAATGTGAATTATACAGGGTGTTCCAAAAAAGAGTGGTATATCAAAGCTATATTTTTTCTTATGGAATGCCCTATATCTGATGACATTATTGAATTGACCTTAAAAAATAAGCTATACTTTCATAAGGGTTCCCTATACCTAAATACAGGGTGTTTTGATTTATTTCGATTTTTATAAAAATGTAAGGTTTTAGAAAAAAATAAATATCTACGAATATAAGAAGCAGCAACAAATTCTTTCTTGGATCTTAATAATAGACTATTTAGCATACTTAAACAGATGCTTATTGCAACAAAATTTCTTACAGGGTGGTCAAAATATGAGATTGTTCTATTAACAAATTCAAGCTGTAATAACTTACTTATTTTAAATGGAACACCCTGTATCTTACTAGTCTATCGCGTAGAACATTTACTTAGCTTTCAATTTGTACTAGAGTTTCCTATACCTATCTTTTTACAGAGTGGTCAAAATATTAGATTGTTCTATTAACAAATTCAAGCTGTAATAACTTACTTATTTTAAATGGAACACCCTGTATCTTACTAGTCTATCGAGTAGAAAATTTACTTAGCTTTCAATTCTTATTAGGGTTTCCTATACCTATCTCCCTTCATTTTTTTAAATATTTAAAGATTTCCTAATTTGTAAGCTTTAAAAATTAGAATTAAGTACCTACCTATGTCGTGGTTATGTACAACACATCACCAACACCGGCAATATACTTAAATATCTTAGTCAAGATAGTTTCATTAATAAAATTCACATTTTTATCATTTAATCACACAGAGTGTTCTTATTTTAAATGACATACTCGATATTCTATTCTTTATAATGGAAGATATTTAAAATCTCTTCAATTCCATGTTAACATTCTCAATACACATGTTATTCTGTAGATATAAATTCCCATGTTATTCTGTAAATACCCATTTTTAAATATTTTTGTACAATAGGCTCGTTTTCGTCAAAGTAGCCATTGCATTTAATTGTTTGTAATTGCGATTTAAAGATTCAAACAAAAAGTGGCGTTCTTAAATTTACTTAATAACCGTTGGGTTAAGATATGGAAAATACTTATACGGAATGAAATATAATTTAAATATCTTCCAGAATACGGCATCTAATATAGGGTATGCAGTTTAAAATAAACGTATTATTCAATTTCACATGCAGGCCAAAATCAACTAAAATAATACAACACTCTGTGTGACTACATGATAACACTGAAAATTTCATTAATGACAGTATCTTGTCTAAGTATATTGCCGGTGTTGGTGATGTGTTGTACATAAACACGACATAGGTACTTATGTAATTCTAATTTTTAAAGCTTACATATTAGGAAATCTTTAAATAATTAAAAAATGAAAGGAGATAGGTATAGGAAACCCTAATAAGAATTGAAAGCTCAGTAAATTTTCTACTCGATAGACTAGTAAGATACATGGTGTTCCATTTAAAATAAGTAAGTTATTACAGCTTGAATTTGTTAATAGAACAATCTAATATTTTGACCGCCCTGTAAAAAGATAGGTATAGGAAACCGTAGTACAAATTGAAAGCTAAGTAAATTTTCTACGCAATAGACTAGTAAGATACAGGGTGTTCCATTTAAAATAAGTAAGTTATTACAGCTTGAATTTGTTAATAGAACAATCTCATATTTTGACCACCCTGTAAGAAATTTTGTTGCAATAAGCATCTGTTTAAGTATGCTAAATGGTCTTTTATTAAGATCCAAGAAAGAATTTGTTACTGCTTCTTAGATTGGTAGATATTTATTTTTTTCTAAAACCTTACATTTTTATAAAAATCGAAATAAATCAAAACACCCTGTATTTAGGTATAGGGAACCCTTATGAAAGTATAGCTTATTTTTTAAGATCAATTCAATAATGTCATCAGATATAGGGCATTCCATAAGAAAAAATATAACTTTGATATACCACTCTTTTTTGGAACATCCTGTATAATTCACATTATTTTTAGGTTGTAGTATTAAAGGCCCTGTATATTTCTGTGAAGAAATTTTTTTAAAATATCAAGTGGTTTTCCGTACAGAGACCGAGGCGAATAAGATGAACCACCCTGTATATATATATATATATATATATATATATATATATATATATATATATATATATGTATATATATATATATATATATATATATATATATATATATATATATATATATATATATATATATATATATTTGTACAAATATTTTCGACCGTACTGTGTTAAATAGTGATTTTTTGAATAACGGCAATTCTATTTATTATACATTTCTCTCTTATATATATATATATATCTCTATATATATATATATATATATATATATATATATATATATATATATATATATATATATATATATATATATATATATATATATATATATAGAGAGAGAGAGAGAGAACTGGATTCGAAATCCGATGTATTTATCGACCGTGCAAGTATATTCTATAACACTATAAAACAGTGTTGAAATTATCGGGAATTGCGGTCTGTGGCTTAGATTGAAACTACATTTAATTCTGTTGAATTCGATATTTCGATGAGTATTTATTAATTTTTCATCTTCATCAGGAACAAACTACAAAATTAACTAACAGTTAGGTACAAACATAATATTACAATGATATAACTTACGAATTGTTGTAGGTATGCTATATAAAGCAATTTAACTTAAAGCTATGCATGTCGTTTCACGAGAACGTCGAGGGCGGCACTGAGTCAGGTATCTTTTCTCACATGTGTTAAGGGTCAACAGTTCCAATATCGAGCCATCTGTTTAATATTCTGCTATTTTTCGAATTTTAAAACATTGCAGTAAATTTCGCTTAACCTACTTGTGTCTGATTTGTAATTAATTGAACGTTTATTACTGTATATGTGGTACATCTCGAGAAACAATCTTTCCTTATAATTGTTTTCCGAATCTAAGATCTTGATATCTGACAAATTAAATTGGTGTCCTGTTGTTATGGAATGGTGTGCTGCTGCACAAGTATTGTTGTGTGTTTTACAATCACTTTTGTGCTGCGTTATTCTTTGTTTCAACCATTGCGATGTTTGTCCTATATACTGCCCATCACATTCGAGAAAAGAAAGTTGATAGATGATATGACTCTGATTTAGAAGCGGTGTCTGGTCTTTAAGCTTCGAGAATAAATTATAGTTGGATATGCTATTGTATTTCGCTATTTTGATTTTAGGAATTCCGTTCAGCAGCTTGATTATATTGTTGGTTAAGCCATTTATGAAGGGCAACTTTTTGTAAATCACGGGATCTGATGGTCTGTTGTCACGTTGCCCGTCGTATAAGTCTGAGTTATATATCAGTTGCTTAAGAATTTTACTTGGATAGCCGTTGTTCAAGAATATGTTATAGAGTGTTTTTAAATTATTTTGTGTGAACAGGTCATTGCTGATGTGTAAAATTCTGTTTTTCATTGCCACAACAGTGTTGTGTTTTTGGCTTTTCGGGTGCTGAGAGAAATAATTTATATATCTTCCAGAGTCAGTTGGTTTCTGATACCAATCCAAAATTATCTTGTTCTCTGTGGTTATTATCACCTTAGTGTCTAAAAAGGGCACACTTTATTCTTTCTCCTCCTCAAAGGTAAATTGTAGGTGTTTGTGAAATCCATTGAAGAGGTCCAGTGTAGTTTGAATAGAGTCCTCGGGGATCGCACTTATCACATCATCCACATATTTGTATATGAACGGTAACTTGAACGGTAGTCGTGGAATTACTATATTAAATAGATGATCTAAAACTATGGTGGCTAGAATGGGGCTGATAGGAGAGCCCATGGGAGTGCGAAAGATTTGTGAGTAAAAAGTTCCCCCGAAAGAAAAGTAAACATTAGAAAAAATAATATCGATTAGTTTGAAGAAGTTATTCTTACTTAGTGTGGTGTTGGGTTGTATTAAGTGCCAATTTTGCTCTAAAATTTCAATGATCAAGTTGAGAGGAATATTCGTGAAAAGCGATACCGCATCTAAGGATATAAGTACATAGGTTTGAGGAATTGTAACATTCTTAATTAGTTCTACAAACGTAAATGTATCTTTCACATTATAATTCGTTTGATATTCAAAAGTGGCAGTTAGAATGATTGCCAATTATTTCGAGATGTTGTATGTAGTGGAGTTGATTGAGCTGATGATAGGGCGAAGAGGAACATTGCTTTTGTGAATTTTTGGTAGACAGTATAACTTTGGAAACATCGAGTTGTAGATCATTAGATGTTTTGCAGCATTAGCGTCTATCTCACCTATGGATTTCAGGTTCTTAATAATATTGTTGTATTTGGTTTGTATTTTCACCGTTGGATCAGTGTTTAATTTGGTGTACGTGGAAGAATCCTGTAGCATTATCTCTGTTTTATCCATATATTCTGATTTATCCATGGCAACCGTACACCCACCTTTGTCTGATTGCAAAATGTATAGATCTGGATTTTATTTCAAAAACTTGCGTGTTTTTTCAAACATCCTGTTGAAGTGGTTTGGTTTGTTTGTTGTAGTGTGGTTCACATAATTAGTTGTGATATTGGTTGCTCTAGCCCGTACGACATCCTTTGATTCATCTGGAATATCATCCACTATATTTTCTAAGTCTGCAACAAACCTATCTAGTCTGACATCTTTACCAACACAGGGCACACTAAATTTAGGTCTCAATGATAAGAAATTTTCGACTTCTTCCGGTATGGCTATGCTAGAGATATTTTTAAACCATTTGCTGTTGTCTTTTAAAAATAGACCAGATAGGTTTGATATTCAAAAGTGGCAGTTAGAATGATTGCCAAGTATTTCGAGATGTTGTATGTAGTGGAGTTGATTGAGCTGATGATAGGGCGAAGAGGAACATTGCTTTTGTGAATTTTTGGTAGACAGTATAACTTTGGAAACATCGAGTTGTAGATCATTATTTGTTTTGCAGCATTAGCGTCTATCTCACCTATGGATTTCAGGTTCTTAATAATATTGTTGTATTTGGTTCGTATTTTCACCGTTGGATCAGTGTTTAATTTGGTTTACGTGGAAGAGTCCTGTAGCATTATCTTAGTTTTATCCATATATTCTGATTTATCCATGGCAACCGTACACCCACCTTTGTCTGATTGCAAAATGTATAGATCTGGATTTGATTTCAAAAACTTGCGTGTTTTTTCAAACATCCTGTTGAAGTGGTTTGGTTTGTTTGTTGTAGTGTGGTTCACATAATTAGTTATGATATTGGTTGCTCTAGCTCGTACGACATCCTTTGATTCATCTGAAATATCATCCACTATATTTTCTAAGTCTGCAACAAACCTATCTAGTCTGACATCTTTACCAACACAGAGCACACTAAATTTAGGTCCCAATGATAAGAAATTTGCGACTTCTTCCGGTATGGCTATGCTAGAGATATTTTTAAAAGACAACAGCAAATGGTTTAAAAATATCTCTAGCATAGCCATACCGGAAGAAGTCGCAAATTTCTTATCATTGGGACCTAAATTTAGTGTGCTCTGTGTTGGTAAAGATGTCAGACTAGATAGGTTTGTTGCAGACTTAGAAAATATAGTGGATGATATTCCAGATGAATCAAAGGATGTCGTACGAGCTAGAGCAACCAATATCATAACTAATTATGTGAACCACACTACAACAAACAAACCAAACCACTTCAACAGGATGTTTGAAAAAACACGCAAGTTTTTGAAATCAAATCCAGATCTATACATTTTGCAATCAGACAAAGGTGGGTGTACGGTTGCCATGGATAAATCAGAATATATGGATAAAACTAAGATAATGCTACAGGACTCTTCCACGTAAACCAAATTAAACACTGATCCAACGGTGAAAATACGAACCAAATACAACAATATTATTAAGAACCTGAAATCCATAGGTGAGATAGACGCTAATGCTGCAAAACAAATAATGATCTACAACTCGATGTTTCCAAAGTTATACTGTCTACCAAAAATTCACAAAAGCAATGTTCCTCTTCGCCCTATCATCAGCTCAATCAACTCCACTACATACAACATCTCGAAATACTTGGCAATCATTCTAACTACCACTTTTGAATATCAAACTAATTATAATGTGAAAGATACATTTACGTTTGTAGAACTAATTAAGAATGTTACAATTCCTCAAACCTATGTATTTATATCCTTAGATGCGGTATCGCTTTTCACGAATATTCCTCTCAACTTGATCATTGAAATTTGAGAGCAAAATTGGCACTTAATAGAACCCAACACCACACTAAGTAAGAATAACTTCTTCAAACTAATCGATTTTATTTTTTCTAATGTTTACTTTTCTTTCGGTGGAACTTTTTACACACAAATCTTTGGCACTCCCATGGGCTCTCCTATCAGCCCCATTCTAGCCACCATAGTTTTATATCATCTATTTAATATAGTAATTCCACGACTACCGTTCAAGTTACCGTTCATATACAAATATGTGGATGATGTGATAAGTGCGATCCCCGAGGACTCTATTCAAGCTACACTGGACCTCTTCAATGGATTTCACAAACACTTACAATTTACCGTTGAGGAGGCGAAAGAACAAAGTGTGCCCTTTTTAGACACTAAGGTGATAAGAACCACAGAGAACAAGATAATTTTGGATTGGTATCAGAAACCAACTGACTCTGGAAGATATATAAATTATTTCTCTCAGCACTCGAAAAGCCAAAAACACGACACTGTTTTGGCAATGAAAAACAGAATTTTACACATCAGCAATGACCTGTTCACACAAAAGAATTTAAAAACACTCTATAACACATTCTTGAACAACGGCTATCCAAGTAAAATTCTTAAGCAACTGATATATAACTCAGACTTATACGACGGGCAACGTGACAACAGACCATCAGATCCCTTGATTTACAAAAAGTTGCCCTTCATAAATGGCTTAACCAACAATATAATCAAGCTGCTGAACGGAATTCCTAAAATCAAAATAGCGAAATACAATAGCATATCCAACTATAACTTATTCTCGAAGCTTAAAGACCAGACACCGCTTCTAAATCAGAGTCATATCATCTATCAACTTCTTTGTCTCGAACGTGATGGGCAGTATATAGGACAAACATCGCAATGGTTGAAACAAAGAATAACGCAGCACAAAAGTGATTGTAAAACACACAAAAATACTTGTGCAGCAGCACACCATTCCATAACAACAGGACACCAATTTAATTTGTCAGATATCAAGATCTTAGATTGATCAAGATTGTTTCTCGAGATGTACCACATAAACAGTAATAAACGTTCAATTAATTACAAATCAGACACAAGTAGATTAAGCGAAGTTTACTGCAATGTTTTAAAATTCGAAAAATAGCAGAATATTAAACAGATGGCTCGATATTGGAACTGTTGACCCTTAACACATGTGAGAAAAGATACCTGACTCAGTAATTATTTATATGGGAAATAAGCCACAATTAAAATGAAAAAAAATAATTTTATTAACGTTTCGACGCCCAAATCGGGTGCCGTTGTCAAAATACAAAATATTACTAAAATAAACAAAAGTGTTGTTGCTAAGCAAAAAAATTCTTCTAATAATTTATTTAATCTCACTCATTTATATTGGTAATTCAGACATATATTATACATTTTAAAGTAGAAGACTTTAAAATGATATTGCCAATATTGATGAGTTGCGTTCCTGGGACGACTTTACTAAAAGATAGTTCATTCGATTACATGAAATCAACCCCAACTCAAAAATATCCGTCATAAAAAATTATAGCATGTGATCTGTCTTTAAAAAGACAACCAAATGCAACGACAGTAAAATTCTCGCGTTAGAGACCTAAAATTCTCGCGTTAGAGACCTCATAGTAAATCACAAGGGAAAACCAGGAAAAACCCTATTTTCAACTAAACAATGAATTTTATAAACAAAATTTTGGTCTAGCAATGGGCTCTTCTATTGGCTAATATATTTATGGAGGATTTCGAAACTAATATTATTTCTAAACAAAATTTAAAACCCACAGTATGGTGGAGATATGTAGATGATGTGTTTTCAATATGGCCTCATAGATCAGAATTGTTGGATACGTTCCTGAATATTATAAACGATCAAGAAGAGACAATAAAATTTACAATGTAAAAGGAATACAATAACAGCCTACCTTTCCTCGATGTTTTGATCTCAAAGAAGGATATTGAATATGAGACTCAAGTGTATAGAAAACCAACACACACCAACAAATATCTCAATTACAAGTCAAATCACAACATCAACGTTAAAAAAGGGAATCATTAAATCCTTATATGATAGAGCCAAAATTACTTGTTCTAACGAAAATTCCATTTTAGCAGAAAAACAATTGTTAACATCTGTTTTATTAAAAAAATGATTATCCTTTATCGTTTATAAATAAGGAATTATCAAGATTGGATCGAATGGAACAGAACAACTTAGAACGGGATCCTACAACATTCACCAGAAATAGTACGAGGAAAATATCAATACCATATATAAAAGGACTATCCGAGAAACTTAAAACAATAGGAAATAAATTCAACATTTCAACAACATTCAAAACAACAATCACATTGAGATCTATTCTATCTAAAACTAAACCTAACAATGATCAAGAAAGAACAAAGAATTGCATTATAAAATACCTTGTGAATGCGAACAATTTTATTTAGGTGAGACATCAAGACCATTAGACGTTAGAATAAGTGAACATCAATCTTATATTAAAAATAGAGAATTTGAGAGATCTCAAATATGTCAACACGCATGGGATAATGAACATAGAGTTCAGTGGAGAGATTCAAGTATAGTCCCTGAAAGATTCAGATAGTAAAAAGAGAAAAAATCAAAGAAGCGGCTCTAATTATGCTAAATGAAACCAATTGTGTCGCAAATTCCTCGTAGAATGCAGTAGGATGTGGTTACCCATACTGAAAGAGGAAGTCAATAGAAAGAAAATACCAAGATTAGTAAGTCAATAATATCGAGCTAGTACATATTTTATATTTTAGTATTATTTATATATCTAGTATTATTAATATTATTTATAATTTAAACATCTTACAAGTCATAATTTGGTATTATTTTTTGAGAGTAAATTAATGTAAGACCAAACACTTACGATGTAGGGATAGTATCACAGGGTTTTTCCTGGTTTTCCCTTGTGATTTACTATGAGGTCTCTAACGCGAGAATTTTACTGTCGTTGCATTTTGTTGTCTTTTTTAAAGACAGATAACATGCTATAGATTTTTTTATGACGGATATTTTTTGAGTTGGGGTTGATTTCATGTAATCGAATGAACTATCTTTTAGTAAAGTCGACCCAGGAACGCAACTCATCAATATTGGCAATATCATTTTAAAGTCTTCTACTTTAAAATGTATAATATATGTCTGAATTACCAATATAAATGAGTGAGATTAAATAAATTATTAGAAGAATTTTTTTTGCTTAGCAACAACACTTTTGTTTATTTTAGTAATATTTTGTACTTTGACAACGGCACCCGATTTGGGCGTCGAAACGCTTAATAAAATTATTTTTTTTCATTTTAATTGTGGCTTATTTCCCATATAAATAATTAATCATAAAAATGCCACAAGGAAATAGCTTCAGAACAACCTGACTCAGTGCCGCCCTCGACGTTCTCGTGAAACGACATGCATAGCTTTAAGTTAAATTGCTTTATATAACATACCTACAACAATTCGTAAGTTATATCATTGTAATATTATGTTTGTACCTAACTGTTAGTTAATTTTGTAGTTTGTTCCTGATGAAGATGAAAAATTAATAAATACTCATCGAAATATCGAATTCAACAGAATTAAATGTAGTTTCAATCTAAGCCACAGACCGCAATTCCCGATAATTTCAACACTGATTTATAGTGTTATAGAATAAATATATATATATATATATATATATATATATATATATATATACTATATATATATATATATATATATATATATATATATATATATCTAATAATGATGGTTGGATAATCGAGTACAAATATAAAAATAAATAAGCAAAATCATTGGCTTTACGAGTATATGAATTTAGTTGGAAATATATAAAATGATGAAGGGTCATCATTCCATACATTTCTGTGCAACTATATACACCGGTGTTTCGGCCTATTTGGGCTTCGTCAGTATAGTGTAGCAAGTTAAAAAAGTTGTTTGTTAACTTGTAAAAGGATTACTACAGGAGCCAGGTTACCAATTTTGGTCAGGTTGTTAGATGACCCGCAGTCGCAAGGCTACAACTAACATTGCCAAGGAGGTAAAGCTACCCGAGGAAATGAAAAGCCATAACATTATTAAATAAAATGATGTTGGATAATCGAGTACAAATATAAAAATAAATAAGCAAAATCATTGGCTAATACTCGTAAAGTAAATGTAAATTTAGTTGGAAATATATAAAATGATGAAGGGTCATCATTCCATACATTTCTGTGCAACTATATACACCGATGTTTCGGCCTATTTGGGCTTCGTCAGTATAGTGTAGCAAGTTAAAAAAGTTGTTTGTTAACTTGTAAAAGGATTACTACAGGAGCCAGGTTACCAATTTTGGTCAGGTTGTTAGAAGACCCGCAGTCGCAAGGCTACAACTAACATTTAGCTTTACCTCCTTGGCAATGTTAGTTGTAGCCTTGAGACTGCGGGTCTTCTAACAACCTGACCAAAATTGGTAACCTGGCTCCTGTAGTAATCCTTTTACAAGTTAACAAACAACTTTTTTAACTTGCTACACTATACTGACGAAGCCCAAATAGGCCGAAACACCGGTGTATATAGTTGCACAGAAATGTATGGAATGATGACCCTTCATCATTTTATATATTTCCAACTAAATTCACATTTACTTTACGAGTATTAGCCAATGATTTTGCTTATTTATTTTTATATTTGTACTCGATTATCCAACATCATTTTATTTAATAATGTTATGGCTTTTAATTTCCTCAGGTAGCTTTACCTCCCTTGGCAATGTTAGTTGTAGCCTTGCGACTGCGGGTCTTCTAACAACCTGACCAAAATTGGTAACCTGGCTCCTGTAGTAATCCTTTTACAAGTTAACAAACAACTTTTTTAACTTGCTACACTATACTGACGAAGCCCAAATAGGCCGAAACACCGGTGTATATAGTTGCACAGAAATGTATGGAATGATGACCCTTCATCATTTTGTATATTTCCAACTAAATTCACATTTACTTTACGAGTATTAGCCAATGATTTTGCTTATTTATTTTTATATTTGTACTCGATTATCCAACATCATTTTATTTAATAATGTTATGGCTTTTCATTTCCTCAGGTAGCTTTACCTCCTTGGCAATGTTAGTTGTAGCCTTGCGACTGCGGGTCTTCTAACAACCTGACCAAAATTGGTAACCTGGCTCCTGTAGTAATCCTTTTACAAGTTAACAAACAACTTTTTTAACTTGCTACACTATACTGACGAAGCCCAAATAGGCCGAAATACCGGTGTATATAGTTGCACAGAAATGTATGGAATGATGACCCTTCATCATTTTATATATTTCCAACTAAATTCACATTTACTTTACGAGTATTAGCCAATGATTTTGCTTATTTATTTTTATATACGTATATATATATATACATATATATATATATATATATATATATATATATATATATATATATATATATATATATATATATATATATATATATATATATATATATCTAGCGGTTAATGTGGGCTCCGTACTAAAACGGTATTATACGAACTGCAGGGGAATATACACCGTGTATATTATTATCTGAGTAGCGGTTGCTGTAGACTCCGACTAACATGTAGGATCAAGTGAACTCCATAAATGGATAAAACATTTGTGGGATCCGTATATATCTTTTCGCATACACAACTGAGCTCCTGCTACGTTGCCAATAATTGTATTAGTAGTAGATTTTCAAACTTCACAGCAGGTATAATTTGGAACTTGAAATTTAGTTAAATACTCATCAATTAGGCATCGGGGACTTTCAGAAAGACTTGGCTTATATAGTTAAATATGTTAAATATATATAAATTGTTATCCGACATTTAATTTTATTTAAGATTTAGGTTTAATAAGCAAGGTGGTAATTTATATTACTTCCTTTAATTATTTTCTTAGTAACTTAAGAAAGTGTCTATTATAAACTTGGAAAAGGCAAGTTTCCATTTTTATTTATTATTAATTTTTGTTAAAATACATTGGCACTGAAATATTTAGTCCATAATGGACGTACATGGTCACATGGAGTAAAGTAATCGTGTAACAGTTTAAGAAAGTATATGGGCAGTATTATAATAATTGACAGTATTGTAATACTTATTGTTACCAAATAATATTAAAGGAAACCCTACACAACATAGAGATCTTTGTAATTTTTCGATTGTTTGGTACAGTTTATGACGTACAATATTTGTTTTATACAGTAGTTATATGTAAACTACAATAATTTATATCTAAATCAATCTTTAAAATTATAATTTTTTTACTGTGTAATTTTTTTATTAACATCAGTTCCATTAAATTGGTACTAATAGTCATTAGCGACATGTTACATTAAGGTACAATTACTTAACTAATTTACAATAGATTACAAAATAGAGTCTGAATTTTAGAATTTACAGTATGTATTGTTTATTTTAAAGTTTTCGTCTAATAATGTCTTTAGATCGTCGGAAACATTATTGTTGGGTTTTTCTTGTATAATTTTTGCACAGTTTAATAGGCGTTTTACATTTAAAGTTATCTTACAATTATCACATACCGACCGATTCTCTCTGTCAAATAAACATGCATGAGTTTTTATGCCCTACAGGTAGGCGATCAATTCTAACTTGGTTGGCCCTACTTGTGTTTAGCTTCTTCCACGTTTTGTAGTTGGTTTAATTTCTTTTAATTTAGATTTGGAGTTATGCCATTCACTTTGCCACGTACACTGGATTTTGGATTTAAACACTGTTTTAATGTCACTAGTAACCACTTTAACCACCAATATTGATGACATTGAAAGAGACTGGATCAACTTAAGGGACGCTATATGCAACGGTGCGAAAGAAGTAATTGGTGACTACGAGCGGAAGAAGAAGAACGAATGGATGACAGATGAAATATTACACCTCATGGACAGAAGGAGAGGAAATAAGAATAATCCCGAACAATATAAAGAACTGGATAGAACTGTCAGCAGAAAGATAAAATAATCAAAAGAGAAATGGTTACAAGGAAAATGTCAAGAGATAGAAGAGCTAGAACGAAGACACGATAGTTTTAACATGCATAAAAAATCAAGGAGTTTACTTATACTTACAAGAAAAAACAGTTTGGTAAGTTAATAGACGAGAACAACAAACTTATTGTAAATAAAGAAGAACAGTTACAGACTTGCGCAATTTACATAAAATATTTGTTTATGGATTATATTTCTACGAACACTCTTGATCTGAATGGACCAAAAATATTGAAAAGTGAGGTGATAAAAGCTACAGATCAAACGAAAGATGGGAAAGCAACAGGATGCGATGAAATACCAGTCGAATTTTTAAAAGTTTTTAACGAGAACAACATGAATGTAGTATTGGAACCGTTTAATAAGTTATACGATACTGGTCAAATTCCATCTGACTGGTTGAAATATACATTTGTGCCCCTTCCCAAGAAATCCAATTCTAAGACGTGTAGCGTATATCGCCTTATAAGTTTAATGAGTCACACCCTTAAAGTATTCTTGCGTATTTTCCATTCCAGAATACGAGTAAAATTAGAACACAGCATAAGTAAAACACAGTTCGGTTTCAGATGCGGTTTTGGAACTCGAGAGCCCCTATTTTATGATTCAAAAATGCATGGATCAACAGAAAGATGTTTACGCCTGTTTTATCGACTATGAGAAAGTATTCGATACTATCAAACATGACAAACTCATAGAACTATTATATCTTTCAGGACTTGACACTAAGGACATCCAAATTATAAAAATCTATATTGGAATCAAACAGCCCACATAAAGAATGGACATATGGTGAGTGACAACATAACCATTTCTAGAGGGGTTAGACAGGGCTGTGTTCTTTCGCCACTGCTTTTCAACCTGTACACGGAACAAATATTTCTAGAGGCACTGGAACAGTACAATGAAGGCATCAAGATTAATGGCGTATTAATAAGTAATTTTCGATATGCAGATGATACTGTTATACTGGCCGATAACATCGAAGATTTACAGATGATGCTAAATAGAGTAAATACAACTGGCAACCGATTTGGACTGAAGGTCAATAGAAAGAAAACTAAATTTATGGTGATCAGTAAAAAGAACATTCAACATATCGACCTAAATATTGAAGCCAAACGTATTGAAAGAGTACACCGATTTAAATATCTGGGATATACAGTAAATGATAAGTGGAACCCAGACGTAGAGATTAGGATCCGAATTGAAATAGCAAGATACAAATTCATAAAAATGAGAAAGCTCTTAAGCAACTGCAACCTAAGCGTTAACCTCCGATGGCGCGCCACGAAATGCTACGTACTCTCTACGCTACTTTACGGAGTAGAAGGGTGGACGTTAACAGCAGCAACTATAAAGAAGTTAGCGGCTCTAGAAATGTGGCTGTATCGACGCATACTGAGAATACCTTGGACAGACAGAGTGACCAACACAGAGGTATTGAGACGAATGGGTAAAGAGGTGGAATTGTTAACAACTGTTAAAATGAGGAAAGCGTCATACCTGGGCCATGTGTTCCGTAATGATAAGTACAGTCTGCTACAGCTTATCGTGGAAGGCAAGATTGAAGGTAGAAGAGGTTTGGGCAGAAGGAAGAAATCCTGGCTGAGAAACTTAAGAGAATGGTTTCAAATACCAGAAGCTGCGAACATAATACATGTGGCACAAAACAGAGAAACCTATCGTTTGATGGTAGCCAACCTTCGGTAGAAGACGGCACACAAAGAAGAAGTAACGACTTTACTCACTATTGTTGAAAACTCGTTGTTTGCTGCATCTCTACCACAGGAATCTGCTTCTTCATTTCCTCGAATATCTACATGCGATGGGACCCAAAATATTACGATCTCGGTGATTTTTTGGTGTAAAGTATCTAATTCTCTTTTCACAAGGGCGCCAATTATTGGATGTTTTGAATATCTACAGCTGCTGAATTGTCAGAATGGAGTTTAAAGAATCAGTAATAACTATTTCCTTATGTTGTTCTTCTTTATAAATATCAGTGCTTGTAGGATGACATAAACCTCGACCGTGTGAACAATATTGAATGATGATAATTTAAATTTGTGATGTTCATTAGAATCTATCACAGCAGCTCCTTAACTGTCTGAAGTTTTGGATGTGTAAGTATACAGAGTGATTCATTAAGAATGTCCAATCTCTGAGTTGTAGATTTTAGGCCTCAAAATATTTAGATTGAACCTAAATTATTGAACCCAAATAAAATGTAGCTCGTGACTGAGATACAGGGTGTTGTATTTAAAAATTTAATAACTGTTTTTACCCATTACTTTAAAACTATTTAAAATATCCTTTTCATACTTGGCAGAAAGTGTATGTACTGTACACCTTACGAAATTATGATAAATAAACGTTTCTGGCTACTACCAGAGGCGTACCACAGGGAACGGTTGACCGTTCCCAAATTCTACGGCACTGGCGGAATTGTTATTTTAGCTCAATATTTCTATTCTCCATTATATTCTATGTATATAATATACTCTTCATTAGTAACGATTAAGTCATTATTTTTTTAGATATTTGAAGTTGAAAATGAAACAACATACACTACATTCACATAGCAAATTCCCAACATAAACAAACGCACGTGTTAACGATTCGTCCACTCATTCGTCAAGAAGCTATTAAATATAATTTATCGCCCTAAACGAGGCGGTTTCTCATTTTACAGGTCCTAATTTGTCAGTCTGCATCTGCAAATTCAAATTGTATTTTTTAACGTGTTAGTTTTTAAGAAAATATTATTTTGTGTTATGTTATGTACTTTACAGTAGTTATTGTTGAGTTATTAATTAAGACTGGTCGTGTTTTATAATCGTGACATGAAATTTGGCATACATATAGCTAATATGTCAAAGAAAAAAGTAATACTGTGCCGATGTGTGCTTTGGTCCTGGCAAAAAAATACACGTTCAAAATAAGCCCGGAAATGGATAAATTGATTAATTCTAAGCAACTTTTGTTCTATAGCGGTTTTTCACTTTATTCACAAAGTCAATACTTTTCGAGTTATTTGTGAGTGATTATGTTCATTTTTCAACAAAAATAACCACGTTTTTATAAGGTTTTTTGCAAATATTCCAAAAAGTAAATATTTTATCGAAAAAAAAACATTCTTAGCAAAAACATAACTTATAAATAACATAACCTTATAATATGATGCTACTTTATTGAAAATGTTCACATTGTTATGTATATCCCAGTTAACGAATATTTTATTTTATCACATTTTTCTTAAGGACATAGGCGCAAAATTTCGCCTGTCAAAATGTTCAATGTGTTTTAAATGTATTCATTTTTTTCGAGTCCTGTGAAAACTAATAAATATTTTTGAAAAATTTAAAGGCAGAATGAAAGATTGCATTATTATTGAGGGCCGAAAGTCCCTGAAAACTTCTATAATGTTTATTTTAATAAGCTACAGGGGTGAAAATAAAAGAGAAAATTTAGGGTGATTTTTAATTGCAAATATTTCACTAAAAAGAAACTTTTTATTTATTCTAAGGGACTCTTGACCCTCGGTAATAAGGAAATATTTTATTCTGCGTTTAAATTTTTCAAAAATACTTTTTAGTTTTCTCAGGAATCGAAAAAAATTAATACAATTTAAAACACATTAAAAATTTTGACAGCCGATATTTCGCGCCTTTCCCCTTAAAAAGAACAAAATTTTGTTTACAATTAAATTTCAAGCAATTCTTACGGTATTAGTTTCAAAAGTAACTATTTTTAAAAAACATATGATACACCTCAGTACGGCCCTGTTTAGCTTCCACGTGCGTTTGTTTACAGTTGGGAATTTGTAAAGTGAATGGACTGTAGCTATTTTTATTTAATGTGAATAAAGGATGTTATCGTTACGAAGGAAGGGTATATTATTTACATAAAAATATTAGAGAATCTAAAAATTATACTAAAATAGCAATTCCGTCAGTGGCGTAAAATATGGAAAGGGTCAACCATACACTTTCCCCTGTCGTACGCCTCTCGTAGTAACCAGAAAGGTTTTTTTTTAATATTTTAGGCTATACCTATACTTTCTGCCAAGTATGACAAGGATATGTCAAATACTTTTAAAGTACTGCGTGTATTGATAGAATTGCGTTTTTGCATAGTTTTTAGATTCTCCAATACTTTCTATGTACATAATATAGTCTTCATTTGTAACGATAAATTAACTAATTTTCGAGATGATATTTAAGTTAAAAATAAGGTGCAAAATACATTATTCAAAATAGTTCTGTCGTTTGATTTTCAACTTCAAATATCACGAAAACGAATGAATTTATCGTTACGAATGAATCGTATATAATTTACATAGAAAGCAATATTATGGTATAGAATAGCAATTTCACCAGTGGTGTAGAAATTGAGAAGGGTTAACCATTCACTGTTCTCTGTCGTACGCCACTGGTAGTAGTCAGAAACGTCTGTTTATCATAATTTATTAGGGTGTACAGTACCTACACTCTCTGCCAAGTATGACAACGATGTGATAAATAGTTTTAAAGTACAGTAGAACGTCAATAATCCGGATTAGTTGGGACCGGACCCCATCCGGATTATCAAATTATCCGGAATATCGAAATTACCTAAAAAAAGCCAGTATACATATTAAAGTACAACAAACGTTTTAAAATTGTATGTTTTCTCTTGTACAGTAAAGTGTCTAAAAATAGAGGTGAAATTAATCAAAACATTTTTTTATGTTTAAACACTGTATTGTAATTAATTTATAATAGAAGCATGTGTACAGTAAAAAACATCAGACATTATTTGGGCTTTTAAAAAATGTGTAAAATATTTTTGAACTGCGGTAGAGGTTCGTTTTTCGCACCTAAGTTCTTAATTTATTTTAAAGGAATCAGATATTTTTGCTAGATACAAATCCGGATTATTGACGGTCCGGATTTTTGACGTCCGGATTATCGACGTTCTACTGTACTGTGTAAAGTAAAGTAGTGGGTAAAAATAAGTATTAAATTCTTAAATAAAACACCCTGTACAGTAACTCAGTAACGAGGCACATTTTATTTAAGTTATTTGGGTTAAATCTTAATATTTTGCCGTCTAGAATCTATAACTCAGAGATAATGAATACTTAATGAATTAATGTATAGTAAGCAATAATCTTTATAATGTGATTTTACTGAGAGAAAGGACGGAAATATGTTGGAATGAGGAAAGGGATAAATAAGTATGAAAGGAATAAATATCGATGGTGAGCTGCTTACATCTAAGATTCGCAGATGATATTGTTCTGATTTCAGATGACCTAAAAACTGCCAATGATATGTTGAATGAACTCCGCGATGCAGCACGTAAAGTAGGTCTAAATATTAATTACCAAAAGACAAAAATGATGACGAATTTAGTTCCGAGCCAGCTTTTAAAGGTAGAAGACATCTAAATTGAAGTTGTTGACAGCTACGTATACCTTGGACATACGGTAAAAATTAGCAGAGACAATCAAACTGCTGATCTGCTAAGAAGAATAACTCTGGGATGGGCATCATATGGAAGACTACGTGATATTTTTAAAGGTGATATACCTATAAGCCTAAAAGAAGAGCCTTTAATGAATGTGTCCTGCCTGTTCTTACATATGGCGCAGAGACACTGACTGTAAAAATTACATCTGCACGAAAACGACAAGTGACGCAACGTAGAATGGTAAGATCATTGTTTTGCATAACGTTAAGAGATAGGGTAAAAAACGAAGAAATTCGTAGAGGAAGTGGCGTAGAAAACATTATAAAACACATAGACAAAATTAAATGGAAGTGGGCAGGACACGTCGCTAGAATGAGAGATGATAGGTGGACCAAAAAATCTTGGAGTGGAGACCGAGAGCAGATAGATGAAACTCGGGAAGACCACCCACAAGATGGACTGACGACATAAAGAGGATTTGTACCAACTGGATTGCAGCAGCGCAGGATATATCTGAATGGAAGTTTTTATAAGAGGCCTATGTTCAGCAGTGGACGACTATGGGCTGATGATGATGATGAATGATGTAGAATCCAAAATCAGTAGAAAAAAACCAGTTTGACAATTTTTTTTACATATTCAACATGATTTCTCCGTGTAAGTTTTGTGTCGAAAACCATTCCTAAAAACTTTATATTGTCTACGAAATCCAAATAATTTTCATTAGGGTATATTTTCGGTTTTTATATTTTCTTAAAAACACCATACACTTTGTGTTTGACTCAGAAAATGTTAATCCGTCCAACTTGGACCAATTCTCTAAACTCTAAACTGTTTAAGCTTTGTTTTATGTGTTTTTGATATTGTTTCTACTCCGGTCACCTTACACATCCGAGGCTACAAAAATTACCATCAAGCTGAAAATTGGCAGGATTGTTCAAACTATCATCATAAATGAAATCTAAAAAGTGCTCATAAATCCGACCCGAGCTAAAAAATTTACGCGGGTCAAAGTTCACCAAATATAGTTTTTAGCGATTTTCAGCGAAACGGTAAGTTTCATCATAAAATTAGTTATATAAAAATATGTAGATTAGATAATTGTCTATTAAAATTCCTTATTACTTTTTTTTCCTGAGAGCCACCGTTTTTGAGATATAATGATTCAAAAAGTTGTAATCGTCATAATATGCGCACACGTTTCCACACCACCTTTGAGGTAGTGTACTTAGCGCGTTTTTTAACGCCGTTTCCCCAGTAGGCCTATTCCACGGATCTGTTATGATTCTGTTTAATTTGAAGCTATTGAATAATTGATATTGGCAAGGGTTAAAAATGATAAAAGCTATAAAAGGCGGTATAAATTAAAAAAAAAGGAAATTTATCAAACTGGTTCATAACTTTCCAATATTTCTGCTTCCCTTGTTCTTCTTCCTCTTCTTCACCTTCTAGTTGTTCTCCTTCTTCTTCTTCTTCTTCGTCTTCTTCTTCTTCTTCTTGTTCATCCTGGGTGCAAGTAAATTGTCCCAATAATGACAATTAGGTTTTGTTCTGATCTGTTTCGTTTAAATTTGTTAAAAAAATCTTTACAAGATTTTATAGCTTTTTACATTCCTCATTCCAGTACGGCAAAGGAGTAAATTTTAGCAGAGGTTTCAGTTTGGTCATAGCTATATGTTGTGTTGCAGATTTTGTAATTAAGGATATGAATGCGTCTAAATCTTTATCTATCATTTTTAAATACCATTTTCTTTATCTATCATTTTACTGTATTTCTCAAAGTCGGCGCTTTATAGATTCCATGATTTTTGCATTAGTCATTAGCTGATTAAAAAGAGATTCTAATTGTACAGTGATCACATACATACAAATAAGGAATAACATCCCAGGTTAATATTGGTGTTATAGTTGGTTTAGAACTAGTTAAATCGATTGCTGACGAATTTTCTGTATTAATGTCAAACCTAGTGGGTGACCAAACGTCCCGTAAAAACGGATTTGTCCCGTTTTTAAAAATCATATCCGGGGTTCCGAAAAATTCTCCCGGGACGTCTCATAAGGGACATTATTTACGTTAAGTTAATGATACAAAAAAGCGCCAAACATTTTGTTAACATTTTTTATTCCTTTAGCTGCGGCATACCTATGGATCGTCATAGAAATTCAATATATTTCAGCAAGGAATTAAAAATGTTGAAGAAAGTACAGAAGGTGTTTAAAGTTAATGATGAATCTACTGTCACAGCTTTGATCAGAAGAAACGAAGAACATTTAATTTAATTTAATTTAATGTAAAATCCATTCTTAAGCGTGGTAGTAAGCAATAAGGCGAAATTAACTTCAGAACTAAAGTTAATGACTTTTATGAAACTTGCATAAAGTATCTTGAAAAATGTTGAAGTGTACCGTTTCTCTGTTTTCTTAACGTTTAAATTAATGCTTTTGAAGGAGATATACCCAGTTGGGAACAAATTGAAGAAACTATTTGTTACTGCAATGAAAATAGTATTGACACAAATAAATGATACTTTGCTGTTTGATCATGCACCCGTGACCCCTCGGACCCCTTTTAGCTGGAAGGTATCACCTTCAAACCCTACTTGGATGAGTCCCGTTTTTTTTTTTCAAGTTTATGAGTTGGTCACCCTAATCTACCATGACTAAGTATATTTAGATTTTGTGAATTGATTATCTTTTCTATTATTCGATTTTTAGCCGAAGTATAATCAACGAATAAAATATACTCTTACGTCTATATTCTTTGGTATAATTAGAACCCCCTATTATTGGGTCATGGGAGTTGAAGTCACCTAGCAATATTCGTGGAGTTAGTTCATCAACAACTGGATTTGGTGGAATACATATATACAGATGATACGTATATTTTTTTAGGTAGTGTATATAGGTAGTTTTTAGGTAGGCAGTGATGATTTCCAAATTGTTTGCTGTTATAAGCAAAACCTAACTATAACCTAACCTATTTCGTTCCACATACAATTACTGTGTACACATATATCACTACCACTCCACTTGCAATATTAGGTTTTACTGTTTTTTTTTATAAATACGTAGCAATAGTATAGTTTTTTAGTTTATATTAAGGTCGCTGCATATTATCATGCACGTAGCGTTTCGAGCCCGTAGCGTTTAGTTTCCGAAAAATATGATTATTTAAATGAAATTTATTGACATAAAAAGAAGAATAATATGTATGCAATTTATTTAATTCAAAATACATTTTACTGCTATTAGAAAACACGACAAAATGTTTATTTGACAAAGAAATATTGTTTTTTGCTTAAATTCAATATTAAAGCAGCCACCCAGCTGCCTCTTGACAGAATGAACATTTAATTTAAGCGAAAAGCAATGATTATTTTTTAAATAAACATTATTTTCTGTTTTCTAAGAGCAGTAAAATGTATTTTGAATTAAATAAATTACATACATTCTTCTTTTTATATCAATAAATTTAATTAAATTTTTTTTGGACAACCTGTATAAATAATTATGGTAATGTTTATACTAATGGATAGAGAATTGAATTACATTTTAAATGAGCTATCACACGACCACTATTCTCATTTAAAAAAATCATCGATGACGTCACCACGCCCAGATGGGCGACGTCACTAGTATGATATATATGCCAAACAGTCGTAATTTAAAAATAAAAATTGATCTGTTTCGGGATTTATTTCCAAAATGATCCATTCTCGAGAAAACTAATTTATTCCAACTTTTACGTGCTCACTGTATGTATATTATACATTTTAAAGTAGAAGACTTTAAATTATATTGCCAATATTTATGAGTTGCGTTCCTGGGACGACTTTACTGAAAGATAGTTCATTCGATTACATGAAATCAACCCCAACCCAAGAATACCCGTCACAAAAATATCATCGCATGTGATCTGTCTTTAAACAGACAACCAAATGCAACGGTGACATTAAGCGAATAAGTGAATCTCGCGTTAGAGATTCGATAGTAAATTTGACGCTAGAATTTTACTGTCACCGTTGATTTGGTTGTCCTGTTAAAGACAGGTTACATGCTATGATATTTTTGTGACGGATATTCTTGGGTTGGGGTTGATTTCATGTAATCGAATGAACTATCTTTCAGTAAAGTCGTCCCAGGAACGGAACTCATAAATATGGGCAATATCATTTGTGATATAATTGGCAATATCATTTGCCCAGTGCAAACTTTGCGGAAAACCAGTGGAAAAACATTCTGTGAATCCATGAGGGAAGCTCAGGACAGAAGCCGATGGAAAGAGATAGTTGCTTGTATTAAATGGAATCACGACACTCAGCAATGAGGAAACGACTGAGGAGGAGAAGTTCTAAACTTTCTATATTATATCGAACCGCTTCAATTTTCTCTCCATTCTCTAAAGCTGAGACCTCCTGTTTTTGTTGGGTCCATGAAGGTAGTATTACTTGCGTCCTCAGTCGGTCCGTATATCATCACAATTGATAAACGACGTCCTTTTATGGTCAAATTCGCTGTTATTATTCTGTCGTTTATTGCTTGCCAATTTGTTATACCATTTTTATACTTCTTATGAATGAGTATTATCTTCTAAATATTCATAAATGAATATATTCCTCCTTACTCCTTTCTGTCACTTTCCTTTAACAGGAATTACGGTTTAATTCTTTTAGAATGCACTATTGAAATCATCAGTCGACTCACAAATCCTTGAGTTAGCTAACTGGCATCTAAAAAAGACAATTGCAATTAAGCGTATTTAAACAGTCTAAAATGAACAAAATGGGCAATGAAAACGCGTGTCTAATGTCTAGATTATTGTAGTGAGACAAATACGTTGTGCAAAAATTGTTATACAAAGTAATATTAGTAGACGTTGTTAGGATTATTCTTTATTGTGAATATTTTTAGTTAAAAATAGTTGTTATTCGAAAAAAAATTATGTTAACAAAATGTATTAATATACATTATTTGAACACTTATTTTTTACAAATTGAACAAATCGAAAACAAGGAAAACCATGTTTTACTTATTTTTTAGTCTTGTTCACATATTTTAAAAAATATTCATTTAATTCCATTACCATTACTTGATAAAATCCAAAGTAATACTACCTTCATGGACCCAACAAAAACAGGAGGTCTCAGCCTTAGAGAATGGAGAGACAATTGAAGCGGTTCGATATAATATAGAAAGTTTAGAACTTCTCCTCCTCAGTCGTTTCCTCATTGCTGAGTGTCGTGATTCCCTTTAATACGAGCAACTATCTCTTTCCATCGGCTTCTGTCCTGAGCTTCCCTCATGGATTCAGAGAATGTTTTTCCACTGGTTTTCTGTACTTGATCCGTCCATCGAGTTGGTGAGCGACCTCTACTTCTGCGCCCTTCAACGTTTCCCGAAATTATAACTCTCTCAAGATTATCATCACTTCTTCTTGCAATATGGCCGAAAAATTTTAAGACGGTGGTGAGGCAAATAGAGGAAAGTCGAGTCTGAATATTAAGCTCTTGGAGGATTGAGTGATTTGTTCTGTGTTCCGTCCATGAGATCCGAAACATTCTTCTCCAGCACCACATTTTAAAGGCGTCAATCCTTTTTCTGTCGTCCGATTTCATGGTCCATGTTTCGGATCCGTAATTAAATATGGGAAAAATTAAGGCACGTACTAATCTTATTTTGGTGTTCTTCGATAAGGAGCGATCTTTCCAGATTTTTGATAATCGACTCATAGCGTTTTTGGCGATGCCTATTCTCCTACGTATTTCTGTTTCACAAGATCCTGTATTACTGATGTCGGATCCTAGATAATTGAACTCGTTAACCACTTCAAACTGGTCTAAGGCTCCTGTTGTCTGAAGTGAATTTGAATAATCTACTATCATAATTTTTGTTTTTTGTTTACTGATCTTGAGACCACATCTACTGCTTTCGGCTTCCACTAGCTGCAGAAGGCTGGACATTTCTTCTTCGGATGTAGTTATTAATGTTGCATCATCTGCATATCTGAGATTTGAGATCTTCTTTCCTGCGATAGAAATACCGCCATTCCATTTGTCGAGTGCTTTTCTCATTATATATTCCCCATAGAAATTAAAAAGACTTGGAGATAGAATACATCCTTGTCGGACTCCTCTACCTATTTTAAAAGGATCGGACTTATGGTTTTCAATTCTTATTCTGGTTTCACTGTTCTCATATAGGCTTTTCACCAGAGCTGACAGATGATCAGGAACCCCCATCTCATGTACAACTTTCCACAAAACTGTCCAGTCTACACAGTCAAATTAATGCCTTCTGATAATCCAGAAAGCAGATGATCATCGGAATTTTGAATTCTCGTGCTTTCTCAATGAGTTGTCGCATATTAAGTTAGAACACTAAGTAGAACTATAAGCTTAGAACACCACAGTACAAAAATGCTATACAGAAGCCGACTAGATAATATATTGGATGAAGGAAGATTGTCACAAAACATAGAAAACGTACACCAACACATTATTTCAAGTATACACCAAGCCGCCAAAGAGGCGCTAGGTATAAAAGAAAATAGAATACATAAAGGTAATAGCTGGTGGAATGAACATCTACAAGCACAAAAAGAAAATAAACAACAACTATACCAAAAATGGTTAAATACTGGCCGGATAGAAGACAAGGAAAAATACAGAAACGCCCTCAAAACAGGATATATGGCAGATAAAAAATGATTCATGGGAAAAGAAATGTAATGAAAAAATAATACAGTTTGTATACCACATTAAAATACCTTCCCGGAAGGATCTGAAAAACGTTATTGTCCCGTCAACGCTCTCTCCACTTTCTAATCACCGAAATGTTTTGTTAATGTCCCGTTTATTTCGTCGAATAATTATCACTAATCGTTTCAGTTTTTCCGAAGCACTTGTTTACTAGTAAAATTAAATTCTAAACAAATTTGGCCATATACAGGGTGATGAAAAACTATCATTTCATGGTCGTTGATATAAATTTAATTTTTTTGAATTTCCTTAAAAAACAATTCCACAACAATATATATATATATATATATATATATATATATATATATATATATATATATATATATATATATATATATATATATATATATATATATATATATATATATATATAAAAACAAAAGATGTAGATCTTTGAAACACATTCAGTGATCAAAAGATCCACAGGTACTGGTTTGGACGACCACTCGTACGAAAACAAACAAATGAAATAGAGAATGCGGAAAAATCCCCTTACGAACAATTCACACATCCACATATATATATATATATATATATATATGTATATATATATATATATATACGCGAGCAACGCACCATGCGAGTCCCGATATATCCAGCAGACCACCCGAGACCCACCATAACCAAAGTGTATAATTAGATTTTTATTATAGAAAAATAAATAATATAATATGAACTTTTATGGGCCCCAGAGAGGGGTAAGAAAAATCTTTTAGTTTAAAAAATCTATACCGAACATACCGTACGAGTCCCACTTACAAGTCAAAAGGACATGCGAGTCCCGCCAGTTATACATGGCACACTCAGCAAACAATATGAGACCCAGCGATGTTGCCACAACGCTGGGTCTCGTATTGTTTGCCGAATCTTTTAGGTACTTCCCCGGTTTTTATATTTCACCTCGAATTTAACAGTTTTGTTTCAGCGGTTGTTATTTTAATTCTTGTGAATAGCAAGGGCGGACGTAAAATAGTGGTTTTAGGCACAAGGATAAATATTAGGTACCTATGGAAAATAGATCGAAAAAAATTGATGCTATGAAACCAGAATTATTTGACGATTTAGTTACAGCCACAAAAGTAATTTCGGGATTTAGCAATTCCGATAAAAGCTTTAAATCTTCTTCATTAGCACTTCATATGGGTACCACTTTAAAACAAGTATGCGATATAATTAATCGAACGATTTTAAAAAAATCCCCACTCTTTACCTTTAAAAACCCTAATGAGGAAAAAAAGCATTCGAGATTTAAAACATTATTAGAGACCAGTTGGGCCAATGAAATTTCTTCATTGGCCCTTAAAACAATGAAAGAACGGCAATGGGAAAAACTCCAAATACTGCCGGTGACAAGTGACGTAATTAAGTTTAATAATTTTGTCAAAAATCAGGTTAAAGACAGTGCCAAAAAATTAAACAAACTTTTAGAAAAGGAGGGGAAATAAAATGACAAAAATAATTTACTTCCTTTATATAAAACCTTAGCAAAAGGAATAATGGCCCTTCTTTTAATACTAAATAGAAAACGCATCGGTGAGATTCAATACCTTGAAATTTCTACTTACAAAAGATCATTTGCGGACCCCAGTGTTCAAAAAGAAATTGCTGAAAGTTTAACTGTTTCAGAAAAACTATTGTGTAGAAACTTTAGAAGAATTATTACAGGTGGAAAAGGTAGCAAACCTGTAGCTATTTTAATTTCTCCTTTTTTAAACGAGAAAATTGAGCTGATGATTAAAATAAGGGAAAAAATAAAATAAATTCCAGAAGATAATAAATACATATTTGCAAATCCCAATTCGTCGAAAGGTTGGTTTCATGGAATAAGTGTAATTAAACAATTTGCAAAAAACTGTGGGGCAAAGGATCCCAACTCTCTAACTTCTACCAAATTTCGAAAACAGACTGCAACAATTTTACAGATTATGGACATTAATAATACTGACATGGAACAATTAGCCACTTTTATGGGTCATACAAAGAAAACCCATGAAGAATGGTATAGGTAAGCCAATCTTGTTAAAATGGTTTATTATTATATTAGCATAATTAATAGTTGTAATATTTTTTTAGACTTCCTCAAGATCTATACCAGACTGCAAAAATAGCCAAACTAATGATCGCTTTAAATAAAGGTGATGTTAATATTTACAAAGGAAAGAGCTTAGACGATATCAATATAGAAGAAAATGACTACTTGGAAATTGAAAACATAGAAACAGAAGTAAATGAAATAAATGAAAAAGGTAGGATTAGTGTACTTGCATTGGTAATTGCCTAAAATTTAATAATCCATTTTTTAGAATTAACAGAGCCTACTCATTCTTGGAGTCCTAAAAGTAATTTTAGCGATGTAATTGACGAAAAGATTGAACAAGTATAGTATAGTTGATCCAAAAGATGACATAACCCAGACATCCAAAGTGAAAGTTATCCTTCAACACCAAATTATTCTATATGGTCCACACAATGTCCAGAAAAAAGTCACACCATTTTGAGCGTCGGGTTTGGGGGGGAGAGGGGGGAGAAATCGGTAAATTCGTAGTTTTTTAAGTTTTTCGAAAATATTTCAAAAACTATGCGGTTTAGCATGAACAACCTTCTATACAAAATTGTTCTAAATTAAATTTGAAATAAAAAAGGCTCTATGCATAATCTTTCTAAAATGAATGGTTCCAAAGTTACGGAGGTAGTATAGTATAACTGGTCCAAAAAAGGCCTAACCCAAACATCCAAAGTAAAAGTTTTCCTCTAACACCAAAATGTTCTATATGGTCCACATATTGTTCAGTAAAAAGTTACACCATTTTGAGCGTCCGGTTTGGGAGGGAGATGGGAGAGAAGCCGGTAAATTAGTAGTTTTTTTGGGTTTTTCGTCAATATTTCTAAAACTGTGCTTTAGCGTAAACAATACTATATACAGAAATGTTCTACATGAAATTTAAAATAAAAAATGTTCTATACATAATTGTTATACAATCAACGGTTCCAGAGTTACGGAGGGTGAAAAGTCGAGGTTTTCGATACTTTTTATATTTTTTGGGCAATATTTATGATACAACTATACCAAAAACCCAGACATCCCAAAGTGAAAGTTATCCTCCAACACCAAATTGTTCTATATGGTCCATATAATGTTAAGAAAATAGTCACACCATTTTGAGCGTCGGGTTTGGGGGGGAGGGGGGAGAAATCGGTAAATATAAAAACTATCGAAAACCTCCACTTTTCACCCTCCGTAACTCAGGAACCGTTGATTTTACAACAATTATGTATAGAACCTTTTTTGTTTTAAATTTTATGTAGAATATTTTTCTATAAAACATTCCTTACGCTAAAGCACAGTTTTAGAAATATTGACGAAAAACTTAAAAAAACTACTAATTTATCGAATTCTCCCCCATCTCCCCCCCCCAAACCGGACGCTCAAAATGGTGTAACTTTTTACTGAACAATATGTGGACCATATAGAACAATTTGGTGTTGAAGGAAAACTTTTACTTTGGATGTCTAAGTTAGGCCTTTTTTTGGACCAATAATACTATACTACCTCTGTAACTTTGGAACCGTTCATTTTAGAAGGGTTATGCATAGGGCCTTTTTTATTTCAAATTTAATGTAGAACAATTTTGTGTAGAGAGTTGTTCATGCTAAACCGCTTAGTTTTAGAAATATTGACGAAAAACATAAAAAACTACGAATTTGCAGATTTCTCCCCTCTCTCCCCCCCAAACCCGACGCTCAAAATGGTGTGACTTTTTTCTGAACATTATGTGGACCATATAGAACAATTTGGTGTTGGAGAATAACTTTCACTTTGGATGTCTGGGTTTGGGTCTAACTAAACCATACTACTAATAAAAATGATAGGTAAAAGATTATTATAAACGAAGTCTTAAAAAATCATTATAATAAATGTTATAAATAAATAAAAAAAAAGGTGAGTAGCTCCTAACCCTTAAAAGCAGTTTTCTACTTAAAAGTAACAAATAAATAATAATTATTATTAATTTGCAGAAAAAGTTTCGTCGAAGGGTAAAAGAAAGTTATTTACCGATGAAATGACGCATCCAATGCAAAATAATAAAGGTAAAGAAGTTTTAATAAGAGTATATCGAAAAAATGCATGTATTATTTTATTTCTTTAGTTACAAAAAGAAAGGAGGTGCCAACTACTGAAAAAACCGAAAGCACTTCAAATGGTAATTTCTTTAGGTAACTATTACTCTGCTACTCGTAATACAATTGTTTTAATTTAATAATATATTTATTACCTAATAGGATTTAAAAAATATTTATTCGTAAATAACTCTATAATTTTATTTTTAAA
Organism: Diabrotica virgifera virgifera; assembly: GCF_917563875.1. Taxonomy (NCBI): domain Eukaryota; kingdom Metazoa; phylum Arthropoda; class Insecta; order Coleoptera; family Chrysomelidae; genus Diabrotica; species Diabrotica virgifera. The sequence goes on along the minus strand of NC_065443.1, from coordinate 185,818,037 downwards.
AGGACAATTACCTGTTTTTGTTAAAATTAAAAATGCTTTCCAAATTATATAACTAATTTAGGGCATATTTTTTGTATTAATTTTTATGTATTATTTTTTTATGTATTCACTTTTTTTAGCGATTGCAAGGCACCGATGGACCGAAAAGGACAAACAAACTATGCTTAAATACTTTACAAGATTCATAAAAGAAAAAAGGGTTCCGAAAAAAGCAGACGTACAGGAATTTAAAAAAAAAAACTGGAGAAAACTTTAAATCAATTGATTGGGTAAAAATTAAAACGTTTGTTTACAATTCTTAGTGTAGTTTTTGTGAAGCTTTTTATTAAATAAAGTGTTTCTAAACATTTGTGTTTTAATTCGATTTTGTTTGATATATATTTTTCGGTAAAAATTCATTTAATCTAGCAAATCAGATTTTTAACAAAACTATGATTAATTAAATAGTATCTTATATTATATAAAATTATTGTGTCATAAAGTACGTTCCCAAACTCCTCTAAAACGGTTCGACCGATTCTTATCCCCCTAGATGATAAGGGTTGTCCACCCCTAAAACATTTTTTTGGACTTGTATTTTATTATCTTTTTATAATGTGGATTAAAAAATACATACAACTTTAAATTTTTTCATCGCACAAACGTTTATTTTCCAACTTAACGGTATTAAAGAATGGCGGGAGCCCTTCTTTAATCCAATACAAAATCCCACCGAATACAACCAATACGTAATCAATAATCTGGTGAAAAGTAGCCTGCTGACAAAATATAATCAGTCCCGCGATTCTGTTTCTCGGCTACACGATTTACGCCGTCTTTAAATATGGCGGAGGACAGTCGTTCTTTTGGAATCGCGGCCCTGGCTAAAATAAAGTTCAAATGAAATTTCTTTCTTCTTCTTCTTCTTCAGGTGCCATCTCCGCTACGGAGGTTGGCAATCATCATAGCTATTTTAATTTTTGAGGCAGTAGCTCTAAATAGTTGTTTCGAGCTGCATCCAAACCACTCTCTCAGGTTCTTCAACCATGAAATTCGTCTTCTTCCGATGCTTCTTCTGCCATCTATCTTTCCCTGCATTATGAGTCGTAGGATACCATACTTCTCGCCCCGCATCACATGTCCGAGATACTGTAGCTTCTTTTCTTTAATTGTAAGTTCAACTTCCTTTTCTTTACCTATTCTTCTCAGTACTTCATTGTTTGTAACTCTATCTACCCAGGAAACCCTCATAATTTTTCTATAGGTCCACATTTCAAAGGCGTTAAGTCGTCTCATTGTCTCTACATTTAACGTCCATGATTCCACTCCATAGTATAGAACACTGTAGACGTAACATTTTGTTAGGCGTACTTTAAGAGCTAATGTTAAATCTTTGCTACATAGGACCTTTTTCATTTTTATAAAATTAGAACGTGCTTTTTCGATTCTGACTTTTATTTCTGCAGTGTAGTCATTATTTTCTGTTATAAGTGTTCCTAGGTAAGTGTACTTTTTTACTCTTTCGATCTGCTGGCCCTCTACTATCAAGATTTCGTTAGTATTATGGTTGTTTTTACTAATTTTCATAAACTTCGTCTTTTTGATATTGAGAGAGAGTCCGTACTCCCTACTACACCTTACTATTTTACTCATGAGTCTTTGCAGGTCTTGTAAACTATTTCTTTAGTAAATTATAACAAAGCAATGTTGCCGGGTTTTGGGTCTCGCATATTATGTTTGATCAATCTGGGTCTCGGATGGACATACAGCTTACATACAGTCTACCTGTGCGCCGCCTATGGTGCGTTTCTATGAACTAAATTCCATATATATTGCGATAGCAAACAGACTTCCGAGTCCAAAAAAAAATTTTTGTTGATCAGTTTTTTTGATAAATTGGACCTTCTGCAACCGATATACACGATAAAACCATGCGAGTCCCGCTGAAGGGTCTCGCATGGTCAAAACGGGTCTCGGACGGTGCGCAGCATATGGCAAAATGGGACTCACATGGCCGGTGTGTACGTCTATATATATATATATATATATATATATATATATATATATATATATATATACAGCGTGTCTACTTAAGTTGGAAACATATGGGACACTTTTTTATTATTAATTTTACGAAAAAAAGTTATTTTTCATAAAAAGTTCTGCATACTCTAGAACCTATGATTCGATCATCAGATATCAAATTTTATCAATATTATACGAGGCATGTCAAAAAAACGTGAATTTCGCTCAAGAGTAAAGTACCTTTATTTCTCTCATGATCGAAAATTCTTGTTATAAAAAGTTGTTTGAAATTAAAAACTAAGATCAAATATGCAATTAGATGCTTCTAATTGAAAAACATATTTTCCAAAGTTTACTTAAATTTATTGATACTTAATTTCGCTTTTATTTATTACACATATGATAACTCTTTTATTACTACTTTTGAAAAGCCCTCTATGTCCAAAGACCTAAGATGCAACCATCAGATATCACATTTTATTAATTTTATACGAGGTATGTCAAAAAATATGAATTTCACTCAGGAGGAAAGTACCTTTATTTTTCACAATATTGAAAACTGTTATTAAAAAAAATTTTTTAGAATTAAAAACTATGTTTCAATCGGCAATTACATCCTTCTAATTGAAATATTGTAAAATATAAAGGTACTAAGACTCATTAGCGAAATTCATATTTTTTGACACACCTCGAATAAAATTAACAAAAGTTGATATATCATGGTTGTATCTTAGATTTTAGACCATGCTGAGCTTTTTATGAAGAATAACTTTTTTTCGTAAAATGAACAATAAAAGAGTTGTAATAAATAAAAACGGTGTTGAGTATTCATTAAATTTGAGAAAAATTTGTAAATATTTTTTTTTTCAAATAGAAGCATGTAATTGCATATTTGATGTTAATTTTTAATTCCAAACAACTTTTCATAACAAGAATTTTCGATATTCAGAGAAATAAAGGTACTTTACCCTTGAACGAAATTAATATTTTTTGACGTACCTCGTATAATGAGATACGTATAATATTGACAAAATTTGATATCTGATGATTGAATCTTAGGTTTTAGAGCATGCAGAACTCTTTATGAAGCATAACTTTTTTTCGTAAAATTAATAATAAAAAAGTTTCCCATATGTTTCCAACTTAAGTAGACACGCTGTATATATATATATATATATATATATATATATATATATATATATATATATAAAAATAAATAATCAAAATCATTGGCTAATACTCGTAAAGTGAATGTGAATTTAGTTGGAAATATATAAAATGATGAAAGGGTCATCATTCCATACATTTCTGTGCAACTATATACACCGGTGTTTCGGCCTATTTGGGCTTCGTCAGTATAGTGTAGCAAGTTAAAAAAGTTGTTTGTAAACTTGTAAAAGGATTACTACAGGAGCAAGGTTACCATTTTTGGTCAGATTGTTAGAAGACCCGCAGTCGCAAGGCTACAACTAACATTGCCAAGGAGGTAAGGCTACCTGAGGAAATGAAAAGCCATAACATTATTAAATAAAATGATGTTGGATAATCGAGTACAAATATAAAAATAAATAATCAAAATCATTGGCTAATACTCGTAAAGTGAATGTGAATTTAGTTGGAAATATATAAAATGATGAAAGGGTCATCATTCCATACATTTCTGTGCAACTATATACACCGGTGTTTCGGCCTATTTGGGCTTCGTCAGTATAGTGTAGCAAGTTAAAAAAGTTGTTTGTAAACTTGTAAAAGGATTACTACAGGAGCAAGGTTACCATTTTTGGTCAGATTGTTAGAAGACCCGCAGTCGCAAGGCTACAACTAACATTGCCAAGGAGGTAAGGCTACCTGAGGAAATGAAAAGCCATAACATTATTAAATAAAATGATGTTGGATAATCGAGTACAAATATAAAAATAAATAATCAAAATCATTGGCTAATACTCGTAAAGTGAATGTGAATTTAGTTGGAAATATATAAAATGATGAAAGGGTCATCATTCCATACATTTCTGTGCAACTATATACACCGGTGTTTCGGCCTATTTGGGCTTCGTCAGTATAGTGTAGCAAGTTAAAAAAGTTGTTTGTAAACTTGTAAAAGGATTACTACAGGAGCAAGGTTACCATTTTTGGTCAGATTGTTAGAAGACCCGCAGTCGCAAGGCTACAACTAACATTGCCAAGGAGGTAAGGCTACCTGAGGAAATGAAAAGCCATAACATTATTAAATAAAATGATGTTGGATAATCGAGTACAAATATAAAAATAAATAATCAAAATCATTGGCTAATACTCGTAAAGTGAATGTGAATTTAGTTGGAAATATATAAAATGATGAAAGGGTCATCATTCCATACATTTCTGTGCAACTATATACACCGGTGTTTCGGCCTATTTGGGCTTCGTCAGTATAGTGTAGCAAGTTAAAAAAGTTGTTTGTAAACTTGTAAAAGGATTACTACAGGAGCAAGGTTACCATTTTTGGTCAGATTGTTAGAAGACCCGCAGTCGCAAGGCTACAACTAACATTGCCAAGGAGGTAAGGCTACCTGAGGAAATGAAAAGCCATAACATTATTAAACAACTTTTTTAACTTGCTACACTATACTGACGAAGCCCAAATAGGCCGAAACACCGGTGTATATAGTTGCACAGAAATGTATGGAATGATGACCCTTTCATCATTTTATATATTTCCAACTAAATTCACATTCACTTTACGAGTATTAGCCAATGATTTTGATTATTTATTTTTATATTTGTACTCGATTATCCAACATCATTTTATTTAATAATGTTATGGCTTTTCATTTCCTCAGGTAGCCTTACCTCCTTGGCAATGTTAGTTGTAGCCTTGCGACTGCGGGTCTTCTAACAATCTGACCAAAAATGGTAACCTTGCTCCTGTAGTAATCCTTTTACAAGTTTACAAACAACTTTTTTAACTTGCTACACTATACTGACGAAGCCCAAATAGGCCGAAACACCGGTGTATATAGTTGCACAGAAATGTATGGAATGATGACCCTTTCATCATTTTATATATTTCCAACTAAATTCACATTCACTTTACGAGTATTAGCCAATGATTTTGATTATTTATTTTTATATTTGTACTCGATTATCCAACATCATTTTATTTAATAATGTTATGGCTTTTCATTTCCTCAGGTAGCCTTACCTCCTTGGCAATGTTAGTTGTAGCCTTGCGACTGCGGGTCTTCTAACAATCTGACCAAAAATGGTAACCTTGCTCCTGTAGTAATCCTTTTACAAGTTTACAAACAACTTTTTTAACTTGCTACACTATACTGACGAAGCCCAAATAGGCCGAAACACCGGTGTATATAGTTGCACAGAAATGTATGGAATGATGACCCTTTCATCATTTTATATATTTCCAACTAAATTCACATTCACTTTACGAGTATTAGCCAATGATTTTGATTATTTATTTTTATATTTGTACTCGATTATCCAACATCATTTTATATATATATATATATATATATATATATATATATATATATATATATATATATATATATATATATATATTTTATTGTGTTTTCAAATTTATCAATCAAAAGCAAAATGAAAATTAAATTAAATTTTTTTTTAAATAACGCGGGCACATAAATTTGATACACCCTGTATATTGAGCTGTAAATATTTATTAGAATTTAGTTTGGATGTAAGTGGATTTCTCTTTTAATGAGCTTTCCGATGAACCATTAAAGACTTTTGTGAATAATTAAAGTGAAAAGGACGATGTATTTAGATTTAAAATGGAAATAGATTGTTTATTACGAGAACTATAGAATCCACAGGTAGAGGTAATTATCAATTTCTAGAAGAGTGGTTTTAAAAGAAAGTTTGGAATTTTAATCTTTGTTTCAACCCGAGTAAATATTATAGGTTTCTCCGAAAGTAATTAGGATGGTCGGAATAATTTTGAAAATGACTGTTTGTTTGTCGAATGGAAAAGTCGATGTTTCTAATTCTTGGCAATGTGGAAGGGGAAAAGTGGATTGGATGATTGAGAGAGTTTGAAAAAGAAGTCAGTATGTTATTTGGCAGCGCTGAGGAGCGGTCGACGTTTTGGTGGATAAGTAGTTAGCAAGTACCAGTCGTTTGTTTGATAGTGGAGAATAGTGTTGAAAAGTGGAACGAGAGACAGATCAAATTGAGACGCAATACCTCTTTGATTCTGTATTATTGTGAGAAGGAGAGCAGAGAATTTTTGGAGTTTTGTTTTGAATCGAGTACGTGTCAAAAGAGGCCCGGCTTGTTGGAGAATTGGTGCTGGTATGCTGATAGTTTTGAAGCTGGAGAACGGAGAGGGCTTTGATGAGTAGTCTTTAACATAGTCAAGGAGGGAGAGCTGTTTTGGGTCACGAGAAGACATCAGAATGAGTGAAGAAAAAGGTCAGTCAACTTATGTGAAAGATATTTTTATGTTCGGAAACTAAAATTTTGAGTAAAAAGCATATGAGTTAAAATTCCAATATTTCTAAAAGTAAATAGGAAGTATAGCTAATCTTGCGAATACATAAATTTGTTTTGTTTAGTTTGTTTTACCACAGTCATCGGGAACAAACCGATAAATTGTTTTTTTTTTAACTATAATAATATTTAAGTGGTAAAAATTTCATTCGGACATCTGTGTCCACAGGTTTTAGATTTGATAGATTTTAGAGTATTGATTTTGATAAATAAAAGACAATTCTGTATGTTTATTTTAATATTTTGCTTTATTTCGTATCCCTATTTTATCCCGATTAGGATCAACTAAGAGATACTGAACCCACGAGAGAAGATAAGTATAACGTGAGATAATTTAGACATTTTTTTAATAGTATAAAAAGGCACCCTGAGATTTTTTATTCATTTTTTATGTATGATTTGCGACAATTAAATAATTAATCAAATAAATAATAATTAATATAAAATTAATAAGAAGCAGATCATAACAATATGAGCATAACATATATATATATTTTCCTATACTGGCCTTTTTTCCAACAATCATGAGGTTCCTGGATTTCAAATTTATTATTAACAACCAATAAATCTATGGCATTTTTTCGATTAAAGAGAAATTGATATAATTCAGGGTGCATCGTCAACCTGTAAACCGGGTTTTCGTTTGAAAGCTTTTTTGTGACACTATACATTGCTGCCGTTGTCACGGCGATCGTATATCTTTATTTCTGTTTATCTTTTATGTGTCACAGGGAGGTTTTTGGATGAAAATCTAGGTTTACAATAATTTACATTAATTTTGTTAAGATTTTCACATCCCCCTTTTTTTAAATCCATTTAATGACAGACACCGAACAGTTGGTTTTTTGCTTAGGTTTTTTGTGCGCTTTTTTTGGTTAGAATAAGAAATGGATTTAAAATAATTCTTTTGACTCTAACAGAATATTTCTTCTCCTGGCCTCATGTTTCAAAACAAAATTTTATGTAACTGTTCAATAACCTTAGGATTTTAACCACTAAGGACCTTTGTGACATTTTTTCGTTTATGTATTTTTAGCTTAAGAAATTTTATGTATTTTTTAGCTATTAAGTTTTTAACAACACAACCCATTGTGATGACATTCTTGTGTACATCTTATATGTAACTTCACAATCAGTAGAACTGATGAAGTGCAGGAAGACTGCACGAAACGTCTTCTATTAAAAGATTGAAATAGTTTTTTCATTTTTTATTTCTCCTTGACTGATAACCTCAATTACAGTGAGACTTCTTCTCACTCACTTGATATATTGATTATATATATATATATATATATATATATATATATATATATATATATATATATATATATATATATATATATATATATATATATTTATATATATACAGGGTGGTTCATCTTATTCGCCTCGGTCTCTGTACGGAAAACCACTTGATATTTTAAAAAAATTTCTTCACAGAAATATACAGGGCCTTTAATACTACAACCTAAAAATAATGTGAATTATACAGGGTGTTCCAAAAAAGAGTGGTATATCAAAGTTATATTTTTTCCTATGGAATGCCCTATATCTGATGACATTATTGAATTGACCTTAAAAAATAAACTATACTTTCATAAGGGTTCCCTATACCTAAATACAGGGTGTTTTGATTTATTTCGATTTTTATAAAAATGTAAGGTTTTAGAAAAAAATAAATATCTACGAATCTAAGAAGCAGTAACAAATTCTTTCTTGGATATTAATAAAAGACTATTTAGCATACTTAAACAGATGCTTATTGCAACAAAATTTCTTACAGGGTGGTCAAGTTATGAGATTGTTCTATTAACAAATTCAAGCTGTAATAACTTACTTATTTTAAATGGAACACCCTGTATCTTACTAGTCTATTGCGTAGAAAATTTACTTAGCTTTCAATTTGTACTAGGGTTTCCTATACCTATCTTTTTACAGGGTGGCCAAATTATGAGATTGTTCTATTAACAAATTCAAGCTGTAATAACTTACTTATTTTAAATGGAACACCCTGTATCTTACTAGTCTATCGAGTAGAAAATTTACTTAGCTTTCAATTCTTATTAGGGTTTTCTATACCTATCTCCCTTAATTTTTTAAATATTTAAAGATTTCCTAATTCGTAAGCTTTAAAAATTAGAATTACATAAGTACCTATGTCGTGTTTATGTACAACACATCATTAACACCGGCAATATACTTAGACAAGATACTGTCATTAATGAAATTTTCAGTGTTATCATGTAGTCACACAGAGTGTTGTATTATTTTAGTTGATTTTGGCCTACATGTGAAATTGAATAATACGTTTATTTTAAACTGCATACTCTATATTTATTAGATGCCGTATTCTGGAAGATATTTAAATTATATTTCATTCCGTATAAGTATTTTCCATATCTTAACCCAACGGTTATTAAGTAAATTTAAGAACGCCACTTTTTGTTTGAATATTTAAATCGCAATTACAATTAAATGCAATGGCTACTTTGACGAAAACGAGCCTATTGTACAAAAATATGTAAAAATGGGTATTTACAGAATAACATGTGTATTGAGAATGTTAACATGGAATTGAAGAGATTTTAAATATCTTCCATTATAAAGAATAGAATATCGAGTATGTCATTTAAAATAAGAACACTCTGTGTGATTAAATGATAAAAATGTGAATTTTATTAATGAAACTATCTTGACTAAGATATTTAAGTATATTGCCGGTGTTGGTGATGTGTTGTACATAACCACGACATAGTTACTTAATTCTAATTTTTAAAGCTTACAAATTAGGAAATCTTTAAATATTTAAGAAATGAAGGGAGATAGGTATAGGAAACCCTAATAAGAATTGAAAGCTATATCAGTCAGTATAGTGTAGCAAGTTAAAAAAGTTGTTTGTTAACTTGTAAAAGGATTACTACAGGAGCAAGGTTACCATTTTTGGTCAGATTGTTAGAAGACCCGCAGTCGCAAGGCTACAACTAACATTGCCAAGGAGGTAAGGCTACCTGAGGAAATGAAAAGCCATAACATTATTAAATAAAATGATGTTGGATAATCGAGTACAAATATAAAAATAAATAAGCAAAATCATTGGCTAATACTCGTAAAGTGAATGTGAATTTAGTTGGAAATATATAAAATGATGAAGGGTCATCATTCCATACATTTCTGTGCAACTATATACACCGGTGTTTCGGCTTATTTGGGCCTCGTCAGTATAGTGTAGCAAGTTAAAAAAGTTGTTTGTTAACTTGTAATTACCATTTACACAAGCACCATGTATAATTCACATTATTTTTAGATTGCAGTGTTAATGGTTCGGTATATTTTTTATGAAGAAATTTTTTTTAAATCAAGTCGTTTTCCGTACAGACACCGAGGCGGATAAAATGAACCACCCTGTATATAAATAGGTATATACTATAATTTTGTTTAATATTTATTCACAAATTTATAATAATTCATGACAATATTTATGATATTATATGTGTTAACGTTGTAAATGCATGTTGACTAAAAAAGTGCATTTTCCAGATTTTTCCGATTTTTCCGGTAAATGAAAACTAGCTAGTTGCTATTCTTTCGTCGAGTTACTCCAATTAAAAAAAATGAAGGCTCTACGTTCTCTGGAAGCTGAGATATTGTAAAAATTTTTAAGCGCTCCAAATTGAACTTTATATAGCAAAATCTCGACGCGCGAAACTGGACTCCGACAATCTTCCCCATCACACGGTCCCAGCTCAGTCAGCGTGTGTAACTTCATTTTAAACGGTTATTACTCGTTTTAAATAGAAGATATTCCGTACTTATCGATTGACATATAAAATATAGAAATTTATTATCATTCTGTAAAAATTTCAACTCTTAATATTTATAAACAATGAAGCTGTGATTTTTCAAAAAAAAAAGTATAACTTGACTATCATTGGTCCTAAAAGTTGGTTTTTCTTTTTTAATGTGTGTTTTTTACCAGCTCTTTGATACAGTCAATTATAATTATTTATCAGCAAAAATAACAAAGATATTCTAATTGTTTATAAGGAAAAAACTCACCATTTTTTAGCGACTTGTTTAACAACATTTAAAAAACAAATATATCCTTTTTTAGCTTTCTTAGTACTTTGAGTCTTTAAGAACTCATTGCACTTTGCCAAAAAGTTCTGAAAATACTCCTAGGGCAACAATGATTGTTTAAACATTCGATGTCTGGGATAAACATTTAACATAACTCGTAAACTAACAAATACATCTTCTTAAAATTTTGTACGCTAATAAAGGCACTTAATTTCCTCGTGATCAAGGTGCAATAAGTTCCTTACGGCCTTTTTGGGTAAAAGTTATTAACAGTTACAAAATAGTGCAGAAAACGTGGTTTTTTGCAATTACCTCGGTTAATTTTTTATGGATTTTACCTTATAAAAATTCAAATTAATCGTTTTTTCATGATACACAACTTTTATAAAACAACTTTTGCTGTAAATATGATACTAAAAATGCTAAAGGCAAAAACCATATTTTTTTATTTTGGCCTTTTTTTTGTAAAAAAAGTGAGGTCGATTTACGAGTACCTCTGTATGTATTTTTAATTAACTATATCTATCCTACCATTTAGCACCTTCAAATACCTGTATTGGTTTTTACCCTGAAATCGCTCATATTTATTTTTCTACCCTGGTCTAAAGGCTCTTAATGATATAATTTATTATTTGCAGTAAACATATTACCTATCTCACAGAAAAAAGTGTCAACGGTTTATTTAAAAATTTTAATTAAAAACCCGTGAACTGGTATAAATAGCTGTAAAAATGTTCCAACAAAACGTATTCTTACAGTAAAGTGTACGAAAATAATCCATAAGTTGGCGAATTAAGGGCGAAAATGGTTTTCTGAAATTTCTGGCTAAACATTGCATCGTTTAAAAAAATTCAACGCAAAAGCTGTGGGCAATAAAAAATCTACAATTTGTGTAGTGGTCTTTTGATCCTAATCTCAAAAAATTTTGAGAAAAACTCAAAACTTGGTTTTTAGGTATCTATTTAATTTTTTTCTTCTATAAAAATGATTTCATTACGTTTTGTTTAAATGATTAGCGGATGTTTGCGAAATGGGGAACTAATAACTAAGTCGTCAAACCCTTTAATTGAGGCGTTGGTTAGATGTTTATTATATCTAAGAATAAAAAAAAATATAAAAATAGCAACAAAAAATTAAAAAATATATTTCTATATTTTCTCTTAAGCAACATATAAAAAACTTACATATGCCATACATATTTTATTTCACTTTTATAAGATGTTGAATTTTTGATTTTATAATATTGGAATTCACCTTTTTATCTAGATGGATATACGCCATCTTGAATAGAATTTGAAAAGTGTTCTCTTAAAAGGTTTGTTTTTAATATTTATTCTTTGTGGAGGCACATAAGAATCGCATTCGGAATCTTCCCTCGCTTGGTTTTTTGATGCTTTGAGTAGTTTTTTATTTGGATAGTACTTATCATCACTGTCCGTTTTAAATTATTTACTTGTTTGAGCCAGAACGTTATTTTTTGCAAGCAACGCTTTACTTTTTTAACTTCTTGCATACCTGAAATATTTGGAAAATTAATATTCGTATTTTGAAGATTGCTTTTTTTATTTTCTTCCGCATTTCTAAATCGTGGTGAAAATCTAGTTCTTCAAGCGATTTTCCTTTATATTCTAAAAGAAGAGAATCCCTTTTCATTACTATTAAAAATTTTGACAATTTTACGGTGTGATAAATGTCAGCAGGTAATTCACATCATTCATCATGCATTTTTTCATTATGCCCCATAAACTTGGCAAATTGTTTAGTTTAATTTTTGGACATACCTACTTAAAATTTGTGCTACTGTTGCAATATTTTTGCGTAATTTGTTGCTTGATATAGCTTCAGGGTTTGTTAAATTCATTTTGCTTGTCAATTTACGGATCGCAACATCCCCTTTGACCCATTTTAGCTTACTGCCTTAGTACATTCTTTGAAGGTAAAATATTGCAAAACCTCTAAATTTTAAAGAACCGCTTGGATTGACATGAAATTTGGCATACACATATCTAACAAGTCAAAGAAAAAAGTGATATTGTGCCGATGTGTGCTTTTGCCCTAGGGGTAAGTTTCACCCCCTTGTGGGAGTGAAAAATATATGTTCGAGATAAGTCCGGAAATGAATAAAATGACTAATTCTAAGCAACTTTTCTGTGCTACACGAAAAATTAAAGCATGTTCTATTTTTCATGTTATTTTGATGCAAGTTGTTAAATTTCATGTTGCCAATATAACAAAATTTACAGTTTAGAATAAAACTTAACCTTATTGTGTATATTTATATAATAATTTGTGATTTATATTTGAATATATTTAATGTTGGACTGAAATTTATCACTGAAATATCTAAAGTTAATGTTTTGGTATATTTCTCTTGTTGGCAACAATGAAGGTGACATCAAAAATTGCACAGAAATAACTCTGATTTAAAAAGGTCAGGCTAGTCACGAGATATGCCATACAAGACGGACTTGCATAGCATGAGACTTGCATAGCCTTGATGTAAAGCTCCTTTAAATACTGAACATCACCTATTCGTCTTCTGTTAAAAATAATGACTAATGCTAGAGCATAGCTAACTAAATTTTTATGTTTCAACATTATCATTATTGCTCTCAAACGTCTACGGACACTTCACACCAATTTTATTACTTTCTTCTCAGAATATTTTAATACCACTTACAGGTGGTACGAGCTTTGGCCATTTTTGTTCTTGAATATCTTTGTTAGCGAGAGCAATTTCCAAACTCCAACGATTTGTCAGCAACGTTTACAAATTATGTATTTATAGCCCTTGCCCTTGGCCAATTCCTGTATTTGTCAGCGCCAAAAAATTGATGCCTTTGAGATGTGGTGCTGGAGAAGAATGCTGCGCATACCTTGGACAGCTCATAGCACAAACGTTTCCATTCTAAACCAACTCAATATTAAAAAAAAGGCTGTCCACAATATGTCTGCAACGAATTCTGCAATTCTTTGGTCACGTTGTTCGCAGAGGTGACGACAATTTGGAGAGATTAATTGTTTCTGGAAACGTTCTGGGGGAAGATCAAGAGGACGATCACCAACTAGATGGTCTGACCAAATAAAGCATTCAGCTGGAAACTCATTCTGCGAAGCTCTTAGAGCAGCTGAAGATAGAGACCAATGGAGAAACATTGTTATGAATATTGGAAGAAATCACAATCCTCAGTAATGGGGAAACGACAGGAGAGAGGGTACACGTAAAATCAGCTGATTCTTTTAGTATTAAATAGAGCTGTTCATCGCAACATAGTTTTAGGTACGTGCCCAAGTGCAACGCGATAATACGAGTAGGAGAACTGAAGGTCTTTCTAAAACTATTATATACATATAAAACTAAAGACTAACTTGTTGCAACGAAATTGAAAAATGGTTATTTATTTTTGATTTACATGTTTACTCTGATTGGAGTAGGAGGGGAACCATTCTCGTTGAAACTTTACCGCGCTGAGCAGATGGGACGTGAATTATAAATTGTAAAATTCCCTCATCTTCCTTAGTCTCAGCATCCGTTATGGCTTGAAAATTTTAGAAGCCTCGGAAGAAGGATGTGGAGCAACATTTTTGGTGTTGTTTTATGTGTTATTAGGTTGAAAACTTAGTCTTTTGCTAGCAGTTGCCGCTAGGGCATCCCTGCCATTTTGGCGATTCTTCAGATATTCTCCTAAGACAATTTAACCCACTCCAAATGGTCCGAAAATTCTTGCTAAGGGAGCTAGAGCTCTTGGAAGATGGCATCTAATAATTAGTTTTTCTTAAATACCTCCAGAACGCTTCTATTAAGAAAAAAGAAATTTGGTAAGCCTATCTATCCTCCAGGGATAAATCGATTCAATCCATTGTGAATTTCTAATACCGGTCATAGGCGTCCGTTTTGGGTAGGGCAACGGTTATTTTATCGCATAACTTTTTTGTCTTTAACGTTTAAGTATTTTTGACTCTGGATTAGTAAATTGTGAGGTATTCTAGAATTAAAAGGTACTCTCGCTTTAAGTCGGTAGGACACACCGATTTCTAGAAAAATTGATTTCAAAATTTTTCGGTTTTTAATTTGAAAAGAATTTAAAAACGGTTTATTTTACCAACTTGAAGCAAGAGTAACTTTTAGTACCAGAATACCTCATAATTTAATAACCTAGTGTCAAAAATGCTTAAAAATTAAAGATAAAAAAGTTATGCGATAAAATAGCCGTTGACCTACCCAAAACGGACGCATATGACCGGTACTAAAAATTTGCAATTAATGAAATCGATTCATCTCTGGAATATAAACAAACGTACCAGTTTTCGTTTTCTAAATAGTTTTTTTTAATTCAAGAAACGAACAGCAAACGAACAAGAAAACGGGAAATCAGAGAATCGATAGAAATTGAAAGAAATCCCAACGGCTTAAACCAAAGAGATGATGCGCAACGGCTTCCTACAACATGGAAAACGGTACTGAAGAAAAAGACCAAAATAAATCAGGCCGCAACATCTACGCGTAACATCCCTCCGGCGACTGCAACCTACACTGGACCAATAACAAGAGCCAGAGTTCGCGCAGGACAAGCAGCCCCATCAGGATCAACTACATAAGTGACGGTATCATGAGTAAGAATTCAGTTTACTTCAAGCAGCAGCGAGAAGCGGAACTACCTGACTTGACAATGGCAAGTGAGATCTTGCCGAAACGTCGTCAAAATAATGGTTTTTTTCAAAACCAAAATTATTCAACGCGGAGTCAAACCCGGATAGCAACAGAAAGCACATATAGCTCCCGCGGAAACTTCAAGTGTAACATATATATATATACAGTATGTCCCTGTAAGTTGTATCCATATGGAAAACTTTTTTATTATTAGTTTTACGAAAAAAAGTTATTCTTCATAAAAAGCTCTGCATGGTCCAAAATCTAAGATTTAACTATCAAATATCAAATTTGTTGAATATTATACGAGGTATGTCAAAAAGTTTGAATTTCACTCAAGAGTAAAGTAGCTTTATTTCTCACAATATTGAAATTTGCTATTATGAAAAGTTGTTTGGAATTAAAAAATATGTTCTAGTATGCAATTACATCCTTCTAATTGAAAAATTATTTTTTTGAAAAATTATGGATAACTAACATTATTTTCAGTTATTTCAATTCAGATAACTCTTTTATTATTTATTTTACGAAAAAAAGTTATTCTTAATGAAAAGTTCTGCATGGTCTAAACCCTTAAATACAACCATCATATGTTAAATTTTATCAATTTTATACGAGGTATGTCAAAAAATATGAATGTCGCTCAAGAGTAAAATACGTTTATTTTTCACAATACCGAAAATTGTTATTATGAAAAGTTATTTAGAATTAAAAACTATGTTTCAGTATGTAATTACATCCTTCTAATTGAAATATTCTGAACTATAAAGGTACTTTACTTTTGATCTAAATTTATCTTTTTTGACATACCTCGTATAAAATTGATAAAATTTGATATAAGATGGTTGTATTTTAGGTTTTAGACTATCCAGAACTTTTTATTAAGAATCACTTTTTTTCGTAAAATTAATAATAAAAGAGTTATCAGAATTGAGTAACTGAAAATAATGTAATTTTTCAAAAAAATTATTTTTTTCAATTAGGAGGATGTAAATTCATATTAGAATATAGTTTTTAATTCCAAACAACTTTTCATAATAGCAATTTTCAATATTGTGAAAAATAGAGCTACTTTACTCTTGAGTGAAATTCAAATTTTTTGACGTACCTCGTATAACATTCATAAAATTTTATATCTGATGGTTGAATCTTGGGTTTTGGACCATGCAGAGCTTTTTATGAAGAATAACTTTTTTTCGTAAAATTAATAATAAAAAAGTTTTCCATATGGATACAACTTACAGGGACATACTGTATATATATATATATATATATATATATATATATATATATATATATATATATATATATATATATATATATATATATATATATATATATATATATATATATATATATATATATATATATATGTCTGAATTCTCTGTCAATATGCTTTAATGCGAACTTAAATTTTTTTGTCCTAAAAAGTCCAGCAGTAAGAGCTTACCTTAAACCAAAAATTTCAATTATACTTTATCCAGGGTGTCTCGGAAAATAATGCGTTCCTTAAGGGTATATGTAGAGGGCACCATGTAAAGCAAAACACTCTTAAAACATTTTTTTCTAAATGCAATCCTTTGACCAAAAAATTAAAATACATTATGGTAACAGAGAGTTTGAAAGAATCCTGTTTACTCTCAATGCCGAAAATGTTTTCGAATCGTGAGTTCATTACCTATTATGTTATTATTTTGATTGGCTATGGCAGATCACTAAATGGACAGGCTTACTATAATTTCTTTCAAAATGTTTTGCCGTTATTTCTCGTCTTATGAGTGAATGTGTTCGTGAAAATGTAATAATTATTTTCAAGTAAGTACAACTTAAATATTTTAGTTCACAAGTAAAAAATTACTGACACATTATCAATCTGGTGTATTTAATTTCCACTGTAAACTGTAATTTAGTCAAAGTCCTCAGAATTCAACACATTTAAAGCTTACTAAATACATAATACCCACTAGTTCAGTTAAAAGATGTGTTTTTATGTTAAAAGATGTATACCTAATTCGTTTCAAATTGTGCAATAGGTATTTCAATACATTTAAAAAAATAATGGTAAGCAAATAACAAAAAAAAAGACAAATAGTAAATACATACATTAAGTACTATTAGGTTGGATTATTTTAAATACTGTAAATCACAAATAAGAAGTTCTTACTATCTGATCTGTTATTATTTCGTAGTGCGTACGATCGCGATGTTGCAGGTATATGGAAAACAATGTAATCTTTTTTTTTTGAAACGGTTAACTTTAGAAAAAAATGGTATAACACTTCTTTGTTCTTAATTGTGTATTATATCCATACCTTAAAGGAACGCACTATTTTCCGGGACACACTGTATACTTTTCAATTTATTTAAAGAAAAAAATACCTCTAAAATGTTAAAATCATAAATTCAATTTAAAAAGCCACATCGATTTTACCATAAACTCTTCTTTTGTCTTGAAAATAACCATTTACGATAAAATCTCCCGTAGCTCATGTCGGTTAGGGCCCCTTGCGAACGGCAATAAGTCATACTCGATTTGCACGAGATGATTTTTAAAATCACGCTCAATTTAATTTTCGTTAGCGGTTTAGGAAGTTGAAGTTGTTTTCATTCTTTTTTCATTTTTCTTCTAAGTGAAGAAGGGCTAGGACTCGTGCTCCACTTCAGCAAAGCGTAAAAATCTCCTCATCCCTTTCCAAATTTTATTTCTTTTTTAAGAAGTTCTAAGGAGAGTTAAACAGACAGATGTGTGCTCAAAATCAAAGTTTTTTAAGGCAGGTAAATAGATTAGTGAAATATAACATAAAATGAAATTTATCTATGCAAAAAACTGTATTTTTTCTTTTCCGCCTGATTCATTTTTTTCCTATTTATTTTCCCCCTTCTCTCCTTCATCATCTTTCTCTTTACTTCCGTTTTTATTTGGTTTACAATATTCTTTTGTTCAGTTACATTCCAATTATTTCTGTATTATTCTTCTTCGTTTTCGCTCCTTTATGTTTATCTTCATTTGGCCCAAGTACCAAATACCTAGTTCTAGGAAAATTTTAGAAAAAAAACTCATTCATTATATGTATAAATTGGATTGTATCATTAACAAGTTAAGCTGATCGTATTATTACGATCAGTACCATCCAACACCACTGACTGTCGTTAGTATTGGATAAGGTAGCAGGAAAGTGCGAAGAAAATATAGGATTTTTGGCGTTTAGTACATAATATATATATATATATATATATATATATATATATATATATATATATATATATATATATATTATGTACTATATAGACAGTTTAAGGTAACCGGGAACGACCCAATACTAAGGAAGCAATAAAAAACGGGTGCTTCTAAGTGAGTGTCTTTTATTAAAAGTCAAGCTTTCGCGCCACATAATTTTGGGCTTCATCAGAACTTGCTGTAATGGAAAAAAATTCTTTACAATCATCATAATTAAAGTTGTTATTTTTAATCTTATTTAAATGTTGACACTATTTCTTAGTGCATAGTAAAATCGATATGACAACATACATTGTCACAAAAACAAACCAATCACATCTTCCAACTGGAGGAAAAATGACAATCAAAGCCTTTATTAATTATTTAAATTCATTTTTAGATTAACCATGTGACCGGCATTTTTGACAAGCAATTGTTAATTAAGTCATGTGTCGTTTCGACTGTCACTTATCAAAACGCCACCTGTCTTAATCACTTCTTCTTTTTGTCAGCATAGACACTAACATTATTAAGTCACAAAATTAGGCTTTTTTAATTTCACACAAAATAACATTAAAATAATAGGTCCCGTTCTATATAAACATATCATGTTAAATAAAATTATGTGGTTTGTATTATTAAGTGTTGGATATAGTAGTCAACACTCCGATGAGATGTACGTATTACATACCTTTTGTTGAAGAAACAAGTATATCAGTGATGATGATAGATGAAAGGTTAAATCTTGTTTCCAAAAGGGAAATAACACATCCCTATAGGTGTTAGTAATGTAACAAATATTTCATTGTTGTCTTTTATATTTACATTCATTTATGTTAGTGGTATAAACACAATATGTCCAAGAAGGGTTAGACATTTACAGATTTTTTAAAAATTCAAAATTTGACAAACTTGTCTGGTTGAAAAATATAAAAACATGGTCTGTACATGAAGTTAAGTTTTAAAATTGTTAACAATTATTGACTTGTATATTAAATTGAATTCAAATACACATGTAGTGCAGGCAACAATCCGAGTCACAATAAGTAGAAAATAACAACAGTACAATTAAGTGAAGCGTGGAGCACAATATTATGTAAATCTAATATAAGAAGGAGGTAGTTTTTTATTTTTAGTAAATTTCTGTTGTAAAATATAAGTATAGATGGAACTTAAGTTATCAACATCTTTTTTGTGGTTTAGTGAATTAGAACAATTATTAATGTAGCACATCTCTAAGATTTTACGGTGAGCTTCTTTTTCAGCTCTATCTAGAATTATAGCCTCATCATATAAGACACGATGGTCATTGTCGTTGACATGAATACTCAAACTTTTTGCTAGGGGTTTGTTTTTGCAGTCACTTTTGTGAAGGGCTAGGCGCTTACTGAGTCGTTGACTTGTGTGGCCTATGTATATTTTGCCACATTCACAGGGTATACCGTAGATTACGTTACAGTTCTTATCTAGTGGAACTGGATCTTTTAGTTTAGAATAGAACAAATTGAGTTCTTTGTTGTAATAATTGGCTATTTTGATGTTAAATTGGCTAAATAGTCTAGTGAGAGATTGTGTTAAACCTTCTATATACGGTAGTGATCCATACTTCACCTGCATGACGCCGTCAGATGCTGACCGATCATGACTAGACATACCGCCCCTTGTACTACGTTCTGTGTGTGAGTACAAAAGTTTATTGAGCAAATTTTTAGGATAACAATTGCATAGTAATGTGTCAAACAACAGTTTCAAATTCTTTTCAGTAAAAGAAGGATGTGAGATTTTTAATATTCTATTTTTCATTGCTAGAACGGTGTTAACTCTCTATTTCATGGGATGATATGAGTTAAAGGGTATATATCTACCTGAGTTAGTAGTTTTTCTATACCAATCCAAACAGATGGTAATCCGTTCTAACAACTCTTGTATCAAGAAAGGGTACCGAAAAATTTGACTCCTCCTCAACTGTGAATTGCAAATGAGTATTAAATGAATTAAAAATTGTAAGGGTATTCTGTACCTCATCTTGTGGTACTGATGTTATTAAATCATCTACATATTGGTAGAGAAAAGGAAATTGAAAGTGTACCTACGTGTTGATGCAAAAAATACAACAATTTATTCATAACGATTTCAGCTAAAATTGATAAGCATAAAAACCGTTTTTTCCATTTGAAATGGATTTGAATATATTAAAAATTCGATTTTTCCTAGATATGAAGTATACATCGTAAGACGCGTCTGGAGTTCTCCTACAAACGCTGGGTAATTCGTACAATTTGTAGGTGGAAATTTTGAGTAAGCGTCGAAAAACCAAAATTTTCAAAGTTTAATTTTTCAGTTTTTTAACTATACTGACCCGTGTGTATGACCACTTAGACACCATTTGAAAGATTAACTCAAGCGCTACCGATTTTGTGTATTTACGGTCTTCCTATCTCTCTTTGAACCTGAGATACCCATAAAATATGCCCTGTTGTACCTACTCAGTGTTATTTATAGCTGTCATATGGGTGGTCAAAAGTCACAAACTACACCGATTCTGAATCGGACCTAACCCGCTCTTGAAGCTTATAAAAAAAATTCAGATCGGTGTAACCTTTCCACATACATACATACACACATACATACCAACAAAAATTTTCCCCTTTGTTAATAGAAATTGAGTCAAATTTCTGAGCTTGGTAAATTTAATTTAAATGATATAACCGATTTTCAAAATTAGACATGCGACATGCGTTGGAAATGTAATGATTATAATATTAGAACCCGCAAAATTCTCGAAATTTTTGGGAGTTTTGATTACGAGAAAGAAGGAGAGGGCCGTAAAACCCACAACCATGGACCAAAGTGGATGGTTGACATTTGTAAGATGAAACTTTTCCTAAAGTTTAAGATGGGATTTGGCCCATTTTTAAATTCGGTCGGGTTGCCAGAATCGAAAATTTCGCATTTATATTATAGTGTCGCATGTAGGGGGTGTGCGCCACTGGCGAGACTACCGATCTCTGGGATATTATTTGTTAATTTGTATATTTCTCAGAGAAACACAAATTTACATAAAAAATATGGAATAATTTATAATTTAAAACTGTAATTCTAATGAGTGGGCCGTTAGTGGCACAATATTTGAAAGAAAAGGTGGGGTAGATATCCATTATCTTAAGCCACAAAAACATATTATTAATTTTGGAAAATTATAAAGGGTTATAAACATTTTTTCAATATTTTTTAAATTTTTAATACCCTGCATTTCGAAAATAAGTTTCCCTAAGCTCTTTCTGTTGAAAGTTAAAACGTTTTATTTTAAATGAGAAGCTTTAGTTATTTTATTTCCCTACTGCGGAAGGGTTAAAGAAAACTATTTCACAACAGCCACTCGTTGCTCCCCAAAGAATTGCTCTAGCTCTTGGAGGGGATCTCCCAAAGTATTATATAGCCCGATGATGTGCCACTAGCGATTCTGACCGTTTCAACATTGGAGCGAAATTCTGTGCTGCACTCTTCCTTCCTCATTCAAACCTCGTGGTTGTTACGAACGTATAGATCACGTAAATAATTCCACTTTTCGGAGAAATCCATTCAATCGGTATGAACGATTAAAAACCTTACGGAGAGTGATATTTTGGTGTTTTTTGTGAATTTTTTACTTTTATTATAGTGTAGTGGTTTTGTACGACAATATGACTTCAGGAGTCAAACAAACGGTCATAAAGTAAGTTGTTTTTAGTAGTAAACGACCCACGAACTTATTGTTTTTAAATCAAACTAATAATTTTGTTTACAAAAACAAGATTTTGTGTATTCCAGTATTATGTATATGCAAAAATCTAAAAGATCTAATAAAATTCATGCATTAACATAAATATGTAATATATGTTTTAAATAAATTTATAGTTTAGGTATTTAAAAAACTGCCAATAAAATTTTAATCCTTACTTTTTATACATTTTTTTATTTTTGGACTGATTTTAAAGCATTACTTAGTTTTTTAAAATATTTGTAGCACTGTTAATTAGTACATATTGAATTTTATAAATTATAATTATTGTGAATAAAGTAAAATTACGCAGAAAAATAAATTTCCTATTCAGAGAAACAAAAAGGTAGATAGAAAACGATGAAGAAAGGGCCAGTTGTAACTGGAATAAAATGAAGAATATATTAAGATCTTACTTAGACAGTTAAAGCTATATTCGGTAATTATATCTTCTAAAACAGTTCGTTTTTTATAATATGTAAAGTGATAATAATATTCACTAATAGAGGAACTTCAAAATATCGTTTAAATTTTATCGTTATATCTTTTAAACTTTGTTGTCTCATATTTTGGATTTTATTTCGTTTATGGATATAAAATTATCATAAAAAACTTAGGTATTTGTGTTGGTAATGACAAAGACATTTAACAGTAAAGGACAGTGTAGCCGTAGTTATTTGTTTTACATATTATCACCAATAAAGTTTGTACTCGAACAAATATTCATGAAAATTGACTCTGCTGTTATCATTGACTTTTTTACTATATTTACGTATTGCTTGTTTATTAAACAGCCTTAGAGTCTTAGATATATTATCTTGACACCGCACACCGCCTCGACTTACTTCTCTCTTCCATACATCCAAAACCATGTTTTATTACCTACTTAATATAGAGCCTAAAATAAAACCATACATACCTAAGCCTAAAATTTTTAATAAACTTTTTTAAATGGACGTGGTTCTATTTTTCCTTATGGAGAAAATACAACTTTCTGTTACTGTTTCAATTAAGTTGTTACCAATTATTAAAACATACTTAAAAAAATAAATAATTTTATTAAATTATTAAATTTTAATATATTTTCGGTAGCAACCAGAGGCATCATAATTTCTAAAAATGAAAGCGAGCCGTCACCGTGCTT
Organism: Diabrotica virgifera virgifera; assembly: GCF_917563875.1. Taxonomy (NCBI): domain Eukaryota; kingdom Metazoa; phylum Arthropoda; class Insecta; order Coleoptera; family Chrysomelidae; genus Diabrotica; species Diabrotica virgifera. The sequence continues at coordinate 185,794,675 of NC_065443.1, read as the reverse complement.
TGGAGGGCACGTAAAACCGTCGGTCCCCTGGGCTAGCGTGCATCGGTCATCCTAGTTACCTGCAACAGGGTTAAAGATGCAATTGTCGCCGGAACAAACCGAAAGGATGTCTCCAGCAACAATACCATACCATATGATATTAATATTAATATATAGCTAAGCTATATTTCCTTAAACAGATATGGTAACAATATTTATAATCATATTGGGATTGTTATTTTTACCTGTATTGCATGTTTATGATAGCTGTTAAAGGTAAAGAATTCAATTAATTAAATAGAAATATCTTTAGAACCGCCTTTGCGTGAGTTATAAATCTAGTATACAATAGGGATGGCAAAAACAAATTATACATTGATATATCTTATCAAAAGATAATCGATGAAGACATCGAATGAAGATATCGATATACGATATATATCGGAAAAAATATATCGATATATGCAATATATCGATATATTATTGTGTAATTAAATAGCATAAAGAATAGTTGTTGTGAAGCTATTTTCTTGTGGCATCTTATGCAATTTACTATTTTTGTTTTTGAATAAGTAAATATTTTTACTATTTTTGAATAAGTCACAATTTAAGTTTGAAAATAAATTTATTTGACGTTTCGATTTCCACTTCTGAAATCATTATCAAGATAACATGAATAAATTAAACAAATTTTGTTTTTTTTTTTGTTGCTTAATAAAAGAAATCTTTCTCCAATAACTTAATTTTATCTGACTCATTTATATTGACAATTCAGACATATATTATACATTTTAAAGTAGATTTATTTATTAGATCTACTTTAAAATGTACAGTTAATACAGGGTGTAACAGAAATGCAGGTCATAAATTAAACCACATATTCTGAGACCAAGAATAGTTTGATTGAGCCTAACTTAACTTAATACAAATGTGCACATAAAAAAGTTATACCCCTTTGAAGTTACAAAATGAAAATCGATTTTTCCAATATATCGAAAACTATTGGAGATTTTTTATTGAAAATGGACATGTGGTATTCTTATGGTAGGGACATGTCAAAAAAATAATAACAGTGAAATTTGTACAACCCATAAAAAATTTATGGGGGTTTTGTTCCCTTAAACCCCCCCAAAATTTTGTATACGTTCCAATTAAATTATTACTTTGGTACCATTAGTTAAACACAGTGTTTTTAAAACTTTTTGCCTCTTAGCATTTTTTCGCTAAGCCAGTTTTTATCGAGATGCGGCTTCTTTTTTAATATGTTTACATAAAAATTTTATCGGGGTTTTGTTCCCTTAAACGCACCAAATGTTTGTGTACGTTCGAATTAAATTATTATTGTTTTACCGTTAGTTAAACACAATGTTTTTAAAACCTTATTGAGTCTTAATATTTTTTCGATAAACGATTTTTTATCGAGATATTAATATGTTTCAAAATACATATACCTAAAAAATGTAAATTTACAATAAATCATATTATTATTACCAGGTCTCTATAATCTTACTTACCATGTAAAATTTTGTGTTGGATTTTACAAATGCTCAAAATATCTCGATAAAAACTGACTTATCGAAAAATTATAAAGAGACAAAGAAGTTTTCAAAACATATTGTTTAACTAATGGTACCATAATAATAGGGTATAGTCGGTTCGCTAAACTCAGACACAACTGGCTAGTGATTTTAGTAGGTAATTTTTTTTGTTTTTGGCCAATTTTCCCAAAATTGGCAAAATTACTAACTATTTAGTAATTATTAACTATTTAGTAATTTTTTTTGCCAATTTTACCAAATTGGCAAAATTACTTACTAAAATAACTAGCCAATTGTGTCTGAGTTTAGCGAACCGACTATAATTGGAACGTACACAAATATTTGGAAACCCCATAAAATAAAATTTTTATGGGGTGCACAAATTTCACTTTTATTTTTTTTTAAGATGCTCCTACCATGAGTGCCACATGTCCAATTTTTAATAAAAAATCTTTAATGATTTTCAATATATTGGAAAAAATCGATTTTTATTTTGTAACTTCAAGGGGCTATATCTTTTTTTACGTGCACATTTGTACTAAGGTAAGTTAGGTTCAATCGAACTATTTTTGGTCCCAGAACATATGATTTAATTTATGACCTGTATTTTTGTTACACCCTGTATAAATTACTTTTGGGTGGAGCCATTAATATTTTACGTTTTATTAACGATAACACAATATTCACACTGTTCTCAAATACTTAATGAGATAGAAAATTAAACTCAATTTAAAAGATAAATTCCCAGATACAAAATGCATTATTAAAATAATAATAAATAATTATTTAAATCTAAAACTTTTCTTATTGGAACCCCTTTCTAGTAACATCATTAATCTCTGACTTTTACAATTTATAAAACAGAGGTAAGTACGCAGCTCCACTGAGGACGTCATAAAACAGAAACAGCTGGAGATTGTGTATCGTCTCTGATTCGAAAGGAAACATAAACTGTCTTTTACTTAACCCTTAAATGCCCGTGATATGAAAATAACCATAAATGCCCATGTGGGGTCTCCTAGGGACCCCACTAAAATTTTCAATTTAGTAACGTCATTTAGCACTGACTAAAAGGAAAACACGGTTAAAAATAATTTTAAGCATATTTGAATAATTTTTATTTATTTTTCATACAAAATTAACGGCTTTTCTAGAAACAAATTATTTTCAATTCGAACAAAATTAAAATTAAATAATAATTCAGCGGCGGCTCGTGGGTCAATCTTCAGGGGGGTCATTTTGGTTTGAAAACTTCAAACTGTTGATTTTTTAAAGTATTTAAAAGATCTTTTAGCATTTATATTTTAGATAAAAAATACAGACTTAGATAAAACTCAATACTATTTACCCTAGTTTTCCGAAAATTAAATTTGTCTTTTTTTAGAGTAAATCTTTTAAAAAATATAGGAAAAATGGTATGAACAGGTTATTGACTGATATATAGATAGGAATATTTATAGTATAATAAATTGTAAATTTATTAAAACGAAACTTACTTTAAATATTTTTATATTTTAAGTCAATTCTTCTATCCTTTAGTTCTGCAAAATAGTCTATGACCTTCTCATTGAAATTTAGAATGCTCTTGACAAGCGTTTTCTCGATCCTCAGTATAGACAAGGCACTAAGTCTAGGTTGTCCCATCGTATTACGCAGGAATGTTTTTACTCTTTTTAAAGTAGAAAAACATCTCTCACTTTCCACGGTTGTCATAGGGAGTGTGCACAAAATATTTAATAACTTCACTGCTTCAGAAAATGTTTCAGACAAATTCATGTTAATAAAAAGCTGAAGTATGGCTACTGCACCAGCACTATTGCGAAAATCCTCACGACAATATAAGACTTCAAGTTCCGATTTTAGTTTGGAAATATTCACTGTGGGATAATTAGCCGTCACCATTTTTAAAATATTTTGCGGAAAGTTGGTAGTGTATGCTTCAAATTTCTCTATGTAGAATAACTGTGAAATCATGAGATGATCATTGAAACTAAACCTGTGATTTATTTCAGATATAATAATATCACAAATTTCAAGTGCAGTTCGTCGCTTTGGATCCTCTGCAGTAGTTTTTCTTTTTTTTGCTGTTGATGTGCTTGGTACTTCTGATTCCAAAATAGTATTTCTAATTATTTGGATATTGTTGTTAAAAGACAGGATACAATTTTTGACAGATATAACATCAATGTCTCGCATTTGCAATTGTTTAAACAATATATCAACATGGGGCATTATTTTATGGAAAAAATTTAACCAAAATAAAAAATGCTCATCTTCCAAATGTCTTTTTAAACCAGTTGCTTGATTTATATTGTTACCATCTTGCTCCTCATCAATAATTTCCTCTAAGCAAGATTTTAAATCATCTTTATAAGTGTATACAATTTCAACACATTTTGTATTGAAAGCCCATCGAGTAGGCGCAGCTTTAGGTAGCCTTACTTTAACCACTCTATCCAGAACCATCGTACGTTTTGGAGATCGGCCGAAAAAGGACGAAAATCCGTGTAAATTTGCAAAAAATATTTTTATCGGTTTGTGTTGACTCGCCGCTTTTTGGAGGATAAGATTAAATTGATGGGCATAGCAGTGAATGAAGTGTGCATTTGGGTATATTTCTTTAATTTTTGTTTGTACTCCTCCCAGTTTACCGCTCATGACTGATGCACCATCGTAACTTTGGGCAATCAATTTTTCAGGTGCTTCATTAATTTTTAATAATTGAAGTTCTTCCAATATTACATTAGTTAAATGTTGTGCTGTAGTACCTAGGGGGTTAACAAATTTCCAAAATCTTTCATGTACAATACCAGTTAATACATATCGCAATATGATAATCATCTGCGTTTTATTGGAGCTGTCTGTGGTCTCATCTACTTGAATGGCCACAAAATTTGTCTGGCCAATCTCCTTCATGATATGAGTATGCACAATGGCTAACATTGATTCTAAAATATTGTTCTGAATTGTTTTCGATGTTCCTTTAAATACTGTACTTTTTTCAATGTGTTCTTTAAACATTAAATCCAGTTCAGAAACAAAATCGATAAGGCCCAGAAAAATTCCACGATTATTGGAGCTGTCACTTTCGTCATGACCGCGCAATGCAATTTCGAAAACTCCACAAAATTTTACACAGTCGATTAGTTTGTTTAAAATATACCTATTTTTAGATACCAATTCATTAAAGTCATGCACAGATTTACGATATACACTATCAAGTTGCTGTCTTATGTTAACACGTCCTAAACTTGCGTAACTCATTGATGAATTTATATGAGTAGTTGAAGAGGCATGTTTTGTAATTTTCACTTTTAAATGCTTAATGTCAGTTACTCCATTTTTCGCCCATACAGCGTCATTCGAAAACAGTAAACACGGATAGCAAAAAAATGCATTTCTCACACTGCAGCCACAAATCCAATCACACAAATTGTACATTGATTCTTTAAAATATCTTTGAATGTCCTTACCCCTATCCTTTGTTGTTTGTTTTAAATTCATGTTTGGTTTTGGTCGACCACTTTCTTTTTTCTCAAGCCGCCGTTCATAATTTAGTGTTCCAGCAGATTTTAAGGCAATTATTTCGTCAACAACACTCATCTTGTTTTTGTTACAATCACAAAAAAATCCAACAAAACAAAATAAATTACGCAAATACGCCGCGATCGATATAGACCTGCCGTGAAGTGCGGTCAGCAGACGGTAACTAACTAAACGTGAGGCCGTCGACTCTACTAGAGGTATACGACGGAAAGGTCACTCCCACTCTCGCCCACGAAATTGCTATCTGCCGTCTCTTTTCTATTTTACATGCATTTGTCCATAAGCCATAAGAACTGTATATAGACAATTTAAAATACGGCCCAGCCACGGGCTTGTGTATAGCGCGAGGCGCGACGTTATTATATCTATTATATTTGTTTTGCCAATGCAGACTGCTGAGAGAGAATTTTATATTTCAGAGTGAAGTTTTAGATAAAAGATATTTTTAATAAAATTGGTATTTTTATGAGATTATTTTAGGGGGGTCATTGACCAATTGACCCTAAGGAGGAGCCGCGCTTGAATAATATAAGCATATAACTTTTAGTTGCAATTTTTACATACAATAGTTTTTTCTTCTTTTCTGTGCACCTGGCATATAAATTTTTTGCAAAAAGAGCAAACGGTATTCACTTTTCTGTCACAGTTTCGCGGACACTGGTAACAACGAGCACGTTTCTTAGCTGAATGGACGGATTGAGTTGCAACTTCGGTAGTTGGGTTTACCATTGGTATGCCACAATCTTTTAGAGCAGATTTTACATAGGCTTTATGTTTTATATATTTCGCTCTTTTTTCCATGTTGTTTCGAGCAAGCTCAGCCCCTAATTGTAACAGGAAAATACGTCTTCGTGAAAAATTATTTTTCTTCCAATCAGGATTTTTTTCAATGTATAAAATATAGGCATTTAGTGCACATATGTCTATAATATTCATAAAGAGCCTGAATGGCCAACGAGCAGTTCTTCTTTTACAGGAATATTCCCTAATCAGTTTGTCGGCATTATCAACACCACCCTTGGTATTATTATAGTCTAAAATCATCAAGGGTTTGTTTTGAGAGTCTTGACAAATTATATCACTATCGTGTTGACTTGAAAGAAGATGTACCATCCTGTGTATTTTAGGTATGTACGAAACCATAGCTAATTCTTTAGTAAAAGCAAATATTGACGACTCCGCAGGTCTTTTTGTCAAACTTAGTTGTGGTGGTGTATCAGGTTTATTTTTGCGGACGGTCCCAAGTAAAGTAAGGTTTTTAGATAAAAGATATTGAGCAAGAGGAACACTGGTAAAAAAGTTGTCAGTTGTAATTCCTCTCCAACTGCCATGATATGGTTCCACCAGATCTTTCACAACACGAAATCCCTGATTTTTCTCTATTGTACCACCTGGTAGTTTTCCAAGGTACACCTGAAGTTTTGATAAATAAGATGTTTTAACATCCGCGGCAGCCCAAATTTTTATCCCATAGCGGCAAGGTTTTGATTTTATATATTGTCTAAAAGGACACTTTCCTCTAAAACTCACTAACTGTTCGTCAACGGTTATATGTTCGTATGGTTCAAAGGCTTTGTCACAGTTAGAGACGAACATGTCCCAAATTACTCGTATCGCCGCTAACTTATCCTGTTCCTTCCGCTCCACCCTGGTCACTTTGTCATCAAACCTCAAGAAACTCGATAATTCTTCAAATCGGTTCCTAGCTAATGCGGCTGTAAAAAATGACCGGCGTATTGAGGTGTCTGTAGACCATATCTCTCGTGTCGATTCTTTCCCACACCTTAAAGCACCAGCTTTGATAAGTGCTCCTAAAAAGCTATCCAGTTCATTGTTGGTAAGTACCGTCCACTCTTTTTTGTTATTCGGATGTTTTTCGTTCCACTCTTGATAACGCCTAACAGCTTCTTCATTAGTATGAAGGCATATGACATTCTTCATCTCTTCGGTCAAAAATAAATTGAAATAGTCTAAAAACGTGTTGGAATTTTTACTATAGTTTGTTAAGCCTGGATGTACATTTATAATATTTTTTTGTTGCCTCTTGGATCTCACGAAAGGTAGGCTATTCCACTGCATTCTAGATTTGGATGTATATGTTGGACCACTAACCTCACTAATATTATCGTCCACTTCGGTAGGTTCTGCATCTGATTCCTCGTCACTGTTGACTTCTAAATTGTCCTCAGTTTCCGAAACATTTTCCTCAAAAACATCTTGCTCTTCGCTATCTGATTCGTCGGTAATCTCATAGTCGAAATCGGAGTCTGATATCCCTTCTTTTATATTTCGGATAATTTTTTCATGTTCTTGGTCGCTTATTGTCATTTTCATTCTCTTACGGTCCATTTTTCAATGTAAACTGACGAAAAATGTTAAAAATAATAAAAATATTCTGGTGCCTCTAAATGCCCAATCGGGGTCACAGCGAGACCCCACTTATCTAAATCTCTCTTACAGACCACTGCACCTCACGAATGTTCGTGGTATACTAACAGAAAACGTAGGAGACACGTCCACACAAATACCTGATTGCGCGGTTGCCAAATGTTTCAAATAAAGATATTATAGCCAAAAATGTATGTCTGGGGTCCCATAGTGACCCCGATTGGGCATTTAAGGGTTAAACTCAATTGGACCAAGGCCCGATCAACATCATCATCATGAACCAGCCCTTTGCGTCCACTGCTGGATGTAGGCCTCCCTAATTTTTGTTCATTGTGCTCTATTTTGAGCACTTTGCATCCAATTTCTTGACATTTTCTTGAGATCGTCAGCCCAACGAGTAGGTGGTCTTCCTCTACTTCTTTTGTCTAATCTCGGTCTCCAGTCGAGTAATCTCTTCGTCCACCTCCCATCACTGATTCGGGCGACGTGTCCGGCCCAGTTCCATTTCAGGGTGGCAATTCGGGAAATTACATCGGTAACTCCTGTCCTTCGTATTAAGTCTTCATTTCTAAGTCGGTCACGAAGCGATATACTCAGCATTGACGTTTCCATTTTCCTCTGGGCTATTTGCAGCATTTTAGAAGTTGTAGCTGTCAATGTCAAAGTTTCGGCACCGTTGCCTGTGATGACCATAGGTCATCACAGGCAACACATATTGGTCAAATGTTTTACGTTTTAAAGAAATTGGTACACCGCTTTTAAAGATGTCTTTGAATTTTCCATAGGCTGCCCATGCTAGGTTTATTCTTCTTCGTAGTTCGCATATTTGGTTGTCTCTTGTGATCTTTATTTCGTGTCCAAGGTATATGTATTTTTCCACTAGCTCTACTTCGTTGTCTCCCATAATGGTATTTCCCCTAGGTATTAGGTGTGTCATGAATTTTGTTTTGGAGATGTTTATTTTAAGACCTACACTGGCATACACCAACTGAAGTTCATGTAGCATTGTACATATCTCCTTGCGGTTGTCAGAAAATAAAACTATGTCGTTTGCGAATTTCAAATTTGTTAATTTTCTACCGTCAATATTCAGGCCTCGCTCTTCCCAGTTAAGTTTTTTACAAGCACATTCTAGTATTGCGGTAAACAGTTTAGGCGATAAGGCATCGCCTGTCGGACTCCTCTGCCGATTGGGATATGGTCCGTGTTTTTATATAGTTTCACCGATATAGTTGCGTTCTTGTATGTATTGTAAATTAACCTTGTGTATCGGTAGTCAATGCGGCATGCTTGTAGTGCTTCCAGAATTTTGTCAAATTCTACCGTGTCAAAGGGTTTATGGAAATCTACAAAAGCCAAAACGAGTGGTCGATTGTATTCGATAGTCTTTTCTATTACCGTTTTAATGCTCTGTAGGTGATCATTTGTTCCAAATCTGATTCGAAATCCGGCTTGCTCCATTGGATGGTAGAAATCAAGTTTTTTCTCAAGACGATTCGTTACTATTCTTGTAAGGAGTTTGTATAAGTGACTAACAAGCCTTATAGGTCTGTAATTTTCTAATTCATGGGGTTCTCCTTTTTTGTACAATAGAATTACTTCAGCATTGTGCCATTTGTCGTGTATATTACTATCAAAAAGGCACTTAAAAAGGTTTTTTTATTTTCTTAAGAAGACAAATACCTCCGATTTTGATTCCATCAGTAACTACACAATCTTCGCCTGGAGATTTGTTATTCTTAGCTTTTCTTAGGGCTAGTTTTATTTCGTCTATTGTGATTTTCGGTAGCAGTTCTGATCCTTGGTTGACAATGCCCTTTTTCCTTGTTAATATTTCTCGTACTTGATCTTCTTTGCTATTTACTTTGTGCTGGCTTGTGTACAGCAATTTGTAGAAGTCTTCAACTATTTTAAGGGTTTCCTCTCTGTTGGTTGTAAGATGGCCATTTCTATCTTTATTATCTGCCTTGTCCCCGTTCTTAGTCTTCTTCTCCATACTTCTATTGTTCTCAATGGTATGTTCGATTTGTTCTTGGTTGTATTTTCGAGTGTCTTGTCTAATAGCTTTGGATATTTCTTTATTTAATTTTTTTAGTTCGTTAGCTTAATTTTCTCGTTGCTTCTCATTTCTCTTCTTTCTGCATTAGTTGCCTGGTATTTTGGCTGATCTTCTCTTCTTTTTGAGTTCTAAGACATAATTTGTTTTGACTTTCCAGTAAGGCATTTGTTAATTTATTATTTAAGTCATTTATATTACTTTCTGCTTCAGGGCTGCTAAGTATGTCTGAACTACATTGCTGAAAACTATCTACATCTGATGGTTTCATCCATGGTTTTGATTTGTTCTTCTTTTTAGTCATTTTATACCTCTCCTTTAAGCTTATTTCTATTTTACCTCGTACCATTCTATGGTCGCTACTGGTAACAAATCTGTTTAGAACCGTAATGTCTTTAACTGCGTCTTTTTTGTCAGTGGTAATAAAATATATTTCGTTTTGAGTTTTTCCATCAGGACTTTGCCATGTCCATGTTCTAAGTGGTTTCTTTTTGAAAAAATTGTTTATTTGGAATAGTTCGTGTTGCAGCATGAACCTTAACAGTGTTTCGCCACGTTCATTTCTACCATACAAGCCAAAGTTTCCCAGTGGCGTTTCCGTAGGGTTGGATTTCATTCTTATTTTGGCGATGGTCGATGGGCGATGGTCTATGGGCGATGGGCCCAAGGCCCGATGGTTGATGTTAAATAAAAACATCAAACACCAGTAATCTTGAGTTTTGGTAAATACAATACAATTATTATAAAATTTCACAGAATGGTAAAGAATAAAGGTTACTACGTGAGAAATATTAAAATTGAAATAATTTTATGACGGTGGATACAGCTTGCCCTATTGCACTAAATTAAAAAAAAAATAATATTGCACTACCAGGAATTTTGTAAATTGGGGTAGGTAGGTACCTATAAATGTCATTTCAAAAATGTAAGGATACAATAATTTATATTTGAAGATTTTATTATAATTTAATATCGTGTCAATATCGTATTGGACGATATATTGAATCTTAAATATCGATATACAGGGTGTTTCATTAATAATTGTCCATATAGTAACTGGAGAAACCTTAGCACAAAATACGAAGATTTAACCTAAAACTCTTAAATAAAATGTGGTTCGTTACTGAGTTACAGGGTGTTTTATCTAAAAATTTAAAAACTATTTTTGCTCAGCATTTTAAAACTATTCGACGTATCCTTTTCATACTTGGCATGAAGTATAGGTGCTATACAAACTACTAAATTATGTTAAGCAAACGTTTCTGGCTATTACCAGAGGCGTACGACGGGGGAAAGTGAATGTTTGACCCTTTCTAAATTCTACGCCACTGGCGGAATTGCCATTTTAGTTAAATTATTTAATTTTTAAATACTTTCTATAAAAATAATATACTCTTTATTCAAGTCATTAATTTTCGAGATCTTTGAAGTTAAAAATGAAACGACACGGTTATTTTGATTAATGTATTGTGTCGCTTCATTTTTAATTTCAAATATCTCGAAAACGAATCATTTTATCGTTCCGAATGACGAGTATATTATTTACATAAAAAGTACTGAAAAATTAAAAAATTACACTAAAATTGCAATTTCGTCAGTGGCGTAGAATTTGGGAAGGGTCAACCAGCCACTATCCCCTGTCGTACGCCTTTGCTGGTGGTAGCTAGAAACGTTCATTTATCTTAATTTAGTAAGGTGTACAGTACCTACACTTTTTGCCAAGTATGATAAGAATACGCCAAATAGTTTTAAAGTACTGGGTACATACAAATAATTTTTAAATTTTAATCTTATGAATCATATCATAAATTAATCAAAATAACTGTGCCGTTTCATATTTAACTTCAAATATCTCAAAAACTAATGACTTTATCGTTACCAATGAAGAGTATATTATTTACGTATAAAGTATTGGAGAATCTAAAAACCGCACTAAAATAGTAATTCCTCCAGTGGCGTAGAATTTGAGAAGGGTCAACCATTCACTATCCTCTGTTGTACGCCTCTGGTAGTAGTTAGAAACGTTTGTTTATCATAATTTAGTAGGGTGTATAGCAGTCGCACTTTTTGCCAAGTATGAAAAGGATACGTTGAATAGTTTGAAAATGCTGAGCAAAAATAGTTTTTAAATTTTTAGATAAAACACCCTGTAACTCAGTAAGGGGCCACATTTTATTTAAGTGTTTTAGGTTAAATCTTCGTATTTTGTGCTAAGGTTTCTCCAGTTACTATATGGACAATTATTAATGAAACACCTTGTATGTTTCGATATATCGAATGTTGAATATCGATAAAATTTTAAAATATATCGATACATCGTTCCGATCCCTAGACAAGCATTCATGAGCTCTAGTTACCTGATAAACCGTCTATAAAGAGAATGGAGAAATTTGTTTGTGGAAGGTTGAAGGTATTTCAAATTTTTTGTTGTCTGCGTTAAATAGGACTATGGTTTCTACGACGGAGAAAATAAATAATTGATGGTTGATATTCAAGCGGTGTATACTGTGCGACCTCCCTTGTTTATTGTTTTCCGGAATTTCTTAATAAGGTTTTTTAATAAACCATTTTGATAGTCTGTGCAGATTTAGTCTGTGGTCTATTGTCAAGACATCTGTATATTTTTACTTCTATGGCCTATTTTACTTTTTTGTGGGATAACTGAAGAGTTCAAGTAATCTATTATTAAATAATATTGTAAATTATTACTTATATTTCCCGTCATTCCTTATTTCTTATAAACCCCTTTTCAATATTTTACTGCTTTCTTCTCTATGTAAGGAGTACAATTACATATGTAATTAATATTCACATGCAAGTGTTTTGAATTTTGTGTTTCACAATTCGCAGTGGTCTGCAAAAATTAAAAACTACTCATAATAATCAGCTAAAATTTTTGTCAAATTTTGATTTGTGTAAGTATGATAATAAGTATATATTACGATATATTTTGATAAGTAATTGTCTTTTTAATGATGGACATTCCAAAACCCCGCTAGAAGTATGGAAATTCCAAGATCCCAGTATAATGTTCATTTGTATATTTTTTACTTATCTTTTGTATAAACGATATTTTGAGATTTTTTAACAGCTTTACTATATTGTCTCTTTCTTGTATTCAACATAATCTAACACTTTAAGAAACGTGTTTTAAAATCAATATAGTACTACTCTTAGGGCCGGTTGTTCGAACGCTAACCAACAATGATCACTATCAAATATTTAATTACTGTCACAACTGTCAAAGTCAACTTTGGTTGGGTTGCTGAAAACATAATTGATTATAATTATGAGATTAGTTAATCAATTAACATAACAATTATTAACTTAATTGATTAACTAATTTCATAATTGTAATCAATAATTCTGTTTTCAGCAACCCAATCAAAGTTGACATTGACAGTTGTGAAAGTAATTAAATATTTAATAATGATCATTTTTGATTAGCGTTCGAACAACCGGCCCTTAGTTGTTAACTGGGACAGCTGTACTACTCTTGGTAGTTGTTAACTGAAACAACTGCAGTTGTTAACATTTTTCGAAAAAGAAGGGGTTTTATTGGATTGATTATATATAAACCGTCGAGACTTAAGCTCTAAGTCTGTTATTTTTTATCACACGTCTTGTCAATTGTTCCATGAGTGCGAAGTATAAGAATAATTAAGTAATATTTTGATTTAACATTAAAATCTTTATATTTATTTAATTAGCATAATAATATTACTACAAAATAAATAGCCAGTGTTAGTACATTAGTATTTACCTAGTAGTTTTCCTTACCATTTTAGATGCTTGGTTTTTGCACAGCCATTCGTTCAATTTGTTTGTTTCATGAGCATTCTTTGTGGTCTTTAAAACACCATAGATAAACTTTTATTATAGGTACGTTCGGTTACGTGAGTTTGCATTTTTCAAATTTAACATTCGTATGTTTTGTTTCGTTTATGTAAATCTTTAATTATTATTTCAACATGAATTACGATATATCTAGAACAAACCTCACTCGTATTTTGGCGACAACAAAAATGTAAAGTAGATAAATTTATAATTTCCAATGTTAGTGTAACTTCACTAAATGGTAATTACCTAAAACTAGCGAATATTTAAGTAGAATGTTGTAGTAGGTGTTAATTTACCAAGGTTTATGATGCACCACTATAAGTAGTTGAAATGCTAAAAAACTATAAAGGATGTCAATATAATAACTTTAATTAACTTAATCAACACCTATAACTAATTGTTTAAATTAACTAACCCTTACAACAACGACTCAGAAAAAAATAGAATAAAAAATTCTATAGTATTGCTAGGTAATTACATATAATGAAATGCAAAATTTAATAGCAAAAGTCTGATAATCTCATAGTGGATAAAATCATAAAGAAAGTAAAAAAGGGGAGGATATAGAATGGGAGAAAAGGAAATAAAGATAATCTGCAACGCCGAGGACGCCATAATAGAAGCCGAAAATGAAGATGACCTACAAAGATTAATTCGACACCCCCATTGAACAAGGTTGCAACTCAGTTTTAGCGATTTTACAGGAGAGGCAAAAAACGAAAACATGACTTTTTAAAAATTTGTAGCGAAATGATTAGACTCTTTTACACTAATGTGATATGATATTTATATCATAATAAGGGATTACTGTGAGATGTATGTTTTGTAATTTTAATAACTATTGAAAATCTTGAGTTTGATTGAGATACAACCTTGAGATTAAACATGAGTATTCGTAGAAAAAGGTTGTAAGTCGCCTAACAACCATTTTACACTCTCTGTGTTAATTATTTTTCCCGTTTAACTATTAAAATGTTGTATGTTTTGAGTTATTTGCAGTATAGCTAGGAGACAATGAGTTTTTAAGAGATATTTAAACAAAATATCAACTAACAGTTTTCACAATTTTAATATAAATTTTACAATAACAATAATATTCTATCACTATGAAAAAATCATGGTATAAAATATCTCAAATTTTTCGCATTTATATTGCGTATCTGTAAATATTTAATTCTAGACCATTTTACTTGATTACTTTAGTCTTTTACTATTAATATCTACTTAAAAATTAACATGTGTGTCCTTAAATAGGTTAAGATTTAGAATTTGGTTCTGATTTAATTCAGTTACGGATTTAGGCTTGCCTGATGCTTTGGCATATCGTATCATGGTTATCCATTGGTCTGGAGCATTATAAGGGCATGCATTGAATCACCCTCGTTTTGTGAATGTGCTATTTCGAAAAATACATGTGTAATGTTAATATTCCACTGTTTCACTATATAGAAGTATGTAGCAAAAACTATTCTATATTTATTTTGTCCACCGCAACTATCAAAATAGAAAAAAGTCTTTAAATTCTTTTTTATTTTCATTTCGATAAATTGACTTATGAGATACACCATATGTTTAAATACTTAATAAATTAAACATACGTGCGACAAAGTTGTAACTCATTTAACAACCTTGTTAATCGTCGAGTATAAAAAAAGTTAATATTTAACATAGGGAGTATCCAGTGTTACTGCCTTTTTCACGCTAAAATGGCACACGTAAGTTAAAATACAACTTTTTTCAATGGAGTATTAGCGAAACTATTGAGAATTAAACTATGTCGTTTATATTGACGTGTGCGCAATTTTTTGCTGAATTCGCCTGTGTTGAAATCTGAAAATAGATGTAACTTGAGTTTAAACCTTATTCGATGGGGGTGTCGAATTAAAGAATTCGAAGACACGGCGCTCATACACAACATGGTGACCTCAACAGAGTAAACAGAGAAAACACATACCTCACAATAGAAACAAAAACCAGGATATATAAATCAACAATAAGACCGATAATGACGTACACAGCGGAAACAAGAGCAGATACGGCGAAAACACAAAGACTGCTGGAAACAGCAGAAATGAAAGTCATACGAAAAATAACAAACCAAACTCTAAGAGACAGAGTAAGAAGTGAGGAAATATGAGCGAGATGTGGTATAGAAGAAATAAACATGTCGACCGAAAAAATATAATGGAATCAACACATAGATAGTGCAGTCACTGAAGGTGGATATGAGCTGTTACCTCCGATTTCGTTGAACCTCCGTCGATTTGCATGACAATTGGTGAGTGGTTAGAGGATATCTCAAGAAACAAAGGTGCCAACTTGCGCTTTTACCCTAAGAGTGGATGCCACCCCTCCTCGGGGGGAAAATTATTTTATTAAAAATAACCCCACAATTCGATAGAGGGACAAATTATAAGCAACATTTGTTATATAATGTTATTAAAATAAATCAAAACTTTTTGAGTTATTAAAGATCAAAGATTTTAATTTTTCTTGAGAAAAATGCATGTTTTTAACCGATTTTTCATAAAGAGATCAAAAACTATAAGTTTTTACAAAAAAATTATTATTATCAGAATTGAGGCTAATAAAAAATCAAATAAACTCCTTATTAGAAAAACCTTTTAATGTTAACCAAAAGTGAGTTATAGGTAATTGAATGTATATTTCTTTCGTCGAGTACCCGAATCTAAGTATTCAAGCTTAAATACCGGGAAAATTATGCATTTTATAACATAAACTTATTAAACATTTGTCAAAGTTCTTAGAAATATCTATCAAATAAGCCCTCGAACAAGTTGATAGCATTAAAATTTATGTTTCAAAATGCACCAAAAATGTTTCAAAATTTACCTTTTAAAAATTTTTCCAAAATATGTTATTGTTTTTTTTTGTAAATAACTCCGTTAATTTTTAAGATATCAGGTTCACCTAAAAACTACTTAAAATATGATTCCAAGAGCTATTAAAAAACATCGAATTTAGTCTTTTAAACCTCTTACTTTATTAAAAATTAAAGGTTAAATGGTCCCGGTTACATGGTTCTCGCAGAAAAATTGAAATTTTAAACGTTTCTACCTCGGTTATTTTTTACTCTACGGATATAGTAAAATGGGTAAAATATTTGAACAGAAAAACTAAAATTTAGTTATATATCATTTTTTACGTATATTGAGCATTTTTGGAGTTATTATCAAAAGAAAATGAAAAGTACGATAATTTTAAAAATTCTGATTTTTTTAAATTATATCATTTTTTTCAAAAATATGCATTCTAACCCGGTCAAAATTGTTGAAATCATTAACTATGTTAACATAAAGAAATTCTTGTGAGGACTACTACAAATTTTAATTTTTGTGGAAATGGCGTATGTTTTATTTTTCACTTTTTCCTAAAAAAATCGAAAGGGTTCTCTTATTTTCATCATAACTTGCTTAATTTTGATGCTGTTAACTTCTAGTTGGAGCTCATTTAATAGGTATTCTTAAGTACTTTGACAAGTGTTTAACAAGTATATTCTATAAAATGCATCGTTTTCCCGTTATGTAAGCTTGAATACTTAGATTTGAGTACTCGTCAAAAAAATATACATTCAATTACCCATAACTCACTTTGACATAACATCAGTTTAGTTCTTTAAGTGGGGAGTGTATTGAATTTTTTATTATCTTTAATTTTGGTAATAATAACTTTTTTACAAAAGCTTATAGTTTTTGAGTAATACGTGAAAAAGAGCTTTAAAACATGCATTTTTTTTAAGAAAAAATAAAATCTTTGATATTTAGTAACACAAAAAGTATTGATTTATGTTAATAACTTTATATAACAAATTTTGCTTAGAAATTGCCCCTCTATCGATTTCTGGTATTATTTTTAATAAAAAAAATTCACCCCCGAGAAGGGGTGGCATCCACCCCCAGCGTAAAAGCGCAAGTTGGCATCATGTCACCTTTGTTCCTTGAAGTATCTTCTAACTATTCACCAATTTTCATGAAAATCGATGAAGGTTCAACGAAATCGGAGGTGAACACCTTCAGTGACTCCACTAGGAAAGAATGACAGAAAATAGAATAGTACGAATAGCAAGAGACAAATCACCAAATGGAAGAAGATCATTGGGACGACCTAGGAAAAGATGGTCAGACAATGTCAATTGAGGCTAAAAATCGAAGTAAATAGGCATTGGGCCTATTTATATAGTAGGAAGAAGAAGAAAAAAATGCAAAAGTGAAATATTTGTCGTGTTAATTAATACTGTGTCTTTGTTGTCCTGTATATTGCTGTATCCGATTAGATCTTTAACGACAATAATATCAATATTTTTATTGACTTCTTGGTGATATAAAAAATATGTTTGTAGTTTTTAGTCGTAAGAATTTTTATTGATGTACCTACTCGTAATCTTTATATTCTTGTATTTGTCTTGTAATTTTACTAAATCTCATGTTTAACATTGTTATTATACCGTTACTGTGTTGACCCATTTCTCTTCCTATCTCTCCAGTAATTGTAGTGTGTAATAGATCTTAGTCTATAATATTCATTTGGATTTTTAAAAGAAAAAATGTAACCCCTAAAAATAGAATACTATTCCTCAATTTACCTATTATCCGACATTTCAATACACAAATAATCGTCCATAAAGTGGCGCATAAATTCATGATTCGCTAAGTAAACAAAATTGTTAGACATTCCAGAAACAGATCGATTTTTGATTTTGATTTATGTTTTTTTGGCATATATGTCATACTACTGACGTCATCCGTCTGGACATGATGACGTAATCGATATTTTTTTTAAATGAGTGTGCTGGCTCATGTGAAAGGTAGTTCAATTCTCTATTAAGAGGCTACAGTAGCGATCAACAGGTAGCAACAAACGCGTTCCAAGATTGCGGCTGTAATTTTGAAAATTTTGTCGAGATATCTGGCACACATATTCGTAATATAATAAAGAATGGCGGTACAGAGCCCAAATTAAGAAATATATTAGTATGTGGAAATTACTCTGTAATTAAATACAATATTAGAAAACGAGCCTCTACCGCCATTAAGAAGAACAAAAAAATAAACTTTCTTCAAATAAACTTTTTTATCCCATGCTTAGATTTTGTGTAATTTTGGATCTACTAAAATTTTTTATTTCTAACAAGAAATCGAACATATAACTAATAACTAATTAGGCAACATAGAGAAATTGTCACTGTCATTTTGACAAACATGCGTCAGATTTTCTCTAATCTGTTCTGTCATCTTTATCGATATCTGTTCAGTGCAGTAGTGTGTTAATTTAAGAATTCGTTATTGTTGTTTCATAGGAAAGTAGTGTTTATTGATAGTTAATTTATTATATATTTGTTGTTGTTGTATAAGTTGTTGGCCTCTTTGAAAGAATATATTGTTGTTAATTGTGTGTTTTAGTTATATGTAGGTGAGTAAGTAGTAAGTTTTAGGAGGATTTTTATTCTAAAAATATTATCAATAGTTTATCAAAATGGAAAAAGTAAATCAAACGAAAAATAAATTGAAACCTTCCAAGAAAAAGTCTATTAAAAACCTTGCCAAAATTATGCGAATGCAAATCCAAATTTGTTTCGCTTCACAACAAAAAATGATTATTTATTATTGTTTTATTATTAGATATTTCATGCAAATACCTTTCTAAATACCTACCTTAACATAAAATTTTCACCCATTTTGGTTTATTTTTATCAATATCTATTTATTAATATTAAAATCGTTTTCTATTACTTCCATTTAGCGCGACTATGATATTGTCAAAATATTAATCGTAGATAATGTCAAAGATTAGGTACCACTGTTGCCAAAGTTTATGATACTATCTCCCGAAGTTATATTTTGTTGCTACCTGTTGATCGCTACTGTTTACTCTTAAGTAACATAAACAATAAATCAATTAAAAAACATAAACAATAACATAATAATTATTTATACAGGGTGTAATTTCTTTAAATTAAATTAATTGACACAAAAAGAAGAATATGCGTAGTTTATTTAATTAAAAATGTATTTTACTGCTGTCAAAAAACAGAAAAATTACTATTCAACAACAAAACATTGCTTTTCGCTTAAACTCTGCCACCCACCTGCCTCTTGGCAGTATGAACAGATATTAAGGTAAAAGCAATATTTATTTGTCAAATAAACATTCTATTTCTGTTTTCTGACAGCAGCAAAATGTATTTTGAATTAAATAAATTACGCACATTCTTCTTTTTGTGCCAATCTTAAATTATTTAAAAATTTTTGGACACCTTGTATAAATAATTATGTTAATAAGAAAGGCAAAGTTTTCAACCTAATATAAACATTAATAATATTGAAAAATATTAAAAAATTTACTAAAAGATTTTTATTTGAAAACTTATTGGTCCATTTCTCTGGTAACACCTCCATGGTTTCTAAAAATTGCAAGCCAGATGGATGCTGCAGTGAAGACAAGAGGGAATTCTAAAAAGTTGCAATTCACAACCCCGTCTACAGCTTGGTAAAGTTCCAACGAAAAAATGGACCTAGTTACTCTATAGGAGTAATACTAATAAAATAAAAATAAAAATGTATACCATTTTTATTCAGTTGCAATGCGAAGGCAAAACTGTCTTATTTTTCACTTAGAACAGGAAGCGCCTACCAGCACTCTGCATCGACGATCAGGGCCCCCGTAACCGGGCGTGCAACGCGTGCGGCGCACGCGGGCCTAACCCCAAAGGGGCGCCAAACCGAAGGTTTGGTAAATAAGAAATATTTACTTTAAATGATATAATCATTTTTTATGTACAATTTTATTTATTTCATGAACAGCTAGAGAAATCTCAAAAATCAAAAATTGTGTTATTAGGTAAAAAATAATTATTACTTTTCCTGACCTGACTGTAGGGAGCAAAGTCGTACTTTTCCTCCCTAAGGAGCAAAGTCGTACTTTTCCTCCCTAGGGAGGAAAAGTGACGTCGTGGTATGTCATTGATGAAATAACTTATTGACGTCCTATACAATATTTTATCTATTACGTAAGTATCTATACGTTTTACCGTTTATTTATAGAGCACCCTGTATTTCGCAGAATGGTAAAAACAGTAAATTATTATTTTGATTTAACAATGTTTACATTAATAACTTGACTTATATTTGACAGTTGACAGTTATACAGTACGTACTTGTTAGTTTTAGTGCTCTAATAAATTTTGTGAGTTAGTTACATAAATAAATTATAAATTATATAAAGATTCCTAAAATTTGATATTTGATGGTTGTATTCTGAGTTCTAGATAATGCAGATCTTTTTATGAAGAATAACTTTTTCTCGTAAAATTAGATAATAATCAAACCGTTTCCCATATGGTTCCTAGTTAAGTAGACATCCTATATAAAATTTGTTTAAAAACTTTGAAATGACAAAATATTATTTAATTGTTTATTTACTTAAACGTATATTTTTAATTTAATATACAGGGTGCTTCATAATGTAGCAAAAAGATTTAAAGGGAAAGGCGCAAAATGTCGCCTGTCAAAATTTTTAATGTGTTTTAAATGTATTGACTTTTTTCAAATCCTGAGAAAACTAATAAGTATTTTTAAAAAAATTAAACGCAGAATGAAAGATAACGTTATTGCCGAGGGCCGACAGTATCTTAGAATAAATAAAAAGTTTCTTTTGAATTAAATATTTGCAATTAACCCGGGAACAGTCGCGCCCTTTTCTGTCACGTAATCGGTCGCGCGTTAGATTTTATCTAAAAAACGAATTTAAATACCAATTTACAACAAAGGACATCGCACACATCTTATGGAAAATAGAATGTCACTCAAATTCAATAAAATTTATACGAATAGATTCCTTTTAAATTAACGGTCAAATCTTATCATTGCGCCAACTCCATATTTTCAATAATAAGAGCAGAAATTGATATAAATAAATCTGAAATCAAATGGATACGTACATAAGTTAGAGAGAGAAAAAATATTTTATAATACCCAAATTGTCGGTACTCCATAAATCAGCGAATTAGTTTCACTAATCCGCTTAGGCCCAGCGGGGTTTAAGCTCTTTTGAATAGCACCGAGAGCAATAGTGATTGTAACTGACAGTTTTACTGACTCCAAAAATGTGATTTCGATAAACTTTAATTGCAATTTGCTCCGTAATTAATCATAATTAAGAGTTAGCGCAATGATAAGATTTGACCGTTAATTTAAAACGAATCTATTCGTATAAATTTTATTGAATTTGAGTGACATTATATTTTCCATAAGATGTGTGCGATGTCCTTTTTAGTTTATAGTATTTTTATTTACTTGTTATGTTAGAAATATTATTTCTAACAATTATTAGCTAATTATTTAACTATTATTTAAAGCTAATTAATTCTCACGAAAGCCATAAATTCCAAAAAAAGAAGAAGATGAAACAAAAAAGAAAAAATACCCACGCATTACTACAACCTTCCTCGAAGCACTTAAATGTTAGATTTTTTTGACGGCGCGACTGCTCCCCGGTTGAAAATCACACTTTCTCTTTTATTTTCACCCCTGTAAGCGCTGGACTCCACTTGCGATTTTATAGTCGCGCGATTGTTTTGTCGCGAAGATTAATTATTACATTGTTTCAAATACAAGTGAATCCACGATTATTTAGTCGCAAATGGATTGACTTGTATTTGAAACAATGTGTTCAATTTACAAAACAATCGCGGGACTACAAATCGCAAGTGGAGTCCGACGCTTACTTATTAAAATAAACTTTAAAGAAGTTTTCAGGGATTTTCGACCTCAGTAATAACATAGTCTTTCATTCTGCGTTTAAATCTTTCAAAAATATTTATTAGTTTTATATAGTAGATTTAAAGGGCGCTAAAATATGCCCCGCACGCGGGCGCCAGTCTGCCTTGCGGGGGCCCTGTCGACGATTTTCGACTCTTTTGGAGTCATCATCGGAGAGGTTTTGGAGAGGTTTTGGAGTCATCATAGGAGAGCAGCAAGCCTACGCCTTTCCGATGATGACTCCAAAAAGAGTCGAAAATCGCCGATTCAGCGTAATGGTTTGCGCTCCCTGTTCTAAGTGAAAAATAAGACAGTAGTTCTGCCTTCGCATTGCAACTGAATAAAAATTATGTTAATGTTTATATCACCGAATAGAGAAATCTAGCACCCGACCCCTATTCTCATATAAAAGAATCATCGATTACGTCATCACGTCTAAGCAGATGACGTCACTAGTATGATATATTATGCCAAAATATCATAAATCATAAAAAAAAAGATCAAAAATCGACGTATTTCTAGAATTTTTAATAATGTTGTTTATTTAGCTAATAATGAATTTATACGTTACTTTATGGACGCACTGTATAACTTCCAGTGGAACAAAGGATAATTTAATGGTTGTTTTTATAAAATTAATTACAATAGCATTTAAGTAGTGCAATATACATACATATATGTTTTCATGATAAAAGTGCTTACGTTGGCTGTGATCTTAAGAAGTTCAATCGATATTGATATTCATATTGGCATTTTAAATTAAATGCAAATGGACCAATGAATATTTACGCTGTTTTAAAAGAACTGGGTAATCTGGGTATAATGGAATTTGTTCGACCAGTGACCCAGAAATTTTAAAAACGGTAAACATTATGTTTTCATTATACAAACAGTAATAAAGAGTATTAAAAATTTCCTCTCAGATCGTAAATTTAACTCTTTATAGGAATCATCTGTTTTGATGATGTGTCTTTTACAATTTATACCATCTTGAATCGTGTAAAATGTCCATTAGTCCATTTAGCTTCACATCTAAAAAACAAGAAAATGGGAGGAGGTTTTTACAACTTAAGAAATATCTTATGCAATATTAAATCCGTAGCCGTAGATAATTTTTATTGCTTTTAGTTTTAAAAGGGAACATAAATATTTAAAACTGTTATTAAACATTACCAAAAAACCCCTATCTTGCCAAACCTATCTCTGCTCGTAAATTAGCATGATCCTTTTTCGTTTTTTGTTTTGCAATAGGATAAAATTCCTCATGGATTTTTATTTTTAAAGTATGGTTTTTTGGGGTATATATCATATTAGTGACGTCATCCATCTGAGTGTGATAATAAAGAATAAATTTTTTAAATGTGAATAGGGGTCACGTAATAGTTCATATAAACGTTACCATAATTATTTATAAAGGATGGTCAAAAAAATAATTATTGAATTAAATTAATTTATACAAAAATTAAAGTATGTAATTTATGTAATTCATGCTGCTGTTAGAAAACAAAAAAAATATTTATATGACAAATAAAAGTTGCTTTTCGCTTAAATTAGATGTTTGAACATCCAAGATGCAGGTGGGTAGCAGCTGTAACATTGAATTTAAGCGAAAAACAATGTTTTTTGTCATATACTTAAATTTTTTTTTTTCTGTTTTCTGACAGAACTAAAATGTATTCTGAATTAAATGAATTACATAAATTCTTCTTTTTTGTGAATTAATTATTCAAAGTTATTTTGTAGGTCACACTGTAAAAATAATTATGGTAATGTTTATATTAGTTAAAAGACAATTGAACAGCCTTTTAAATTAACTATTACACGACCCCTATTCTCATTTCAAAAAATCATCCATTGCGTTATTACGCCCAGATTAGGATTATTATATTATAATACGTTATTACGATTTTTTGGCATACAGGTCCAGCGAGATTTAAAGGGATCATAGCCAATACATGTATTTCGGCTCTAGGCGGTTGGCCAACAAAAGATTTTCAAATAATTATTATATTATACAAGTCCAATACTTCAGTCGACTGCTGGATTCTGAACTAAGCTACGCAAATGCAAAAGCCCGCGTACGTTTACCATTTCAGTCTGTTTTAAATCAGCCGAACGAGTCTAGAGGTGGGCTAAATTACGATGCAGTGATATTTTATTCGTTGTGATTTTTGTCTGTAATTGAATCTGCCATTGCGAAAACAATACAATGTTACAATTTGTAAATTTTTCAGGAAACGTAAAAATATTTTCATTAATAATTGGATATTCCGAGATAATACTATATTTTATATAAGTATTATGGGTTAGGTATACATGAACCTTTCTGAAAGGCAAAAAAGTTTAAATGTTTATAATATGTTTAAATATAAATTTCATGGCGTTGAAAAGCGTCGTCATTTTACCCAAAATATGGATTTAGATTGTTTTCGCAATGACCGATTCAATTGTAATTTAACAGAGCAACGAAATATTCGTATGTTAAACTCCTAATAAAAAGTGTTACCACTATGGACCATCGTAAAATTCTACACGTGTTATTATTTTGGTTAGGTCACTATTATAAAATTGGGTTTGCTATTAGAACGCATACCATGCCACTAGTGCCAAACAGAAATAGAAAAATTTAATAGTTTATGGAACGTTTTTATACACTCATGGCCAAAAACATCGGGACACCTAAAAATGGGTAATATTTGATGTCTTGAATCTCCTGAACCTGCTGTCCGGTTTTAATGATTTTTTAATATGTTATATCCTTATTCTCTAAGAATATGGATGTAGTAATAGTGTTGCTGAACAGCTAAATGTCATTGTATACCGGGTGTAACAATAATACTGTGTTTTTTCCTGAAAGTTCGTAACACCCTGTGGAATATTCTAGCATTTAAAAAATATTGAAATTAAAACTCAATTGTAGCCTTAGCCTTTCTTAACATTCTGCTTTTTGACTCATTCACTTATGTTGGATAATGAAAAAGTTAGGTACTTTGACAACTAGCCATGTTTTTCATCAATACAGGGTGTTTCTAAATAAGTGCGACAAACTTTAAGGGTTAATTCTGCATGAAAAAATAGTGACAGTTTGCTTTATAAACATATGTCCGCAAATGCTTCGTTTCCGAGATACGGGATGTTGATTTTTTCTTACAAACTGACGATTTATTTATTGCTCTAAAACCGGTTAAGATATGTAAATTAAATTTGGTAGGTTTTAAGAGGTAGCTATTTCACATTTTGTGACATACAACTAAAAATTTTATATTCCCTATTGGCTTGCATACAGGTAATATGACCGGGTAATATGACCCGTATACACGCCAATGGCGAATATAAAATAAATAATTGTATGTCAAAAATGTGCAATAACTGCCTCTTAAAACCCATCAAATTTCATTTGCATATCTCAACAGGTTTTGGAGCAATAAATAAATCGTCAGCGTGTAAGAAAAAATTCAACATCCGGCATCTCGGAAACGAAACATTTACATACTAGTGACGTCATCCATCTGGGCGTGATGACGTAATCGACGATTTTTCTACTTACTATCAATATTTCTTACTTACTATTCAATAATATAAATATGAACATAATTATTTATACAGGGTGTCCAAAAAAAATATTTTTTTAATTAAATTAATTGACACAAAAAGATGAATGTATGTAATTTGTTTAATTTTTAATACATTTTACTGCTCTCAGAAAACAGAAAAATGTTTTATTTGATAAATAAACATTGATTTTCGCTTAAACGAACTATTCAAACTGTCAAGAGGCAGATGGAATTTAAGCGAAAAGCAATATTCATTTGTCAAATAAACATTTTTTTTATGTTTAATGACAACAGTAAAACGTATTTTAAATTAAATAAATTATATACATTCTTCTTTTTGTCTCAATTAATTTAATTACATTTTTTTTGAACACCCTGTATAAATAATTATGTTAATGTTTATATTATCGAATAGAGAATTTAATGCCTTTTCAAATGAGCTATCATATGATCCCTATTCTCATTTAAAAAAAAATCATGGATTACGTCATCACGCCCAGATGGATGACGTCACTAGTATGATATATACATGCCAAAAATCCGATTTATAAATAAAAATCGACCTGTTTTGGGATTTTTTTTAAAGTCACCGGTTTATGAAATAATGAATTTATGCGTTACTTTATGGACGCACTGTAGCTATATGACTAAACGCTGTCTTAGGCAGTTTAGACACCGCAATAAATCCGAGCAATTTATCGATATCGATCGAGTTGTTTCAATTTATCGATGTGTGTAAACAGTACATCACAGGAATTTATTGGCATTGGAGTTGGATTGGAGTTGGTATCGGATTGCATCAATTTATTTTAACGATCGAGTTGTTTCAGTTTATAATCAATCGCGACAATAATAGCGCCTAAACAAGCTTTAAAAAATCAATAAATCGTAGAAATTTATCGTCACAATATTACGATTTATTGCCGTTATTTGCCGATTTTGCTATTAGCCCAGTCGGGATAACATTTGACCTTGCATTACGAGCTACCCCAAATTTTATTTTTTTAACTGAAATTGTTTAAAATGCGATTTTCTATAATTATCTCGTTTAATATTAGTTTTACAACAAATTTTAATCTATACAAAAATTAAGAGAACTAAATTTTGTACAATTTTGATATGTTTTATTTTTTTGATAAAATCAATATATAAGGTAGTACGTATGCGGTAAAGGCGCGAGCATAAAACCCGATTGATTTTATAGCAATTCTTTTTGTTCAATATCTCCGCCATTTTCAACTTTTTGACAAAAAGTGTAAGGACTGAAATTGTTGAAATTACGATTTACTACAGTTTTCTAGAGAACCAGTAGCGGGTCTAAGAGGGGGGAATGGGAAAATGGGGGGAAATTGGGGAATGGGGGGCAGGGTCCAAAATTAAAAAAAATTGTTGAAATATTAAAATATGTTAGCTGATATGAAACTTAATTATCGACAGACAAATTCAACCAATAAAACCCGCTAGTTAATAAAATTAAGTGAACTTAATGCATATAAGTTATTATTTATGTCTTTTATGTACTTTGTTTGGTTGGTGTTTCATTGGAAGTTTCAAAAATTGTATAAAATATAATTTTCTTTATTTTTGTTTATGTACAATTATGTCGTAAAGTTAATAATAAATGAGACAATTCAATAATTATGCTTCCCCTCCACTTCCACTATTTCCCCTTTAACTCGGAGAATATTGATCGCATAAAAAATTCTTGAAGAGGAATTGTAGGAAATTACGTTTCCAAGAATTTTAGTTCCTACCGTTTTTGTCTAAAAGTTGAAAATGGCGGAGATATTAAGCAACAAGGGTTCTCCTTTAAAATCCATATGGCGGCTAATGCAACCGCGGAATTCAGTCGAGATTTTAAATTTACACTACTATTGATCTCCCCTAAAGGATATAATTATAAAATTTGGGGCAGCTCGGAAACAAGATTCAATTCAGTAATTATGCTACCCCCACCACTTTTTACTATTTTCCCAATTAACTCGAAAAATATCAACCGCATTAAAAAATTGTTAACAATAAATTGTAGGAATTCATATTTGGAACAATTTTAGTTGAAAATGGCGTAGATATTGAACAAAACAAATGCTACAAAATCAATCAGGTTTTACGCTCGCGCCATTATCGCATACGTACTACTTTAAATATTAACTTCAGCAAAAAAAAATAAGGACATTTAAAATTATGTAGAACTTAGTTCTCTCTATTTTTGTATAGGACCATTTTTGTCGTAAAGCTAACAGTAAAGGAGATACTTCAATAATTATGTTCTAACTGTCACTATTTTCCGCCATAACTCGGAAAATGTCGACGGCACGAAAAAATTGTATAATAGGAATGATAGAAAATCACATTTTCAACAATTTTGGTTGTTATACTTTTTGTCGAAAAGTTGAAAATAGCGGAGATATTGAGCAAGAACGGTTCTCGTTTAAAATCAAGATGGCGGCTAACGCAACGGCGGAATTCAGTCGAGATTTTAAATTTACACTACTATTGACCCCCCTAACGATTAGAAAAATAAAATTTGGGGCAGCGCCTAATGCAAGGTTAGGCCTGTTATTCGTCTTACCCGACGAATTAACCGAAGTTGTACTTTTCCTCCCTAGGGAGGAAAAGTAAAAGTGACGTCATGGTATTTCATTCATGTAATATAACTTATTGACGCCCTGTACAATACCTATTTTGTATTACGTAAGTATCTATACATTTTAACGTTTATTTATAAAACACCCTGTATTTTTCAGAATGGTAAAAAACAGTAAATTGTTATTTTCATTTAACAATGTTTACATTAATAATTTTACAGTTGACAGTTATATTGTACCTACTTGTTAGTTTTAGTTCTAATAAATTTTGTTGGTTAGTTACACAAATAAATTAAGTAAATATAAAAAAATTACTTGTTATTTGAGGAAGGTGGAAAAACCATATGTATAACATGGGAGTAAAGTGCCTTTTCCTGCCTTGAATGATTACTGCCCGACGCGTAGCGGAGGTAAGTAAACTTCATTCCCGGGAGGAAAAGTAGCACTTTCCTCCCTTTACATTAAATACAAATAGCTATTACATTAAAATATTTTACTGATAAATGTGGAATGACCATTAAATCCTTTATCTCTTAAAAAGCTATAAATCGATAATAACAATAGAAATTAAGAACAAAGTACCTACTGATAAAAAAGTAATTTAACCAAAATATTGTCGTGTGTTCTTATCTATTTAAACATGTCATGTATTTATAATGCCTTTTATCGTAGGTAATGGTTTTATTTAAGTATTATGTGGATAGTTTATTTGTTTTTCACGATAATTTAGTTTCAGATTAGTGTTTTAAATCGTATTTAAAAGCAAACGAAAAAGTGATACATTTTTATAGTCTAGGTCAGCGTTTCCCAAACTTATTTTTCCGTGGCCCGGTTATTTTTGTGCATATACTTCGTTACCCACTTATTTTTTTTGTATGCCCTGGTATGTATGTACAAGAAAACATATTTATATATGTTTTAATAAAGAATAATTAGCTCAAACAAGAATTTAATACCTAAAACAAAATAAAAATCAAATACTTAGTTAATGAGAATTATGCAGTTGTTTCTGGTTAACTAAAAACTTCACGTTTGGAGGAAAAGATGTTAATTTTATCCTCAGGTCCTTCCAAACGGTTTCTATAGATATTCATTTTAGAGGAAAACTGGTGTAAAACCCTGCCTCACACGTATAGGTCGTAACAAAAGGAATTAGAAACTTTATCGCTTCTACTGCTAAAACTGGGTACCTACTCCTGATTGCAATACATCCAAAAATCTATCAGTGGTATTTTGTCAAATATGCCTTTGAGTGCACTATCACACGATAGTTCAATTACTGACTCAATATCTAAATTTGAAATCCTGTCAATATCCTGTCTCGGATTCTATGTCTATTGTAAATGGATTCCTTATCCATGCTTTATTGCTGTGGATAAGGGGAAAATATTCCTTCCGATTTGCCTCCAGTCCTAGCACGTGTTCCTTGAAAGCCGCTAAAATCTCATCCGACAATGAATTCACGTTATTCTCTTTTTGTAGTTCTGCTAGCTTTGTAAAAGCTTTGTATTTAATTTCCTGCTACCGCGCGTCGCCTCCACAAATTAAGTTTTTTTGTTGCAGCTTCCACCTTCTTCTGTACTTTAAATAAAGTTACATTCCTACCTTGAAATGTCATATTTAAATTGTTCAAGAAGTCAAAAATATTGTAACGAGATAACGATGGACTAGCCAAGCTAATTGAAATAACATTCGAAAATATTACCCCAAATAACCAAGACAGTCATCGTTACACCCTTAGCCTAGCTCAGTCACTCAGGTGTGTGTTCGTCTTGTCCTAACCTTAGATATGAACTATGAACATTGGAATGGAAGCAAACAAAACAACAATGTTTAACTAATCATGTTTATTGTTCATAAAGATATAATAAAGATATGACTTAATAAATTGCATTAACAAATGTATTCAATTTCTTGCCAAAAACTAACAATTCTGGATTATACTTATGGCTTTTGGTAGCTGATGGTAGCTTCTTGATGTCGAATGGTACTGCTGTGGACTTCTCTTGACCTGGGCAGATGTTGAGGCCCTAGGTCAGTGCAGCAAAAGATGTTCAGTGTTGAAGCCTAGATTTCATGGTCCATTGTTATGGTATAGCCCTAGTTCCATCACCGGTGTGGATGGCTTGAAGCTCCCGGAAGGAGGACTGTGATCTTTATTCCCAAAAACTATAAAATAGAGACACATATCAATCATCAAGAAGAAAACCAAACTGTACCTTTCTCCCTTCGGGAGCTTCAAGTCATCCACACCGGTAATGGAACTAAGGCTGACACAATGGAGACCATGAAATCTAGGCTGCAACACTCAACATCTTTCGCTGCACTGACCTAGGGCCTCAACATCTGCCCAGGTCAAGAGAAGTCCACAGCAGTACCATTCGACATCAAGAAGTTACCATCAATACCAAAAGCCATAAGTATAATCCAGAATTGTTAGTTTTTGGCAAGAATTTGAATATATTTGTTAATGCAATTTACTAAGTCATATTTTTATTATATCTTTATGAACAATAAACATGATTAGTTAAAAATATTGTTTTGTTTGCTACCATTCTAAATTTTCAGAGTTTTTTTATTTTTTATTTAGCGTATGGATAATATATATTATTCAAACATTAAAACATAATGAATGAATCTAAATATTAATGTCCAATTTACATAGCCATTCAATTGCACCTGGGGAGCATTCCACAAAGTCCTGGAGGTTTCCACGGTAGGCACGATTTAGGCAATCTAAAACACAATGACTTGATCTGTCTAGGCGATCCACAATCGCACCGAGGACTCTCTGCACGACCCCATTTGAACAGAGAATCAGCACATTTACCATGTCCGGTACGTATGCGATTAAGCCTCGCCCAGGTGGGCCGGGGCAGACCCGATCCGATGAAACCCTGGGTTGGGGTGGATATCTGAATATAGTCTGCTGCTATTGTTGGCATCCATCTTGTGGACCATTGCCATTGTATATCATAGGAATCACCAATTGTTCGGGCTGTTCTGATTGGAGGATTTCTAGACCTCAGTCGCTGGTGCTCTTTTGAGATGTCTGGTATGTCTTGATGGATTGGTAATTGTATGTTGGCTACAATTTTCTGATACTCTCTCACTAATGCTGCTGTACGGCGTAGATCTGGTGGAGCAATATTGCTCAAAGTAGACAGCCATCTCACTGGGGTTGATTTTATTGTTCCAGTGATTATTCTCATGGTTTGATTAAGTTGGACATCGATTTTGTTTGTATGTGCACTATTTAACCATACTGGTGCACAATATTCTGCCACTGAAAAAACCAAAGCTAGAGCAGAGGTCCGAAGAGTATCTGCAGAAGCACCCCAAGTTGTTCCAGCAAGTTTTGTTATTATATTGTTTCTTGTTCTCGGTTTACCGGCTGCGTTTGTAAGATGGCTTTTGAAGGTGAGTGTTCTATCAAGTGTGACGCCTAGATATTTGGGGTTGTTGTTATGTTTGATAGCTGCATCATTTAGAGTTACATTGAGGGTATCGCCCGCAAGTTGATTCGACAGGTGAAAGAGACAGGTTTCAGTTTTGCTTGTGTTAGGACGTAAGCGCCAGTTCTTAAAGTAGTTACTAAGTGTAGTTAGGTCCTCGTTTAGAGCCCGTTCTCCAGCTTCCTTACTATTCTCTTGGAAGCCAATGGCCAGGTCGTCTGCATAAGCGAATTTTCTCGATTTTGTTTCAGGTATATCCGCCGTATAAAGGTTAAATAATAAAGGAGCTAGCACTGAGCCTTGAGGTAAGCCGTTGTTAAGTTTTCTAACGCTACTTCGTGCATCATTTATATATACCTGAAACAGTCTGTTAGTTAGTATAGATTGTTTATCAGCTGACAAGTTTTGAGACAGGGTATGATTTTCATCAACTCATAAATAAGGCCCTCTCTCCACACAGTGTCATAGGCAGCCGTAAGGTCTATAAATGTTATGGCAGATTTTTCACGTTTTTCAAAGCCAGCTTCGATGAATGTAGTTAAGGACAGCACTTGGTCACAACAGCTTCGTCCTTTTCTAAATCCAGCTTGCTCAATTGGTACAGCGTCCTCAATGGTGTTACATATTCTATTATATAAGAGTCGTTCTAGTAATTTATAACAGCAACGGAGTAAGGCGATAGGCGGTAACTTTCAGGCAGCTTGTTGTCTTTGCCAGACTTCTGTATTGCTATAATTTTTGTTCTTTTGAATTCTGGGGGTCATATTTTCAGAGTTCATATCTAAGGTTAGGACAAGACGAACACACACCTGAGTGACTGAGCTAAGCTAAGGGTGTACGATGGCTATCTTGGTTAGTTGAGGTAATATTTTCGAATATTATTTCAATTAGTTGGGTAGTCCATCGCTATACTCGTTACACTATCAAAGATGTGACGTTTGTAACGTTACAATATCACAAAGATAACGGTGGCGTCAGTCAGAGCGTTTAAAAAGTAAGATGTGAAACGGCGAGGCGAGGCGACCCGGCATTTTGCTTTCGTGGCCCGGTACCGGGTCGCGACCCACCATTTGGGAAACGCTGGTCTAGGTACCAGCCGCCATTCTGTTATGGGTATCTCATTTAGAAGTTCTTCGAAGTATTATTTCCATCTGTTCAGTACAGTGGAACCCCGATAAGTCGGCCTCCGATAACCCGGGAGTCCGGCTAACCCGGACCGACTTTCATCAGACAAAACTGATTTTTTTTCACTTTTTCACTTTTACTGAGTTTTTACCAAGAAATAAACAATACTGTACACAACTGTACATAATTTAGATGTACTGTGCATATGAATTTTATGTTTTTGTAATTATAATGTGTATTTGTTTATTATTTATATGTATTTTATTCATTTTTACAATTTTATACCAAGGTTTCACTGTATTTCCTCGTCACTTACTAAATTCCTTCCATTTTTGCTTTTGTAGTGTACATGTTTTCTTTGATAAGCTTTTCTCTTATTTTGTACTCCTTGATAAAAGTTTCTACTTTCTCCATTTTTAAAGCATTCTTTAGTTTTAAATTAATTTTAACTTATCTTCATTATATTTTCTTTTCTTTGATCCTATGATTCTTTTGGCTCGTTTTCTGTGATCGTTGTATTTTTTCTCCATCTCTGGGGTTTTTAATTGCATACTTTTAAGTGTTAACTTATTTCATGCATATTAGTCCACAATCCTTTAAATTGGTTTTATTACATTGAAAGCAGGATTGGGCGACCGATTTCGCTCTTTACAAGTTATACAACATCGTCAGGCCCACAAGAAACTAAGACTAATATCATATCAGGGTGATTGATTAGTAGGGTAATGCTCAATAGCTCCGCTATAGTAATAGATAGCCATAAAAGTTAATAACAAAAATTTTAGCCACCTTTGAGCTTCACATGACAAAACTAGTTAGAATGTTACAGGGTGTTCGATAACACAGTGGCAGACCTAACTTATGTTTTTTTAAATGGAACACCCTATATTTTATTTTATATTCGAAATTCTGTTTTTCCATCACAAAAATATAAAGGTGTGTTATGTTATACAGGGTATTTACAAAGTTATAACCAATTTTGTATGAAAATCGTAACAAGTTCAACTCCCTGTATAAATAAAAATAAGCACAGCAGCAATGGTTTATTTATATATATTTCTAACTTTCTTTATATCAAATACATGGTGAGTCAAAACGCAAGTACATTATTTTCTCAGTAATGTTAAATGGAACACCCTGTATTTTATATAATTATTGAAAAGTAACATTAACGTACTTTAATTTTTCTATAACATTCCCTATGCCCAAATTTATTAGTTTTCGAGATATTTTCATTTTTCAGAGCAAATTATTTTAGGTGTTTAAATTTATCTAAATATTAAGTAAGCCATGACTGAATTGACAATTGAAGATTACCGATTATCAATCCGGTAATCAATGTAACACTGTAGCAAATAAAGAAATAAAAATAATTTATTAGTAATACATTTTAAAAACAAAGACACAACCACTACATGCAACATTTTTGAAACAATTAAAAACTATCTTTTTATGTAAATTCAACAAATAAACAAAGAAAATTAGTAATAAATTTTACAAAAAAACACACAAACACAAAATACAATATTTTATGAAAACAATTAAACATTACTTTTGTATGAATATGTAACAATGTAACAAATAAAGAACGAAACATAATTTATCATTTATCAGTAATACATTTTGCAAAAAAACATGTTTGAAAAAATTAGAAGCTACTTTTAATAAAATATTTTTAATATTTAATTACATAAGGTGTTCAAAATTATCTCCTAACACATTTATGTACGCCTAAAAACGATCATTGAATGAGGCTACTTACTCTACGGAGCATTTGTAAATTAACACATCGAAATACACTTTGTATTCTATTTTTCATCCCATCCCTTGTTGTTGGAGGTATTTTATAAACTTCATTATTAACGTAACCCCAAAAAAATCAGTCCAGTTTATTAAATTCTGGTGATTTGGGTGGCCACGCTATATACTACTGGTCCATTAAAAAATGAAAATATCTCGAAAACTAATAAATTTAGACATAGGGAATGTTATCTAAAAATTAAAGTACGGTAATGGTACTTTTCAATAGTGATATAAAATACAGGGTGTTCCATTTAAAATTACTGAGAAAATAATGTACTTGCGTTTTGACTCACCCTGTATTTGATATAAAGAAAATTAGCAATATCGACCATTCCTGAAAATTTTCACAATACGTTAAGAAATATGGCTTTAATAAACCATTGTTGTTTTTCTTATTTTTATTTATACAGGGAGTTGAACTTGTTACGATTTTCATATAAAATTGGTTATAACTTTGTAAATACCCTGTATAACATAACAGGCCTTTATATTTTTGTGATGGAGAATTTAACAGGATTTCGAATTTAAAATAAAATATACGGTGTTCCATTTAAAAAAACATAAGTTTGGTCTGCCACTGTGTTATCGAACACCCTGTAACATTCTAACTAATTTTGAAATGTGAAGCTCAAAGGTGGCTAAAATTTTTGTTATTAACTTTTATGGCTATCTATTACTATAGCGGAGCTATTGAGCTTTACCCTAATAATCAATCAACCTGTACTATAATGTGCGTAAATAACAATGACAATGAAAACTGTATATAACGATACAAACAAACAATTATTAAGGTAGTACAGAGGACTTAAACAATAGTCAGCTGATATAATGCTAAATATTTGTTAACAATAGGTGTGCTTTAAATTAGATTTCAAAGTTACATTTTTAGGCCAGGGTAATCAGACAAAAATATACCCTGTTCGTGACACTCGATCAGCCAGGGTACTGAAGCGTTTTTTCGACAGGTAATACCTATAAGAGCAAATTGTAACTATTTCCTGCGTAGGATCTGGCGGCCATTTTAATTTATAAACAATTAAGTGTCAAAAATGGCATTTTTCCCTTTTATTTTCAAATTAATGGAAAACAGTGAAACTTATGGTTTTCTTAGTACAAATATCTTTTAGATTATGGAAAAAGCTTTAAAATTACGTATTACAAAGTTTGATATACTCATTTATTGTTAATATAATTGCGAAAAAATTCGGAATTGCAAAAAAAAGTATTTTCGCAATAACTGTTGTAAAAATTAGTGTACAGGTTTGAAATTTTTGTCAAATGAGGGTTCTTTGGTGCTTAATATGTTATAAAAATTTCAAAGCGATTCATTCCATTGTTTAAATTTTATTCGAATTGTTTATCTCAGAGAGCATTTTTTTTGAAATAACATAAGTCAGAAAAAAATGACGTTAGAACCATTCCATAGGTGTCAAATGGAAGAGCATGAGCTATATTTTCAACTTGGTTTAAAAAAGCAAATAAAAAATGCATTTATTAGTAATAAATAATTATGCAAAAGTATCGTAAATCTTTCCTTATAAACTTTTTGGATAACTTTTTCCAAAAAAATTAACTTTTTTACCCTGTTTTAAGTGCAAAACTACCAAGTAGTGGGGTTCAATGGGAACCTTCTCTGGTTACACCTCCGAGGCTTCTACAATTTGCAAGCCATACGGATGCTGAGACTAAGGAAGATGAGGGAATTCTACAATTTGCAATTCACGTCCCATCTGCTCAGCGCGGTAAAGTTCCAACGAGAATGGTTCCCTTCATACTCCACACAGAGTAAATGTAAATGAAAAATGAATAACCATTTTCAATTTCGTTGCAAAACGAAAATACAGCCGAACCATATTCTAGTCCATATTCTAGAAATTGAAAATGGTTATTCATTTTTCATTTACATTTACTCTGTGTGGAGTATGAAGGGAACCATTCTCGTTGGAACTTTACCGCGCTGAGCAGATGGGACGTGAATTGCAAATTGTAGAATTCCCTCATCTTCCTTAGTCTCAGCATCCGTATGGCTTGCAAATTGTAGAAGCCTCGGAGGTGTAACCAGAGAAGGTTCCCATTGTTTTCATTCTGGTGGGATGTAGAATAGCATTATGTTGTTTTATATGCCATTAGAGTGAAAACTTAGTCTTTTTGCTAGCAGTTGCCGCTAGGGCATCCATGCCATTTCGTTCGTTGCAATCCGGGACTGCACGCTGGGGTTTGTTTTGGTTGGATCAGGGAGAGCAGCATATGTGCCTCCTGATGAGAGACTAATAAGTTTCGAAACCGGTAGAGGTGCTTGCAGCACTCTCTGATTGGACTAGAATATGGTTCGGCTGTATTTTCGTTTTGCAACGAAATTGAAAATGGTTATTCATTTTTCAAAGCACATTATGTTTTTTTCGCCAAAAATATGTCGTAAAATATATAAATAAATGATTGTATAACATTAATTAATGGCATACTTAGGTACATATTAACACCTGAAACTACATTAACACATATTATCTTTTTTTTAAATATTTTTTTATTTTGTTAGGGTAACATCTAAATGAAACCAAATGTCAGATTCAAACCGTCGTATTTTCGAATATGAACATTAATGCACGGTTGTAATTATGTTTTTCGCTAAGTTAGTTCTGTATGTTGAGTAACTTTACAGTTTACTTAACACCTAAAATAAACTACATTTATTGTGTTGTAAGTATGGACTATACCAGAAATGGAGGAGGAAATAATTGGGTAAACAGCTGATATATAAGTACAAAGTGTACACTTATACTATATCCAATATGTTACGCCTATTTTCATAGACATCATCAGGGAAAACTACAATGATGGTTATTATTAGGTATTTTACATTATATGAATTCGTAGTATACTTACTATGTAAGAATATTATTTGTAAGAATGATTAAATTTTGAAGCAATATAATAGGTATAAATTAAAATAATAAATCTATATAAAATATATAGAGTCTGACGACTTGACTATAAATACATATAATATTATAGAACCCTACTTCACCTGTACCATGACCTTGAAATCGCAAACTTTTCAGGAGAGCAAAAACAAGATGTTATGTGAACCCTTCATTATTGTTTTCTCTGCAACTTCATTATCTACGTTAATCAAATTCTGCACTCATGTTAATTCTGTCTGTAGCTTTCTAATGATGGTACTTATTTTTAATTATTGACATTGCTTTGGCCTAAAATTCACCCTTAAAATATGATATGGCGTTACTGCAAAGGCACCCATACCCATATTCAAAATTGGAGGATTAGTTTCTCTAGTGCCATAACCCTCAGAGGTTATGGCACTGGAGAAGTTTTACTTGAGTAATTTTTCTTGGCTAACAAATGCATTGTCACATGTTAGGGCAGTATATTATAAAAAGCAAACGACAAGTGCCTTGTGGTGCTCTTGCTGATGCTGAGAGCCAAAATCAGAAATGTTTATAACGACACAATCGCACTATGTAGATTTTAAAACAACTAAATTATATAACATTATTCCATAATGAAGGCAACGTCTAAAGGAACGTGTTAATCCAAAAAACAGATTTTTTATCTTTTTAGGGTTATAGCTCTGTTGAAGTCCGTGTGCGTTATTATAAATATTTTGAAACTATTTTATACAATCATTAAACCTTAATATAGGTAAGAGTTTTTTATACCAATATAATATCTTCAGTTTACACATATTAAATTTCAAACATTAAAACATCAAGTTCACAGTAATAGTTATTTGAAATTATTTTTTATTTTGTATGCTGTGTTTTGAGTAAAAATGCTAATGGTTTTCTGTAACTAGTATGTAGGTACAGTATGTCCCTGTAAGTTGTATCATATGGAAAACTTTTTTATTATTAATTTTACGAAAAAAAGTTATTCTTCATTTAAAGCTCTGCATGGTCCAAAACCCAAAATTCAACCATCAGATATCAAATTTTATGAATGTTATACGAGGTATGTCAAAAAGTTTGAATTTCACTCAAGAGTAAAGTAGCTTTATTTTTCACAATACTGAAAATTGCTATTATGAAAAGTTGTTTGGAATTGAAAACTATATTCTAATATGCAATTACATCCTTCTAATTGAAAAATTTTTTTTTTTGAAAAATTAGAGATAACTAACATTATTTTCAGTTATATCAATTCTGATAACTCTATTATTAATTTTACGAAAAAAAGTGATTCTAAATAAAAAGTTCTGGATGGTCTAAAACCTAAAATACAACCATCTTATAGCAAATTTTATACGAGGTATGTCAAAGAAGATAAATTTAGATCAAAAGTGAAGTACCTTTATAGTTCAGAGTATTTGAATTAGAAGGATCTAATTACATACTGAAACATAGTTTTTAATTCTAAATAACTTTTCATAATAACAATTTTCGATATTTTGAAAAATAAACGTATTTTACTCTTGATCGAAATTCATATTTTTTACATACTTCGTATAAAATTGATAAAATTTGACATAAGATGGTTGTATTTTAGGTTTTAGACCATGCAGTACTTTTTATTAAGAATCACTTTTTTTCGTAAAATTAATAATAAAAGAGTTATCTGAATTGAAATGACTGAAAATAATGTTAGTTGTCCATAATTTTTCAAAACAAAAAAATTTTCACTTAGAAGGATGTAATTGCATACTAGAAGTTTTAAATTCCAAACAACTTTTCATAATAGCAATTTTCAATATTGTGAAAAATAAAGCTACTTTACTCTTGAGTGAAATTTAAACTTTTTGACATACCTCGTATAATATTAAAAAAATTTGATATTTGATGGTACCTAAGGTTTTGGACCATGCAGAGCTTTTTATGAAGAATAACTTTGTTTCGTAAAATTAATAATAAAAAAGTTTTCCATATGGATACAACTTACAGGGACATACAACTGTATATAACTATTTTGCAAATAGTAGTAACTATCAAT
Organism: Diabrotica virgifera virgifera; assembly: GCF_917563875.1. Taxonomy (NCBI): domain Eukaryota; kingdom Metazoa; phylum Arthropoda; class Insecta; order Coleoptera; family Chrysomelidae; genus Diabrotica; species Diabrotica virgifera. Next base: position 185,755,082 of record NC_065443.1, on the reverse strand, counting down.
AATTTAATGTTAAAAGTTCTACTAACAAGTCCGTTACAGAAGAAAGTATTGGTCTAGTTAGATAGTTGCCTTTGTGTAATTTGATTAAGGACTGAAGTTTTGAACGACTTTGGTTCATAATTATGTGTTTAAATTGTTTAGACATGTATGTGGTTAAATATTTATTTATAGCGGAATCACAAAACAGAGAAACTAGTCTACATGCTAAAGGAGCTTAAAGAAGAATATGAGAAAATCGGGTTAAAAATTAATTGTAATAAAACAAACGTGATGACAAATCAAAATATCACAATCGACTTAGATGGAAGGGAGATCGAAAGTTTTGAAGTCACAGAATCAAACTAGGCAAACAAAATCAAACGGCAGAGATAACTAGAAGAATACGAATGGCTTGGCCACTTGGGCAGCAGGAGGAAGACTCAGTGACGTTTTGAAGAACAAATAGATATCGATAAATCTAAAGAAATGGGCATTAAACAGTTGTATTCTACCAGTTATGACCTATGGAATGGAGATCATGATACTTACAGACTGAACTCTCAGCCAATAGATTGAGCATGATATATAGGGCCACCGAACGAGCTATGTTAGGAGTATCTCTGATGGAACATATATACGAAATTAGGACGTGCGAAGCAGAACGAAGGTGGAAGATGTAATCGGAAGAATTGCGCAAATGAAATGGAACTGGGTAGGACATGTGGCACGTCAAAACAACGAAAGGTGGACGAGAAATATCGTAAGTACATTAGAGACGAAGCGAAGTCCTAGTAGAAAAAGACCATTAAAAGTGATGGCTAGACGACATCAAAGTAAAAATGGTGAGAAGCTGGCACCAAATAGCACAAAACAGAGAAGAATGGAGCACTCATGGGGAGGCCTTTGTCTAGGAGTGGATGCAACAGGCTGAAGAAAAAGAAGATCATGGTTTTTAAGTCCCGATTTTATAGTTTTATTAAATTTTTTTGTAACATTGATATTGATCTTAAAAAAATTAGAAATTTTAGTTATACAATTTACTTGATTTAGGTACAACTTTGAGTAGAATAACCTTTATATTAAGTTTATAATTTAAAAAGATCAGAGCAAATCAGTTAATTTTTTATATCACATATACACAATTCGTAATCAGTTCATCCATTTGCAACAGAAAATACCTGCATAATATAATACTTTTGCAGGTTATATATATATATATATATATATATATATATATATATATATATATATATATATATATATATATATATATATTTATATCCGTAGGTAATTATAACATTAAACTACGCCGCATAGCAATAAATAATGGATATCCGCGGTGAGCTCGTACGTAGAGGGGATACTTAAAAGTTCGTGAGCGCCAGTAGTGATAAGTCAGTGAACTTTTTCTGGAAATTTGACCTAAATGTCAAAGTGATTAATTTAAAACATTGAAATTAAAAACATGAACACGTTGACGGACAGAACGTCTATAGACGTCTAATTTCCATTGACGTAATGTGACACAACGTCTATAAACGTTCCATTTTTCTTATTTTACTTTGCAAAATACATATAGTGTCACAACACTTGCGCACTGTCCGTCAACGTGTTAACAGGAAGAATATTAGTTGGTCAAAGCTGTGTATATATTTTTACCTTAAATATACTTAGGTAAAACGTTTAAATACTGAAATTTGTTTTTTTTTAATATTTCGTAATATGTAATTATAAATTAATCTATTAATCTAAGCGCCATCTACACGATAATTGTGAAAGTATCCAAAGTAAGAAACTAATATTTCGTCAATAGAACGTCAAAATGATTAGCAAAATCTTAAAAAAATCGATTACAATTTAATTACTTTTTTGCGTTGTAAATATTGCGCGATAAAAATTAAATAATAAATTTATAAATTTCCGGGGAAAGTTGCATTAGTAATCCGCTAGTTAGCGATACCAGCGAAGCTCAGAGCGTATACAAAACTAACAACAAATCATTAAAAAAGCGATTAATTCATTTAATCCTAATACACAACAAAAAAAATAATGGCGGTGAGCTAACATGTATATCTCTATCAACCGATAAGGCTGTAGGGTTTTAAAGGAAAAGTAAGACCACTCTAAAAACTAACAATTTTTTGAATAAATCAAAAAGTAAAGCAAAAAATAAAAAGTAATCAAATATAAAGGTAAATATTATGTAGACCAATGATTGGTCTGTGTCCATTGAACTGGCAAGAACCACAAGTTCTTATCGAGCAGGGAACCATGTTGCCCTTTGAGCACTCCTAACACATTTAATCTTGTAACATCGACTTGGAGTCGCTATAAACACCATATAATTATTATGTAAACCATAATTCTCGATGTAACCTTTTTCAAAAAGTTGCTAGTTTCTTGTACTAAGAAGAACGCACTGAGGATGATCTGATCCAGATTGAAAACGTTTTGCAAATCCTTTTGGATGACTTTTAATATTTTTTAATAAAACTTTTTATACCATTATACAAAGGAAGTTTTTACTTTTGTATGGTTTTTTTAATTATGGTATACAGCCAGCTACTGGGATTTTCCCATTGATTTTGTTAAAATTTTAAATTTACCCCTCCCGCTCTCCGTGGGAGGTCATGTTTAGTATAATTCTATAGATTTTTGAAAAATATTCAAGACGTATTTTTTAGTGTTCAGATCTCACATTCATTTCGCAAAATATTCGCTTTTTTTGTAAAACTTTTTGACTCGCCCATTTTCTTACGCCCCGCTCAAATCGTAATATTTTTGAAATATACACTCTTTTGCATGTACTTAACTTACCTTATCTTAATCTAACAATTTAGAGTATTTTTAAGGATAGATTAAGAGCCCATATATGGTAGAGGTACATCTGCAGGGTATCAGGTTTCCTGCCCAGGTGCCCATATGATAATCTGAGGCGCTCCAGTAACTGCAAAACTCCCCGCTTGGGCTCCCCTACCATATGTATTTTGAATTAAATAAATTACTTGGATTCTTCTTTTTATGTCAGTAAATTTAATCCAAAAATTTTTCTTAGACACCCTGTATAAATAATTATGTTAATGGTTATATTACTGAATAGAGAATTGAATTAACTTTCAAATGAGCTCTATTCCGATTTAAAAAAATCATCGATGACGTCATCACGCCCAGATGGGTGACGTCACTAGTATGATATATATGCCAAAAAGTCGTAATTTAAAAATAAAAATTGACCTGTTTCGGGATTTTTTTCCAAAATCGTCCATTCTAGAGAAAATGAATTTATTCCAACCTTTACGTGCTCATAGTATATGCGTTTGTGTCAACATTAATATTACTTATTCCGAATTACAAATCCATACTGCAATCAAAGTGACTGAAAGCTATCTATTAGGCCGGTCTCATACACCGTGTGCGAGTAACGGAAGATAAGGAACGAATATCTATATACCCTAAGTTTTGCTGACGACCAAATAGTGATCGCACAAGACGAAGATGACCTCAGTTTTATAATGAGAAAACTGAAACAGGAATATACAAAGAATGGGATGGAAATAATTCTAAAGAAAACTGAATACCTAACAACGGAGAATACAGAAATAAAACAACTGGAAATAGACGAAGGTAAACAAATCAGAGGAACAGATAAGTACACGTATTTAGGTTTTATAATATCAAACAAAGGAACAACTGAGGAAGATATAAAAAATAGACTAGGACAAAAAAGAGACGGCATACTAAAATTGAACCCGATACTGTGGGATAAGAATATCAGCATAAAAATGAAAAGAAGAATATTATAATACCATGACAAGAAGTATGCTCACTTATGGTTGTGAAAATTTAACAATAAATAAGAAAACCAAAAATAAAATAAGAGCAACAGAGATGGAATTCCTAAGGAGAAGCTGCAGAGTAACAAGGAGAGATAGAATAAATTACATAATATGTTAAATATCATAAATAAATAACATGAATATCATGAATAAATAACATAATTAACATATTATGTAGAGATTAAGGGAAGAATGGGAGGGAACTCAGACATAATAGACTACATCGAATAGAAGAGATTAACCTGGTCGGACATTTCAGAAGAGTAAACCAAAATCGTTGGATAAACTGAATAACAGAGTGGAGCCCGATAGAAAAAAGGAGGAGAGGCAGACCCCAAAGATCCTTCAGAGATGAAGTGGACGAAGTAATGGAGAGAAGAAATCTACAGGAAGGGGATTGGCAAGACAGAAAGAGCTGGAGAGAACGGTTGAGTGAAGGAATACAGTAAAAACTGTGGAAATCATTAGTATATATACAAAAACGACATCCGTGCAAGATCTGCTTGTTTGTTAAAAGCCTTGTCGTAAATTTTAATCTTGTGCTAAGGCAGTTTCTTCCTCTATACGTCGATAGAAGCTGCTTATCTTTCCTTTCTACAGTTACAATATTTAAGCTACAAAAAACTTCCCCAAAATCATTACCAGATTCATAACCTGCAGAAAGAGACATATTTCAGTTTCCCATTTTACATTACATTTTGTAAATATTGTGTAAAAAAGGTGCATCCAACTGACACAATACAACAATCGATTATTTTACTTTTCAATTAATTTTCATTGTTAAAGTCAAGAAACAATTATCACAGTATGAGTATAAACGAATACTCGCAAATTTGATAAATTCAATTAGACCAATATTTTTGCTGGTAAATTTCCATGAGGTTTCACCTATGAAAGTGTATTTGTATATAGTACGTAAAATATAACGGATATTTGTCTAATCGTTGACTACATATATGAGTACTGTATGAGTGGCTATGATAAACAGCTGAAATTTTACGTAACACACGTGACTCAATATTACTCCAGGGAAATAATCAAGAAACAGACCATGTTCGGGACACTCAAATATCCTGGTTGCTGACTAATTTTTTAGTTATTGTAGACCCATAGGAAGAAAACCTACCTGTTCCCTGCCAAGAGTTCGCGTCCGTTTTTTAATTACTAACAATTAATTGCAAAAAACGCGATTTTTTCAATTTTTTGCACCCGATTCAAAAGATAGTTAGTTGACATAAAATTAAAAAAATTAAGAGGATGGGTACCTATTTTCGGCTGCAATGCTATTCAAATTAGGATTCATTTTTTTTCGAATCCTGAGAAAACTAATAAGTATTTTTGAAACATTTAAACGCAGAATGAAAGACCACGTTATTAGCGAGGGCCGAAAGTCCCTGAGAACTTCTATAATGTGTATTTTAATAAGTTACAGGGGTGAAAAACTAAGATAAAATTTAGTGTGATTTTTAATTTCAAATATCAGATTCAAAATAAACTTTTTATTTATTCTAAGGGACTATCGGCCCTCGGTAATAATTTATTCTTTCATTCTGCCTTTAAATTTTTCAAAAATATTTATTGGTTTTTTCAGGATTCGAAAAAATGAACACAATGTCCGTGGTAATATTTTTCAAATCTATCTTTGTCTGACAACGCACTCAGCCGAATAGAATATTGTCAGCATATTATCAGTCAGACATTGACAATCAGTGACAATTTTATATATTTGACATGGCATCGGGAATATTTTGAGGTATTGATTAAATACTATTGATATATAGCGTATTGATAAATAATTGATTTAAGACGTGAACTTAATAAAAAATGTCTATTAAGCTAGAAAGACCATTTCATAAGGAAGCCATGAGACACACCCCATATTTTTTTGCTATTTTATTGCTAATTTATTACGCAAATTAAAAATGTATTGCTTCATCCCCTTCAGAGAAACAGGTGGCCATTCCAGCTTAATATTAAGCTAGAAAGGCCAACAGTCATATATCCGGAACGAAAGTAGATAGAGAGTTGCTTCCGGTGGCCTATTTTATTGCTAATTAATTGCTAATTTATTACGCAAAACAAAAATTTATTGCTTCATCCCCTTCAGAGAAACAGGTGGCCATTACAGCTTAATATTAAGCTAGAAAGGCCAACATTCATATATCCGGAACGAAAGTAGATAGAGAGTTGCTTCCGGTGGCCTATTTTATTGCTAATTAATTGCTAATTTATTACGCAAAACAAAAATTTATTGCTTCATCCCCTTCAGAGAAACAGGTACCCATTCCAGCTTGATATTAAGCTAGAAAGGCCAACATTCATATATCCGGAACGAAAGTAGATAGAGAGTTGCTTCCGGTAGCCTATTTTATTGCTAATTAATTGCTAATTTATTACGCAAAACAAAAATTTATTGCTTCATCCCCTTCAGAGAAACAGGTGGCCATTCCAGCTTAATATTAAGCTAGAAAGGCCAACATTCATATATCCGGAACGAAAGTAGATAGAGAGTTGCTTCCGGTGGCCTGTTTTATTGCTAATTAATTGCTAATTTATTACGCAAAACAAAAATTTATTGCTTCATCCCCTTCAGAGAAACAGGTGGCCATTCCAGCTTAATATTAAGCTAGAAAGGCCAACATTCATATATCCGGAACGAAAGTAGATAGAGAGTTGCTTCCGGTGGCCCATTTTATTGCTAATTAATTGCTAATTTACTACGCAAAACAAAAATTTATTGCTTCATCCCCTTCAGAGAAACAGGTGGCCATTCCAACTTAATATTAAGCTAGAAAGGCCAACATTCATATATCCGGAACGAAAGTAGATAGAGAGTTGCTTCCGGTGGCCAATTTTATTGCTAATTAATTGCTGAAAGATTGAGTTCATAAAAATTTACAAACTCACCCCCTTCAACCCTTACCGATATCATCATTCCCCGGAATCCACAAAAAGTGAAAATAACCAGTTTAAAGAGCTAAAACCAAGTACGTATTTTTTGCTTATTCATTGCTACAGGTCTAAGCCAAAAATGAATGTTTTGCTTCCTCCCCTAACGAGTCACAATGGCTACTGCGGTTTAATACTTAAGGCTACAATACTCAACACTCCTATTTCAGGAAAGAAAGCAGATAGACGGTAGCTTCTGGCGAAATATTTAATTTTTAATTAATTTCTGAAAGATGGGGTATACCAGAATTTAAAAACTCACCCCCTCCAACCCCTACCGTTATCATCGTTCCACGGATTTCACAAAGAGTGAAAATAATCAGTTTAAAAACTTAAAACCAAGTGGGTATTTTTTTCTAATTAACAGCTGCAGGTCTACGCCAAAAACCAATTTTTTGCTTCATCCCCTAACGAGAAACAATGGCTACTGCGGTTTAATCCTTATGCTACAATACCCAACACTCCTATTTCAGGAACGAAAACAGATAGAGGGTCGTTTCCAGCGGCATATTTTATTGCTAATTAATTTCTGAAAGATATGGTATACAACAATTTGCAAACACACCCCCTCCAACCCCCACCGTTGTTGTCATTCCCCGGATTTCACAGAACGTCAAAATTACTAGTTTAAAAACCTATGACCAAGTGGGCATTTTTTTCCTAAGCAACTGCTGCAGGTCTACACCAAAAACGATTTTATTGCTTCATCCCCTAACGAGCAACAATGGCTACTGCGGTTGAATATTTAAACTACAACACTCAATTCTCCTGTTTCAGTAACGAAAACAGATAGAGCGTCGCTTTCGGCGGCCTATTTTATTACTAATTAATTGCTTATTTATTAGGCAAATTACAAATTTATAGCTTCAACCCCTTCAGAGAAACAGATGGCTATTCTAGCTTAATATTAAGCTAGAAGAGCCAACATTCATATTTCTGGAACGAAAGTAGATAGAGAGTAGCTTTCGGCGGTATATTTTATTGCTAATTAATTGCTGAAAGGTTCGGTATACCAGAATTTACAAACTCACCCCCTCCAACCCCTACCATTATCATCGCTCAACGGATTTCACAGAAAGTGAAAATTACCAGTTTAAAAACCTAAGACCAAGTGGGTATTTTTTTCCTAAGCAACTGCTGCAAAAATGGCTACTGCGGTTGAATACTTAAGCTACAACACTCAATTCTCCTATTTCAGTAACGAAAGTAGATAGAGGGTCGCTTCCAGCGGCGTATTTTATTGCTAATTAATTTCTGAAAGATATGGATCAATTTAAAAACCCACCCCCTGTAACCCCCACCGTTATCATCATTCCCCGGATTTCACAGAAAGTCAAAATTAATAGTTTAAAAACCTATGACCAAGTGGGTATTTTTTTCCTAAGCAACTGCTGCAGGTCAACGCTAAAAACAGTTGTATTGCTTCATCCCCTAAAGAGCAACAATGGCTACTGCGGTTGAATACTTAAACCTCAATACTCAATTCTCCTGTTTCAGTAACGAAAGCAGATAGAGCGTCGCTTCCGGCGGCCTATTTTATTGCTAATTAATTGCTTATTTATTACGTAAATTACAAATTTATAGCTTCAACCCCTTCAGAGAAACAGGTGGCTATTCTAGCTTAATATTAAGCTAGGAGAGCCAACATTCATATTTCTGGAACAAAAGTAGATAGAGGGTAGCTTCCGGCGGCATATTTTATTGCTAATTAATTCCTGAAAGATTGGGTATACAAGAATTTACAAACTCACCCCCTTCAACCCCTACCGTTATCATCATTCCTCGGAATCCACAAAAAGTGAAAATAACCAGTTTAAAGACCTAAAACCAAGTGGGTATTTTTTGCTTATTAATTGTTACAGGTCTACGCGAAAAAGGAATTGTTTGCTTCATCCCCGTAACGACCAACAATGGCTACTGCGGTTTAATACTTATGCAACAATACCCAACACTAATATTTCAGGAACGAAAGTAGATAAAGAGTCGCTTGCGGCGCAATATTTTATTGCCAATTAATTACTGAAAGGTGGGGTATAGAAGCATTTACAGACACTCCCTCTCCAACCCCTAATGTTATTTTCATCCCCTTAATTTCACAAAATGTGAAAATACCCAGTTTAGAGATTTAAATCAAGTGTGCATTTTTTTGCTAATTAATTGCTGCAGGTCTACGCCAAAAATGAATTTTTTGCTTCATCCCCTTACGAGCAAGAATGGCTACTGCAGTTTTATAATAAACCCACAGTACCCAACACTCGTATTTCATTTATAATTTTCTTAAATGCTCATTAAGAATATCTGTACAGTTCAATATCGATTTGTAGAGTTTTTTATACTTAGAGTCCATGTTAAATTGTCGATATCCATTATCACATATCTGTAGCACGTGACCCAATGCTCAGATTTTGTATATCGTTTTTTAATATCTAAATGGTAATATTGGCAGATTCTCTAAAATTTGTACATTTAAAATAAAGTATGCAACGTCCTTAAAAAACGAATATACTAAGAGAGTTGACCATAATTTTTGCATTTATGCATGCTAATAATAAGCTGCGAATGAATTTAAGCATAGGTACCAAAAAATTAAAGCAAGTGTTGTTTATTTAATTTTAATTTATTTTATCTTTAATGTACATTAATAATCTGAGCGCTACTTTTTTTGTTTCTTTAACAAAAAATGATTTTTCTAGTAAATCATCGAAGCCCATCCAAGATGTGTTTCCTCTTCGATAGGTATAGGTTATATAGTGACCACCTCGATTTTCATTAAAATCAGACAAACTGGTTCCTCCTACACCAGTGTATCCGATAGCACCCATTAATACTACCTGATGATCGTCGTCGTGGGGTATGTTTAAATTTTTATTGGTTAATAGGAAAGTCCCTTCTGGCTTTAGCTAAATTCTGTTAGTATCGTGGTTTTCAGTGTAAAATTTTACATCGAAAATATTACCTACCTGTTACTTTTTATCGTTGTAATTATGGCCAGAGTACCTAAAAATAAATGCATAAAAATGAAAAAAAAAACATGCTAAAATACTCTAATCTTTCATTAAAAAAATAGCTTATAGGATAGTTCCTTACGGTTTTAGGTAAATTCTGTTTATGCCATATGTAAATGTTTCTTGTATCTTTTTTTGTGTTGAAATTATAGTCGGTGTACAGAAAAACGCAAAAAATTTTAAAATACACTTGTTCAAAAATAGCTAGTAAGAATGGACCGCGTTATGCATAACTCGACTAAGCGCCAAATTCAAGTTTTTTGGAATAATGCTGCCATCTATCAAGTAATGACGTTACCTATTTGGGAAAAAATCACCAAAGCCTAGAAATCTGTATTTTGGAAAATATTTTACTTTTAGCTAAACGCCAAATCGACTAAATGTCTGTAAACATTTGACAATACTCGACTAAGTGACTTAGATTTAGCATAATAAGACTATGCGACATAATATTGGCGCTTGGTCGCCTTATGCAAAAACGGAAATCGGCGGGATTTTGGCAGCATTGTTTCCGTCTTGTTAATTTGTTAATTCAGTTCAGTCTGTTGAGCAATATAAAAAGTGTCGCGTTATATTTTTTATAAAAGTTGTGTTTAAAAGTGTAAAAAAGCGTGTAAATATGTTGCAGAGGACTGCTCTAATTTTAAACCGTGCTCGAGAAATAACAAACGAGGAGAAGGTAAGTTATTTTGTATTGTAAAAATTACCAGACATTATTTTTGAGGTGTAAATTAAAAACTTAAATTTTTACAGTAGTTTTGTTTATCTTTATTTACTTTATTTATAGGAAGAAGGTATTCGGCAAGAAACAAGTTCGCTTCAGACTTATACCAACTTAGAACCGTTACAGGAAGTTGATTTTAACTCAGCAACAGATATTAGTGAGGTATGTTATTATAAGTTTTAATGTTTAACTAAGTTTTGTTAATTTTTACTTATTGTTATTTATAGAAAGAAAGTACTCATACAGCAGCTGTTTCCCCAAAGACTTACAGCGATTTACAAACGGTTCGGGAAGTGGAATTTAATCTAAAATTACCAGACATAATTTATGAGGTATAAAAAACCAAATAAATAGCAGATTTCTAAATTTTTATTTACTTTATTTGTAGGAAGGAAGTAATTCGGATGGATATTCAAACAAGGAAAATGAAATAGGTGACGTAAGAGTAATGGATGATAATCAAAATCAAGAAGAAGACCGACAGTCGGGTCGGAAAGAATATCGTCAAGATTTAAATTTTGTCAACAGAGATATTAATGAAGATAACAATATAGTAGAGATGGAGCAATCCGATAAAGGAGAAAATGATGGGGAAAAGAATGGCGTAAAATCTAAAGAAAAAAAATATCAGGGCCGTCCAAAAAAAGGGGGAAAGAGAAAGTTCCCTAGTCAGAATAGAGAAATCTGCAAAAAAGACTGCATTCAAAATAAATCATACTTTACACAAAAAGGAGAAATGAAACTAAAAAAAGAGTTTCGTCAGTATTTGTGCAAATGCGACTGTCTATCGAAAGTTGGCATTGAAAATGCTAAACAAGAATACGACAAATTTTATGAAGTAAGTTCGTATGATGCTCAACGTGCCTTAATTTGCGCCATGGTTCAAGAAGGTCCAATAAAAAGAAAAAGAAAACAAAATTCTACTAAAAAAATGCACTCCAGGGTGTACAATATTAATGGCCACGTAGTTTGCAAAACATTTCTGTTGCAAACCCTAAGAATTTCGAGTGCAAAAGTGGATAATGCCTTAAAATCAAAAAAAAGGATAGAAGGAGTTAAAGACTTAAGAGGAAGAGCAGGCGGAAAAAATAAAATATCAGAAGAACGATTGCAAGAAATATTAGAACATATTGAACAATTTCCAAAATATAAGTCTCATTATGCAAGGGAAAAAACAAGTTCAATATACTTACGAGCAGACACTACATTGCCCATTATGTACGATTTGTACAAGCAGCAAGTTAATAATTCACCTGTGTCGTTTTCGAAGTACAAAAACGTTTTTTTAACTCATTTTAATTTCAGAAGAAAACCACTGAAAAAAGACACTTGTAACCTTTGTGACAAATTAGAAATTCTAATAAACAACAGCGCCACAGAAGAACAAGTTAAATGTAAAACTGAGAGAGATAACCACATCGATTCCGCTGAAGAAGCAAGACAAGCTTTAAATGCAGACAGAAAGCGTGCAAAATTTGACGAACAACTTGAAGTATTGTGTTTTGATATGGAAAAAACACTGCCTCTTCCCCGTATACCTACAAATGTAGTTTTTTACAAACGCCAACTTTGGCTTTATAATCTAGGTATACATACAGCTAAACATAATAAAGGCCATTGTTATGTGTGGTTAGAAGGCGAAGCCGGCAGAGGGGCCCAAGAAGTTGGCTCTTGTTTATTTAGACATGTGTTGAAAGCTAGAGATATGGAGGCATGTAAACATTTAATTTTGTGGTCGGACAGCTGTGGAGGGCAGAACCGAAACATTAAAATAGTTTTGATGTTAAATGCCATTTTTGATGTGCATCCTTTACTGGAAAGAATCACTTTACGTCTCCTTACATCTGGCCATAGTTTTTTGCCAAATGATACAGATTTTGGTGACATTGAATGCGCCTTAAAATTCCAACAAAGAATGTATTAACCGGTAGACTACATGAATGTAATGAGTTCGTGCCGAAAAAAAAATCCTCTAATCGTTCACAAAATGAAGAAGGAACACTTTTTCGGTACTTGTAATTTGGAAAAAAGAGTCGTCAATAGACAAGTGGATATCTTTAATAATAAAATTAATTGGCTTAAATTCAAAGAGATTGAACTCAGAAAAGAATGCCGCGAAAAACTTTTTGTTAAATATTCTTTCCACGAAGAAGCTCATGAGATAAGTCTACAAAAGAAACGAGGAAGACCATCATCAGAACTTTATCAAAATTTTAAAGAATCACTTGTGCTGCTATGGCCAGATGGGAAGCCAATACCAGATAAAAAACTTGAGGATCTAAAATTTTTGCTTAGCCTTATTCCAAAAGATGCCAAAGAGTTTTACAAAAAATTGACTGGTGATCCAAATATGGAAGATGATATAGATGGGTTAAATGGACCTCTTGATTTTGATCTTGAAGATGATGAACTTTAGTAAGGTCTTATACCAATTTTGTTTTTATATCAGACTACAGTTTTATAAGATAGTAACTATCTTATGATACAACACTGTTGTTATGTTTAGTTTTACAACGTAGTTTTGTCATAAAACAATAAAAATATTCTATAAACCACATGTTTTAATTCGCATAAACCTCCCAAGCGACAGTTTTGTTTAGTAAACGACTTATGCAAATTATTAAAATGTTAATAACGAAAAAAGCAATACGCGACCAAACGCCATTTTTGTCTATATCAGCTAAAATATAATTTTAAAACTTTAAATAATAATACAACAAAATTTATTTTACCGTTTTTAAAAATATATCTAAAAATCAAATTTTTAAAATGTTAAATAGATTTTTCAGAACGCTATAAACTTAAATTCATTTTTCTCAAAAAGGTAAAAGTGGCGCTTGGTCGAGTTATGCATAACGCGGTCCGAATGTTCCTTCGCTTTAAAAACATGCTAAAATACACTTGTCTCTTTTTCAAAAATAGGTAATAGGAAGGTTACTTTGGACTTTAGACAAATTATGTTAAAGCCATCTTCTTGAGCGTGCAAGTTTACATCGAGAGTGTTGATATATTGTACCAAACAATTTACAAAATAGCATTTAATGAATGCAAACAAGGATACGAAAGATAATTCGGACAGATTGCGACATAAGTTTCAATTTCAATTCCCAAAAAAGCTTGACTTTCAGGTCCTAGAGAACGAACAAAAAGTGGTTTCAGAAGCATGCCCCTAAATTTCAAAAAATCCACAATCTGTGACAGAAATCTAGAGAATTTATGTGGAATTACTCATATATTTTATCTTCTTCTTACGGTGCCTTATCCTTAAGGGCGTTGACCATTACATTTTCCCATTTTATCTTATTTGCAGCCATCCTGTTTATATTCGTCCATTGTCGTAGGTTTTTAAGCCAAGAGTTGCGTCTTCTTCCTGGTCCCCTTTTGCTATTAATTTTGCTTTCGATTATGTTCGTTAAGTTGGAGCAGTTGATACTTTTGATTTCTTACGATGAAAAAAAATTGTATTTTCCGTTTTTTTATTATAATCATAAGCTCTGTTTCCTTGTTCATCCTCCGAAAGACTTCCGCGTTTGTCGTATGGCTCAAGTAGGACATTCTGAGCATTTTACGGTAGCACCAGAGTTCGAATGCTTGGATTTTTTTTGTGTTACTTCTGTCATTTTCCAGGCTTCAACCCCATAGAGGAGATGGAGAAAACATACCACTTATGTATTCTAGTTCTCAATGAGATATCCAGCTGGAGGTTGCATAGAACGTTTTGCATTTTGTAAAACACTGTACGTTCCTTTTCCAGATGTGTTCTTACTTCCAGTGAGTGGTACAAAGTTTCATCAAGGTTGCTTCCAAGGTACGTTATTCTTGTTACTCCTTCATTCCTTCCAGATCTGTTTCGTCGACATTGACCTTCACACTTCTGTTTAGGTGCTTGCTAATGACCACCCTTTTTGTCTTTTTTGTACTCAATTTCATTCCAAATTCTCTACAGGTATTTTATAAAAAACAAAAGTTAATTAATTTACATTCATTGCAGGGGATGTTGTGGTTTTTCAAGTCTACAATGAACATGAAGAAATTAAAACCATACCATTAAAGGCACTCCATAAAAATTTAAATATACCCCACGACGACGATCATCAGCTAGTGTTAATGGGTGCTATCGGATACACTGGTGTAGGAGGAACCAGTTTGTCTGATTTTAATGAAAATCGAGGTGATCACTACATAACTTATACCTATCGAAGAGGAAACACATCTTGGATGGGCTTCGATAATTTACTAGAAAAATAATTTTTCGTTAAAGAAACAAAAAAATAGCGCCCAGATTACTTATGTACATTAAAGATAAAATAAATTAAAATTAAATAAACAACACTTGCTTTAATTTTTTGAAACCTATGCTTAAATTCTTTCGCAGCTTATTATTAGCAGGCATAAGTACAAAAATTATGGTCAACTCTCTTAGTAAATTCGTTTTTTTAAGGACGTTGCATACTTACCCTCTATCTACTTTTGTTCCGGAAATCTGAATGTTGGCTATTCTAGTTTAATATTAAGCTGGAATAGCCACCTGTTTCTCTGAAGGGGTTGAAGCAATATATTTTTATTTTTCGTAATAAATTAGCAATTAATTACCAAAAAAAAAGGCCACCGGAAGCAACTCTATCTACTTTCGTTCCGGATATATGCATGTTGGCTATTCTAGCTTAATATTAAGCTGAAATAGTCACCTGTTTCTGTGAAGGGGTTGAAGCAATAAATTTTAATTTTGCATAATATAGCAATAAAATAGGCTGCCAGAAGCGACCAGCTATCTGCTTTCGCCCCTGAAATACTAGGGTTGAGTGTTGTAGCTTAAGTATTCAACCGCAGTAGCCATTGTTGCCCTTCAGCGATGGCCTTCAGGGATGAAGCAAGAAAATCGTTTTTGGGGTAGACCTGCAGCAGTTACTTAGGAAAAAAAATACCTACTTGGTCTTAGGTTTTTAAAAGGTAATTTTCACTTTCTGTGAAATCCCCGGAATGATAACGATTGGGGTTGGGGGGGTGAGTTTGTCAATTGTTATATACAACAAATTTCAGCAATTAACTAGCAATAAAATATGCCGCTGGAAGCGACCCTCTATCTGCTTTCGTTACTGAAATAGGAGTGTTAGGTATTGTAGCTTAAGTATTAAACCGCAGTAGCCATTGTTGCTCGTTAGGGGATGAAGCAAAAAATTCGTTTTTGGCGTAGACCTGCGTAGAAGTTAATTAATTAGAAAAAATACCCGCTTGGATTTAAGTCTTTAAACTGGTTATTTTCACTCTTTGTGAAATCCGGGAAACGATGATAATGGTAGGGGTTGGAGGGGGTGAGTTTACAAATTCTGGTATACTCCTACTTTCAGCAATTAATTAAAAATAAAATATGCCGCCAGAAGCGACCCTCTATCTGCTTTCTTTCCTAAAATAGGACTGTTGGGTGTTATAACCTCAAGTATTAAACCGTAGTAGCCATTGTGGCTCGTTAGGGGATGAAGAAAAACATTCATTTTTGGCTTAAAACTGTAGCAATTAATAAGCAAAAAATACCCGCTTCCCTCTATCTACTTTTGTTCCGGAAATGTGAATTGTGGATATTCTAGCTTAATATTAAGCTGGAATAGCCATCTGTTTCTCTGAAGAGGTTGAAGCTATAAATTTGTAATTTGCGTAATAAATAAGCAATTAGTTAGCAATAAAATAGGCCGCCGGAAGCGACGCCCTATCTGCTTTTGTTACTGAAACAGGAGAATTGAGTGTTGTAGTTTAAGTATTCAACCG
Organism: Diabrotica virgifera virgifera; assembly: GCF_917563875.1. Lineage (NCBI taxonomy): Eukaryota > Metazoa > Arthropoda > Insecta > Coleoptera > Chrysomelidae > Diabrotica > Diabrotica virgifera. The sequence continues at coordinate 185,738,826 of NC_065443.1, read as the reverse complement.
CAGTAGCCATTGTTGTTCGTTAGGGGATGAAGCAATACAATCGTTTTTGGCGTAGACGTGCAGCAGTTGCTTAGGAAAAAAATACCCACGTGGTCATAGGTTTTTAAACTAGTAATTTTGACTTTCTGTGAAATCCGGGGAATGATGACAACGGTGGGGGTTGGAGGGGGTGAGTTTGCAAATTGTTGTATACCTTATCTTTCAGAAATTAGTTAGCAATAAAATATGCCGCTGGAAACAACCTTCTATCTGCTTTCGTTCCTGAAATAGGAGTGTTGGGTATTGTAGCTTAAGAATTAAACCGCGGTAGCCGTTGTTTCTCGTTAGGGGATGAAGCAAAAAATTAGTTTTTGGCGTAGACCTGCAGCCGTTAATTAGAAAAAAAAATACCCACTTGGTTTTAAGTTTTTAAACTGATTATTTTCACGCTTTGTGAAAACCGTGGAACGATGATAACAGTAGGGGTTGGAGGGGGTAAGTTTGTAAATACTGGTATAACCCATCTTTCAGCAATTAATTAAAAATTAAATATTCCGCCATAAGCGACCCTCTATCTGCTTTCTTTCCTGAAATAGGAGTGTTGAGTATTGCAGCCCTAAGTATTAAACCGCTGTAGCCATTGTGGCTCGTTAGGGGATGAAGCAAAACATTCATTTTTGGCTTAGACATGTAGTAATTAATGAGCAAAAAATACGTACTTGGTTTTAGCTCTTTAAACTGGTTATTTTCACTTTTTGTGGATTCCAGGGAATGATGATAACGGTAGGGGTTGAAGGGGGTGAGTTTGTAAATTTTTGTAAACTCAATCTTTCAGCAATTAATTAGCAATAAAATATGCCGCCGGAAGCTACCCTATATCTACTTTCGTTCCGGAAATATGAATATTGGCTATTGTAGCTTAATATTAAGCTGAATTGGCCACCTGTTTCTCTGAAGGGGTTGAAACAATAAATTTTTGTTTTGCGTAATAAATTAGCAATTAATTAGTAATAAAATAGGCCACCGGAAGAAACTCTCTATCTACATTCGTTCCGGATATATGAATGTTTGCCTTTCTAGCTTAATATTAAGCTGGAATGGCCACCTGTTTCTCTGAAGGGGATGAAGCAATAAATTTTTGTTTTGCGTAATAAATAAGTAATTAATTAGCAATAAAATATGCCGCCGGAAGCTACCCTATATCTACTTTCGTTCCGAAAATATGAATGTTGGCTATTCTAGCTTAATATTAAGCTGGAATGGCCACCTGTTTCTCTGAAGGGGATGAAGCAATAAATTTTTGTTTTGCGTAATAAATTAGCAATTAATTAGCAATAAAATAGGCCACCGGAAGTAACTCTCTATCTACTTTCGTTCCGGATATATGAATGTTGGCCTTTCTAGCTTAATATTAAGCTGGAATGGCCACCTGTTTCTCTGAAGGGGATGAAGCAATAAATTTTTGTTTTGCGTAATAAATAAGCAATTACTTAGCAATAAAATGGGCCACCGGAAGCAACTCTCTATCTACTTTCGTTCCGGATATATGAATGTTGGCCTTTCTAGCTTAATATTAAGCTGGAATGGCCACCTGTTTCTCTGAAGGGGATGAAGCAATAAATTTTTGTTTTGCGTAATAAATTAGCAATTAATTAGCAATAAAATAGGCCACCGGAAGCAACTCTCTATCTACTTTCGTTCCTGATATATGAATGTTGGCCTTTCTAGCTTAATATGACCTGTTTCTCTGAAGGGGATGAAGCAATAAATTTTTAATTTGCGTAATAAATTAGCAATAAAATAGCAAAAAAATATGGGGTGTGTCTTATGGCTCCCTTATGAAATGGTCTTTCTAGCTTAATAGACATTAATAAAAAGTTATTTATTGTGTATTATATGTGGAAGATTCAAGCAGAGAATATATCAGGATAATATATTCTGTGATCCAAGTATTTTTTGTTAAAGATGTTTAAAATTTTAAGCGTGCCATAGTAACAATATATTATTAAAAAATCACTTTAACTCTTTTTCTCTTTTCTCGATTGAGTATTAGTTTTTGTTGTACAAATAAATTATTACAATCACTGAATACATAGTTAGTGAAAAAATTATCACATTTATTAACTGAATTAATAATTTGCAATTATACAAATAACAATTAATTATTTATATGGGAAATAAGCCACAATTAAAATGAAAAAATAATTTTATTAACGTTTCGACGCCCAAATCGGGTGCCGTTGTCAAAATACAAAATATTACTATCAGTAATATCTAGTAATATTTTGTATTTTGACAACGGCACCCGATTTGGGCGTCGAAACGTTAATAAAATTATTTTTTTCATTTTAATTGTGGCTTATTTCCCATATAAATAATTAATCGTAAAAATGCCACAAGGAAATAGCTTCAGAACAACATACAAATAACAGTTATCCAAGAACATTCAAAAGCCATCTCTTTAAGTTAATCAAGACATTTTCAAGTAGAATGACATTCTAGTAATGTTTACATATCAATACCACTGTGAATTTTACTACACGTAATTTGCCGTGTAAAGACAGAAAAAGTAGGGACAACCGTAAAATATTTGCGAATTATGTACCCATGGCCTTAAGGTACTAGTACACTTTAGAAAGACCAAAAATAAGCATTTTTTTCAAGAATCTTTTTCTTAGAACCTTTAATAAAAATGAACATAAAACTTGTTACATATTAATATCTAACTCGAAGGCAAGTCGCACACCAAAGAAACATGAAACGAAAAACATGAAACATGAAACGAAAATCATGTTTCATAAAAAGAAAACACTGCTAAACAACTCTCAAAGTCCGCCTACCAATGAAACGAGTGTGATTCATGCTCATGATACATTTTTATTATCGGAGAGTTTCATAAATGGCCGGACGTATATTTGCTTAGCAGTGGTTTATTTCCATGAAACGTAATTTACGTTTCATGGAAATAAACCACTGCTAAACAAATATACGTCCGGCCATTTATGAAACTCTCCGAAAATAAAAATGTGTCATGAGCATGAATCACACTCGTTTCATTGGTAGGCGGACTTTGAGATTTGTTTAGCAGTGTTTTCTTTTCATGAAACATGTTTTTCGTTTCATGTTTCATGTTTTTCGTTTCATGTTTCTTTAGCCCGGCCGCACATCAAAGAAACATGAAACGTAAATTACGTTTCATGGAAATAAACCACTGCTAAACAAATATATATCCGGCCATTTATGAGACTCTCCGAAAATAAAAATGTGTCATGAGCATGAATCACACTCGTTTCATTAGTAGGCGGACTTTGAGATTTTTTTAGCAGTGTTTTCTTTTCATGAAACATGTTTTTCGTTTCATGTTTCATGTTTTTCGTTTCATGTTTCTTTGGTGTGCGGCTTGGCTTAGTGTGCGGCTTGGCTTAGAGAGTACAAAAAATATAGCTTTTATCATATGCACGATGCACGTTCTCTAATATTGTACAGGGAGCAAAAGACGAGGCCCCGAAAAAAAAAAGTCGTTCCGATGGCGGAGAGTTAATCTCAGGATTGGGATCTCTGAAACATAAAAATCGTACGGCATTTGAAAAAGGAAGGTTTCTTACGTGACAGTTTACAATAATTTGAACAAAAAATAAAAACATAAATATTTTTTAACCATGAAAAACTGAAGAAAAAAGTGCGTTTTTTCATAAAAATTTGTCAAATTTCCGTAAATTTTTTTTTGCAGAATTTTTCACTAGCAGTAGTAAATTGTCACGCAAGAAACCTTCCTTTTTCAAATGCCGTACGATTTTTTTGTTTCAGAGATCCCAATCCTGAGATTAACTGTCCGCCATCGGAACAAATTTTTCTTCGAGGCCTCGACTTTGGCGCCCTCTACAATATTAGTGTACGTACATAAATGAAAAAGGATATATTTTTTTTGTATTCTCTAAGAGCTAGATATTAATATATAAATTATGTTCATATTTAATAAAGGTTCTGAGAAAAATTCTTGAAAAATGCTTATTTTTGGTTTTCTAAAGTGTACTATTAGGTACCTTAACCTTTTAGAACATTCAAAAAGCTTCAAAATGCCGATTTTTGAAAGTTAAAAAGTTAATTTGTGGCTTCGCAAACTGAAAAACTGAAAAACTGAAAATCGTTATTTATTAATAACTTTTACTAAAACTAACTTAAGTTTTAGTGTTTCACCCAAAGTTGAGTATTAAGGTATATACTTAACAAACCCACAACTTTTGAAACCGATCCATTAATTAGTTTAAACTGATTCTATTAATTTGTTTATCCCAGATACCTTAATTTTGCAATAACATAAGACAGAAAATAATGAAGATAGGGCAGTTCTACGTATGCCACATGAAAGTAGAAAAGTGGTACTATCAACGTGTATTAAAAAAAGATAAAAAAAGTTATCTAATATAGTCAAAAATCCGAACGCCAAATTTTCGAAATTTGGTAAAAAACATTTAGAATAACTTTAAAAATACTGTCCGTAGAAAAAATCATTTTACATATTCGAAAAGCTGGTATTTTACTCGAATTTTTAAAAATGTAGTTCAGATGGTGACTAGTCGTGGTAAGTGAAGGAGAGCCGGGAGCCGACAAATGCACCAGTTCAAAAACTAAAAAAGCAACTTACAACTATTGTCATTTTCTATATCTCGGAATCTATTCAATAGATTTTGATCTTTATTTTTTTAAATTGTATGTAATTTTTCTGTACATTACAAATATGCAATCTGTTTAGACATTTATGAATTATTAAAGAGTCTAATTTGTTTAAACAATTTTAGAAAAAATAATTTTTTCCCAAAAATCCATGTTTTTAATCATACTATCATTATTGATCATAGAAAAAGTTAAGGTGTACTTTAATAAATAAATTATCGTCAATAAATAATTATCCAATAAAATTAATTTATTTATTAAAGTGTACTTTAACTATTCCCATGATCATTAATAACACTATGATTAAAAAAAGATTTTTGAAAAAAAATATTTTTTCAAGAATAGTTCGAACAAATTAGACTGTTTATTAATTAATAAATTTATAAAAAAATTGCATATTTGTAATGTACGTAGAAATTACATACAAATTAAAAAAAGAAAGATCAAAATCCATTGAGTTGATCCGGAGATACAGAAAACTCTATTATAGTCTGGACAGATTATCGGAGAATAGGCCATTTTTGGGAAAAGTTATTTACCAGCAATTTTATTGCTGAAATCGAATCTTATGCTTATGATTATATATATTAATAATATAGGTATGCAAAGTCCGCAGATAGTGTGCTACTTATTTTATAAACAAAATGGCGCCCGAAAATCGTGTTTTTTCAATTTTTGCTCTATAACTCCAAAGATTTTAACTTAAAAAAAACAAGTTTTCAATCTAATAGTACATAAAACAACATCCAAAAATGTTATTCTACATCTTGTATATACACCGTTCTTAGGCGTCAACGCCCTTCGGTAGGAATCTGTGGGGGAGTATCACCGAGCCGCAAGCCCTGATCCCTTGCCGTACTGCTCCCTCATAGGTCGATCAGATGCCCGCATATTCCAGTCTAAGCGCCAGATTCATATTTAGAATTTTATACTGACGCGTTAGCCTTTTTGTTTTTCCGATGGCCTGGCTTGGGCTTGAACTCTCGTACCTCACGTTGAAGTGAAGTGCGGGTCAGCCGCTAGTCGCACTGAGCTATCCGATCGACCTATTCTACATCTTACCAGACTGAAAACAATGGGAACCTTCTCTAGTAACACCTTGATTTACTTCGATGAAAATTTTCCTCGGAAAATGCGGGTTTTTTCATTAAAATCTTTAATCTTCAACTAAAATTTTAGGTTAGTAATTATTTATCAATTAATAAATAACTTAATGATATAAAAGCTCTTTTCTTATAGATTATATTTCCAGAATAGATGGAAATTGAATGAACAATTTAGCAACAAGTAAATTGTTAATTAAAAATTTACGGTCCCTATAATAAGCACAATAAGTATGATGCTTAAGAATAACTATGCTTTTTATATAACATAACTAGACGTATCTAATGTACTATGTACTTTACATAATTGAAATTGGACTATTTAAGCGGCCTCAAGAATATTTTAAAATTATAAACAATTTTTTGGCTTATAAAGAAATAGAATATCTTGGGAAATATTAAATTAAATCAAATTATGAAAACGTTGTTGGAAATAACGCGTCAGGCCGCTTCTTTTAAAATAAAAAACGTTTAATTGTGATGACTGGTTCCTGAGATACAACTGGTCAAATTTGACCGGCATGTACGGAGAAGATAATATAAATAATATGGTATGGTAATTTTTGAACCATCACCTTTTTATTTCGGTCCTCTTTCTCCACCAAAATTTTCATATATTTAAAAGATTCATAACATAAATTATAATAATAAAAACTATCGGTATAACGAGTGAAAAATACCAAAAATACCAAAATTTCAATAAAAAATCAGGTTGGAGAAAATGAATCTCAAAGTTTAATATCAATATACGTTAAAAAATGCATTTTCTCGGCTTCCATGGAGCAATTTTTCTAATTTTTGTTCCCAAATAACTCGAGTAGAGCCACCTAACTAATGAATTATTAAATGTCAAAGTTGCTTTTGTTTTGTTATAATAAATTAATTTATTTATAAGAAACTTAAACTACACATTTTTTCCAGTTGTAGACTTTTTTTTAGATAACCTTACCATAATTGTACCTTTTAACGTTTAAAATAGAAATATTCTCATTCGAAAGCTGTATAATTATTATTTTTTTTTATTTAGCTAATGCCTCTACAACTAATGGCCATTGGCATGGTAGATACGGTAATTTTGAACAGTTAGGTACCTAGTGTCATGTGTAGTGTGTGTGTGTTGAGTAAGTGTCTTGTTTCTTTGCAAAGTCGACGTCATTGTCTTTGCAAAGAGACGCTAATTGTATCCGAACGTCTGCGGTCCCTCCGGTGAGTACCGATCCCACAAGGACAGAAACTATATTCATTTATGTATAATTATTTAAACAATCTTTGTTTAAACAAATTAAAGTTTTTGTTAAAATAAATAAATAAATTTATTATAGAAAAACAAAAGCAACCTTGGCATTTAATAATGCGTTAGTTAGATGGCTCTACTTGAGTTAGGTTCCTACTTGAAAAAAAAAAGGTGAAGAAAATTGCTCCCTGTGCGTCTGTCAAGAAAACACTAAAACTATTTAAAATTGTTGAAGTTGGCGACATAAAAAAATCGCTTCTAGAGTTGAACCCATCAAATATTATGTACTTGCTGAAGACATTTATGACATAATTGAAGCAACCCACCTAGCTATTGGTCATGGAGGTTGGGATAGGTTGAAGATTGAAACCGCCAGAAAATACGCAAATAAATATAACAATTGATATGTTCAATAATTTTATATCAATGGGTGAAACCTGCCAACTGAAGACGAGTAAAGTGAAGAATGGTCTTGTGTAGAAACCTATATTGCATTCAGAAATGAATAGTCGCTGTTAGGTAGATTTGATCAACATGCAATCACAAGAGGATTACGGTTACAAGTTTTTTATGGTTTATCAAGACCATTTAACAAAATTTGTTTTGTTGAGACCATTAAAAAGTAAGAGAGCGGAAGAAGTTGCTTACCAATTAACGGATATATTCTTCACTTTTGGCGCACCATGCATTTTACATTCCTATAATGACCGAGAGTTCGGTAATGCGGTTATAAATGAGGTAGTGTCATACTGACCTGAGCTAAAATTAGGTCATGGAAAACCAAGGCACACCCAGAGTCAAGGTTCAGTCGAGCGAGCTAACCAAGACATCAAGAAAATGTTAGCAGCCTGGATGCAAGACACTAACACACCAACTTGGTCAAAAGGACTTTGCTTTTTTACGTTTATCATCTACGTCCAGTATTTTACGTTTTAGACGTGTAAACAACCGGGGTAGCAAATTATTTACCGAGTTTTATTTGGATCTGGAAATTACTGAAAAGTTTTGCAAAAACTAGTTTTGACTGAAATATGTTTAGTCTTAACTAGAATTAACTGAAAATATTTGATAATTCTAGTTTTCACTATTTAAAACTAGAATTGTCTAAAATAGTTAAAACTAGTTTTTCCTGGTAAATTCGGGATTTAACTGAAATCGGGTTTTTACGGTAACATAATACATTATAACAACGAAATAAATGATATAAAGATTGGCCCAAATCTCATACTGTACCATGGGATATATAAAAGAAAAAAAAACGAATCAATATTGAATGAGGGATGATTATGATAGGACAAGAGATTTTACCTCAAGGCAGTAGCAGATCTTGACATTTGCCTTAGGGGAACTTGTCTTGGAGAGGGGAGAACTCTTCCAATGAATTACCAACCAACAGATATGTCTTTTTTACAAACTTACAGGCAAAGATAAACCCAAACTATAAAATTTAAAGACATAAATAATAACAGCTTATGTGCATTAAGTTGTCTGAGTTTTCCTAACTAGCGAATTTATTGTGTTGAATTTGTCTGTCTTTTAGTTTACGCTTCATGTCAGCTATGTATTATTTTTAATTTAACAATGTTTGATTGGGGAACCTTGCTAAGGGCGGAGGAAGATGACACAGTCACCTCACAACCATCATGAGATGTAATAATATGTGATATGGCATATGGCTGAACTCGACTTGCAGCTTGCAGCGCATACAAAATTAAATGGGGATATTAAATGATATTCGGGATAATAAAATATATCATTATTTTTATTAAGGAAGCTAAACTACATTTAGTCCAGGGTAATAAGGTTTTTTCCATGACACTTGAACAGCCAGGGTAGTGAAGCGTTTTTTCGACAGGTAATATAGGTCTGGATCCCTCGTATGAAAAAAAAGTTGATTAATAGCAAGCTGAAAGTTTGTTAATAGCTTACGGGTGTCTAGTCGGACAAACTTTTATATATGGGAACACTGGAACAGGGGAAGTTTTAATTTTGGAACAGGTTAAAAATTTGGAACGGTCACACCACGAAAACGGCACATTTATTTTGTCCGACAGAACAGACTTAAACTCTTCGAACAGAGATTAAACTCTCATGCAAAAATCCGACTGCTATTTGTCACCAAATGGGCGTTTTAACGAGTGGAACATGTAGAATATGTCAAATACCAGGAATTATGACAGGTGATAAATATCAGTCTGATTTTTGCATGAGAGTTTAATCTCTGTTCGGAGAGTTTAAGTCTGTTCTGTCGGACAAAATAAATGTGCCGTTTTCGTGGCGTGACCGTTCCAAATTTTTAACCTGTTCCACAATTAAAACTGCCCCTGTTACAGTGTTCCCATATATCAAAGTTTTTCCGACTAGACACCCTTAAGCTATTAACAAATTTTCAGCTTGCTATTAATCAACTTTTTTTTCATACGCGGGATCCAGACCTAATACTTATAAGACCAAATTGTAACTATTTCCTGCGTAGGATCTGGCGGCCATTTTTATTTATAAACAATTAAGTGTCAAAAAATGGCATTTTTCACTTTTTTTTCAAATCAATGGAAAACAGGGAAACTTATGGTGTTTTAGTACAAATATCTTCGAGATTATGGAAAAAGCTTTAAAATGACGTATTACAAAGTTTGATATACTCATTTATTGTTAATATAATTGCGAAAAGAGGTCGGAATTGCAAAAAAATATTTTCGCAATAACTGTTGTAAAATTAGTGTACAGCTTTTAAATTTTTGTCAATTACGGGTTCTTTGGTTCTTAATATGTGATAAAAATTTCAAAGCGATTCGTTCAATTGTTTAAATTTTATTCAAATTGTTTATCCCAGAGAGCATTTTTTTTGCAATAACATAAGTCAGAAGAAAATGACGTTAGAGCCATTCCACAGGTGTCAAATGAAAGAGCATGAGCTATATTTTCAACTTGTAAAGTTCAACTAAAGTATCGTAAATCTTTCCTTATAAACTTTTCATTTTGTTATATAAGAAATTATACATATTTATTACAATTTTTTATCAATTATGATAAACATAACATTACTTGGTAGTTGTGCACTTAGAACAGGGTAAAAAAGTTAATTTTTTTGGGAAACAGTTATTCAAAAAGTTTATAAAGGAAAATTGATGATACTTTTGCGTAATTATTTATTACTAATAAATGCATTTTTTATTCACTTTTTTAAACCGTGTTGAAAATGTAGCTCATGCTTAGCGTGACCAACTCCAATTCAGTCCAATCCGGGACAAGGCTTAAAAAAATACCTGAAATCCGGGACTTTTCAATGAAAATCGGGCCATTTTTTAATATGTATTATTGTGGATCAATCTATCAATCAAAGATGGAATAAAAATTTTAATTTTTTTAATATAACGCGGGCACATAAATTTGATACACCCTGTATATTGATTTGTAAATATTTATTAGAAGTTAGCTTTCAACGCAAAATGGTTTCTCCTTAATAAATTTTTCCATGAAGAATATTAAAAACATTTTTGTAAATAAAAGTGAAGTGAAAGGTATTTAGGATTAGTATTTTAAACCGATTGTTTATTACGGGAAAGATAGAGGCCATAGGTAATTAGTTCTTAGAAAATTAAGGTAAAGAAAATTTGGAATTTTAAGCTTTTTGTTTAACCCCGAGTAAATTTTGTAGAATTTCCCGAAAGTAATTAGTATGATGGTAGAAATAATTTTGAAAGTATGAGTGGGTTTTCGAATGAAAAAAGAATGGGGAGAGAGAAACGTTTCTGATTGGCTTGGAAATTTGGAATTGGGAAAGTTTTGTTTGAATGTTGAGATAGTTTTGGAAAGAGGAATTCATTGTGTTGCGGGCATTCGAGAAGAGCAGTCAAAAGTTTTCGTGAGTAGTTCAGAAGCAAGTACTAGTGGTTGTTTTTGATAGTGAGAGTAGCTGAAAGTGGAACGAGAGACAAATCAAATCGAGAAGAAATACCTCTTTGATTCTGTAAAGTCCAAGAGAGTAAGTTACAAGAATTATCGTTATTAAAATTATTTGTGACACCAAGTTAAAAAGATACTTGGGTCTCAGGAGACTATTGTTGAGAGAAAGAGAGGAGAAAGTTTTGGAGTTTATTAAACGAGTACTGGCAAAAAGAGGCCTGGCTTGTGTTTTGGAGAAATAGTTGCTGGTATCCTGCTGGATTGTTTGCTGAGAACGGAGAGGGCTTTGATTGGGAGCCTAACATAATCAACAAGAAGGAGCTGTTTGGGTCAAGAGGAGACATCATTGTGTGTGAATCAAAAAGGTCAGTCAATAACCTATGTGATAGATTTTTTTTATAATCAGAAGTTAAATTTTTTTACGTAAAAGCATATGCATTTAAGATTCCAACATTTCAAAAATTTAATAGGAAGTATAAGTAATTTGCGAATACCAAATTTGTTTGTTTAGCTTGTTTTATTAATGGTATCAAGAACAAAGCGATAAATATTTGTTTGAATTAGATTAATTTTTATGGTAAAAGTTTCTTTTGGACAGTTATATCCACAGAATTTAATTGATAAATTTACAGAACATTGCTTTTGATAATAAAGGTAATTGTATGTTTTTATTTATGATTTTTCTATTTATTTCCTTTTCCTATTTTATCCCGATAAGGATCAACTAAGAGATACTGAAACCACGAGAGAAGATAAGTATAACATAAGAGTAATTTAGACATTTTTTTATATTATAAAAAGGCACCCTAAGATTCTTTCTTAATTTTTATGTATGATTTGCCTTAATTAAATAATTGATCAAGTAAATAATAATTAACATCAAAGTAATAAGAAGCAGATCACAACAGTATGTAGAAACTTAATATCATCGTTTTATTGATTATTTAACATTTTTATGTTGACAATGATGTTTTTATGGGGTTAAGCCACAATTGGTTGTAATGATAATTATTACATTTTTGTTAGTTTTTGATGTTTCAACTTCCAATCGGGAAATCGTTCTCAAAAAAAGAAAAATTAGAAAATCAGCTGATGTTGGATTTCCATGTAAATATAAATTTAGTTGAATATAGAAATGTAATTATCATTACAACCAATTGTGACTTAATCCCATCAAAAATATAATTGTCAAACATGCCACAAGACAACAGCTTCAGAACATCATTATGCTGATTACTTCTTACTATCATATTTGTCGAACGATTGAATTTACTTAAAAATGAGAAGAAAACCTTTAAAAATCTCCATTAATATTTTAAATTGACCCCAACGAAGAAAATATATTCACTGTTTACATTGCTTGTTTCTTAAAATATACAATTTGTCTTGCAATGAAATTTGTTTTATAACAATGACGGTGACCCACCATGAATTTTTTCGTCCCACCAATTCACTTGCATGTGAATTCTTAAAATAATAGCGTATTCAAAATTTCAAAATAAAATTTTACCAAAACGTTGAAAATTTGGATGGCCCGGAAGCCTTGTCCGGGACGCCGGGACACGACTTCGTAATTCGGGCCATGTCCCGGATTTTTCGGGCTAGTTGGTCAGACTACTCATGCTCTTCTATTTGACACCTGTGGAATGGTTCTAAGGTCATTTTTTTCTGACGTATGTTATTGCAAAAAAATAAAATTTCTGGGATAAACAATTTGAATAAAATTTAAACAATTGAATGAATCGCTTTGAAATTTTTATCACATATTAAGCACCAAAGTACCTTCATTTGACAAAAATTTCAAAGCTGTACATTAATTTTTACAACAGTTATTGAGGAAATATTTTTTTTTGCAATTCCGACCTTTTTTCGCAATTATATTAACAATAAATGAGTATATCAAACTTTGTAATACGTCATTTTAAAGCTTTTTCCATAATCTCGAAGATATTTGTACTAAAAAATCATAAGTTTCACTGTTTTCCGTTGATTTGAAAAAAAAAAAAAGGTGAAAATGCCATTTTCTGACAGTTAATTGTTAATAAATAAAAATGGCCGCCAGATCCTACGCAGGAAATAGTTATAATTTGTTCCTATAGGTATTACCTGTCGAAAAAACGCTTCAGTACCCTGGCTGCTGAAGTGTCACGAACAGGGTATATTTTTGTCTTATTACCCTGACGTAATTACTACATTCTCTTGCGAAAGTTATATCACAATTTTGTATTATTCTATAAATTCACTATTACAGTTTATATTCTATAATAAGCAACTACAATTTAATTTCCAACATATATCATGACTGTGCTATCATTAAAGCGAGCGATAGTTGCAAGAGAAATCTATTTTTGTTATTAATTATTAATAAACATTTTATTTATGATAAATGAGCAATTAAAATTAGTTTTCAACGATCCGTTTAAAAACAGATCAAAAAGATGTCTTTTGCGTTATAATAATATTGTTTTTACTCGGCTATATAGATAAAAGAAAGTTGTAAACTAGCGCAAACTGTTTTTATGTACTATCGCGTTCGTGTTTGTGTTTGTAAGATGAGGATTTCTTTGATTAATTGGGGGCGATTGACGTTATCGTATATTTTATTTTTCATAAATTTTGCAATATTGTGGGTATTTATAGGATTTAGTTTTCCTAATTTATATCTTTTACTTTTAGACATTTAATTTATATTAGTAGAATAACACAGAATACTAACGTTAAGGGGAACGGAGCAAAATGCAAAATTTTGACGCATGTCAAAATTTTTAATGTGTTTTAAATGTATTCGTTTTTTTTTCGAATCCTGAGAACACTAATAAATATTTTTGAAAAACTTACACGCAGAATGATAGTTTACATTTTTAGCGAGGGCCAAAAGTCCCGGAAAACTTCCATAATGTGTATTTTAATAAGTTACAGGAGTGAAAATAAAAGAGAAAATTTAGTGTGATTTTTAATTGCAAATATTTCATTCAAAAGGAACTATTTATTTATTCTTAGTGACTTTCGGCTTTTGCTAATAAAGTAGTCTTTCATTCTGCGTTTAAATTTTTCAAAAATACTTATTAGTTTTCTCAGGATTCGAAAAAATAAATAAATTTTATAGTTATTTATGATATCAGTGTTAAAAGTACAATTTTAAGGTACATATGTGAAAGTTTGAGTGCCTTGAAAATGTACTTTTTAACACGTATATCATACAATATTTTTTCTACAAACGTTATAAATTTATAAAATAGAATATGTATTTTTGTTAATTGCTGAAACCATGAAACCTATGACCCGTAAAAGATAGAACTGGTTGTTTACACTCGAGGGGAATGTCTAAAAATTCCTAGCGAAAATATTATACCGTTACATTAACTTGTTTTTTCTACAAACGTGTTAAAAATGCAATAATACAATTTAAATTAAATTAAAAAAAAAAAACCTTTTAACCACATTTTTCAAATTGCGCAAGTTGTACTATTAATATTAATGTTAATAAACGAAATATAGATATTTTGGCGTTTCACAATTTGACAATTCACTTTTAACTGCAGGGCCTTAAAATTTTTAAAGCACTGGTGCTTTAAAGTAGCATTTTTAACGTTCCTATGGAGTGCTAAAAATTGCATTTTTAACACGGTTGTAGAAAATAGTTATTTATGAAACAGTTCGTGAAGTATGCTTTTTGCGAACGCACGCGATGTTTAGATCACGAGCGACAAGGGAGCGAGTACTATAAATCGCGTAAGTTCGCACAAAGTACTTCACGCACAGTTTCATACAATATTTTATCTACGATAAACAAATAAAAAAAAGCTGTAACTCTTCGTCACTGGAATTCATTTCTATTCTACAATTTTTAGAACTTTGACATTTAAAAATTCTAACTACTTTCAAACCACAAAACTGTCAAAATTTTTGTTGTAATTCATTGCTCATATTGTCATCACCATGACAACGCGAAAGTTAAGGATTGTCACCATGACAAGGCGAAAGTTACAAACAGTGCGAAAAAGTAAATCCCATTTAAAATACATTGTTACTTCACGCACACTTTAAATCCTTCACGCACTGCTATCTATAATGACAGTTTTCACAAACTAAAAACTTATACATAATATGGCATAGAGTAGCTAAAATATATTAAAAATTTTGAAATGCGTCAAAATTTTGCATTTTGCTCCATTCGCGTTCCCCTTATAGGGCTTAAGTTAACTATTTTTAAAATTAAGTTCTCATTTAACATTATGTTATTACTCTGGGCTAATTAGCAAAATACAAAGAAAAGTTATTTACCAGCAATTTTATTGCTGGAATCGAATCTTATTACTGTATGTATTAATAATATAGGTATGCAAAGTCCGCAGATAGTGTGCTACTTTTTTTATAAACAAAATGGCGCCCGAAAATCGTGTTTTTTTCAATTTTTGCTCTATAACTCCAAAGGTTTTAACTTTACACCAAAAACAGCCAAATAAAAATTCACCGCAATTAAATTATGCATAGAGACGTGTTTTTCCCGATTCACTTCGACGAAAACTTCCCCCGGAAAAAGCGGGTTTTTCCAACAAAATCTTTAATTTTCAACTAAAATTTTAGATAAGTATTTGTCAATCAATAATTAAATAACTTGGTAATGTAAAAGCCTTTTTTGTATAGATTATAATTCCGGAAGTCGATGGAAATTGAATGAAAAGTTTAGCAACAATTGAATTGTTAATTAAAAATTTACTGTCGCTATAACAACGACAATAATTATGATGCATAAGAATAACTATGATTTTTTCATAAAAAGACACTATACCTATCTAATGTACTTTACAGAATTAAAATTGAACTCTTTAAGCGGCCTCAGGAATATTTTAAAATTATAAATAATTTTTTGGCTTATAATCAAATAGAATATCTCGGGAAATATTAAACTAAATTAAATTGTGAAAACGGTATTCGAAAAACATCGAGAGGACGCTTCTTTTAAAAGAAAAAACGTTTAATTATGACGAGTGGTTCCTGAGATACAACCGCTCAAATTTGACCGGAATTTACAGCAAAGATATAAAAAATAGGATCATAATTTTCAAAGCATCACCTTTTTATTTTTATCCTCTTTCTCCACACCAATTTTCATATCTTTAAAATGCTCATAACATATATTATTATAATAAAAACTATCGATAATACGTGTGAAAATTGCCAAAAATAGCAAAATTCCAATCAAAAATTAGGTTGGAGAAAATGTAACCCTCAAAGATCAAAATCGGTATACGTTAAAAAAATGCATTTTCTCGGCTTCTCATGAAGCAATTTCCTTCATTCTTGTTTTGTTCCCTAATAACTCGAGTAGAGCCGTCGAACTAACTCATTATTAAATGTCAAACTTGCTCTTGTTTTGTTATAATAGATTAATTTATTTAAAAGAACAGAAAACTACATATTTTTCCAGTTGTAGGCTTTTTTTAGATAAACTTACTACAAGTGTACCTTTTAAAGTTAAAAACATAAATATTCTCATTTGAAAGCTGTATAATTATTTAAACAATTTTTATTTAAACAAATTAAAATTTTGTGTTTTAATAAATAAATTAATTTATTATAACGAAACAAAAGCAAGTTTGACATTTATTAATGCGTTAGTTCGATGGCTCTACTCGAGTTACTTGGGAACAAAAAAAGAATGAAGGAAATTGCTCCATGGGAAGCCGAGAAAATGCATTTTTTTAACGTATACCGATTTTGAACTTTGAGGGTTACATTTTCTCCAACCTAGTTTTTGATTGGAATTTTGCTATTTTTGGCAATTTTCACACGTATTATCGATAGTTTTTATTATAATAATATATGTTATGAGTATTATAAGGATATGAAAATTGGTGTAGAGAAAGAGGACAAAAATAAAAAGGTGACGGTTTGAAAATTATGATCCTGTTGTTTATATCCTTGCCGTAAATTCCGGTCAACTTTGACCGGTTGTATCTCAGGAACTACTGATCATAATTAAACGTTTTTACTTTTAAAAGAAGCGTCCTGTCGCTGTTTTTCGACTACCGTTTTTATAATTTAATTTAGTTTAATATTTCCCAAGATATTCTATTTGTTTATAAGCCAAAAAATTATTTATAATTTTAAAATATTCCTGAGGCCGCTTATATAGTCCAATTTCAATTATGTAAAGTACATTAGATAGGTAGAGTGTCTTTTTATGAAAAAATCATAGTTATTCTTATGCATCTTAATTATTGTCGTTATTATAGCGAACGTAAATTTTTAATTAACAATTCAATTGTTGCTAAACTGTTCATTCAATTTCCATCGGATTCTGGAATTATAATCTGTATGAAAAGGGCTTTTACACTACCAAGTTATTTAATTATTGATTAACAATTACTTATCTAAAAGTTTAGTTGAAAATTAAAGATTTTGTTGGAAAAACCCGCTTTTTCCGGGGAAAGTTTTCGTCGAAGTAAATCGGAAAAAACACGTCTCTATGCAGAATTTAATTGCGGTGAATTTTTATTTGAGTGTTTTTGGTGTAAAGTTAAAATCTTTGGAGTTATAGAGCAGAAATTGAAAAAAACACGATTTTCGGGCGCCATTTTGTTTATAAAAAAGGTAGCACACTATCTGCGGACTTTGCATACCTATATTATTAATACACACAATAATAAGATTCGATTCCAGCAATAAAATTGCTGGTAAATAACTTTTCCCAAAAATGGCCTATTCTCCGATAATCAGCCCAGACTATATCTCTATTATATGGTGGTCCGATAAGTACTTAGCCTCTCTGCCTTCTGGCGCCACTGTCGCAAGAGAAATTTACCATCGTGTAATACATTCTTATAGACGATCTAGGTCAAAATATCAGCAAAATCGGACTCGTAGTTTTGTTTTGACCGCGTGCAAAAAAGAGCAATATCGGTTGGTGATTCTACTGTTGCTTTTAGAAGGAAAATCTCGCAGCGAAATTAAAATACACTTGAACGCTGTAAACGGTGACTCTTCTCCTTCGATGTAAACCATCAAAAAATGGTTTAACGAGTTTCAACGTGGTGTCACGTCGATTTTTGGTAAGTCACTCCCAGATGCCACGAAAACGGCTACCACTGAGGATAACGTAAACGCTACTTTTCCAAAATTATCGTTTTTCTTTTAAAGGCTAAGTACTTATCGGACCGCCCTAGTATAGGTAATATAATCTAATATTCGCAGTAAAAAGACTTACCTTGATCTTCAGCAATATACACCAAGGTGAAAAATACCTCAACAGTGGCTCAAATCAACTTTATGTAAAAGAAGCAATGCAAAAACAAATGTGAAGAATGTCGAATAATAGTCTATCCAGCCATTTCCTGAAAACTGTTTTAAAAATGAGGCGCTCAGAGCCACAGTTGCCTAAGCCACAAATTAAGCAATTTTAGATTAATATATCAATAAAAGCAGCAACACAAAATCTTTCGATTAACAAGGGTCTACACAGCCTACCTATATATTTGGATAAATGGCGCTACACAATTTTTAGCGCCATGCCATATAGACCGGTCTAGTTAGACTCAAAAATAGGAGTGAGGTTACAATAATTACCATCAAGCTGAAAATTGGCAGGATTGTTCAAAATACCATCATAAATGAAATCTAAAAAGTCCTCATAAATCCGACCCGAGCTAAAAAATTTACGCGGGGTCAAAGGTCACCAGATATAGTTTTTAGCGATTTTCAGCGAAACGGAAAGTTTTATCATAAAATTAGTTCTTATATAAAATGTAGATTAGATAATTATCTATAAAAAATGTCTTATTACTTTTTTTTTCCTAAGAGCCTTCGTTTTTGAGATACAACGATTCAAAAAGTTGTAATCGTCATAATATGCGCACACGTTTCCACACCACCTTTGAGGTAGTGTACTTAGCGCGTTTTTTAACGTGGTTTCCCCAGTAGGCCTATTTTATGGATCTGTCTTAATACTTTTTTCGTAAGAGTCACCGTTTTTGAGATACAACGATTCAAAGAGTTGAAATAGTTCTAATCGTCATAATATGTATGTATTAGTACACCACGTATATATATATATATATATATATATATATATATATATATATATATATATATATATATATATACATATATATATATATATATATATATATACATATATATATATATATATATATATATATATATATATATATATATATATATATATATCACTGAATATGTAATACAAGTAAACATAATATTGTATCGGTCAACTTAACTTATATTACATATAATAATATAAGATATTATAAATATGATAATGTTTCTACTATACAGCTTGCGGTCTACCGAGGGATGCAATGTATAAGCTGTATTATATTACAGTGCCAACAAAAAAAATCTTTACGAAGTGAATATAACGCGAAAATAATAAGAATTATTATTTCAATTTTACGGCTTATTCCCAACAAAAATAGTAAATTGATATGACAAAGTATTAAATTATAATAATTCTTCTTACTTATATATAAAGATGGGTTTTGTCAGAATAAACCCGTTCTATCGGTACGTGTCGGCTAATCTAATCACCCTACCTATTTTTTTTCTCAGAAGGGTTTGAACATAATAATGAAAGCCAACTTTCTAGGCAAAATGTTTATTGCTAAGTACTAATAAACATTTCAATATACAATAAACTTTATGCAAATTTAGCTTGTTTACTCTTATGCAAATTACACCGTTATCTTCCTGGGTGGCGAAATCCTTCAGGTAGATGACACCCTCGAGGTATTCATTAGTCTTGAGCACTACTCCGGAGTGAAAATACGTGTTACACCTAATTTCACTTGAATTTGCTGAAGTTTTTAAAAAAACTAATTCAACTGTCATTCTTCTCTCTATGCATTGAGCGCCTAAAAAAACTACGTGCTTAGATAAGTTTCGATATGCATGTTTCTTTAAAAATACTCGGAAATAAAAAACAAGTGCAATTATCTTGTCTTCATCCAACCTCAGCGGCTGCTCATCAACATCTTTTTCGGGTATATTACCAAGTTCAAGTGTGGCTTGGTTATCAGCTAGATCCAAAAGACTGGGGATGGAAATTAGTCGACAGTTCATTAGAACCTATTCAAACTTTACTCCCACCTGCGCCGAAAAAACTCCTGAACACAAATTTTTGCAACTGTAAAAAGGGATGTATCGCTAAATGTGGTTGCAAAAAGTTGGACTGTTTTGTTCGGTAGAATGCACTAATTGTCATAACCGGTTGTGCTCCAATGTTGAATCACCAACAATTGAGGATTCATTTGATTCTATCGAGGAGCCATGCAATGTGTCATTATTGGGGCAATTTACTTGCACCCAGGATGAACAAGAAGAAGAAGAACTAGAAGGTGAAGAAGAAGAAGAAGAAGAAGAACAAGGAGAAGAGGAAGCAGAGGTATTAGAAAATTATGAACCCGTTGGATAAATTTCCTTTTTTTTAATTTATACCGCTTTTTATAACTTTTATCGTTTTTAAACCTTTGCCAATATCAATTATTCAATGGCTTCAGATTAAACAGAATCATAACAGATCCTAAAATAGGCCTACTGGGGAAACCACGTTAAAAAACGCGCTAAGTACACTACCTCAAAGGTGATGTGGAAACGTGTGCGCATATTATGACGATTACAACTTTTTGAATTGTTGTATCTCAAAAACGGTGGCTCTTAGGAAAAAAAAGTAATAAGACATTTTTTATAGATAATTATCTAATCTACATTTTTTGTTAGAACTGATTTTATGATAAAAGTTACCGTTTCGCTGAAAATCGCTAAAAACTATATCTGGTGACCTTTGACCCCGCGTAAATTTTTTAGCTCGGGTTGGATTTATGAGGACTTTTTAGATTTTGTTTATGATGGTATTTTGAACAATCCTGCCAATTTTCAGCTTGATGGTAATTTTTGTAACCTCGGATGTGTAAGTTGACCGGAGTAATAAGCACAATGGAAATACGAATGCAAAGATTGCATTTATCTCAAAACTTCGTTTTTGGGATTAGGCCACTGTTGCTCTGAGCGCCTCAAATTAGATATATGTATTTAAAAAAATACATACCTAAAGAGATATTATATAAAAATTGTGAAGGTATCGTATGTGAACACATGACAAGCAGACAATTCGGCTTCGCTTCAGGGGTGCATTGGTTACTCGAGAGAAATTTTTTGCAATCCTCTTTCAAGGATGTAGAGACCTGAATTGTGATATATATGTATGTTTTGTTGATTATTAAAAGTCGTTCGTTAAAATAAAATATGAGCAACGTATGAATATATTAAATTCACCTGATATATACTAAAATCACAATAAAGATGCACTAGAAATAAACAAACCAAGATACGTGGAATGTTACAAGGAGCCCTTCCAAATCATGATTTACAATTTATATATATTGCTAATCCCAAACCATGATTTACACAGTTTATACATTGTAAATCATGATTCGTAGGTGCTCCTCGTAACATTTAACATGCCTTAGTTTGTTTATTTCTAGTGCATCTTTATTATAATTTTAGTATTAACAGCAGACACCGCCGTATAATAAACAATATCTATTACGAATAAACTGCAGCTGTTCATTTAATAGAAGACATAACGACAAAAGTGGTGTGAGACAGGAATGTATACTAACTGTTCTCAGTAATTTTCGAAAATCTATCCAATGACACCAAACACGATCCTCCACTCCACCCCCTGGAGATGGGATGGGGGGTAATTTCAAAATCCTAAATGCAGGTTTGGATTCCTTACGTAAAAGTAAACAACTTTTGTTCGAAACCTTTTTTTCGAATTTTGGATAGAAGACGCGATAATCGTAAAACACGATTTATCGTGATCATCATCATCAATGGTGCTACAGCCCTATGAAAGAGCCTCGACCTTCCCAAGTCTATTACGCCAGTCAGTCCTATCCATTGCCAACCGTTGCCAGTTTGCTGCGCCTATTTTTCTCCCATCCTCATCTACACCATCTTTCCATCTAAGTTTTGGCCTACCCCTATTTCTACTTCCGACAGATTGTGACATAAGGATTCTTCTAGGAGGGTTGTTATGCTGTGATCTTGCTAGATGTCCTGCATATCTTAGTCGTCCTATTCTTATAAGAGATACTACGTCTTTTCCACCAAATATATGTTTATATATGTGGTATACCTCGTAGTTGTACCTCCTCCTCCAAATACCATTTTCACAGATGCCACCGAATATGCCTCTCAGGATCCTTCGTTCAAATATAAGCAGAAGGTTTTCATCTGCCTTGGAGATGAAAACGATTTACCGTAATACCATAGGTAAATTATAAACGGACTAATATCTCGAGAAATACACTTCCAAATGAAAAACCAAAAAATCTATCGAATGACATAAAACACGACGAGGTTTGGTGGGAGGTAACTCTAAAATCTTAAATGGAAACCCCCCGTTTTTTATTGCAGTTTTGGATTCCTCATGAAAGAATAAGTAACATTTATTCGAAACATTTTTAGACTTATTTTTGATAGATGACGCTAATAAATCGTATATTTTTAATTATAGCGCCATCCACCAACAATTCTAAAAAGATCTTCCGAATAAATATTGCTTAATTTTTCATGACGAATCCAAATCTGTAATAAAAAATGTGGGTTTCTATTTAATATTTTAAAGTTACCCCCACCCCACCTCCAATGGGTGGGGTGGAGTGTCATGTTTAGTGTTACTCGATAGGTTTTTGAAAAATATTAAATAGGTACTTATTTTTTAATTTTTCATTTAGAAGTGTATTTCTCGAGATATTATACCGTTTCTATAATTTACCTATACGCTGTGAGCTCGTACGTAGAGGGGATATTTACAAATTCGCGAGCGCCAGTAGTGGCAAGTCTGTAAACGTTTACCGGAAATTTGACATAAATGTCAAAGTGATTAATTTAAAATTAAAATTAAAAAGATTAATTATAAAAAATATTAGTTGGTCAAAGCTGTGGTATATATTTTTACCTTAAATATACTTACGTTTTAAATACTGAATTTAAGTTTTTTTAATGTTCCGTAATATGTAATTATAAATTAATCTATTAATCTTAGAGCCATCTACACGATAATTGTGAAAGTATCCGAAGTAAGAAATTCATATTTTATCAATAGAACGTCAAAATGATTAGCAAAATCTTAAAAAAATCGATTACAATTTAATTACTTTTTTGTGTTGTAAATATTAAGCGATAACAATTAAATAATAAATTTAAAAATTACCGGTGAAAGTTGAATTAGTAATCCGCCAGGAGCGACACTAGCGAAGCTCAGAGCGTATATACCACGATAAATCGTTTTTTCCGATTATAGCGCCATTATCCACAATTTCAAACAGTGTCTTCAATAAAAGTTGCTTAGTTTGACGTGAAAAATCCAAATCTGCAATAAAAACTAGGTGTTTCCATTTAAAATTTTAAAGTTACCCCCCACCCCAGGTCCAGGGGGTAGAGTGGTGGATCGTTTTTGATGTCATTAAATAGGTTTTTGAAAATTATTGAACACGTATTTTTGTACGACCGTTCCGCTACTTTTGGGACATCCTTTATATTCAGAGCACATTATGAACCTAGGGCTAACTGATGTAGACAAAGGAATACTTGTAAATGGAGAACGGCTTAACAAGGTATCATATTGAAAATATGATAAGATCAAGACAATTCTTAGTTAACCTACAACCTATATAATAAATCCCCAACCTTTACGAGTTGAGTGCAAAGGGCCTAGCGCCTAGCCGGATAAGATGATGAAAAATTCCCCAACTCGATTGGAATTCTATATATGTCAGCGTTTAGCACATATATAGAAACTTACTTTCTAAAATTTTTAGCCCCCTAGGTGGTCACGTGACCCACCTAGAGCCTAATTAGGCTTTTTATCTTTTTATTTTTAATCTCAGCCGCATCAAGAGCTAGCGAAAAACTTTAAATAAAAAAGTTGTAAGTTTCAAAAAGTTCTATCCAAAAAAAAATATTTTTCTAATTTTTGGCGGGAAATTTAAATGTTAGGACGATTTTAAAATTTTAAATGAGTATAAAAAAATAACTAAGATATTAGTTCTCACCAAAAAAATTATAACGTGTGTTTTTATATAATGTTTCACCCTGAATTTTTTCAGATTTTTAAAATAAGTGAAACGTATTTTTAAAAATAAAAAACCGGAAGTTTTTATATGGATATGGATGCACGAGTTGCGAGTATAATGTACGTCGGAAAAATGAAATAATACCCATGAACGATCACATGAATCACTTATTTTTTATTTGCTGTCTTTTTCTATAACAAACGTTTGTTATTTATAGAAAAAGACAGCAAATACAAAATAAGTAATTGATGTGATCGTTTATGGGTATTCTTTCATTTTTCCAACTGTAGACGTATAGAAACAACATAGTAGTAGTTCGAATACTTTGTAAGAGTTAAGATGTTTTATTTCGTGCATAAAATTGGCGCGTCGTATGAAAAAATGGAAAGATAGATTTTTTGTCACAAATCGAACGAGGAATTTAAAAATGATTTCTAATTTGAAATATATCAGTGGCGTACTATCTTTTTTTCTTTAAAAAGTTCAGACTATTACCCGTATGCGCGCCAATGATTAATATAAAATTCTTAATTGTATGTCAAAAAACGAAAAATAACCACCTCTTAAAACCTGCTAAAATTTATTACAATGTTGCCAGTAGTTTCGACAAAATCGTAAAAAATATGTAAACTTTTGTTTTCGTCAACGCCCTGTATCTTGAAAATGGATGGCATCACAAACATTTTTTATTAAGCAAACCCCAATTGTTTTTCAGTTTTTTATCAATCCTAGTGACGGTGTTAATTTTTTTAAACACCATGTATAAAATTTAATCAAAAAGCGAAAAAAAAACAAAAATATGCGGTTTGTATTTTTAAAAATACGTTTCACCAATTTTAAATACCTGAAAAAATTCAGGGTGAAACATTATACAAATACACACATTATAAATTTTTTTGGTGAGAACGAATATCTTAGTTATTTTTTTTATACTCATTTAAAATTTTAAAATCGTCCTAACATTTAAATTTTCCTCCAAAAATTAAAAAATAATTTGTTTCGGATAGAACTTTTTTAAACTTACAACTTTTTTATTTAAAGTTTTTCGTTATCTGTCGATCCGGCTGAGATAAAAAATATAAACCTAAAAGGCCTAATTAGGCTCTAGGTGGGTCACGTGACCACCTAGGTGGCTAAAAATTTCAGAAAGTGAGTTTCTCCATATGTGCTAAATGGTGACCTATATGGAATTCGAATCGAGTTGGGGGCATTTTTCATCATTTTACCCGGCAAGGCCCGTTAAATAAATAGTGGAAACACTCGACTGAAATTAAGATGCGGATAAGGCACGATCAGCTTTCGTCAAAATGAAAAAATCTACAGTCACAAAATAAAAGTTCGTTTACTAAAATGCTACGTACTCTATGTTCTTCTATAGTACATATAGAGTGGAGTCGTGAACCTTAACTTAAGCATCACTGAAGAGATTCGAAGCATTTAAAATGTGGTGGTATAGGCACATATTAAAGGATTTCCTGGAAAGTAAAAGTTACCACCGCAGAAATTCGGCACAGAATGGTAATGATATTTTTAGATCTCTGTTGCTGGCGAAGGCATGTGCAATTTCATTTTGTAATATAATTAGGTTGTCTAATGTACAACGATTTTTCCTAAATCCTGATTGGGCTTTGTCAAAAAACATTGCTTTTCAAGATAAGTCGAAAATTAAGCATCTTTTGTAAGAGTTTGCATAGTGTGCATGTCAAAGATATTGATCTAAAAGAGTTTACTGTGTTATACAGTAAATCAGATTTCTTGATTGGAATAACAAGCGATTGTTGCCAAAGAGAAGGAAATTCTTGGCTTGTCCATATAATGTTATGTAGCTCAAGTAGTTTTGATTGTGTACTTGGATGTAGAGTTGTAAGGAACATTGAGGGGATTATATCGGGTACTGCTGCCGCATTTTTTAATGTGGAAATCGCAAATTCGAGTTCTGACAAAGTAAATGGAAGATTTATACACTCTATATAACTGGAATTTGTTGCGTAAGTTTTTGTGGATGTTTGTTGTTCTAAGGATATATTTTTACCTTTCGTTTTGTTGCTAAGATATTCAGCAATTATTTCTGAAATTTCCTGGTCAGCAGTAATAACTTTATTTTCTTCGATGAGTGCAGGAATTTTATATAATATGTTGTGTCCTTTCATTTGTCTGATTTTATTCCACACTTGAAAAGGATTTGTGTTAGAGTTAATAGAGCTAACTTATTTTTTCCACGAATCCTTCTTGCTTTCCTTGAGGGTACGTTTCGATAAGGATCTAATTTTTTTGAAATGTATAAGATCTGTTTCATTGCGTGTTCGTCGGTATTTATTTAAAGCTTTTTTACATTCTCTTACAGCAGTTTGGCATGTATTATTCCACCATGGCACAGCTTTTTTTCTTGTAAAATTTGTATTGTATGTGTCAATGCATTGTTCAGCTGAAGAGAGTAAGCAATTAGTAAAAACATCTACATTTTTGTTTACATCATATTCAAACAAGATCTGATCGTTTTTTCCTAACAGTTTCGCTAAAAATATTCCCGTTTGCTTTTGAAATTTTCCATTTAATCTTAGTTTGAATGAGTTGAAAAGTATTATTAGAGATGATGATTGGGTAGTGGTTACTATTGTATATTATGTCGTCCAATGTGTACCAGGAGAGGAGAGGAGCAGAACCAGGGTCACAAATACTTAGATCAATAGATGATGTGCTGCCAGATTGGACATGAAAATATGTGGTGCTATTAGAACATTTATATTTAAATCATTTATCACATTTTCAATTAGTTTGCCACGCGCAGATGTGTATTTGGACCCCCACATAGGACTATGAGAGTTAAAGTCAGCAACTAGAATAAATGGAGTTGGAAGCTGATTAATTAAATTTGTGATTTCAGTTGGAGAAAGTTTGTAATTTGGAATGATGCATAAGTTACATATATGATTTTTTTGACACCATGGTTATTGCTGTAGCTTCGAGATCGGTGTCTAGATGGAATTGTTGATGTTATACATCAGAGGAAACGAAGATTGATGTCCCGACACTTGCTCGTAGGTGCGAAGTTCTGATAAAATGGTAGCCAATGTAGTTTTTTAGAAAAGGTGTATGAGAACGGTTGAAGTTTGTTTCTTGGAGACAGAAAAACTCTGGGGAGAATTCAGAGGTGAGATGTTGAAGGTGTTCTAAGCATTTCCACTGGATTGGAGTGAGGGATAAAGTAAAGTGAAAGATATTATTTATTTTTGTGACTGTTGGGAGGTAAAAGAAGTATCAGAGAATGACTCGTCGTCACTATGATCTGTTTGTAAAAGACACGGTATTGTTGATGTATTATTATTTTCTGCAGATTTATCATTGCATTGTTGTTTGATTTTTTTATTAATCGTGTAAGTCTGGTTTTTATTGTTCTTTCAGAAAGGTATGTATTCATAGAATGTAAATTGGTAAGAAGTGTGTTGATGTCGTTTGTAAACTCTAGGGCTTCATGGTAGGGGTCATTGCTACCTTTACTATTTTCTAAAAACGCAAAAAGTTCGTTTAGAGAGAGGATATTTTGTGGATTTTTGTTGTAGTATTCAGTTATGTAAAGTCCAGGGACGTAGCTAGGGGGGGGGCTGGCGGGGCGGCTGCCCCGGGCGCCAAAATTGGAGGGGCGCCAAACGGGCAAAAAAGTGAAATTTTTTTCCTAGTTCTCTAAAATATCATGACCGATTGGAGTACATTTGTCT
Organism: Diabrotica virgifera virgifera; assembly: GCF_917563875.1. Taxonomy (NCBI): domain Eukaryota; kingdom Metazoa; phylum Arthropoda; class Insecta; order Coleoptera; family Chrysomelidae; genus Diabrotica; species Diabrotica virgifera. The sequence continues at coordinate 185,711,111 of NC_065443.1, read as the reverse complement.
TTGCAAATTTAGTAAAAAACAAACAAAAAACTAAATAATAATATAAATTAGAAATGAAATAGATCTACAAAAATAACAAAGGCAACGTAAACGTATGCCACGCGAGGCGCGAAGTAGCCTTGCCCTTGAGCGGTCGTATGCAGCCTGCATACGACCCTGCATAATGCAGGGTTGTTGACTTTTTATTTATTTATTTATTTATTTATTTATTTATAGTACTATACAATTGACCTGGCCTCTTGTGACTAATCCAGGTCGTTTCCTGATGGGATTACAGTAGTTTATTAAAATATTATTATTTTAAGAATTTTTTCTATTTGACTAATTAACAATAGCCCTAAACTACTACTAATTATGAAAACTACAAATTGTAAACAATTCTAATAAACAAATAACAGCAACTAAACAAAAACTAATAAACAAAAGATAAATTATTACTTTTTTTTTAACATATAATTTTTATAAAAGTGCTCCCATTTCTCATTCTCAGATGAGAAATGCCAGCACTATTCATCTAAAAATAGTCACGAATAATTTTAAGTGCAGGTCTAATCGACTTTATGATATTCTCAATGGTATTTCGGTGAGCCTCAGACCATTGAGTTTTAAAATTTCAGGTTTTTAGTTTAATTTTTTTTTTTTTTTTGATTAATATTTTTTTTTGATTTTTGATTTATTTTATTTCATGTTATATTTGATATTAATTTTTAATTATTTATTATATAAATATTTATTTAATTATTCCAATATTTTATTTTATATTTTTATATGTAATTTTAATTTTTTTTTGTATAATTTCTTATTAAAATTCATAGAGGTTGGATATTATTTACTTGATTTCTTCTTCGTCTAATATTATATAATTCTAATTGTTTCTTTGATATTATGTCCGCTAAATTATTTAGTGTATTAAATAATTCTTCATTTTGTATTATATTTACTATATTTATGCCAACAAGGTCTCTTCTCATTCTTTGTAGTTCTTGTGTATTTGTTTGTCTTTCGCAAATAAATACTATGTGTTCTGGTGTGCCTATTTCTCCACATTCAGTTGTTGTTGACTTATATAGGGTTGTTGACTCTGTGATTTGCGAGTGCGGGTGAGGTTACACGGCTCGCGCACTAACCAGACAGTCTGAGTCTGCCAGTCGTGGTGACACGTTGTGCCACAGTGATTTAAAATATTGATAGTTTTATATTTAAAACCATGTCAAAAAAACCATCCGGCTCTGAATTTCGTACAAGAGCTAAAGAAAGAGAAAAAGTAGCTCAGAAATCTTCTGCCCTGTTATCGTCATGGCTTAATGTTAACGACTCGAGAGGAAAAGGTGAGTAAGATATTTAAATTGTATGGTATTGTAATAAAAACTATTGTATTTTAGTTAATAGATACTTTTCTGCATAAGAAGCTTAACAAAACAAAATGTACCGGTAAACTTCCGTTTTTTCATATGATTTTGATTAAATTGATTAAAAAACTACGGTACATCTTGTTATTCAATTGGTATATTCGAGTTTAAAAATAAACACAATTATTAAATATTTCAATTTTAAGTTGTTTATTTTATTTTTTTTTCAGATTATGGAAGCTGCAATACAAGTGATATGTGTAAGGAACAACCGGAAGCGGTTCAAGAGGAATGTTTAACCGAGGTGGAGGCTGCCAGTTCGATGGAAGTAGACGAACTAGAAGATCTCCCATGTATAGCAATATCATTACAAGGTGATGAAGGCGAAAATGATGCAGATAGTGTTATCCAACCGTGCACTAAGACTGTTGAGGATGACGTTCCTACAGCTCTGACAATGGATGTAGCGCAAGGTGAGCATACAACTCATTTTGATATAGAATTTAAAGATCCGGGAACATGGCCTACAGCTTTATCGGATACAGAAAGGTGCTTCATAGTATCAGCCTTATCAAAGGAAGAAAGTGTAGAGCCTGATTTAAGTAACACCTTAAGAGATGGTAGAAAACTAACCAAAGACTGGTTTACAAAAACTTTGTCCGGTGGCCAGAAGATCCACCGCACATGGTTAGCATACAGCAAATCAAAAAATGCCTTATTTTGCATTCCATGTAAAAATTTTTCCCGCTCTAACTCAGAACAAAATATTTCTGCTTTGGCTAAAGAGCAGGGTTTAACTCAGTGGAAAAAATTGAATGAACGAATTCCTGAGCATGGAAATTCACTCATTCACAAAAAGTGTTTTTGCTCATGGAAATCATTGCAGTCATCATTAAATAAAGGTACTGGAATTGATAGAGAGCTACAAGACAAGATAGCGCTTGAGGAAGCGCACTGGAGAGGGGTCCTGTATGCTATCATTGATGTTATCATAAATTTAGCTAAACAAGGTAGCCCGTTACGGGGTTCTAATTCTAATGAAAGCCTGGAATTTGGGGACCCTAGATGTGGTAGGTTCTTAAATACTATAGAGTTAGTGTCTCATTATCATCCCCAGTTAAGAGAGCATATTACTCGCCATAAAAAAGGGCAAGTGAGCTACTTTTCTCCTCAGATACAGAACGAGTTTTTGGATATCATTGCTGGGAAAATCAGAGAGCACATATTTTCAGAAATAAAAGCTTCAAAATATTATTCAATAATGTTTGACTGTACACCAGATATTAGTCATTTAGAACAAATGTCTCAAGTTCTACGTTATGTAAAGATCACAGAAGAGGGTCCGGAAGTTGTGGAAAGTTTCATTGGTTTTATAACAGTTAGTGAAAAAAGTGGTTTGGCTCTGTCTGAAAAAATATTGGACAAAATACAAACTGATGGTTTAGATATAAAAAACTGTAGAGGGCAATGTTATGATAACGGATCAAACATGGCCGGCAAGTATAAGGGTGTTCAAGCTAGAATCCTAGAAGAAAGCTCTCTGGCCTTATTTGTGCCATGTGTTGCGCACTCCCTTAACTTGGTTGGTGCAAATGCTGCTAGCTTGTCAGTAGAGGCACAGACCTACTTTGGCACTCTTAATTGTCTGCACAATTTCTTTGCTTCCTCCACCAATAGATGGGAGGTTTTATCTAAACATGTCCCTCTATCTCTAAAACTACAGAGTAATACAAGATGGTCGACGAAGAAGGAAGCTGTGACTGTTGTGTATAAGCACTTAGAAAAAGTTGTAGATGCCCTCAATGAACTAAAATCCAGTACACTAACAACACCTGAAACGAAAACAGAAGCGAACTATCACCTAAAAAATGTTAGTACGTTTGAGTTTGTTGTTCTCTCCTGTTTTTGGTATAAACAATTATGCCGCATTGACATCGTCAACAAGCTTCTTCAAAAGGAGGACATCACTGTAGATAGATCGGCAAGACACATCAGTCGATTGATCACAGAATTTGAAGCTCAACGGTCAATTTGTTCAGCTGATGCAGTGAAGGAGGCTAAAGATATTTCAGCAAAGATCAACATAGATCCACACTTCAAAGAAGTACGCAAGCGGAAAAAGAAGCGGATGTTTGACGAAAAAGCAGAAGATGAATCAAACGAACTATCAGAGGAAAAAAAGTTTGAGCTCTTAACTATACAAATCATAGACAGTATTCTTTCTGAACTGCGACAAAGATTTGAAGCCATCCAAAATGTGAATGTTTTATTTGGTTTCTTAAATGGGGCTAAATTTGAACAAATGTCTGAAAAGGAGTTAAAGACCCATGCTAACGAACTGGCTGTTACCTACAAGGATGATTTGGATCAGAGTGAGTTGGAAGTAGAAGTGGAAAGCTTCAAGTACCATGCATTGGATTTAGGCTCTAACATGAAAAAGGCTACTCCACTCGACCTTTTGGTTTATATTTGCCAAAACGGTCTCCATGATGCCTATCCCAATATAACCACAGCTTTGAAACTTTTTCTTACAATTCCCGTTTCAGTCGTATCAAATGAAAGAAGTTTTAGTAAACTGAAGATAATAAAAAACTACATCAGGAACTTGGCCATCATATCAATAGAGCACAAAATAGCTTCAGCAATATCTTTTGATGACATTGTTAAAACATTTGCAGCAAAAAAAGCCCGAAAAGTTTCATTTTAAAGTTTGTTTAGGGCTTTCATTTTGTACAAAAATGTAATTATCATCTATTTAAGAAATTAAATAATTATTATTTAATATCTTACATTGAGCAATTATTTACCATACCTTTCTCCTTTTAGACGAAGACTTCATAAATAATTGTGAAAAAAAGTAATTTATTACTTTTTTGTGGTTCATTGGTATTTAGGGTGGTTGAGTCTTTGTATGACTCATGAGGCATCTGGCCGGGGGGGGGGGCGCCAAAGTCATTTCTTGCCCCGGGTCCCCGGGTGAAATACGGCCTAGTTACGTCCCTGGTAAAGTCTAGTAATATCGGTGATAATAGTATGATCCGTTTTTCGCCTCTTCTTTTTGGATTTGTTATTACTTTTTAATTCATTGGAGATATCAGGAGGTTGCATTTCGGAGGTGTCCAGCTAACGGAGATGTAGGAAGACTAGATTCGTCATTAAGTGAGTCCGAAGCGGGTCTTCTTAGGCCTGTTGCTGGAATTTGAGATGACTGGTCGCTTTCATTTATGCTCGTGCTAAGTTCAATGTTAGTGGGTGGGGCTTGGGTTTCTGTCTGTGTAGGAATGATGGAAGATGAAGATCTTTTTTGTACTGTTGCTTGAAATTGAGATCACTGGTCGCTTTCATTTATGTTCGTGCTATGTTCAATGTTAGAAGTTGGGGCTTGGGTCTCTGACTGTGTAGGAATACTGGAAGATGGGGGATTGTTGCAGTTATTTGCAACATGTCCTGCTTGCTTGCAGATAAAACATTCCATTCTATCTGTAGAAAGGAATATTCTATGTTCGGTGCCATCATATGGAATAAGTAATGATGTCTGTAGTTCGTAGTTTTCAGAAGGGGAAATTATATAAACTTGGCGCCTGAAACTTAATACGTGGCTGTATTCATCTCCAGGGATACCTCCTTTGAGAAACGATATGGGGGATGCTAGGTGTAAACCAAGACTTTTTATAGCGTTTTCAGCAACTTCATGAGGAATAAAAGGTGAAATATTCGAAATTAAAATTATTTTGGTTGGAGATATGAGCCTTCGAATGTTGAGAGAAATGAGTTGATTTGAATTAATGGGTGAGAATTTATCAATTTTTCAACTAGTTCAGAATTAGATAAGTAAATACATACCCTATTTTTAGATATTCTAGATGCGAAGCAAATATTCTTGGCTCCAATGATGTTACCAATTGCGTGAACGTACTCATATAGTTTTAAACTGTTCTCGGCATGAAGAACTACGGCCTGATTTTTTCTCGGAAACGCTGGCCTCGGGACGGCTTTTAATGCAGCAGTATACGATAAGTTATTCTTGGTGGTTGAGTTGGTGTTGTTTGCTGTTTGGTTTGTTGACATTGTTGGTTTTGAGCTGTCCTCGTAGTCAAAGGCAGCTTTTTGAGTTTGGTTTGCCATAATTACTGAGATTCGGGAGGTTGCACCTTATTGTGCAACTATGCACCATAGTGGTGAAAGTTGCGAAAGTACACGTATATACAATACACACTACACTGGTATACACTGCACTTTTTTTTGTCTGGAACAAGTTTAAAAACGTAAAACAAGTTTAAAAACTATTTATAAACACGGTAATTTACGAGAGCAGCAAAAACGGTGTTACTCGATTAGGTACTCGTGTCGAACTATTGTTGTATATTTGAAAGATACAGTCGGAAAAATGAAAGAATACCCATGAACGAACATATAAAACACGCTGTATTTTCCTGTCACCGTGCCACAAAGAAAATTGTCCAGTGTAAGTACATGTAACAATAATTATTACATGTACTTGCGCTGGCCAATTTTTTGTCTCACACGGTGACAGGAAAATACAGCGTGTTTTATATATTCGTTCATGGGTATTCTTTCATTTTTCCTACTGTATATTTCTTGTAAGTAAATATTCATATTATAATTTTGAAAGATATATTCCTTAACTAAATATATCTGGGAATAATTAAGGAATTTCTGAAAACTCCTTACATATAGTGGAAAACAATACTACCCAATCGTATTGTGAGAACTCCTTTGAAAACCCCCTTAATTACAAAAGCGGACCACTCAACGTTACTTTGGGTACGTTTTTGACATGAAATTTTACATGTAACCAGCCTAGACGAAGGCCACTTTCCGGGTCATTTTAAGAATGAATCTGAAGAACTTGGACTTTGATAAATAAGGGCCCGGATTACGTACACTCGATACGCATCGTATCCGCCATGTTTTACCGTAGCGCCTTATGGAAAAACATGGCGGATACGATTCGTATCGAGTGTTCGTAATCCGGCCCCAGCCATTTGCTTTCTTTAACTGTTGTATGACAGTCAGATGAGCTGAATTTTAGTTGATGCTCCTACAAAAGCAACCTTAATGTAAAGGTTTGTTTTTATTTCATACTACACAAGGGTTTTTATGGTTTTATCCACCCATATTCAATTGATATTCTTCGGTTCTGTCAGTTGTTTAGGAAATGTCTACATAACAGTCTTAGAATGTTCCATAGTTACAAGTAAATTATTTTAGAGCTTTTAAGACCCTACAAAAATATAAATATGATAATCTAAAAGCTGTTTTGGTACTTATATACATACCTTTTTTTATTTAAGATACCTTAATGCAGGTATGTACTACACTGATAAAGGTGTTTTTAAATATAATTCACTACTACGTCTATTGCTGTTTAATAGTATATTAATCAACAAGCATTTAATGATGGTCATTATGAAGGTCATTATCATTTTCTATGATCATTCACAACAAAAAATATAATCAAATTTATTAATTTTGTAACGCAAATAAATTAAGTAGTTTGTCAGTTTGACAGTTTGTTTACATATTGAGAACTGTCAAAGCGTATGTATTTGACTCGCTATTGGTCACTTCGCGTGTGCCACCTTCATCGCGAATGCCATATCGTTATTTTATTGGTTAAAAATCTGTATCTTAATGAAAATCTGTAACATAATGAAGTTCATTATGATACAGGTAGTGAAATCATAATTATTGATATAAGAGAATAGAAAAAATTACTTACGATACGATACAGTCAAAAGTACAATTATTACAATTATGCGATAATATTTTTCAATATCTATGTCAATATTTATGAAACAGTTCGCGAAATGTGCTTTTTGCGCACGCACCCGATGTTTAGAGCACGAGCGGCGCTAGTGCTATACATCGCGTAAGTGCGCAAAAAGTACTTCACGCACAGTTTCATGCAATATTTTATCTACGATAGACAAAGCTGCAACTCTTCGTCACTGGAATACATTTCTATTCTACAATTCTTAGAACTTTGACATTTAAAAATTCAAACTTCTCTCAAACCACAAAACTGTAAAAACTTTTGTTGTGATTTATTGCTCACATTTCATCACCATAGCAAAGTTAAAGTTAAGGATATTTGATTATACAGTGATGAGCGCGCTAATAACCAGGAGAGATGCGAAACAAAAAGAGATGAAACTAGTGGAGGTAAAAATTATCGTTATAAACGTATAAATTAACATTACGTTACCTACATAGTTTCCCAGCTTTGTCTGTGACAGGAGTATTTTATAAAATTCTACTGTAACAGTGACAGTTGTCATCATACACCTCTGATACTTCTAAAGGTGGGAAACTATATAATGTAAAGTTAATTTATACGTTTATAACGATAATTTCCACCTCCACTAGTTTCATCTCTTTTTGTTTCGCAATGTATTATGTTTTACATCTTTTGCGTTATTTTGCCGGTTATTAGCGCGCTCATCACTGTATGTAAGTGTGCCAAAAAACAGTGTGAAAAATCTCAGTTTGCATAAATGTTATTTAAAATACATTGTTACTTCACTCACCCTTTAAACCCTTCATGTACTTCTATTTATAATGACAGTTTTCACAAAGTATTTTGTCTATTTGGGATTATATGACTACGGACACTAAATCCATTCGCCAATTTCACAAAGTAAAAACTTATATATAATGTGAGATAGAGTAGATAAAAGTTATTTTTTCTATGGATACTATAAAATATGCAACTTCTCTCACTACTTACATACATTCAAAACGAACAATTCCTCACTCAGTGAGAAAAGTCAGCCTTTGCAGTGAGAAATATTTTTTCTCACGGGTTCTCCTACGGTCTTCCGTACTCTGATCGCCGTTTCCATGGTAACATGCACAATACATACACAGTTAATGTTGTCAAATAAATGTGTTTAGCAAAATTTACCAGGAATTACCTTTCAAAACTGTTCAAAAATAACTTTAAAAAATAAGGTAAATAAATTTTAAGAATATTAAATACCTACATGTATATTTATTTTATTTCAATGTATGCATATAATATACCTAAAAGCACCTAAATGATTTAATTTTGAAGTTTAAACTCTTGACAAAACGGCATCCATAGAAAAAGTACAGTGTACAACACATGAGAAAATGGCATATTTCTCCCTCACTTGATTTGCGGCCCTCGCCTCGTACCTCGGCTCGTACAACAAACTTCAGCGCTCGTGAGAAATATGTCTTTTTTCTCACTTGTTGTACAATATACTATTTAAAAAAATCAATGGGAAAACCCTAGTAGCTGGCTGTATACCATAATTAAAAAATCATACAGAAGTAAAAACTTCGTTTGTATAATGGCATAAAAAAGTTTTATTAAAAAACATTAAAAGTCATTCAAAAGGATTTAAAGGATAAGTTGTGCACATAGAATTAATTTTCTTCTCTTTTATTTCAAACTAAATCAAATTTTCCTCTTCTTTCTCAAAATTGTCACCAATGACGTCATTGACTCTACTATGACTGGTATTTTTATCAACCTAACACTAACAATAGTTCTTTCTGTAACAGAGAGTAGAGAGTTGCCTTTTAGACTTTTACAATAAAATCTAATTTATTATAATTTAAATTTCACTTTTATATAGTTACTAATATATAATCCAAATTTTAAACAACACTAATAATTTGAAATTCATAACCAAAAATTGACTACCTGTCTTGTCATGTCACTTCAGTCTGATAATTAGATTGTCATCTCCTTCACTTTTGTTGGTCTGTGTCCATTGAACTGGCAAGAACCACAAGTTCTTATCGAGCAGGGAACCATGTTGCCCTTTGAGCACTCCTAACACATTTAATCTTCTAACATCGACTTGGAGTCGCTATAAATATCATACAATTATTATGTAAACCATAATTCTCGATGTAACCAATTTCAAAAAGTTGCTAGTTTCATGTACTAATTAGAACGTAAGTATTACCACATGTTTCTTTAACTAGCCACAATTTTAACCTTTTGCATTCATTCTAACGTAAAAATAATTCGTTCTAGGCACTGAGGATGATCTGATCCAGATTGAAAACGGTTAAATCCTTTTGGATGACTTATAATGTTTTTTAATAAAACTTTTTTATACCATTATACAAACGAAGTTTTTACTTCTGTATGATTTTTTAATATACTATACTTTCATATATTTTAAAGTTTTCTAATCCAAGTTCATTATTTTTCCAACTTTTAATAGCATTTCTTAAACCTTCTTACATTATTTATCTAGTATTATTTGGTCATGTATAATTTATAAAAGTGTAAATATAAGGTTTGTTCCAACATGAACTTTTGGACGGTCCAGAAACCGTCACGAAACTACTTGTACCGTTTGTTGTGCGCATGTTCGTAATTGTATCGCCCAGTTATCGTCCCATGACGGTAATCATATATTTGTCATTTTTGTTGGTGACAGCTTGTGTGCTTTTAGTCGATCAAAGGCTCAAAAACTTTAAAGAATTAAATCCTAGTGCGCAAGTCAGTCCAACCAGCACTTTATGCATTTGCCCGATTACTGAAATGATCATCACGAAACCGTCACCGAAAGATCACAATTCTTGTTGGAACAGTGGGAAGGACGATCCGATGACGATCATATTTTTGTTGGAACGGATTATGTTTACAGCGCAGACGCGTTACCGTTTCGTGACGGTTCTCGGTCGTGTTGGAACAAACCTATAACTTTTTCTCGAATTTAAAAAATAGAAATAATTTTTTCCTGCTTCCTCCTATTTAAGCCTCAACGAAAAAGTGTGTACGTTGTGTGGTGTTTCTATTTCACCAAATGTCTTGGAATGCAGAGAACAACAGGTTTGATTACAAAATCCTTGTTTTAGATATCGTGTCAAGTATAACGTACTATCAGGACGTATTCAAGGAACTCTGTAGTTAAATTGTGGTTATGTAATGAATTCAGTAGTTAAGAGAAATCTCGAAGAAAATTTAGGTTAAATGAACAATTCAATTAATTTATTACATTATTTGATATTACACGTATATTCTTATATTCTTATATAAATCGAAAATATTAAACGAAATTTTTATTATGTACCTACGTACGTAAGCGGGTGTTACAAGTTACTCATTTTGTTCTTAGTTTACATACATCGTTCCTTTACCAAAAATATAAAACGAATTATCCGATCACTAGGCAAACACATATTAATATAAGAATATTTGCATGCTTAATGAGGTATAGTTGTGCAAAAATTTATAAATAACATTTGAACTACAACGAATTGAACATACTACTAAAAACCTATAATAGTAAACCATGGTGATATTTGAAAGGATAGGTATCTGAAGTAATAAAAACTCATCCAAAGACACATTCATCAAAAGAAATCTGGAAACCAGCGAAGTCATGACAGTGTTCTTTATGCATCGTTATTTTATATATCTGGTAGGTACTGGTAGTAATGTCTACCAGTATTAGCTATCATGAGCTAGCACTGTCACTCATATGGTTAAGAGGTCTGCCTTTCTGTCTCTGAATAATTGATCTTCGATCCATCGTTAATATGGGCCCCAATAGGTCAAGACCAAGAAATGATTAAGAACATTTAAACAATATAAAAGCCATAAAATGTTTATAGAGATTATACGTCATATAATTATATTGTATCAATAAAATATAAGTAAAATAAAATATTTGTGGTTATTAAAATAATTGGTGTTATTCTGATAAAAATCATTATTAGTCTAAGAGCTGAAAGCGCATTTTGCTCGTGATAAGTAATATGGACAAACTATACGGGGATATGTTGAATTAGTCATGTACATCACTTTCTCACACGGGCTGAAACCAGAACAGGGGACGAGGGTAGTTATGAGGGGTCAAAATCGCGGTTTTTATTATTTTTTTGTGATGCTCATGATCGAGATAGTGCACCTAAATTTGAAAATAAGTAGGTCATGACGTAACTAAGTAAAATCTCAAACTAAGTAATTTCTTATTTAATCGTTTGAAGAAGACCTACGGCCCTATTTATTTCATTCAAAACGAAATAACTTTGTTCCATGATAAAAAACAATATTTCCAATTCACTAAGTAAACAAGAACTTTATAGCGTTAACAAAATCGAAATTAGCAAAATATTTACTGCAGTATTATACAGGGTGGTTCATCTTATTCGCCTCGGTCTCTGTACGGAAAACCACTTAATATTTTTAAAAAATTTCTTCACAGAAATATACAGGGCCATTAATACTATAATCCAAAAATAATGTGAATTATACAGGGTGCTCCAAAAAAGAGTGGTATATCAAAGTTATATTTTTTCTTATGGAATGCCCTATATCTGATAACATTACTGAATTGACCTTAAAAAATAAGCTATACTTTCATAAGGGTTCCCTATACCTAAATACAGGGTGTTTTGATTTATTTCGATTTTTATGAAAATGTAAGGTTTTAGAAAAAAATAAATATCTACGAATCTAAACATCAGTAACAAATTTTTTCTTGGATCTTAATAATACACTATTTAGCATACTTAAACAGATGCTTACTGCAACAAAATCTCTTACAGGGTGGTCAAAATATGAGATTGTTCTATTAACAAATTCAAGCTGTAATAACTTATTTATTTTAAATAGAACACCCTGCATCTTACTAGTCTATCGCGTAGAAAATTTACTTAGCTTTTAATTTATATTGGGGTTTCCTATACCTATCTTTTACAGGGTGGTCAAAATATTAGATTGTTCTATTAACAAATTCAAGTTGTAATAACTTACTTATTTTAAATAGAACACCCTGTATCTTATTAATCTATCGCGTAGAAAAATTTACTTTGATTTCAATTCTTATTAGGGTTTCCTATACCTATCTACCTTCATTTTTCAAATATTTAAAGATTTCCTAATTTGTAAGCTTAAAAATTAGAATTAAGTACCTATGTCGTGGTTATGTACAACACATCACCAACACCGGCAATATACTTAAATATCTTAGTCAAGATACTTTTGTTAATAAAATTCATATTTTTATCATTTAATCACACATAGTGTTCTTATTTTAAGTGACATACTCGATATTCTATTCTTTATAATGGAAAATATTTAAAATCTCTTCAATTCCATGTAAACATTCTCAATACACATGTTATTCTGTAAATGTAAATCCCCATGTTATTCTGTAAATACCCATTTTTACATATTTTTGTACAATAGGCTCGTTTTCGTCATAGTAGCTATTGCATTTAATTGTTTGTAATTGCGATTCAAAGATTCAAACAAAAAGTGGTGTTCTTAAATTTACTTAATAACCGTTGGTTTAAGATATGGAAAATACTTATACGGAATGAAATATAATTTAAATATCTTCCAGAATACGGCACCTAATATAGGGTATGCAGTTTAATATAAACATATTATTCAATGTCACATGTAGGCCAAAATCAACTAAAATAATACAACACTCTGTGTGATTACATGATAACAATTAAAATTTTATTAATGACAGTATCATGTCTAAGTAGATTGCCGGTGTTGGTGATGTGTTGTACATAATATGTAACCACGACATATTTACTTAATTCTAATTTTTAAAGCTTGCAACTTAGGAAACCTTTAAATATTTAACAAATGAAGGGAGATAGGTATAGGAAACCCTAATAAGAATTGAAAGCTAAATAAATTTTCTACGCGAAAGGCTAGTAAGATACAGGGTGTTCTATTTAAAATAAGTAAGTTATTACAGCTTGAATTTGTTAATAGAACAATCTAATATTTTGACCACCCTGTAAAAGATAGGTATAGGAAACCCCAATATAAATTAAAAGCTAAGTAAATTTTCTACGCGATTGACTAGTAAGATATAGGGTGTTCTAATTAAAATAAGTAAGTTATTACAGCTTGAATTTGTTAATAGAACAATCTCATATTTTGACCACCCTGTAAGAGATTTTGTTGCAGTAAGCATCTGTTTAAGTATACTAAATAGTCTTTATTAAGATCCAAGAAAAAATTTGTTACTGATTTTTAGATTCGTAGATATTTATTTTTTTCTAAAACCTTACATTTTCATAAAAATCGAAATAAATCAAAACACCCTGTATTTAGGTATATGGAACCCTTATGAAAGTATAGCTTATTTTTTAAGGTCAATTCAGTAATGTCATCAGATATAGGGCATTCCATAAGAAAAAATATAACTTTGATATACCACTCTTTTTTGGAGCACCCTGTATAATTCACATTATTTTTAGATTGTAGTATTAATGGCCCCGTATATTACTGTGAAGAAATTTTTTTAAAATATCAAGTGGTTTTCCGTACAGACACCGAGGCGAATAAGATGAACCACCCTGTATTTTGTTCCTCTCCTTTACGTTTTTGTCACTTTTGCCGTTATGTTTTACTCAAAAACCTACAGGATGAGCCACAGTATAAATTCAATTGAAATTAAATGATCAGTAGTAATTACACATGAGAGCTCTAAAATTATCGATTTGTATCCCGAGTGACACTGACAGTTTTGAGTGACAAATCGATAATTTTTAAGAGCTCGAGAATAATTCGGTAAGATTATTTCATGAATAAAACTGTCTTTTTAAATAATTTTAACTAAAATTTTATTGATATCTTCACCTGAATATTTGCTAAACCTGTTTCTTGGTCATTTCTGTGACAAGTTGTAAAACATTAATTGTCATTAATGTCACTAAATGTTCATTTTTGAGTAGTAACGAAGGGCATCGGACGTTATGCTTGACGACAGGATATTATCAAAGATTATCAGTAGTAATTGCACAAGAGCTCTAAAATTATTGAATTTTTCCCGAGTGACACTTTGACAGTTTTAATTTCACGACGGCAAAAATTCTATATTAATTTTAGAGATCGAGTGCAATTTGTTGCGATTATTTCATGAATAAAACTGTTCAAAACCAAAATTGTATTGTAACTTATTTATATAAGTACAAATTAGTACAATTAAACACACAGTTGTTATAAATATTTTACGGTTGAAAGTCATCAATTTTATAATTTTTAAAACAGTATATTGTCATTAATGTCACTGAATGTATTTTTTAATAGCAACGAAGGACATCTGACGTAATATACTTGACGACGGGAAATTATCAAAAATTATCAGTTTAATTTAGATTTCTGTAGTTTTCTATTGGTCAGAATCTCCTATGAATGAAATAATCTCTGTAATTTTTATTTTTGTAGCTTTCTATTGGTCAGAATCTCCTATGAATGAAATAATCACGTGAATTTATTTTTATTAACTTTAGTATGTTATAAAAATATCCCTAGATTTTTCCGATGTGTATATTTTTGATTTTTAATATCTGGAAATAAAACTAAGTAACAAAAAATACTTCATTAGTTCAAAAAGTAAGTTTATCATAATTTAAAGATTACTATAAATGAGAGTTTGATGGACATACATTTAATTTGGATAATCGTCGTCATGATTTTGTTTTATTAATGTTAAAAATTGTCCAAATTATTTCCATTTAGTTTAATGACCATAAATTGTAGGTTTATTCGACTAATCCAATTTGTTTTACATGAAAGTTAAAATTTTTTATCCTTAATCTAAACGGCGATTAAATAAAATCTTTTTGACAATTTACTACCTTTAGCACTAGGTAAAGGATCGTATATAGCGAAGAGTGCGCTAATAACCGACAAAATAAAGCAAAAGGCGGAAAGCACAATACGTTGTGAAATAAAAAGAGATGAAGCTAGTAGAGGTGGGAAATTATCAATAGCAACCAATCAATTTACATTATATTGATAGTTTCCCACCTTTAGACGTATCAGGAGTTTGGCAACTGCCACCGTTTTCTTGTGGCACTTTGACTCCGATACGTCTAAAGGTGAGAAACTAACTTAATAAAATATGAAACATTAATATGCTAATTAAAGTAAATAAAAAAAAAAAATAATAAAAATAGGAAACACCCGGGTTTGAACCGGAGACCCCTCGATTTGCAGTCGAATGCTCTGAACCACTGAGGTATATCCGCTGTTGACTAACATACTTTACAACAGGATATAAAGGTCATTGCATTATTTGCGTTTCATAAATGGCTAAAAATTCAAAGTTAAACTCAATGCATCCATGTAAAAGCTGTTAAATATTGCATTGTCATCGAGTTCTCGTTTTCAAAACGTTTTAAAATGTAAACTTCCTTAATTTTTATTGGTGTAGAGTGGTATTTTGTAAATATTATTACAAAATACGATAGTTGTTCTTTCAGGTCGAATCAAACAAAATAATATTCTTCTTATAACTTAATATTATCTGCCTAATACAATTTCGACATGTTTTATACATTTTATAGCAAAATACTTTAAAATGGTTTTTTTACTATTTTTGAAGTGCGTTTTTAGGGTGAATATAATATATTTGGTTACAAAAACTTAATTCCAGCTAGGACAATATTAATACTGTATATTTTATCGTATCCAATTATGAAGATCATAAAGTTATATCATGCGTATATGCGTATAATAACGCTATCTCATAAAGACTTAGTCTTCAATCTGTGGCACTTTTTAAATACTGGTATATATACACCGTTCTTAGTCGTCAACGCCCTTCGGTAGGGATCTATGGAGGAGTATCACCAAGCCGCAAGCCCTTATCCCTTGCCGTACCGCTCCTCCATAGGCCGATCAGACGCCAGTTTATTCCAGATTAAGCCGTAGACTCTATTGAGTTTTATACTACGGCGTTGGCCTTTTTTATAATTTCTTGACCTGGCTGAGGCTCAAACCGTCGATCGCAAACCACTAAACTTGTCGATCGACTGCGCCTTTGCCAATTGGACCGTCTAGACCGACACGAATACTGGTAACTGACCCCAAAAACACATGGTTCCCGTGCACTGGAGCTTTACCACCAGGTACAGTGTTTTAAAATTCTGGAATAAGTATCATGAATAAATGAAATATTTACAATAAGCAAATATTTACATAAAATTCTGGAATGAGTATCATGAATAAACGAAATATTTACAATAAGCAAATTGGCTCCAGTTTACGGCACGTGTCCTCAAAAAAAAAAAAACTAATTTATACCTAATTTGACGAATCATAATTACTTAACAATGTACAAATGTTTAACTGTTATTGTGGCTTTTTATTTCTTTAATTATTGCATAATATAAATAATTTGTTAAAGATGCACCAAGGAAAAATATAAATGGTTTGTGAGTTTAGTGAGTTTATGTGTTATGCACATTTTAAAATTATTTTCCAAGTTTATTAGTTTTCATCCAAAACTGCTACATATATTTTAATAAATTTGAAATATTGCATGGCAATCTAGTTTATATTGGAACATGATAACCAAATAATTAGATTAAATTAAAAATGCTGTTGAATTATGTATTATTGAGTTTACTGAGAAGTCAATACTACTCTAAATAACTTTATCCAGATCACATAAAATTACAGTACACTATAATTTAGTTATTATTGCCCAATTATCTGAATTGATATTTAATTTTTTGGTGATTTACGATCAGTTAGCAATTCGTTTATCAAATATCGCTATTCCTACCATCAAGACATAAAAATTTTACTTTCAAGCGCTTTCAGTTTCAAAAAAGCAACTGAAAAATCAACAGTTTAATCTTGTATAGCACAAAGAACTAAATAAGTTATTAGCCCAATAAATGACCGTTTTGGAGTGTAATTTTGAGGGGCAACTCCGAATTGCATGAAAATTTGGATTTAGGTTCTAGTTACCCTCCAGTTCAAAGTTGAATTTGTGGCGTTGGTTGCTTTCACTTGGGGGGTGACAGTCACCCCTTTTCGGGGGTGAAAAAACATACGTTCAAGATAAGACCGGAAATGGATAAACTGACTGATTATAAGCAACTTTCGTTCTATAAAGTTTTTTATGTTAGTCAATACTTTTCGAGTTATTCGCGATTGAAAATGTTGATTTTTCGACAAAATAACTACGTTTTCAGACGGTTTTTCGCAAATAACTCAAAAAGTAAATATTTTATCGAAAAAAATATTGCTAGCAAAAGTGTAGCTTATAAAAAAACGAAAAAAGGGTCTATCAGTAAAATCTATAAAAGGAGTAAAAGCATAGTTGTAGCTCATTAAAAATACGTTGTTATTCGTCTAATTCCAAATCTAATAATTCAACACGAAATCAACGAAAAATTAAGCATTTTTCGGGAAAAGCTTATTAATATTGTTAAAGTATATAAAAAAAGGTTTATGTTGTTTTTTTTACAAAAGTTTCTAGCAACAAAAATAAACGAGTTACGCTGAAAAAAAGTTGGCCCCTTTTTTTGGTAAAAACATCGTAAAAACCTCCCTCTATTTAGCACCCTAAATAAAATTAATCGTTACCGCTTTACCATTTATTTTAACTGTATGTGTATTGTTTATATCATCTGTAAGTTTGATTGGTTTGAAGTGCTTATTTTTGAAAAAAATTGATTTTATAATAAAAAAAATGTTCTAAAAATTTTTGAAAAATTTCCTCATTTCAAAATAACTTAAAAAGTATTAGTGATAAGAAAAATCTTAAAGAGTAAAAAAATGTAGGTTTTGCTATTATAAATATGCTAGTTTCATTTTGTTTTTCCATAAGACAAAAATTTGTTAAGATATGGCTGTTCAACATTTGCATAAACTCGTGATTATTGACCCGTTCAAGCTTTTTCAACTATAACCCTTTCAAAAATAAGCACTTTAAACCGGTGACAATAACAGATCATATAAAAATAGATAAGTAAGTAAATTGTTTGTAAAGCCGTAGCGATTAATTTCATTTGGGGAGCTAAACACGGGGAGATTTTCATGATTTTTTTACCAAAAAAAAGAGGACCAACTTTATTTTGAGCGTAACTCGCTTATTCTTAATGCGAAAAACTTTTATGAACCATTAAAATACAGCCTTTTATAAACACTTTAAAAAAGTTTGAATAGGTTTTTCCCGGAAAGGGCTTAATTTTTTGGTAATTTCACCTTGAAATATTCGATTTGGAATTAGACGAATAAGAACGTATTTTTCATGAGCTACAACTTTGGTTTTACTCGAATAATAGACTTTACTGATACACCATTTTTTCGGTTTTTTGTAAGCTACACTTTTGCTAAGGATATTTTTTTCGATCAAATATTTACTTTTTGAGTTATTTGCGAAAAACCGTCTGAAAACGTAGTTTTTTTGTCGAAAAATAAACATTTTCAATCGCAAAAACTCGAAAAGTATTAACTTACGTAAAAAACCCTATATAACAAAAGTTGCTTAAAATCAGTCAATTTATCCATTTCCGGTCCTATCTTGAACGTATATTTTTTCACCCCCGAGAAGGGGTGACTGTCCCCCCCCCCCCAATTAAAAGCAACCAACGGCACAATTTCAACTTTGAAGTGGAGCGTATGTAGAACCTAAATCCAAATTTTCATGCAATTCGGAGTTGCCCCTGAAAATTACACGGAATCGCCGTATTTTCCGTTCATTTACTGGGCTATATATGCTTAATGTTAAAACAGTATGTATAGAATCAAGGTATGTACGTATATTTTCAATGTAAAATGATAATAAAAAAACAACAAGAAGTATATTTATGCTTAATGCCAAAAAGAAATAATGCACCGAAATAAAAATTACTTTTAAATGTAAGGCTGCACCTACATTGGATCCGTATTTCTCCGATCCGATCCAATCCGATCCGACGTGCGTCGGTTTGAAAAGAAACTCATGGTATTAGATGGCTGCACTTATATTGGATCCGTACTTCTCCGATCCGATATCGGGCTATTGATAGGAAAAGCTACAGCAGAGAAGCAGTTCGACGTCGGCCGATATCGGATCGGATCGGATCAGAGAAATACGGATCCAATGTAGGTGCAGCCATTTAATACCGTGAGTTTGTTTTTTAATCCGACGTCGGATCGGATCGGAGAGATACGGATCCAATGTAGGTGCAGCCTAAGTAAATTTACCATATATACCTTTGTACTACTCTTGAAGTTGTCCTTCTATTTTCTAGCTAGCTTCTCCTACAGAAGATTTAATTTGTTCCAGGTAGCGAGGGGAAAAACCTACCGGTTATAACCGGAAACCGGTTTTCTACTCTAATCGGTGTTTTAGGTTTTTTTTGTCCCGGTTATAACCGGTTTTTCCTTTTTAGAGTAACAACCGGTGAAAAACCGGATAAGTTACTACCTCTGGAAAAAATAGTTGATTAATAGAAAAAAATGGGGAATTTTTTCGCCCCTGAAGGCGAAGTTAAGTGTTACAACTACGAGAGTTTCAGTTGGATAAGGACAAGGTTTTGTCAAACGCAGCTGCAACAGAAACTGTTCCATAAACAGATTCAAGTGCAAGAAAGCAATGATATTACGTAATTTTATGTTTCCTAAAAGCACTCCATGGAAAAATAAATAATAATTATAATAATGCTTTTATAAATTAGTGCAGCCGATATGTGAAACAATTGTGCATTTAATGATAGAAGTATATAATTTGGACCACATATACTGCACATATAAAGGTTCAAATTTAGATATGAGGCCATCTCAGATTTTGTCTTTTACAAAAATGGCGCGGCGCGGATTCAAAATGGCGACTATACATTGTGACTAATAGCACGATAACTTTTAAACGAGACTTCAGATTTCAGCCAAATTTGGTATATAGGTTCTTTTTTTGATATATAAGATCATGGTAGTGAACCAAAAGAATCGGTTTACCAAAAGTTGTGTTTTTCCTGGTTTTTATGTAAAAATATGCTGTTTTTTTTTCAATTTTTTCACCTTGTATGTATTAATTTTTCAAAAAGTTAATACCACCATTGAAAAGAGCGTAAAAATATTTTTTACGAAATATTTTTAACTTTTTAGTATGCGGCAGATTTGTCCAAATATTATAAGAATTATTGTGAATTTAATGGTAGAAGCATATAATTTGGACCACATATACTACACATATAAAGGTTCAAATTTAGATACAAGGCCATCTCAGTTTTGTTTTCTTTTACAAAAATGGCGGGCATTAAAAATGGCAACTATACATATGTGACTAATACTACGATAACTTTTGAACAAAACGTCAGATTTCAACCAAATTTGGTTTATAGGTTCCTTTTTTGATGAATAATATCGAGGTCTTGAACCGGAAAAATCGGTTTACCATAATTTGTGTTTCTACTGTTTTTTTATGTAATAATATGTTGTTTCTTTTTCAGTTCTTTCACCCTGTATATATAAATTTTTCAAGAAAATAATGCCATTGACAAAAAATGTGTAAATATATTTTTTAGGAAATATTTTGAACTTTTCAGTTATGTTAATTACCATTTAATAAATGCATAACATATGTTTACATGTACCTATGGGCGGCAGATCCATTTTGAATGCTCGCCATTTTTGTAAAAGACTAAATCTGGGATGGCCTCATATCTAAATTCGAATCTTTGTATGTGTAGTATGTGTGGTTCAAATTATATGCTTCTACCATTAAATACACAATAATTCTTATATTCTTATTTGCACGAATCTACCGCACATAGGTACCTACATGTGAAGAAACGTTATGCATGTATTAAATGGTAATTAATATAACTAAAGAGTTCAAAATATTTCCTAAAAAATATTTTTACGCTCTTTTCAACGCCGATATTACCTTTTTGAAAAATTAATATATACAGGGTGAAAGAATTGAAAAAGGAACAACATATTTTTGCATAAAAAAAAAACAGTAAAAACACAAATTCTCGTAAACCGATTCTTCCGGTTCAAAAGCTCGATATTATTCATCAAAAAAAGAACCTATATACCAAATGTGGTTGAATGTATATAATGTATAGTCGTCATTTTGAATGCCCGCCATTTTTGTAAAAGCAACAAAAACTGAGATGGCCTCGTATCTAAATTTGAACCTCTATATGTGTAGTATATGTGGTCCAAATTATATGCTTCTACCATTAAATGCACAATAATTCTTATAATATTTGCACAAATCTGCCGCATATAGGTACATGTGAAGGTACGTTTTGCATTTATTAAATGGTAATTAACATAACTAAAAAGTTAGAAATGTTTTCTAAAAAATATTAAATATTATACAGGGTGAAAAAATTGAAAAAAAAAACAGCATATTTTTACATAAAAACCAGGAAAAACACAGCTTCTGGTAAACCGATTCTTCCGGTTCAAGACCTCGATCTTACACATCAAAGAAAAAACCTACATACCAAATTTGGTTGAAATCTGAAGTCTCATTCAAAAGTTATCGTGCTATTAGTCACAATGTATAGTCGCCATTTTGAATCCCCGCCCTTTTGTAAAAGGCAAAATCTGAGATGGCCTCCTATCTAATTTTGAATTTTTATATGTGTAGTATATGTGGTTTAAATTATATGCTTCTATCAATAAATGCACAATTCTTATAATATTTGCACGAATCTGCCGCACTAAATGCTTATATAATGCTTTTATAAAAAATCACTAATTATTTTTATATGCTTGTCTGTATTACCAATTGTGCATTAGTTTCGTACGAGTCATTATCGGTTTAATAACAATGATTATTTTCCAATTACAGAGTATTTTATTCAGTTTATCTCTTTATTTTGGTTTTATAGGTATACTATAATGTTTATACTAGGCCGTACTAGTTTATCCTGCAGTGTCCTTATTAATATTAGGATAAACTAGTTTGGCCTAGGATATTTGAACTCAATTCATAACCCAATCGAAGATTCACAAAAGATTTCTATATTCTTCGTACATACTTAGTACAATGATGGGTTCACTAAGAACCGGCAGAATAACACAAAAGATGGAAAACATACAAAAAGTTGTGAGATAGTGAGAGATAAAGCTAGTTCTTAAAGGTGACTGTAATAGTTGACTACAGTCATAGTTATATGGTTATACATATAATTACTTCGAAAAACATTCGATTTTAATTTCCCATTTTAGAACAAATTAAGACAGATGCTAGCAAAAAGACATTAATTAGTAGCCATTTTAACTATAAATCAAACTAATAATAAAAATATCTCAAACAAAATAGTTTACTAAACGTCATACTAAACGTTATACATATAATAATTATGACTCACATATAAATCTCTATTCATTATGAATGAATAGAGATTTATAAGTAGTAAAGAGCTTGTAGTTTGTAGTATGATACAATTGATCCAAAAGATGGCATAACCCAGACATCCAAAGTGAAATTATCCTATAACACCAAATTATTCTATATGGTCCAGATAATGTTCAGAAAAAAGTCACACCATTTGAGCGTCGGGTTTGGGGGGAGAAGGGGGAGAAATCGGTAAATTTGTAGTTTTTTACGTTTTTCGTCAATATTTCTAAAACTTTGCGGTTTAGCATGAACAACATTCTATACATTAATGTTCTACATTAAATTTGAAATAAAAAAGGCCCTATGCCTTATTCTTCTAAAATGAACGGTTCCAAAGTTACGGAGGTAGTATAGTATAAATGGTCCAAAAAAAGGCCTAACCCAGACATCCAAAGTAAAAGTTTTCCTTCAACACCAAATTGTTCTATATGGTCCACATATTGTTCAGTAAAAAGTTACACCATTTTGAGCGTCCGGTTTGGGGGGGGGGGAGATGGGGGAGAAGTCAGTAAATTTGCAGTTTTTTTTTCATTTTTCGTCAATATTTCTAAAACTATGCTTTAGCGTAAATAATGTTCTATACAAAAATGTTCTACATAAAATTTAAAACAAAAAAGGTCCTAGACATAATTGTTATAAAATCAACGGTTCCAGAGTTACGGAGGGTGAAAAGTGGAGGTTTTCGGTTTTTGATCCTTTTTATATTTTTTGGGCAATTGATGCTGATTTTGGGTGGTGAGGTTGACGTTTCTTCAAGGGCTTATTACTAACAGAGCATCGGCCACTGAAATAGCAAATTTTATTTGCAAAACATAATCCTGTTAAAGACAATTTCTTTTATCAGTAATAATCTTATAAAATTCCACTTTTCACCCTCCGTAACTCTGGAACCGTTGAGTTTATAATAATTATGTATAGGACCTTTTTTGTTTTAAATTTTATGTAGAACATTTTTGCATGGAACATTGTTTGCGTTAAAGCACAGTTTTAGAAATATTGAAGAAAAACGTAAAAAAACTACTAATTTACCGACTTCTCCCCCATCTCCCCCTAAAACCGGACGCTCAAAATGGTGTAACGTAACTTTTTACTAAACAATATGTGGACAACATAGAACAATTTGGTGTTGGAGAAAAACTTTTACTTTGGATGTGTGGGTTAGGCCTTTTTTGGACCCATTATACTATACTACCTCCTTAACTTTGGAACCGTTCATATTAGAAGGTTTATTCATAGGGCCTTTTTTATTTCAAATTTAATGTAGAACATTCTTGTATAGAAGGTTGTTCATGCTAAACCGCATAGTTTTAGAAATATTGACGAAAAACGTAAAAAACTACGAATTTACCGATTTATTCCCCATCTCCCCCCAAACACGACGCTCAAAATGGTGTGACTTTTTTCTGAACATTATGTAAACCATACAGAACAATTTGGTGTTGGAGGATAACTTTCACTTTGGATGTATGGGTTTGAGTCTAGTTATACCATACTATAGCTGCTTCTCTCTAATTCTCATAATTTTATTTCAAATACGTAATTTTTAAAGATGTGCATGGGAAATACCTTATTTAATCTGTGTAATTAATTGTTTTTAACATATGCTCATATTAATAAGATACCTTTAGTTTATAATTTGTTGCAATCCTTTCAATACAATTAATCTATGTTGTGTTCTTCAAGGTTTTTGTTTCCGTAAATATATTTTTATTAATTATAACGTTAGCAGTAAAGTAACTATTAAGAGATAATATGTGAGCTGTGTATATTCTATTAGTTATGACGTCTTAGGAGCCAAAATTATTTTTGCTCATTTTTTTCCAATAACTCTGCCACCCAAAAAATTTCTAGGGGATATATTTTTTTAAATTTTCTAAATATAAATTTTCGGATTCGGTCGCTGACCAGCGAATAGAACACACGTGTTTAGCTCGTATCTTAACTCGATTCTCGGGCAGATATAGCAATAAAACAATTGTGTTATACAAAAGTGCAGTGTAACTATAAACCAATATACGTAGGTACATAAATAAACAACCTAATTAGTTAACTAATTATACAGTGAAAAAATCGGAAAAAAGTAATTCCAACGATAAGGAATTAAATTCTTGTGTAAAGTGATAAAAACTTGTGTGATATCGAATATAAACAAAGCAGGTTTTTGCAGTAGGTGGAAACAAAACAATATTGTGAATGGTGTATTTCTACAGGAAAATAAAGCATATTAATAAACAGAATCAGCTGTAAGTAGAAAACTTTATTATAATATAATTAATTTTATTATAAACAGATAACCAGGGCCGGATTTTGATTTTGATTTTTACCTAGGAATAAAAGTGCTGGAAAATTAGTAACGGCTAGCGCGGGTGCGGGTGGGAATTTGAACTGTGAGTAGAGTTCTCCACGAAACTTCACCCGTGACGCATTGACTAATAACTCTAGCACGAAAAATAACTAGGAATTAAGAACAATGAGTTCAGATAGCGAATTAGATGATGAAATGAAAAGGAGAAGGGAAGAGGAGGAACATCCCAGCAAAAAATCAAAAATAACAGCTAGAACATCACAAAAAACAGATGAAGATAACATAAGTGGAATGGAACAAATGATGAAAATGATGAGGGAATTAGCAATGGATATAAAAGACATAAAAAAAGAACAATATAGATCTGGAGACGAAATCACACAACTAAAGAATGAAATTAAAGAACTGAAAGATCAACAAAGCGGCTACAAAGATGAAATAAAAAAGCTGCGAGAAACAAACGAAAAAGCTATAAAACAAATAGGTCAATTAGAAAAAGAAATTAGTATAGCAAATGAAAAAATAGAGAAATTGGAAAGAGAAAGAAAGAGAAGAAATGTAATAATACAAGGAATAAAAATTGATACAAATGATCAGAAAGTTTTACGAGGGGCTATGGAGAATTTTATGGAAAAAGAGCTACAAGTTTCAGTAGATGTAAATGGAGCAAGGAAAATAGGAGAAAATACTGTCATAGTGGAACTCAACAGCGTGAAAAACAAAATAGAAGTAATGAAAAATAAAAGTAAATTAAAAACCAAAAAGGACGAAAGAATCTATATTAATGATGATATGTCAAAAGAAGAAAGAATTATTCAGAAAGAAATTAGAAGCAAGGCTATGGTAGAGAGGCATAATGGAAAAAATGTAAAAATAGGATACCAGAAGCTAATCATTAATGGTGAAATATGGACATGGAATAACAACCAACAACAACTCATAAAAGAGAAAAATATACAACCAAAAAACTAGCAATACAACGAAAGCAGACTGAAATAACGGAGATGACATGGCAAAGTACAGGTACACGAAATAGACAAAATGTACAGATTATTAATGAAAAGCAGCCCATAAAAGAACATATATTAGTAGGAACATGGAATGTAAGAGGAACATACGAAGAAGGAAAACTGAAACACCTAGTAGATGAATGTAAAAAATATAAATTCGAAATAGTAGCACTACAAGAAACGAAACAACTAGGCCAAAACTCAATGGAAATAAATGACTATTTATTTTTCAATAGCGGAGGCGAAAATAGAATGTTAGGCACAGGATTTGTAGTAAACAAAAAGCTGAAAGATCTAATCGTTGACTTTAAACCAATTTCAGAGAGAATATGCATACTAAGAATAAGAGGAAAATACCAAAAAATAACATTTATAAACATACATGCACCGACTGAAGAGAAAAACATAGAGATAAAGGAAGACTTCTACAGTCAAATAGATACAGTATTCGAAAATATTCCCAAATACGATATAAAAATAGTACTAGGTGATGCTAATGCCAAAATAGGAAAAGAAGAAATATACACACCCACCATAGGAAAATATAGTCTGCATGAAACAACGAATGAAAATGGTCACCTCTTAATAGATTTTGCAAAAGAAAAAAACATGATCGTTATGAGCACGTACTTTCAACACAAAAGAATATATCAAGGAACATGGAGATCACCAGATGGAAAAACCATAAATCAAATAGATCATGTGCTCATCGAAAAAGACATGGAAAAATGTATAAAGAACATAAGAACATGTAGAGGACCGGATGCAGACACAGATCACTTTATAGTCGGAATACAACTTAAACAGGTTATACCAGTTCTTAGAAATCAACAGAAAAAAAGGTACAAAGTAACTAAACCTATTAGACTACTGTCAGAAGAAGAACAAAGTAAATATGAAAGACTAGTCACTAGAGAACTGGAAAATATTGCAGAAAATGAAAACATCGAACAAAAATGGACGCAAATAAAAGTATGTATGACCAAAGCAGCGCAAGTCAGTAATAGAAATATAAAAGATGGATTCAAAGAATGGTTTGATGAAGAATGTAAAATAGAACTGGATGAAAGAAATAAGTTAAGACTCAAAATGATGCAAGTGAAAACACCAGAGATGGAGATACAATACAACGAACAAAGAAAACGAACTAAAAGAATCATAAGAGTAAAGAAAAGAAAGTACAACGAAGATAAATTGAAATGCATAGAAGAAAACTATAAAAATGGAGAAGTCAGGAACTTATATCAAGGAGTAAAAAATGAGAAAAAGGGGTTCCAAAGAAAACCTGTACACTACAAAAGCAAAAATGGAAGGAATTTAGTAAGCGACGAAGAAATACTGAGCAGATGGAGAGAATACTTCGAAGAGCTTCTAAATGAAATTCCCACAACAGAATATGCAGAAGAAGAAGAAGAAGGACCGAATAAAAATATTGATCAAGAAGAAATGCAGGAAAGACCGCCTAATGAAAAAGAAATAAAAGAAATAATAGAAAAACTAAAGAAAAACAAGAGCCCAGGTAAGGATGAAATAACAGCTGAAATGTTTAAATATGGAGGACCAGTACTAATTAAGCATTTGGAAAAGCTGATAAAAGAAATTTGGGAACAAGAACACATACCAAAAGAATGGACTGAAGCCACACTGTGTCCAATTCACAAAAAAGGCGACAAAAGTTTATGCCATAATTACAGGGGAGTAGCCCTACTAAACGTTGCATATAAAATACTTGCAGTACATATAAAAGACAAGATAACACAAAAGATAGATAATGACATAGGAGAATATCAATGTGGATTCAGAAGAGGACGCAGCACGGTGGATCAAATTTTCCTGCTGCGTGAGATACAAGCGGAAAGCTACGAATACGGAAAATCTACAATGGCCCTATTCATTGACTTTAAACAAGCTTTTGACAGAGTTAAGCGAAAAGAAATATACAAAGCACTATGTGAAATTGGAATTAGTAAAAAATTAATAAAGATGGTAAAAGTTACACTCAGAGAAACAGAGAACAGGGTTAAAATAAATGGAAAGGAAACAGATAAGTTTAGGGTCGGTGAAGGGGTACGACAAGGAGACCCACTGTCATCACTGTTGTTTAGTATCCTTCTTGAAATAGTCATCAGAGAAGCCGAAATTAACAGGACAGGACTTGTATACCAACGAAAACACCAATGCTTGGCATTCGCTGATGACATAGTAATGATAGCCAGAAGCAAACAAGAATTACAAGAAATACTAAAAAGACTAGAGGCGATAGGAAGAAAGAAAGGGATATACATAAACGAAGAAAAGACTAAATATATGGAATGGACAAAACGAGAATACACACAAGGACAATACCTGACAATAAACACAGAGGCAAAAATATATAAATTCGAGGAAGTAGAGAGATTCCAATATCTAGGAGCGACATTCACTAGGAGACCAAATATAAAAGAAAAAATCCAAGCGAGAATTATGGCTGGTAATCGTTGTATCTTTGCTCTAAACAACTTATTGAGAAATAAGAACATATCTAGAGGGGCTAAGATAAGAATATACAAGACAGTGATAAGACCTATAGTCTTGTATGCCAGTGAAACATGGACGATGAACAAATCCGAGCAAGTCATGCTTAAAGTATGGGAAAGAAAAGTCCTAAGAAAAATATTTGGCGGAAAGATATGGAATGGAATGTGGATAAGAAGACCAAATGTGGAATTGGAGAGGATGTATGGTGAACCAAACATAGTAGGGATCGTAAAATCACAAAGACTGAGATGGTTGGGACATATCCAAAGGATGCCAAACACGAGACTTCCCAAAAAAATACTAACGGGAGGAATAGGAGGAAAGAAGAAGAAAGGTAGACCGAAAACCAGATGGAAGAAAGATGTTGAAAAAGACATAGAAGAACTGAAAATCACAAATTGGAAAAATAAAGCAGCAAATAGGAGAGATTGGAAAGGAATAGTAAACCAAGCCATGGGCCTTCTAGGCCTGGAGAGCTAAACTATATATATATAAATATAAATTTTATTTCAAATTCAAAAGTTATCAAAAAGTATATTGTCATAATGTCTGATTTTTTACCAATGAATTTATTTTATTTTTACTTATAATTACACAACAGCTCTAAAATTACCGATTAGTATCCCAAGTGACACTTTGACAGCTTCAATTTTCCACTTCCACCCAATGGGACGAAAATTATGTTGAAAGTGTCACGAGGGCAATAGAAATCGATAAGTTTAAAAGCTCGAGGTAATTCGGTAAGATTATTTTTCATGAATGAAACTATTTTTAAATCATTTCAACCAATATTTTATTGATATCTTCATCTGAATATTTGCTAACAGTACTCATGAGGTTGACTTGACAAGTTGTAAAACATTAATTGTGATTGATATCATTGAATGTTTATATAATTTTTAATTGGCGTAGCAAGGAAGGACATCTGACGAGCTACTAGCCGATGACAAATTATCAAAAAAAATTATCAGTAGTAATTGCACAAGAGCTCTAAAATTCTATATTAATTTTAGAGATCGAGTGCAATTTGTTGCGATTATTTCATGAATAAAACTGTTCAAAACCAAAATTTTATTGTAATTTATTTATGTAAGTACAAATTAGTACAAATTAAACACACAGTTGTTATAAATATTTTACGGTTGAAAGTCATCACTTTTATAATTTTTAAAACATTAATTGTCATTAATGTCACTGAATGTATTTTTTCGTAGCAACGAAGGGCATCTGACGTAATATACTTGACGACGGGAAATTATCAAAAATTATCGATTTAATTTAGATTTATGTTGCTTTCTATTGGTCAGAATCTCCTATGAATGAAATAATCAACATTAATATCAAAACAGAGTGAGAATAAATTTAAAATAATGTGACAATTTTTCGAAAACTTGTCTGGCAATAGACATGAGAGCCCGCATGTCTCGAGTGACTATTAATCAATGGCAACAAGTCTGAGAAACAAACTGGAAAATTATTTTAAAAAGGGTAAAAGAAAAGTACAAGATCAAAATTTTAGCGCTACAAGAAATTCGATGGAAAGATCAAGGATCAATAGTAAAAAAAAAATACACAATATTTTATTCCGGAGATACCAAACAAGGACATAATGGTACAGCTTTCCTAAATATTAACTAAGTGATTATCTTATGTCAGAATAAAGAACAAGCAATTTAATTTAACATTCATTGATACGTATGCTCCGACTGAAAATGCGAAAGAGGAAGACAAAATGATTTTTACGAGAAACTCGAAGAGATGAAAATATACTCAAGAACGACATATTAATTTTACTAGGCGATTTCAACGCAATGATAGGAAAGGAAGATATCAACAGAAACGTAGCTGGTAAGGAAACTCTCCGCACAATTACGAATACTTATGGGAGAATGCTTTGTAACCTAGAAGCAGCAACAGACACATTTATAATGAGCAAACACTTCAAACGCAAAAAGAACATAAGGTAACATGGCTAATACCAGGATCAACTGAGGGTAATCAAGCAGATCATATTTTGATTTCAAAAAAGTGGAAGAGAACAATTCAAGATGTCAGGTCGTATCGTGGTGCAAATGCATATTCTGACCACTTCCTATTAATAGGGAATATGGAAATGAAAATAATTAAAGACATCAAGAAATACACGAAAAGAAAAAATTGGAACGTAAGGTAACTAGGGTCGGATACTATTCAGAAAGATTATTCCTTCTGGTACAGAGTTTAAAGCAAATTTAAAAGTTTCGAACCCTAATAACATAAAAGAAACATGGAAAGAAATAAAAGGTCACATTTCGATACCAGCAGAACATGTAATAGGATACAAAGAAATAAATAGGCAAAAAGAATGGTACGACGAAGACTGCGAAACAGTAACCAGGAAAAAAATTTAGCTCGAAAGAAATGGCTGAAGACAGGTAGAGAAGAAGATTTGGAAGAGTATAGGAGAAAAAAGAAAGACTCAAATACTGTACAAACAAAAAAAAGATACGATTTGATAAAGTTATAGAACAGTTGAAAGTAAATAGCAAGACTAATGTAAACCTTTATAAACGAATAGTTTAAGGCGAGAGAAAGTTCTCTCGAATATACAGAAGAAACATACCTTGATAATGAAATCGAAAAGCCGTCATATGAGGGCTTTTAACGTGAGATAAGAAATCTAAAACAAAAGGAAGCAGCAGGCCCAGATGAAAGACCAAACGAGATAATAAAACAAGGCGGAGAAGAACTACAACGGAAAATATATGACCTAATAATAAGGATTTGAGAAGAAGAAAGAATGGCAGAAGAATGGAGAACTGGATGGATATTTCCGATTCTAAAGAAAGAAGACACCACAAAATGCAACAACTATATTATAGGAGTAACAGCTGCTACAAAATATCGACATCATTAATCAGACAAAGACTCTTAAAATACATTGAAACTAAAATAGACTACCAGCACGGATTTAGAAAAGGAAGGTAAGGTCAGCAATAGACGCAGTACACATAATCACACAATCAATTGAGAAATGTTACGAACATGATATCGATTTACACATTACACATCCTTTTCATAGATTTCAAGCAAGCCTTTAACAGCTTAACAAGACCCGACCCAATAGAAGACTTGAAAAACCTAGATATCCACAAAAAAGGTCATAAGGTAACATGGCTAATACCAGGATCTACTATGGGTAATCAATTAGATCATATTTTGAATACAATATAATGTAATATAGAATAAGGAACCTTATAAAGCTTACGAAAATGACAATGGCAGGATAGACTGTTGCAATAATAACAGATAACATAATAACATAATCACCAAAAATATAGAAATAGCATAGAAAATTACGTATATTTTCTAATTACCTATGTGTAATATAAAAAATTAAATTCTGGGAGTGACGGTATTTTGCCTATTTTAAAGGGGGATGCCCTTTATTTATTTAGTCGACGCAGGTGCCGCTGAAAATTGACGACATAGTGCTCATACGTTTTCTTTTATTATAATACTTCTACTATTTAAGTTATAGACTCTTACGGTGCCTAAAATGAATAGCAAATTTTTTTCATCTCGGCTGTTAGTCTATATAATTATATTTACAAAACATTGATTTTCTGTCGAGAAAAAGCAATATTAGTTCTGTTTCTTAGACATTATTTTTTGTTCTTAATTATCACATACATTTTTAATTTGCAGATTTTTATGTTGAATTTATAGCATCTTAATTAAACTTATATCCTTAAAATAGTTTGTAAAAAAACTGATTCTTGTTTTCGGAAGCAGTCTGTTATAAACGGGATTTACTGCAGCCAATTAGCTTAAGTACTGCTTTTTGATTCGTAGCGAATAAGTTTAAAACTGAATAGTATAAATAATAATTATACTTATAAAACATTGATTTTCTCTTGAGACAATAGCAATATCATTTGCGTTTTTAAAATATTATTTGTTTTTAATGATTACCTACATTATTGATTTTCAGATTTGTATGTTGAGTTTATAGCATCTTAATTAGACTTATATCCTTGAAATAGTTTGCAAAAAACTTGTTAGTCGTATAATTAAACCAGGTTAATACACCCATTTATTAAGTTACTGTTAGAGTTCAGTTAATTAAATGGCCTGAATAATATATTTTAAATATGCTAAATTTTGACAGTTTTTATGTATGACCTTTAAAATGTGGTAAAACCAGCTGTTTTAACTCCTGATGTGTTGAAACTCTTGAAAATGTTAATGATGATATTAAAATATTTTTCTATTTGGACAAACTTAGCTGTTAAATAGTTGTTTGTAACTCACGTTTTATGGAACATTGATGAAACTTAGATCTATACTGTGTAATTATCACCTGAACTTACAGCTAAAAATCAAGTTTCTAAAATGTTATGTGTAGCGAGATGTGGTCATATCGTAGAATGCTTAAAGTCATCATGGGTATCATGGGTTCAAGTTTAAAGCATTTCAAACGTAGAATTCTTAAACAGAATAGGTCAAAGCGAAGGTGACTTGACGAAAATAATAAAAAAAATCTTGAATATCTGGGACATAAAATGAGAGGTAGCAGATATGGAACACTGCATTTAAAACTCATGGGAGGATCAAGGGAAGAAGAGGAACTAGTAGGAAGGAATATTTATGACTCCGTAACCTTCCTGAATGGACTGGCTTATCAGCACATGAATTGTTACATGCCGTGCAATATAGAGAACAATATCGGCAAATTGTCATAGAAGCTACTCACGCCTAAAACTTGGTCACGGTACTCAAAGAAGAAAAAGAACTCACGTTTAAGATTGACTATCAGAAACTTATCTATTGTATTATATTTACCGTTTCAAGAAGATGAATCTTTGGCGCACCAGAACTTGTTTCAGACTCTGATAAGAAAAGAAATTAACAAATTACATAATAGAAAACATCGAATATCCAAGGGCAACTGGACCAATTGCCTAAATAAATAATATATGAAAATCAAACACCGGAAATAAGGTGATTCAATTATAGGTAAAGGTAATAGAGGTTCTAAAGCTGTGTTGTTGTGACGTGCTTAAGTTAAATATGGTATTTATATCAGATCGAGCCACATTAATTGTCGTAAAAATTACATTTTACCTTTATTTTTGACGTTTAGATTTTTATTTCGGAAATTCCTTTCAAAAAATTATTATAAATATATTATTTTAACCTACAGATGTTTATTAATTGGCGCTTTGTAGCATCCAATTCGACAGTTCGCTTATTTTGCCTCGACCTTGTAGACAAAATAGCAATATTTTTTTATACTATGTTTACTTAAGATATGCCAACCATCTTAGGCGAATATAAAAGGGGAATTAATCAATAGTAGGGGAGGAAAGTATGCTAAATTTGCAGTTACTCGAGCGTTATGGGGACCTATTGGGTTGTGAAGAGTAGGTCCTAAAACCAAAAAAAGTTAAGTTAAGTCTTCCATAAAGTGGGGAACTTTCCATTTTTAATTTAATTTTACATTTACGACAATCATTTTTTCCGATTATAGCGCCATCTATCCATAATTCAAAAAAATGTCTCGAATAAAAGTTAATTATTTTACGTAAGGAATCCAAATTTGCAATAAAAAATGGAGGCACCTATTTAAGATTTTAAAGTAACCCCCCACCCCACCTCCGTGGAGGTCGTGTTTGGTGTCATTCGATAGATTTTCAAAAATATTGAATACTTATGTGTATTTTTCAGTTTTTCGATCTGACGTTCATTTCGCGAAATAGTTGCTTTTTTTGTGAAACTTTGTGTTTAACCCATTTCCTTACGCCATGCTCAAATCGTCTTAAAATGTATGTACTTAACTAACTTTATTTTAATCTGACGAGTTCGAGATTTTCTAAGGATAGATTTTTTTTCAGACCCCTCCTTAACGAACTCCCCTGTGAGCCGATATATGGTAGGGGTACATTTACAGGGTACAAGGTTTCTCCCCATGTGATAATCCGACGCGCTCGAGTAACTGCAACAATCCCCGCTTGGGCTCCCCTGTCACAACCAATACCGGCTAGGAATGAAATCATCAGATAGCCAGGGGTCACCAATTATGTTCCCTGAGGGTCCGTTTCGCAAACCTATGACACTTGCGGGGTCCGGATTGAATGCTACCTGTGTCTGGTTGTTATGATTCGGTTTATTTGCGGATTCTTGTTAAAAACTATACCCTTTAAAAACAAATCAGTTAAATTTTTGGACACAAATTGTTTAATAATTTTTTTACACATTCAAAACATCACCTTTTTTGCCCCCAAAAAATATGTTTTTAGCATTTCTGGGGTCAATTTAAACAAAAAAGATCTTTCTGTCATTTTTCTCAAAAGTTAATAGATTTCGAGTTTTAAGCAATTTAAAATCTCAAAAATGCGAAAAAGGCATTTTCGAAGCTTGAAAACTCATTTGTAAATTATTATTTTTGAGGTCGTCAAGTACCTAAATTGAAGTTTAAAGATTCAATTTCAAGATTCTGAGGAGTAATCCGGGTTTAATTCAATTTAGGTCGTTGTTTTTAATTGTTAAATATGCGCGTCCACTCGACCCTTGAGCCGCCGTGGCGGCGCGTCGTGTCGTACTATATGGTGCGTATCGCACTATATGATTGGCGTATTTAATTAGCACATTGGCAATAATTAACTGAATAAATCAATAAATTATTAAAAAAACTTTGTTAATAATATATTATAAAATTTTAAAAATTTTCGCATAAGTATGTATATAATATAATATGCATTTAATTTCCCGTAGGTACGTATAATATGTATACGTGCGACAGAGACTCACGTATACAAGCTATATAAGCTTCAATTTAGGCACTTGTCCACCTGAACACTAATAATGTATACATGAGTTTTCAAGCCTCTAAAATGCGTATGCGTATTTTCGCATTTTTCAGATTTTAAATCGCTTAGAACTCGAAAACTATCAACATTCGAGAAAAATAACAAGAGACCTTTTTGGTTTAAAATTACTCAAAAACCTAATAATACATTTTTTCGGAGCAAAAAAGTAATTTTAAATTTGTTTAAAAAAATTGTTTTCTGTGTAAAAAAAATATACAACCTGTCTGAAGTTTCGAATGAGTTTAGTGCAACTGATTCTCATTAGGGAGTTGAGATATTCATCTGTTAGCTGAGATGTGAACCGATTTTTAATAAAGTTCATTATCGAAAAAGCTGCTTCGTACACATAAGTTGACCTGCCCCCCCCCCTACTGGCAAAAATTAAAAAACAAATAGCGCTGATTTATAAGCTATTTATGACCTCTCATATTCCGCAAATTAAAAATTTTGAGCTCGTTACACTGAGCAGGAATTTAATATTTTAGTGGGGGCTGACTGAGCCCCCCAGGGGGATTAATCCCCCCTCCCTACCTAAGTATATTCAAAATTTAATTTTGACCCTGTTTATCTATCTAACCTATCACTGGAATGTGCTTTACAATTGGTTTTAGTTTCGTTAAAATCGGCATTCTGAGAAGATCGCAATTACCAGTATATTATTTGTTGTTTCCGGTGGTTTATCAAATATGCCACGATTTTAGTAATGTCAGTACATTTTTAAATTGCTTTTTTAGTGATTATGGCACAAAATATATTTTCTCCAAAATATATTTTAATACTTTTTCTCATGTAAAAAATCACATTTCAAAATTTTTTTTATTAGCAATTTTATTTCTCAAGGGATCAGATTCCAGTTAGAAATCCCAATTGACTGAAAAAGAACTCCAATCATTCCAAATAATATAAAAGAAAGAAAAGTAAAAAAGAGAACAAAAAGTTATAGGGAAAAAGTTTTAATACGCGTTTTCAAAGATCAATGGTTTTTTGTCGTTGGATTGAAGTTTTTGAAATCGTGAAAGAGGTATTTTGTATAAGTAAAAAAATATTTACTTTATATATTATTAATTTGTAAATAACTACCACTAAATTAGTTAATAAATATATTTAACAAAGGGCAAAGACCAACTAAAGCGTTGTATTCAAATATAAATAATATTCAAAATGTTTCTCACTTCCTTCTTGGTAGTAATGTCGAATAGATTTGAACTTATTTTGAACTTTTAGGCATATTCCTAAGTTTTATAGACATGTAAAAAGGATTTAAAAACGCCTAAAAAAGAAACAAGTAAGCAAAGAGCCGAACTAAAACTCATACATGAAAACAATAAATCAATAAGAGCAAACAATAAACAATACAACCATTTGAAACAACGTAAGGAGTTAGACAAGGAGGTAGTTTAAGCGCATTTATTGTCTAATTCTTAACTCTGATAATAGAACATTATAATAAAAATTAAAAATTTAAAATCCAACAACCACTACAAAAAAAATACATTATATATTTAGGGGGAAGCAAATAGGAGCTACTGGACAATCACATATGGTAAAGCAAATATTAGAAATATTTGGTGCTGAATTTATCAGATGATGGTATATTAGATAAAGTAATTACATAAAGATGTACCCAGGGAATAAACAAGAAGGAAAACACACAATATACAGAAAAATTATTAAGAGCACAATAACGTGTAGTATTGAGATATTAATAAAATGTAAGGAAATAAAGAAGAAGAAGAAGGCTGCGGAAAGAGTAAGAAATGAATGGACACGCGATTTACTTACTGGCTGTTAACTAAACAGTAATAAAACCAAACAACGATTATCTTAGTGCGAAAACCTATAGGGCCTAGATTTCATGTATCAAGTCAACGAAATTTCTGAAAGCGCATTGGAAATGAACCAGCCGAGTGGAAGACAATACTTACCTTTTTTACCTTTATAGTAGTAATTTAGATTACCTGCTTTAAAATAAATTATTTTTAACAAATTTCTTTAATAGTAGTACACAACAAGCTTAATATACAGTTATTCCCTATTACTTGTTTTTCCTTTAACATAATAGTAAGTTATGTGCTCATAAAACCAAACAAAACATTTGTAAATTAACATAGTAAATATAAATAATTTTATGATAATTGGTTTGCACAAATTTTTAGCATTATTTTTTATAAAGGAATATTAAGAATTTAAATTAGATACAATTTAAGTTAACTGTTAACAAACAAAATTATTTTAAATAGTCGTCCATGTCCTTGGTAATTTATGAATTTCATCATCCATGATCACTAATAGTGGTCCCCATAATGGAGTCTTAAAGAATATTTTTTAAGTTAGGACGAGACATGTAAGACACGGGCCGTTGAATAATCGGGCTCCGCACGGGGTTTTGATTATGTTACGACGCGACCGACGCGGCGGTTTGCTTCCGGCTTCTGCATTGGTTTTTTTAAAATTAGTTTTATTTGTGAGTGTCTTGAGTAAGTTTTAAAAATTAATTTAATATACATGGAATCATTGCTAGCGATAGTCGTAGTTTTGGTTGAAAATGTGTAACGACGAAATTCACCCTGTAGGAATAATGGAAAATAGAATTTGACAAGATGTTGATATGTCATATAAGGGGATGTTAACGTGTTACACAATTTGAAGAACATGTCCTCGATTGCTCAGTACGGAAGAGATATAGGGGTGGTTCTTAACCTTCCGATGACCAACGTTTTTTTGTTACACGGATGACCAAGGCGGGGAAAAATGACCCCAGGTCAAAAATGTCAAAAATGACAATTTAACAAAAAAATAAAGTTTTTTTTAATATTTTAATTTTTTTTATGGCATGGACTTCATATCATTCAGCCAGTCACAACATGAGTATTAGTGTCATGTGTAGTGTGTATGTTGAGTAAGTATCTTGTTACTTTGCAAAGTCGACGTCATTTGCGTAAAACTACTTGGAATTACACATAATAGACGCTATTTTACTAAACATCAACTTCAAAATATATTTTTTATTCGTAAAATATAGGGAATTTTTTTTATTTCAAAATATGAGGATATCTAGAATGATATTAAAGTGAAATAAAAAAATAATGAGTTAAAAATTGATAATACTTTTGAATTTATTAAAGAAAAACATACGCTGGGTCACAATTTCCCCCGCTTGGTCATCCGAAGGTTAACGGGGTGTTATTAATATTCTCTTATTAGCTCAGAAATAAAAAAAAATAAAAATCATATGGAATATTGAATCAAAAGGAATAAAATATTGGACGCCACTGGTTTCCTTATGGAAACCAAACATGTACGAAAATAGAAACATAAAAGAAAAGATAGCTAAATCAAAAATTAAACAAAAACATAGTCAATACAAAATACAGAAAATACTTTTAAATGAAAGCAAATATGGCGTGACTTACCTTATCTATGTCTTTACTCAGAAAATTCTTTGTTGTACTTACGAAACAGGAGAAAGGGAAAAGACAATAATAAAAAAGTATTTTGCAATGAATCAAACAATATTTATTAAAACAAAATAAAATAAAATTAAAAAGAACTCTGATCTCTTTCGGTTTTAAAAAAATAAGAGATCAAGTTTACCAACAAAAATTAAAGGGTTTGCAAAAAAGATAATACCTTATACTAGTCCTGTATCTTCTCTTGGTTGGTTTTCAAAAGTCCAAGGCACAGTTACACTTCACTAAATGTCACTTTACAAGGGAATAGATACATGAACAGTACATCAATGGTTATTTCCATAGTTTATAGAAAAATTCAGCATTTATTTTTTAAAACAAATTGGCACTGCCCGAACAAAATATTGAAGAAACTTAGTATATTAAATGGGCTCAAAAATACAAAAGCAACTCCATGCTTTAACTATGATGTTAGAAACTTCTAACACAAAAAAAACTTCTAACTCCTGCCTGCATCCGAAAAGATTATATACCGGCTCAATCTTTTCTCAATCTTTTAATACTCAATCTTTCAGAAACCAAAAATCATTCGATCTCCCCATCAATAATCCTCAACAGCCAATACAAAATACGCTTTTGGTTGAACCCTCTGGCGTACACAAAAAATATTTCATCCAATCAACAAGAGAATAAACAAAACAGATTTTAATAGTTCATACAACCTTTTTCCCATCATAATAGCTGACTCAGGAAAAAAGACATTTGCGCCCGGTTTCCGAAAGGATGATCATCTCAAAAATTATGTAATCGACGATTAACAAACAATAGATTAAATGCGTCAGAAACGTCAACCAAACTAGTTTTAACAACAGTCGATCACCTGACAAAAGATTAATCGTTAGTTAACAGCCGATCATGAGTGTTTTGAGTCTCCGAAAGATCGATTAACCAGTTTCGCTTGTCAAACGGCGGTAAAAATGGACTGTTACCTAATCTGCGACTATCCGTCGATTAACGGGCTGTTAAGAGTTTTTTTTTAGTTTTTTAATTACTGTAATTAACAAATACCGGGAAAAAATTGTCAAATAACACATATATAAATGATATAAATCATATTATTATAATAGAAGAAATAATTTAAAATATTGATTTAACTTGCAGAACATGGATATCTCGGACATTTTTTATATTTGATTATATAATTTATATTTTTTTTCTTTTAAAAATGTAAGATAACAAGGATGCTAGACTCATAGAGCTATTTTTTGAGAGGCCAGAGCTCTAAAAAGCAGAACATAATGATTATAGCAATGTAAATAAGAGGGAAAACGTGTGAGAAATTATAGCAGCTAACTTTGAAGACAATAAAACAGCCGGTAAATAAATTAAAAATAAATATAAAAAGTAAATATATAGACCAAAAATAAAAATACGATTATAAAATATTATAGATCATAAATAAACTGTTTTATATCTCCAACTCTCGTCACATTATCTAGCCTCATTTTCAATTCTTGCTCCAAACAAAAGTGACAGTACGTAAGAGAGAATGCACCTTTAGAATCTAAAGATACAAGTTTGGATTTAGAGGTTAATATAATGGAAATTTTGAAGGATAACAGCCAATTGTGACAGTATCGCTACCAAATCGTATGTCAGATCATCGATTACGTGATCTATGATCATACAATTTTACAATAATTGGCGTTTGAGAAACCCATCACAGGTTAATAGTTGATCAAATCTGACAGCCTATTAGATGATCGGAGATTTGAATAACTTTTCGGAAACCGGCTGTTTTAGACTTGTTGATAAAAGTCATCTCTATTAGATAAACATTTCCCAGTTTCACAGTCGCAAAAACACATCAGTGGCAGATTTATAGCTAAAGATCACTTTGGCGGTTCGAAATAACATAAACACGTGTAGAAATAAAAATTATTCTATGGATGTTATACAATGTGCAACTTCTCTCACTACTTACATACATTTAAAAGGAACAATTTCTCAGGCAGTGAGAAAAGTCAGCCATTGCAGTGAGAAATATTTTTTCTCACGGGTTCACCGCCGGTTTACATACATATTATGATCGCCATTTCCATGGTAACATGTACAATACAAACGTAATTATTTTTGTTAAACAAAATGTATTCAAACTTGTCAAAATATATCAAAAATTACCTTTTAAACTGTTCAACTGTGAATTATAATTTTAAATAGATAAAGTATATAAATATTAAGAATATTAAATACCTATGTGTATATATCTATTTTATTTCAATTTAAACATATAATATACCTACCTAAAAGCACCTAAATTATTTAATTTTGATGTTAGAACTCTTGACAAAAACGCATCCATAGAAAAAGTACCGTGTACAACACGAGAGAAAAATGACATATTTCTCTCGCTTGATTTGGGGCACTCGCCTTGTGCCAACAAAATTCTGCGCTCGTGAGAAATATGTCTTTTTTCTCTCTTGTTGTACAATATACTATTATTTATTCACGAGAGACAAAACTTCTGCCTATGACTGATCCAATATCGTGAGAACGAAAGAACCAAACATTTCCAGGCAACAACACAATACAATTTCTTAAACGGATTTAGCATACAGGGTGAAGCGAGAATATTAGGGATTCGAAAACGTTAGTGATTTTCGTACCAGTACAAATAAAAGAAGGAAAAGGCGATTGGCAATCCACCCAGCAAGAGTATCGAAAACAACTGAGTACTTCCTCACACACTCAATTAAAAGTTCGTCATTCATTGTAGAATGTCTCTTGTGTTTTCCATATTCGCCTGTCTTGTCTTTTCTTTAATATCGTCGATCCATTTTCTTCGGTCTTCCCATGGCTCGTTTATGTGCTCTTGCTCGCCATTGTATGCATTATCTTTGCCCACTTCTCTTCATTTTTTCTTGTCGCAAATCCTGTTCATAAATTTTGCGATAGCTTCAATAACATCTTTTACTTTGATTCTTCTTCTTAAACATTCGTTTCTCATATGACCTCTTAAGCTTACATTTCTTCTAAGTCTCAACAGTTCTTTGAGTTGTTTTAAGTCTATAGAGAGATTGGTTAGTAAGTGTCATGGTCTCCATTCCATAAACCCTGACAGGAAGTATACCTACATGTGTTAGCAACTTTTATTTTTAGATTAACGGGGTTTTTTGGATGTTTGATATACTTTTTTGCTTCTTTAGACTTTTGGAAATTTTAGAATGTAACTATAATATAATATGTAATATATATAAACACACCGACACTGGCGTCTAGACAGCATACCAACAAATCAGCCAATTCGGTATCGATATCAAGTTCAGATCGATACAATCGAATTGAATTTAGTAGCTCGGAGTGCTGGTTATGTCATCGGGAGAACAATAACAAATAACATAACCTAAATTAAATTAATGCTAGACATTATTTAAATTGGTTGCAACACATTATATATGTTATATTACGGATTTTAGGTAAAAATGCAGTGAAATTTCTCTTAACAGGTATTCAGTTGTCTCTTAATCTATTTGTATCTTATGTTTTTAAACTTGTAGGATTTTAGATTGGGGTAGAACCAAATATAAAAAAACTTTAACTAGATTTGTGTACTAATAACTGAAGAAAGGAAAAATGCAAGTGCATTTTTTATGATAACATAATTTAAAAAGTCTACCAAGTACAGTTTTATTACAAAAAGATTCCATAATATTGATTTTAGGGCTCTTATTGCAGTGGCGGCCCGTGAGGTAGTGCCATAGAGCCATGGCACTACCTTGCTAACTATGCAGAAACATATTTTTTATCTTAAAAACATTTTAATGCCTGTTTATTTTTTTTGTGAATATTTCTCTTTATTTTTATAAATTATATCAAATCTGGCAACTGTGTAGCGCAATGCAAATCTACCGACTCTGGCCACCCACAGCTGACCGGATAAAGGATGAAAATCATAAAAATCCCAGTGCCGAACGGCATAGTGGCTCGTGAGAAAAGAGAAAGATTGTATGAGCATCCTGTGTAAGTGACAGAGAGAGAGAGCGGTATTGCACTTTTAACATACGTTTAAATTGGAGTCTCCGTGCCAGGCTCGAAATCTCGAAAAGGAAGTTAGTGGATCTTAAGATACAATGTTTTAGATCTACATATTTCTAGTTTCTTTACGCGTTCGCTTGACGCTATTGTGTTTATTGTCTACTACTGTATTGTATATTTGTGTTTATACTCTACTATATTTTTTAATTTGTAATTATTAGTTAGTGCGTTGTGATCGTGGGTGTCGTAGGTATAAAAATAATATTTTGATTATTTTCTACGTTTAATTTATTTATTGACAATGAATCAAATTAGTATATTAAAAAACTCTTTTGGTGGTTTTTCGTTAGAAAAAAAAAAACTACAAATTAAAGAACTCGGTCGGCCTTTACCCGATTTAAAAATTGAAAAACAAAGTGGAAATGGACAAAAACTTCGCTGTCGTAAGTTTAATAAAATTATTTATGATAAAAATAGCTGGTTGTGTGGTTGCGAACAAACTAATAAACTCTTCTGTTTTGTATGCGTTTTGTTTGGAGGTGACGAGACTTGGTCAAACAAAGGCACCGATGATCTTGTACATATATGGGAGAAATTGAAATCCCATGAAAAATCTAAAGTGCACATGAATAACGTTTTTAGCTTTTCAATGCTTGGTAAGTTAAATATAAAAACCCAATTAAATTCAGCTTATCGTGATACTCTATTTATATTTTATAACCTTTTTGACCATATCGTAAAACCGCCACAAAAAATTTAGGCAGCTGCCCAGATTCTGGCACTACCTTCCTAAAGTTATACGAGCCGCCACTGTCTTATTGTACATTATAGTCCAATTATTAGATCAGATTTGTATACCTATTAGTTCCTTTCATTCACCATTTTAGTAACTAAAATATAAGTAGGTTGGATGCTCGAATATATGGAATTTATAGGAATAAAAGGCAGATTTCGAGCATATAGTTTAATCAAATCTTGCCCAAGTATATTTTCGCTAACTTAGCATCATCAGAGGCATTTCGTCAAAACAGGAAGATATCCCAGCAAAATGTAGATAATATTTGTATGGCAAGAAAGTAATTTAAAAGATTTCGCAACTAATAAATAACATTAAACACACACTGGACGAAGGACAAACAGATCAAAAATTAATTAAAATATGCCGGATACTACATCTTGGCAAGGAAAATGTAAGAACGACATTACAAAACAAACAAAGTAAACTGTTAACAGAGTCATAAATCACTTAGTGAGAGTATAACAATTTGAAAGAGAATAATAATTTATAGCAGAGTACAGAAATGAAATATCTGAGTAATTTCGAAAAAACATGCGGTATGGCACATGGGAAGGTTATTTGGTAGACACTGAGTGAATGCAACTAGTGTGCAGTAGAAGTGTGTAAGAATTAAAAAAATCCTCGGAAATAGAATTGAATCAAGTATGGTCAAAATGACACATCATACATGCAAATAAACACATGGTGGATGGCTTATTCACAGCCTTCTCATAAAAAATAGAATGCCACAAAAAAACAACTTTAACGAAAATAAAAAAAGGTTTATTTAAAAAGTAACTGTTTTCTAGGAAAATTACAATAAAGCTATAGAAATTGAATGAACACATCAGGCAGTTATTATAAGAACTTTCAAAATACCATTTTTGGAATTAGAATAAGATGCATCATATTTGATAGAGAACAGTATATGGTTAAGATAACCGTTCACTTGGTATAATAGAGATAAAATAATATGATATCTATCGAGGTATATCATCAAGAAATACAGGCAGGTCTACAGCAGATCACTTAGTCACAATAACACTTGGTGGAAAAGAACGAAGCCTGTGATAAGGAAATATAGATAGTAAAACCTCCATTAACCGAAATAATTGGGGGCAGGCTGTTTCGGATAACAAGAATTTCAGTTAAAAATAACATTGTTTTTTGTTTTCTTCTTGTATCAAATTACATATTATTCTTGGTCAAAGTTGGCATTAAAAAATACTATGAGGTGATTTCGTAATGTGTTGTATATTTAATTGCATTTCTTAGTTGTATGAAAACAATGTTGATGATGTTGACAAATTAACATCGAATGGGTTCCGTTTTGTGATAAAAATTTACTTTTAATTGACGAAATTATTGAAACTGTCAGCAGTTTCGGTTAACAGAGATTTCACTGTACTTCTACTATGTGTTGATCTAGAAAAGGCA
Organism: Diabrotica virgifera virgifera; assembly: GCF_917563875.1. Lineage (NCBI taxonomy): Eukaryota > Metazoa > Arthropoda > Insecta > Coleoptera > Chrysomelidae > Diabrotica > Diabrotica virgifera. Next base: position 185,666,291 of record NC_065443.1, on the reverse strand, counting down.
CTTCCTCTTATAAAACTTAAAATGGCTTCACAAATTATAAACATATATATTTAATAATAAATGTTTTTCCTCATTTATCATTTGAAAACTCTTAAGCACTTAACATTATCTACTTCTTGAAATTCCATACTTCCTATTTTTATTATTTTATTTTGAATTTTCTTATCAATTCCCATTTATTTTTGATCTGTTCATTTTTTAAGTCAAATCGTTGCTTTTTCGAAACATATTTCTTGCAACATTTGCGCCATTATATCTCTCCTCTTCGCTATTATAACTATATCACCATAAGAGAGGACACTGTTTGTTCAGCTCTTGATCTTATCATTATCTTCCCTTTTGTAGCACTACATTAAAAGTGTAATAGTGAATATACGTATTTGATCCATTAATGCTTTGGCTACTTTTCCCATTTGGTAATCACATGATTTTCCACTACTTGTTTTACTCTGTGTATTGCATCTTCTTTTCTATAATAGTTGATTGCACTCAACTATTAGATTTGGTACATTCCCTGTATCAACTTGTGTATCAGTTTGTGACATTTTTTGTCTTCATATTTGCATATTGCTATTATATATTTACCTTGTGCTTTGTTGCATCATGATTTCATTAATTTCATCTCTGATGGGATCATCTATTCCCACATTATTGGTCTACAACTTCTACTTTTTTCTTCTTTAATAGGTAGTAATTTTTAAAGTTATTCCTCTTAAACTGACATATTTTACTTCTTCAATAACTCTTCCTTCTTTACTTTTAATGTACCTATTCTTTTTGTTTTTAATGCTAATTGTGTATAGTTTACAACTGATGTTTTGTTGTTTGGTTTTTTGATAGAACATTTTTAGACATTAGTTTAACTATCACTTTTGGGTTTAAATTACCTTTTTTCATCAAGTTTCTCTAACTACCGCTTTGTATTGTTTTGCAACAAGTTGGGCACTCCATATTTAAAAAGAAATGAATTACGTTATGATTTATGACAAATAAATAAACACAAGTACATAAATAAAATAATAATAGTTATTGTATTTACTTTCTAAGAAAATAGGGTTAGGTTAGGTCTAGTCTAAGAAATAGTAAATAGTATTAAATACGATTCGATTGTCGATATTTTTCGATGTGATCGAAAAATCTGATTTGTATGAATCGATACCGATCTGCCTGATTTGTTGGTATGCTGTCTAGACGCTAGTACTTGCTAGTACACACCGACAAACCGAACTGGACAGAAACAATAGGGAACTTGCACATATTTTTAAATACTAAAATAATATTAAAAAATATAAGGTAACATGATCTTAAAACGCATGCATGCAAAAAAACAAATATTTGTAACTCATACGCTTATCACGCGGCTTTGAAAATGCTATAAAATTCAAATTTCTTCAGAGATGCGTAAACGGGTCTGACGTCAAGACCCAGGGTCTACCTGCCATGGACAACAAAACCGCTAGGATATTTTGAAAATATTATTTACAAATTCATTCACATTCACTTAAAACTCTTATGTAGAAGTCGATTGTATTAAATAAAAGTTCAAAAGAAAAAAAGGTTGTTTTGGTGATTGTATTAATTCCATTTTAATCGTATTTAATTGGAAATTCCAAGGTATTATTTGTGTTCATAATTAATCAGTTTATTTAGTTTCAAACTGAAATTGATCAGGTGTTAAAACAAATAAATATTATTAATAAGCATGTTTAAAATGTTTATAACAAAGGGTTTAATTACTCTTACTTTTATTACTAAAAGTTTTGTTTATTTCTTTCTTCTTTGTTATGAATCTAAAATATTTATAAATGATAGGTTTTAGTTTTGTTTATTACAAAATATTAGGACCAGAAATATATTCCGAACACTTTTATTATTATAAGGGACGAACGTTTTGGATTTGTGTTGTTAGAAAACCGAGACCGAGAGCTAAAATCTAATCTTCAACCAAATAACCAATGTTACAATTTACAATGCACATTTGCACATGCACAAGTACAGTTGCAAATGTTCTATTTAAAAATAAGTGTTTTTTGCGTAGCAGATACAGGCTTAAATATGTAATTCAAAATTTACTTATATTTGGATAGAGTATGACGCAGGTCTTATTGACAGTTTGCAGTCCCGGCGCTAGGGTATAAAGTACCCGCCTGCAAAACTTGCACAGGCGCCCTTCGGGTTTTTTAATTTAGTTTTTTTTGTGTAACACCAACAGACAAAAAGATCATTTTGGCGCCCCCCAAACAGGGACGCCCGCCTGTAGTGCATCCCTTGCAGGCCCGTAATCGCCGGCCCTGACAGTTTGATCAGTATAGCACAAGACTTTTGGAGTGTAAATATTTTCCCCGATCTATTTGACTCTGCCAATTATTAAAAATAAATGGAATAAAACTTTGATAAAATAAAGTTTTATCCATAAAATACTTTTTATTTCTTTATGTGAGAATGAAATTTAAATTTTAAACTAAATATATTTATATATTTTAATAAAACATCCTTTCTATTTATAAGTAATTTTTTGTAGTATCTATGTACAATATGTATCTACAATGTACATACTTACATAACTTTATAATATAATTTGGCATTTGAGATAGGTTGTAAAATAAACATGTATTTCCGTTGACTAAAAACAATATTATAAATGCATGAAAATATTTAAATATTCAAAATATTGTCTTCACACTGCACGTCTGGCACTAGCCAAACGAGAACAGTGGTAAACATCATGGTTGGTGACGTCAGACCCAAGCGCACGCTTTTGAAGCTGTTTGAAACGGTAAATTTGGGCGCGCCGCGCAACTATTATCAGTTATTGTACGTAAACTATTAATTGTTAAGACGTAATATTTTGAATATAATATTTTTGAACATAAATTAACAATTTATGCAAAAATATTTTTATGTGCAAGTTCCCTATTAAAATTCAATAGTTCCCCGTGAATATCATTTTGCGACCGCTGACAAGTAGTTTATGTTAGGACGGAGGGGGGCGGGCACTATACGGGGAACGGTTATGGAAATAAACTTTAAAACAAAGACCCTATTCATCAACTTGGTCTCCTTATAGGGTGATGATATACTGATAGTAACGATTAGATTCAGAGTTCGATGCTTTTTTGTGTAAATATTTCTTGTTTCATTGACTTACGCGTCCGTTTCCGCAATAACCTCCTTTCTAAATGAATTTTTTTCCTCAAGAATTCTTTTGATGTTAGATATGAAAAAAACGATGGACTCAAAAGTAATTTGGGGACCAAATTTATTGAGGTACCTACTTTTATCAACATTATTGAGGTCGAGGAGTTCCAGTCTGTCCTGCCTCTGTACTGATCAGCTTAGGCTCACAGTATCCAACCTTTATGAGTTCGATGACGTAACCTATCACGTTTGATAGTTGTTACTTTATAATATTATATTAAAGTAACTTTATTCACAAGTAAGGCTAAACTTATCGGTGATATAGTATAATTAAAAAACTTGCAGTTTAAATATAACAATAAATATTTGACAGATATTAAATACAACTTTTTTAATATGCTTTACTTATAACATACTATTTGCACATAGTTAAAGTAGAACATAATATCCTGCTTAAATAAAGGGCGACCTCTAAAACTGATTACCAAAATGATCTACGAAAAAAAAAATGAAAATATACAGTATGGTGCAAATGAAAGGAATACATCGTTATTTCGCAAGCCGGTTAATTTAACCCTCGGATGACCAAGGTGGGTAAATTTAGACCCCAATGCATGTTTTTATTTAATAAATTCAGAAATATTTTCAATTTTAAACTCATTATTTTTTTATTTGACTTTAATATCATTCTAGATACCCTCATATTTTGTAATACAAAAAATTTCCTATAGGTATTTTACGAAAAAAAAATATTTTCTGAATTTGGGGTCTAAGACGAACTCCCTTGGCCTTCCATATTCCAATTTTAAAATAAGTAAATACCGTCTATTATGTCGAATAGTATGTAAGAAACATTTCAATATTGAAAAAAATTGTTTGCTAAACCTGTGGCGACGTAATTAGTGTATATTTGAAAATGTCTTTAGTTCTAAGTTCACCACCAAGAGGTGATTAGCGGGAATACAGTGTAGGAGTACAGTTCCAATAACTTACAGTCTATAATATAATTCTATGAGTTTTAAATAATTAGCGATATTATTATCTATAATTACAGTATGTATCTAAAATTAAGAAGACAGTATAGGTATAAAATTTCAGTAACTTAGATTCTATAATATAGCCCTATACATTTTAAATAGTTTGCGATATTGTCATAGTAACCATCTATGTCTAAAAGTTTGTTGATGTTAGGAATATTGAGTCGAATTCGTTCATTTGCAAAAAGTGGACAGTCAATTAAAAAATGTTTTAAATTATTTATTTCGTCACATATTTCACCTTTAGGGGGATCGTCTCTTGTAAACAGGTGAGAGTGCGTGTATCTTGTGTGACCTATACGCAGACGTGTGATAACAGTTTGAAGTTTTCGGGTTCGTATTCTCGACAGCCGCGGGTAAACATTATTCTTGATTGTTCTTGAAGATGTCTGTGAATATTTCCATTCTTGGTTCCACTTACACGTGATTAGATTTCTAAAGTACGATTTTATGTCACTCGCGAGATTTCGACACTCCGTTTCCTGTTTCGACACTCTCCGACCCTTTACGGGCGCACTGATCTGCTGCTTCGTTTCCATCTATACCAATATGAGATGGGATCCATATGAAGGTAATGCGTCTGGAATTTTCTTGAGCCTCTTCTAGTTCAGATTTTACCATTTTCTCTAGGGGTCTTTTAGGATACACATGATTTAAAGTTTGTAAAGCACCGAGTAAACCGCTTAGGATCAAGCATTTTGGTATTTTGTTTTTGTTGACATGTTCAAAGGCTTTGAGTATTGCATAAAGTTCAGCAGAAAAAATACTGAAATATTTGGGAAGTCTAAAATGATATTGATTGTTAGGGGTTACATATGCAGCACCTACTCCTGTATTACAATTTGATGCATCTGTGTATATCTTGTAGCAATTATCTCTATGTTTGGCTATGACTGAATTAAGGTTATTTTTAAAAACAGTTGGATTTGTTGAGTGCTTACTAAATGCAGTCAGATTATAATTTATTTGGGGGTGTCAGTTTTCCAAGGAGGGGGATGGTCCAAATTTATTAGGAATATATCTGGAAAGTTTACTTCTAAATATCTTAGATTAAATCGAATTCTCTCATAGAAAGGTTTGTGTGAAATATGTCTATTTTGAGACGTATATTTATTATTGAATGTATTATCAAAAAGAGGTCTGTTTGGATTTGAAGCTATAGAAGATGCATGAGTTAATGTTAAATAAATGCGACGATGAAATAAAGAAGGTCCTCCGATTTCACTATACAAACTGTCTATCGGCGTTGTTCTAAATGCACCCAAGGAAAGTTTTAATGCTGCATTATGTGTACTATCTAAGGGTTTTAGTGTTGTCTCGGACGCAGATATGTACGCAATGGAGCCGTAGTCTATTTTAGATCTAATTAAGGATTTATATAGGCTAATTAGGGTATCATAATCAGAGCCCCAGTCTCTGTTAGATGTTCTTAATAAATTTAATCTTTTATTGCAAGATACGACTAGTTGATTTATATGTTTTTTCCAAGACAGTTTTTGATCCAACCACATTCCCATAAATTTTACGTCTGTTTTAAACATGATAGTTGAATTATAAAATTTCAATATTGGTGTTCTGAAAGCGTGTTTATTAGTGAATACCATTCCCACTGTTTTGGAGACAGAAAATTTAAATCCCGTGCCATGGGACCATTCTTCTAGTTGTAGAAAATTTTGTAATGATTTTGACGTTAGTGAGGGGTTTTTGCCATTGATGTAAACTACTAAATCATCTGCATAATCCCATCTGCTTTTTTTTACCACACGATTACTTAATTTTTTATACAAAAATCAAATTTGACTATGAATAATTAAAAGTTTGGTAAAGTGAACCATAGATTTAAGAAAATTAACTTTTATTACAAAAATTAATTTTTTTTGAACAAATATTTAATTTATGTTACCACCCAATCAACTGATTTATTCAAACTAAGAAGAAGTCAGGCGCGGATTTAAAAAATTAGTTCGTTTTGGTCTTAGAAAAAATTTCACCCTGTATACGCTTTTTGAAAACTCTAATATGAATTTTACAAATTAGACAAACATGCAATTAAAATGGCATATTTATTTTTTCCCCACATGATTACTTAATTTTTTATTAAAAAATCAAATTTGTCAAAATCGGAATTTTAACCTAAAAATGAAAAAAAAAATGAAATCACAGTTTAACTCCCTACAACTCTGTTCCATTTTAATATTTTTTTTTCTGAAATTTTTACAGCTCATATCTCTTACCATTGTGAAGACTACGAAAATTGTTGTAGACTTTCAGTCTTCTTCTCGTAAAAGTTATGAATTTTAAAAAAATAAAAGGTGCAGATTCGCGAATTGCAAAGTTAAATCGCAAAAATTAAGTGAAAAAATTTAAAATTTATCTATTTGATCACGTCTGTGTTAAACTATAGAGTCCAAAAAGAAGTGTTATGGGGAGTTTTGGATCTAGACGTGTTATAAAAAAAAATGGTGAAACTTTTAATTTTAAGAAAAACGTCGTTTCATTTTTTTATTTTTATGGTAAAATTGCGATTTTGAGAAATTTTATTTTTTAATAAAAAATTAAGTAATCGTGTGGGGAAAAATAAATATGGAATTTTAATTGCCTATTTGTCTAATTTGTAAAATTCATATTAGAGTTTACAAAAAGCGTATTCAGGGTGGAATTTTTTCTAGGACCCAAACGAACTAATTTTTTAAAGCCGGACCTGACTTTTTTCTAGGTTGAATAAATCAGTTAATTGGGTGGTAACATAAATTATTTATTTGTCTAAAAAAATAATTTTTGTAATAAAAATTAATTTTTTTAAATCTATGGTTCACTTTACCAAACTTTTAATTCTTAGTCAAATTTGATTTTTTTATAAAAATTAAGTAATCGTGTGGGGAAAAAAATAAATATGCCATTTTAATTGCCTATTTGTCTAATTTGTAAAATCCATATTAGAGTTTTCAAAAAGCGTATACAGGGTGAAATTTTTTCTAAGGCCCAAACGAACTAATATTTTAAAGCCGGACCTGATTTTTTTCTAGTTTGAATAAATCAGTTGATTGGGTGGTAACATAAATATTTGTTTAAAAAAAATTAATTTTTGTAATAAAAGTTAATTTTTTTAAATCTATTTTTTTCACTTTACTTACTAAACTTTTAATTCATAATCAAATTCGATTTTTCTATAAAACATTAAGTAATCGTGTGGGGGAAAAATAAATATGCCATTTTAATTGCCTATTTGTCTTATTTGTAAAATTCATATTAGAGTTTTTAAAAAGCGTATACAGGGTGAAATTCCAAAACGTGAAAAAGATCCAAACGAACTAATTTTTTAAAGCCGGACATGATTTTTTTCTAGTTTGAATAAAACAGTTGATTACGTGGTAATAGTGTAACGATTGATCAAAATAAGAGACACATCGATCTGACCGTTCAAAAATTATGACGAATACAAATTTCTGTCAAAATGCGAAACTCGCCCTGTATATTATGAAACAATGGGAGCAGACACTTTTTAATGGTCATTTGTTATTCCCCATAGGGGCCTCTATACGAGGTAGGAGTATGTACAGTTCCTCATGACTCACCCTGTATAAAACGGCACAGTTATTTTGATTAATTTACGATATATTATGATTATGATATATTAATATTATGATTCATTTGATTCAAATTTAAAAATTATTTGTACCCAGTACTTTAAAACTATTTGGCGTATCCTTATCATACTAGGCAGAAAATGTAGCTACTGTACACCCTACTAAATTAAGATAAATAAACGTGTCTAGCTTCTACCAGAGGCGTACGACAGGGGATAGTGGCTGGTTGACCCTTCCTAAATTCTACGCCACTGACGAAATTGCTATTTTAGTGTAATTTTTTGATTTTCCAATACTTTTTATGTAAATAATATACTCTTCATTCGTAACGATAAAATGATTAGTTTTCGAGATATTTGAAATTAAAAATGAAGCGACACAATACTTTAATCAAACTAACCGTGTCGTTTCATTTTTAACTTCAAGGATCTCAAAAACTAATGACTTTATAGTTACGAATGAAGAGTATATTATTTTCATAGAAAGTATTGGAAAATCCAAAAATTAAACTAAAATAGCAATTCCGCCAGTGGCGTAGAATTTGGAAAGGGTCAACCATTCACTTTCCCCCGTCGTACATCTCTGGTAATAGCCAGAAACGTTTATTTAACATAATTTAGTAGTTTGTACAGTACCTATACTTCCTGCTACTTCCTGCCAAGTATGAAAAGGATACGTTGAATAGTTTTAAAATGCTGAGCAAAAATAGTTTTTAAATTTTTAGATAAAACACCATGTAACTCAGTAAGGAACCACATTTTATTTAAGTGCTTTAGGTTAAATTTTCGTATTTTATGCTAAGGTTTCTCCAGTTACTATATGGACAATTATTAATAAAACACCCTGTATACTGATCCTAAAGAAAGGAAGTAGTAAGGAGCCTAGTAAGGAACCTTCTGTTTCAGGGAATGTCTTTTCTAATGCTGCGCAAGAGGACTAATCCACCTGATATTACGGTAATACACGAAAGCGTGAGCCATAATCGAAGGGATTGAACTGCGATTGTTGGATTATTATAAAGTGGTTTTTAGTTTGGAATATTGATGATATATGGGAGCTTATAAAGATGCCAAGGAGGACTGTGAAGTTTCCTTTATCGTCAGGAAAAATCAATAGATTTGGATTTAATTGATTTTTTAGGAATTTTCGCTGCAATAGGCCAATGTTTGGAATAGGAGTTTGAGTTTCTAGAAACCCTGGCATTGTGTTTTCTAGTTATTTTAGCATCACTAAAAGGTAATTTAGAGATGGCTGGTAAATTTAACTGATAATAATTGTCTCAATTCAACTGTAACTTGGGGTAACAGGGTAGTTAAAACCTTTTACTAAAGTTTGAGTGACAGTGGTTGAAATGGGAGTCTCAGAAAATTAGTGAACCATTATTATGGTTTTCAAAGCTATAAGATTAGGAGTTTGTTTCGATATGCTAATTTTAGTGTTTGAGTTTCGGTAATGGATTTGAAAATGTTAAAGGTTGTCTGCTCAAAACTATAAAAGGATGTTTGTTTTCGTCTAGTGTAGTGGTATGGATAGCATCACGAAGAAGTCAAAACTCGTTCTCCTAAGAATTTGAGAATTATTATAGAAACGCCACAAAAATAGGTTTAGACCCGTATGGACGAATTTCGAAACAGTGTGAGAAATATAGCAGAATGGGATCCTAAATCTTAATGAAAAACTTAAATTATTTGGTAACTTGCCTTGTCTATTTTAATTATTTATGTACTGGTACAATCTACAATATTTTATTTCTGTTCATTTTTGTCGACCAGTTACGCTTCAATCATTAATTTACCTGATGTAATATATAATACGAGTATGTAGCAATTATTGTATTGTTCGTATAATAATTGACTCCACTACCGAGAAAAATATTTTCCGTTTTTAAATTTATTGAGAATAGTGTTTTGTACGCGAAAACGATATATATTTATCAAAAAAATGTATGGTATGAAAATAATTTAAGATAAGAAAAACACGGGTTAGCATAAATTAATGAACTTTTTTACAAAATTAAATTAGTTTTACATATGTTAAATTCTAATTTCAGTATAGTATTGCAATTGTATAAAATGTATGAAGTGTTTTGTATTCCACGGTGTAAATGTGAGAGGTGTTTTATAAGGTAGGTTAAGCATTATTTTACTCCTGTTTTTTTGGATCATTTTACTTTTTTGGGTTTATAAAGTGTAGCAAAGCCAAATGAAATAAATTCACTATTTCATGAATGATCCATTTTAGACAAGAAATCCCGAAACAGGTCGATTTTGTTTTTAAATTACGATTTTTTGACATATTATATATACATCGGCGGGTGTAATTTCCTCACCAAAATAATCTTTTGCCTACGCTTGGAAGGGTATGTCATAATCCCACAGGTATTTTCCTCACCAAAATCGAAGTGGTTATTTCAGGTAGTTTTTATTAAAAGGCATGCAAGGCAATTATTTATCTACCTACTATAAAATTATAGTAGGTACCTATAATAACTAATTAATTAATTATAGTATTTTCTTTTTAGTCACAATTGGAATTTTTGACAAAATGGAATGTGTAATAGAAAGTAATCGCGATAAACCTTTACTGGTATTTGAAAATTTATTTTTTATAAAGCGAAAGTTTTAAAAAGTAAAGAAGTGTTCTGGAGGTGTAATAAAACAACTTGTAGTGCGAAATTATTTACTATTGGTGCAAATTTTACAATATCTAGAAGTAGCCTACAACATAATCATGAACCAGATCGTCAGAAGAAAGATCAGAAAATTGTTTCTAACTTTTGTAAACGTAAAGCCGAAGAGAATATTACTGAAAAACCAGCAAAAATTATACGCCAACAGCTTGCAGCTAATTTGCCTGAAACAAATCTACGATTGATGTCAATTACATAAGACAAAAACATATTTATATAATTATTGACGGAAAATGATGCCTGGTCGACTTCCTTCCAATATTGATAAGGTTCAAGAATTTGTGAAGAAGTGTGCTTAAAAAACAAACAAGGGGGAAAATTTTCTCTTTATAAACTGTATCAAAAGTAAGATAATTGTGAAACAAATACAGTCGAACCCGCTTATTAGAATACCGGTTATAGGAATATCCCGGTTTAAGGAATAGAAATTTGAGTTCTCAAAACGTTTTTACTAGCCACCAATGATCGGTTAGTAGAATATCCCGGTTTTAGGAATATTTTTGCTTGGCACGAAGGCTATTAATTTGCTAATTAATGGGCATTATATTTCTTTATTATACTGTTTACTGCCAAACAAAAAAAAAACAAAAACTTACAACAATCTTTTTTATTTGTTAAAATCAGAAATTATTAAAGCTCTTAAAATTGAATTTAATCCTAGTAAAATTTTTGTAGATTTTGAAAAAGCTATATACAGGGTGTCCAGAAACTCTACCGACAAACGAAGACAGGAGATTCTTCAGATAATTTTAAGACAATTTAGCTCAATTTACCTTGTCCGAAAATGCTTCCTAAGGGAGCTGGAGCTCTTTGAAAATGGAGTATTGTAATTCGTTTTTCTTAAATACCTCCAGAACGCTTTAATTTAGTAAAACGAAAATCGGTAATTATATTTATCTTCCAGAGATAAATCGATTCCATCCATTGCGAATTTCTAGTACCGATCATAGGCGTGCGTTTTGGACAGGGCAACGGTTATTTTATCACATAACTTTTTTGTCTTTAACTTTTAAGCATTTTTGACACTGTATTATTAAATTGTGAGGTATTCTAGTACTAAAAGGTACTCTTGCTTTAAGTCAGTACGACAAACGGATTTCTAGAAAAATCGATTTGAAAAATTTTCGTTTTTAGAATTTGAAAAAAAAACTAAAAATAATTTTCAAAAAAAAAAACGGCGTATTTTACCAACTTATAGCAAGAGTAACTTTTAGTACCAGAATACCTCATAACTTAATAATCTAGAGTCAAAAATGCTTAAAAATTAAAGACAAAAATGTTATGCGATAAAATAACCGTTGACCCACCCAAAACGGACTCATATGACCCGTACTAGAAATTCGTAATACATGAAATCGAGTCATCTCTGAATTATAAATAAACGTACCAGTTTTCGGATTTCTAAATAGTTTTTATTTTATTTTTTTTGGAAATTAAAAAAAAAAGAAAAATGTTCAAATCGATTTTTCTAGAAAACGGTGTATCCTATCGACTTACAACAAGAGTACCTTTTAGTTGTAAAATATCTAACGATTTAATAATCCAGAGTAAAAAATGCTTAAAAGTGAGAGATAAAAAAGTTATGCGATAAAATAACTGCTGCCCTACCCAAAGCGGACGCCTATGACCGGTACTAGAAATTCGCAATGCATAGAATCGATTTATCTCTGGAAGATAAATGTGTGTTCCAATTTTCGTTTTTCTTAATAGAAGCGTTCTGGAGTTATTCAAGAAAAACTAATTACAAGACGCCACCTTCAAAGAGCTCTAGCTCCCTTAGGAAGCATTTTCGGACTAGGTGAGTTGAGTTAAATTCTCTTAAAATTATCTGAGGAACGTCCTGTCTTCGTTTGTCGGTAGAGGTTCTGGACACCCTGTATAATGCAATCATTCAAATACATATATGTCCGAACACTGAAATACATGGTTGTAGATTTCACCTACACCAAGCTTGTAGTATGTGGTACATATAGAAAAATTCAGTCTCTTAACATCAGAATATACGAATGATTCTGAAGTAGGCAAGTAGCTCAAATGTACTTTTCGCCTTACATATATAAAACCAGAAGACGTATCAGATTGTCTTGTGTTTGATTTAATGTCATGCAAACCAGAAAATGAAATTTTAGATAGATACGGTGAGTATTTAGTTGAAACTTATACAGACGAAGACGAAAATTGCCATATTCTCCCCATATTTGTGGGCAGAGGCAAGTTCTTCTGTTATTCCTATTACGAATGCTTGCGAATCTTTCCATTCGCATTTCAATTCCTCGTTTTATAATACGCATCCATCCATATTATATTTCCTTATTGTGTCTCTTATTGTAAGTAGTAAATATTAAATAATAATTTAATTTTGGTGAGGAAAATACCTGTCGGATTATATGGTTTTACTTGTTGGTGAGGAACTTACCTCCGCCCTTATACATTACTTCAAGAAATTAACGCACCACCTTAAAATGGGTCATTTTTTATGTCTCGAAATTCCTAAACCTATTTGTCCGATTTAAGTAATTTTTTAATAAGTATGTTATAGCCTTATTCATTAACGATATACTTGGGTGTACCAATAAAACTGTGTTTTTTTCTTAAATTCACAACATCCTGTGGAATATTCTAGAATTTATGAAATATTGAAATTAAAACCCAAATTTAGCCTCAGATTTTCTTAAAATTCTGTTTTTTTATACAATCACTTATGTCGGATAATAAAAACATTAGGTACATACTAAAATAACTAGCCATGTTTTTCATCAACACAGGGTGTCCGACAAACTTTAAGGGGTAATTCTGCATGAAAAAGAAATGACAAATTGCTGTATAAAGGTATATCTGCAAATGCTTCGTTTCCGAGATGCGGGGTGATTGCTCTAAAACCGGTTAAGATATTATGCGAATGAAATTTGGTGGGTTTTAAGAGGTAGTTATTATGCATTTTTTGACAGACAATTAAGAATGTTTTATGCATCATTGGCGTGCATACGGGTAATATGACCAGTATTGTACGATACTATAGAGACCTGCTAATAATCTGAAAATTTATTTATAATTTACATTTTTAGGTATATTTGAAACATATTAAAAAAATCAAGACCTATATAGATCACCAAACCGTGGAAACTTAGATAAACTGTAATAGAAATAAAGCTTTCGTTAAAAAATAATTACAAATTAAAAAAAATCTAGATTTTGTGGATCACTCACGAGGAAAACTCCAGTTAAAAAAATTTGGAACACAATTAAAAAAATTAAAACTCATTTTTATAATAGCCATGTAACTTTCCCCAATAACGAAACCTGAATAAAAATTCTAAATAATTTAACTTCATGCAATGTAGATCCCTTTAACCTTCTGAGCCCTAGCAATGAAACTGTTGAGCTAATAACCTACAATGAGTACACTAATATAATATACTCAAAAAAAGATAAGGCCACTGGTATGGATAAGGTATCTTATTCGATGTTAAAAAACATACCCGCAATAGCAGAATACCATTTGATAAAAATTTTCAATAATATATTAAAAACAAGTAAGATCCCTTGGCAGTGGAAACACTAATATTACCTTTCCTAAAACCTACTAAATGTCCAAACAGTCCAGAGCGTTACCGACCAATCGCCTTAACGTCATGTGTAGGTAAAGTTCTAGAAAACATAATTAAAAATACAATACAATGGTTCGTAGAGCATAATAGTTCACTAAGCGCCAAAATTAACGCACCACCTTAAAAATGGGACATTTTTAATGTCTCATATTTCCTAAACCTGTTGCCCGATTTTAGTGATTTTTTTATTTTAATATTATAGATTTATTCTTCAAGAATATCGATATAATAATATTGTTGCTAAACAGATAAGTGTCATTGTATACCGGGTGTAACAATGACAGTGTGTTTTTCCTCAAAGTTTGGAACACCCTGTGGAATATTCTAGCGTATATAACATATTGAAATTACAAACTCAACTGTAACCTTAGGCTATCTTAACATTTTGCTTTTTGATTCATTCGCTTATGTTGGATAATAAAAAAGTTAGGTACTTTAACAACTAGCAACTTTCTTCATCAATACAGGGTGTTTCTTAATAAGTGCAACAAACTTTAAGGGGTAATTCTGCAATAAAAAATAATGACCGTTTGCTTTATAAAGCTATGTCCGCAAATGCTTCGTTTCCGAGATACGGGATGTTGAATTTTTTCTTACAAACTGACGATTTATTTATTACTCTAAAACCGGTTGAGATATGCAAATGAAATTTAGTAGGTTTTAAGAGGTAGTTATTACGCATTTTTTGACGTAAAATTAAGAATTTTAAGATGAAGTAGTTTTCAATCCTAATAGCAATATTAATAATATTTAAAAATATTAAAATATTACTAAAATATTTTTAAATTGAAAACTTATTGGTCTATTTCCTTGGTAATACCTCCATGGCTTCTAAAATTTGCAAGCTAGATGGATGCTGAAGCGAAGAAGACAAGAGGGAATTCAGAAACTTACAATTCACGACCCCGTCTGTTCAGCTGGTAAATTGCAACAGAAAATGGACCTAGTTACTCAAAGAAGTAACGACCAATATAAAAATAAAATAAAAATTCCATTTTTATTCAGTTGCAATGCGAAGGCAAAACAATCTTATTTTTCACTTAGAATACGGAGCGCAGTCCAGCACTCTGAATCGACGATTTTCGACTCTTGTTGGAGTCCAATCGGAGAGAATGTAGGCCTGCTACTCCATACTCTAAGTGACTAACACCGAGAGTTTATCCCCCACACCGCAACTGACGTGAATGGACTAGGTGACTAGCGTCATCTGGCAATTGAAAGATGAAGTAGTTTTCAATCCTAAAAAAGAAAAAGAAAAAGGAAAAAGAAGAAAAAAAATAAGATTGTTTTGCCTTCGCATTGCAACTGAATAAAAATGGAATTTTTATTTTATTTTTTTTAATTTTATATTCACCATTGGCGTGCATACGGGTCATATTACCCGGTCATATTACCCGTATGCACGCCAATGGCGAATATAAAATTCTTAATTATTTGCCAAAAAATTCGCAATAACTACCTCTTAAAACCTACCAAATTTCATTTGCATATCTCAACCGGTTTTAGAGCAATAAATAAATCGTCAGTTTGTAAGAAAAAATTCAACATCCCGTATCTCGGAAACGAAGCATTTGCGGACATATGTTCATAAAGCAAATGGTCATTATTTTTTCATGTAGAATTACCCCTTAAAGTTTGTCGCACTTATTTAGAAACACCCTGTATTGATGAAGCACGTTGCTAGTTATTAAAGTACCTAACTTTTTTATTATCCAACATAAGCGAGTGAATCAAAAAGCAAAATGTTAAAATAGCCTAAGGTTACAGTTGAATTGTAATTTTAATATTTTATATACGCTAGAATATTCCACAGGGTGTTCCAAACTTTGAGGAAAACACACACTATCATTGTTACACCCGGTATACAATGACACTTATCTGTTTAGCAACAATATTATTACGTCGACATTCTTGAAGAATAAAGCTATAACATATTAAAAAAATCACTTCTTCTTCTTGTAGTGCCTATCCGTTTCGGATGTTGGCGACCATCATGGCAATCTGTACTTTGCACACTGCTGCTCTAAAAAAATTTGTAGTGGTTGTGTTGAACCACGTATGTAGATTTTTCAGCCACGAAATCCTTCACCTTCCTGGTCCTCGCTTTTCCTCTACTTTTCCCTGTAAGACCAGTTGCAGCAGTCCATATCTTTCACCACTGTTCCTCATGATGTGACCGAGGTATTCGATTTTGGCTGTTTTTATTTTGATTAACAGCTTCTTTTTGCATTCTCAGCAAAACACCCTCATTGGTAATGTGGTCGGTATAAGATATCTTCAGGATTCGACGATAAAGCCACATCTCAAAAGCCTCAATTTTCTTGCAGGTGGCGTCAGTGAGAGTCCACGACTCAACTCCGTACAACAGTATAGGAAAGATATAACATCGTAGTAATCTAACTTTTATGGGTATCGACAAATCATGACATTTGAACAACTTTGCCATTTTTTGAAATGCAGATCTTGCTTTCTCTATCCTATATTTGATACAATTTCATTGACGTTCGTACCAAGGTAGGTATATGTTTTTACTCTTTCTATTTGTGGACCATTCACACTGATTCGTCCAAATTGCTGTTTGTTCTTAGAGATAATCATACATTTTGTTTTCTTAGTGTTTAGTGAAAGTCCGTATCTCTGACTGACTTCTGCGATTCTGTTCATTACCTCCTGTAGGGCTTCAGAACTGTCAACGAATACCACAGTGTCGTCTGCGTATCTTATGTTATTGATACATTCTTCGTTAATTCGAATTCCGGCTTCAGCATCATCCACTTCTTCTTGAAAGATTTCCTCAGAGTAGATGTTAAACAGCACTGGGGATAGTATACATCCCTGACGGACCCCACGGTTAATTTTGATACCGTCGGATTCTCCTGCCTCTGTCCGGATAGAGGATGTTTGATTCCAGTAGAAATTGCTGATAATCCTTTAATCACAGGTGTTAATTCCAATATTGGTTAATAGCTCCATCAGCTTGTCGTGCTTTACTGTATCGAACGCTTTATGGTAATCAATGAAACATGCATAAATATCGCAATTTACGTCTCTACATCGTTAAAATAGCACTTGTATACTAAATAGAGCCTCTCTTGTACCCACTGCATTTCGAAAACCAAACTGTGTTCGGCTGATTTTTTCTTCGCACAGTCTATATATCCTTTGATGTATAATTTTTAGAAATAGTTTTAAAATATGGCTCATTAAGCTGATAGTTTGGAAATCACTGCAGGATACGGACTTTGTTTTCTTTGGTAAAGCAACAAACGTCGACTTCGACCATGTTTTTGGTATTATCCGCTTAAATATATGTCGTTAAATATTTTGGTTAGGCGTTGAGTACCGTCAGTGTTAAATAGTTTTATGAGTTCAGCATATGCATTGTCAGGTTCAGCATTGGGACTACGTGCATTATCGTATTATTCGATCGCATGATTCGATCGTATTCTCAAGGAATATAGACGGTTCTAGAAGAGACTACTCTAAACTCAACACGGACGTTTGCTGTGATTGGCAGTCATCGTCATCTGATTTTGACATAGCCGCTTCAGTATGTTCCGGTCTCTCGGCTCCGAATACAACCTAAATATGGTATTTCTAATCTGTTATCTTTGTTTGTAATAAATTTTAAAGGGAGAAAATATTATTCTAGTGTTTTTAATTGTTTTGTTTGGGTTGACAAGTTGACAGTAAATATAATTATGTATTAAATTATTAAGTACAATAAAAAAATTTTCCTTTGTCCTTTGGTGATATGTAGGTAATAATATCCTACTTATATGCGAATGTGTAACATTAAATCCAATATTTTTGTTTTTTAAATTTTTTATTATTTAGGTAGGTTTTGTTTAGTTAGAGGGTTCTTCCTCTTATTACTTTTATTTCTAGAATATTATTATTACTCTCTTTGCCTTACCTCTTGTCGGCTTTCTATTTATTTTCCTCCCAACTTTTTTGTATCATATCAAAATGAATACCTTTTACACCCATATCCTGATCAACTGTCGCCCACCACGTCTTTTTCAGTCTTCCTCTTCTATTTCTTCCAGGGATTAAGCATCTCTCTGCTATTTGTATGGGATGGTCCTCATCTCTTATGTTGCTCATAACGTAACTACCTTAACCTGTTTCTTATTTTGTTTCCAATAGAATCCACACCCAATTTCCTCTTATATACTCATTCCTAACGTTATCTTTTCCACTTACTCCACTCGGCCAACAAATAACAAAGCATTCGCATCTCACCAATATACAATTTCGGTTCATCCCAATGTTTTACTGCCAAACATTCAGTACCATACATCATAACTAGTCTTAAGGCAGTCCTATAGAACTTACTTTTGAGTTTTATTGGTACCTTTCTATCACACAGTACTACACTTACCCCTTCTCATTTCATCCATTTAGCCCTGGATCCCGCGTATGAAAAAAAACTTGGTTAATAGCAAGCTAAAAATTTGTTAATGGCTTAACGGTATCTAGTCGGACAAACTTTGATGTACGGGAACGCTGGAACAGGGGAAGTTTTAATTGTGAAACAGTTTAAAAATTTGGAACGCCAGATTACGAAAACGTGCATGACATGATTCCTGTCATTTGACATGTTCTTCGTGTTCCACTCATTAAAATGCCCAGTTGGTGATAAACACCAGTCTGATTTTTGCATGAGAGTTTAACGAAAGGTTAACAAATTAATTGGATGTTTTTTCGAACAAAATACACGGGACGTTTTCGTAATCTGACGTTCCAAATTTTTAAACTGTTCCACAATTAAAACTTCCCCTGTTTTAGTGTTCCTGTACATGAAAGTTTGTCCGACTAGACACCGTTAAGCCGTTAACAAAATTTTCAGCTTCTTATTAATCAACTTTTTGTTCATACGCGGTATCCAGGTCTATTACTTGTATCTAGTATCTCCATGTATTTTCTCATTGCTCAGTAATATCGATCCTACATACATAAAACTATCATCTTGTGGAGCTCTTGTTTATCCCAGCTAACTACTCTATATGAATTTGTAATACCATTACCAAAAATTAAAAATTAAAAATTAAATATCAAAAATTAAAAATTAAAAATTAAAAATTAAAAATTAAAAATTAAGAATTAAAAATTAAAACTAAAATTAAAAATTAAAAATTAAAAATTAAAAATTAAAAATTAAAAATTAAAAATTAAAAATTAAAAATTAAAAATTAAAAATTAAAAATTAAAAATTAAAAATTAAAAATTAAAAATTAAAAATTAAAAATTAAAAATTAAAAATTAAAAATTAAAAATTAAAAATTAAAAATTAAAAATTAAAAATTAAAAATTAAAAATTAAAAATTAAAAATTAAAAATTAAAAATTAAAAATTAAAAATTAAAAATTAAAAATTTAAATTTAAAATTTAAAATTAATATTAAATCTAAAATAAAATAAAATAAATCAAAAATAAAATATTCAATGGATATTTTCGGCTAAGGGTCTGAGGCTCACCGAAATACCATTGGGAATATTATAGAAGTCAAATAGATCTACACTTACAGTTATTTATGACTATTTTTAGATTAATAGTCTGGCATTTATCATCTGAGAATGAGAACTGGAAGCGCTATAAAAATTATTTTTACAGAAAAAAATAAATAAAATTTAAAATAACAAAAAAAAATCAATTAAAAATTATATTTTGTTTATTAAAATTGTTTAGAATTGTTTATTAAAATTGTTTCTTGGAATGATTTATAATTTATAATTTTCAGAATTAGTAATAGATTAGGGCCTTTATTAATTAGTTGAATTAAATTAAAAAATTGTTCAAATAAAAATTATATATATCAACTATTGTAATCCCATCAGGAAACGACCTGGATTAGTCTCAAGAGGCCAGATCATTTGTATTTACTATAAATAAATAAAAAAATAATAAATAAATATCTGACTAGATTCTAGTCAGAGATTCTAACTCGTCATTGTATCTGCGCCTCCATTCGTTTGTCACGCTGTCTCTGCAAGGGCCATATATCATTCGAAGGATTTTACGTTCCCACACCAGCAATTTATTTACTTCTATTTTTGTTAGCGTCCATGTTTCGCTTCCATACGCGACTGCTGGTCGTATTATGGTCTAATATATCTGGATTTTTGCACCTCGTGAAAGAAGCTTTGACTTCATTAGATGTTGCATTGCAAAGAAAGATCTGTTTCCTGCCATTATTCGCATTTTCACTTCTCGCTCTATTTTGTTATCGTTTGTCATTATTGCTCCTAGATATTTAAATTCTTTGACCACTTCAATGATATGATCGTTTATATTAATGTTTTGTCTTATTCGCCGTCGTCCTTGTTTTGAGACGACCATGTATATTGTCTTCATTTATTTTTAGGCCGATGTTTAATGCAGCCTCTTCAAAGCTCGAGAAAATATCATTAACTTCTAATGTTGATTGTGCCACTGCATCTACAAAGCATCGGCAAAGGCGAATATGATTTTTGCTCCCCGAGCAGTTATGTCTGGTTTGATTTTTGATTTTTTGATAAATAAAAAAAAACCTTCAAACATATATTATTTTTAAACAAACATTTAAAAACATTAGTTCTTTTAATTGAACAGTAGAAAATTACTTATTTCAGATGCACCTTTGATTTGTTTTACTTTTGTTGTGGTAAGTTTTGTTCGGCTTTTGAATATAATGATCCCGTTTTTGAACAACAAACCTTTCGCAAGGTAGAGGCAGCCACAGTTTAGGTTCAGGTAGGTTTAAATACAAAAAATTTGACGTTGATATTTACTCCGATAAAAAAGCGTTCTAGTAAATGCAATATTTCAACAATATTTGTTGAATATCTTCAAGGAAGATGTAGATAAGGGCAAAAACTTTCCACTTTCAATTGTTCCTTCATTATAGTCTTTACAAACACTGAAAAATGTTATGCAAAAATTTAAATTTTACAAGTATTTCAAACAATAAAAAATGGAAGAGTTAAGGACTTTACTTACAGCTACTAACTAGCTACTTAATTACACAACCTTCCGTATATTCGCACAATCAATTATTTTCCAACGTGCCTCACCTATCTCAAGTATCAACAAAAAATTCCACAACGAATCATCAACGAATTAACTCAGACATGTTGACACACTAAAATCTCCAATGCCACTATCGACTGTATGCGCAAATTCGCACCCTATACAACTAAATAGTTTAGTCGAGAACAAATCGCAAAACCCTCACGTCACGATTCGACGATTCGACTGAATAGTTGATCCACTTAACAGTTGTATGCATGCGGTGGGCCTAATTTACCTCTTTGCAGACCTTCAAATTTTGCTCAAAGCAGCGTTTCTCAACCTTTTACTATTTGCGACCCAATTTTCCATAATTATTTTCACCGCGCCCCCCCTGGTACAATAACAATCTATTTATGCAATAATAATATACCTTGAGTATTTTGACAAAAAAACAGTAAGATCTTACTTTAATTACCAAATTACCGAGAAAATTAAGCACTGCCGGTTTAACCTAACTTCGGACCCTGGGCGCTGGAGGTTTAGGGGCCCCCTTCATTGCTGTTCGTTGTCAGTTTTTTAACAAGAAAACACGTGCATTAACTATAAAGGTTTATTGTAAAATCCATAAAGTAATTTTTTTAATCAAGCAAGAAGAATAGCAAACGTAAAAAATAATCCAAAAAATACTTTTAAAAACATAAATAAAAAACAGAAAGTTCCACAAAATAACACATGACAAGCAAAAAAAACATATTCTAAAAAATACATAAAGACAAAAATTAGATCACTTTTTTTCTTGACTTAGCATTCGCAAACTGCCATATATAATATTATCACAATTCAGTTTCTCCAGTTCTTCATTCTCTATATACAATAGTGATAATGCGTCTAGGTTTTTTTGACCCAAATTTGACCTTAAATATGTTTTTATTCTTTTTAAAGCCGAAAAAGACCGCTTACTTGACGCGTCAAATAAATTTGCAGTGAAGTTAGGATATTGGGAAAAGTTGCCTTTGTATCCTGGATGACATCAAATTTTTCATAAATCATATGTTTAATCAAATTTTACAAAACGTTAACAAATGGATAATTTCATTATGCAACTTCTCTTTGGTTTCATCAACATCGTTTTTATGTTACTCGCATAAAGTATTCATTGACGTCTTGACTTCTTCTTTATCTAGATTAAAAAAACATCTAAAAGCTGATGTCACACCCTTGTAGCGTTCAGTAATAAAGCGGCTGGCCTGGACGACATACGAACAGAACAAATAAAGAACTTTGATCTAAAAACCGTAGAGTGGCTCGTAAAAATGATGAACTGCTGCATCCGTACATTACAAATCCCCAAAATCTGGAGGAAAACTAGAGTGGTAGCCCTCTTAAAACCAGGGAAGGATTCGGCGGATACAAAGAGTTTTAGACCTGTCTCTCTTTTGTGCCACCTTTTCAAGCTATTTGAAAGAATGATACTGAACCGGATCGCTCAATATGTGGAGACTAAAATTATTCCAGAACAAGCAGGATTCAGACCCGGAAAGTGCTACTGCAGTCAAATTCTTAATCTCACCCAACATATTGAAGATGGTTTTGAACGGAAAGAAATAACAGGAGTAGCGTTCATAGACCTATCTGCCGCCTATGACACAGTCAACCATCAACGACTACTCGCAAAACTCTACGAAACTACAAAGGATTTCCGACTAACAAGGTTAGTGAAATGTATCCTCCAGAATAGACGCTTCTACGTAACGCTCAAGTCCAAGAATGAAGGGACCAAAAAAATGGACTACCACAGGGAAGTGTCCTCGCGCCGATTCTATACAACATATACACCAACGACCAACCCATACACCAACAAACAAGGCAATTTATTTACGCTGATGATACAGCTGTGGCAGCTCAGGGAAGAACCTTCAATGAAGTCGAAGTGAAACTGGCAGCTGCCCTGTGAGACTTAGCTCTATACTATGATAAAAACCCTCTGAAACCCAATCCCACAAAAGCCCAACTATGTGCTTTCCACCTTAGAAACAAGCATGCCCGAAGGCCGCTGGAGGTGGAAGGGCGTGGTCAGATGCTGAAACACAACGAGACACCAAAATACCTTGGCGTTCGTCTGGATAGAACTCCGTCTTACCGATACCGCTGTCAAGATGTCAAGAAGAAAGTACCAAACCACACACTCTCCGCACTTCTGCCTTAGCATTATGTTTTTTGACCGCGGAGTTTGGAGCAACAGTATGGGCAAACTCTGCTCACGCAAAGAACGTCGACGTGGCTTTAAATGAAACGGTTCGTATAATATCGGGTTGCCTGAAACCGACACCTATCGAAGAGGTATACCCCATAGCTGGGATTGCTCCACCACCTATCAGGAGGAAGGTCACGTCAGAGGTAGAACGAAAAAAGCAGGAGACGGATCGAAGACACCCCTTATATGACCACCAAACTCAGCCAAGCAGACTAAGATCTCGGAAAAGCTTCCTAAAAACATCAAGATCCAGCCCGAAGCGCCAGAGACGCGCCGAATACACCTATGGCAAGCGTCAGCTACCGCGACACATTTTCCTCCCTCAGAGAAAATGGCTGCTAAACACAATTTACCGTATCCGACTTGGAAAGCGCTAAACAGACTAAGAACCGGCGTTTCACGTTGTGCTAGTAACTTGAAAAAATGGGGATACCAGGAGGACGTGGCGCGGTTCAGACCAGCCGGCATCTACTATCATGCACAGAGATGAGAGAGACCTGCACAGAAGAAGTCTTAATTATAGCAAATGACGGCCATCTATGTGGCCAACCATTGGAAATATAGAATTTAAAGTTGTTGGTGTTCTGGACACGGAAAGTAGGTAAGTAAGCATTCAATTCGCGATTCTGAAAACAGCGACTAATTTTATAGACTCTAAATTTTCTGCGACAGCGATTTTATTGTCACCGCGACTACAAATCGCAAGTGGAGTGATAGCCTTAGAGGCCACTGTATAATGCCAAATTGCAATTTTTGTAATCGCTTTACTTTTGAATGTTTGAAAGAGTTTGTACCTATTGTTTGGGTATTGGCATTTTCGAGAATAATCTATTCTTTATCTATAAATTAGATGTATGTATATCTATTTTTGTCTTTCGTTTAACTATTTTAAAAGAACTTATTTTAAAACCGAAAAGTGAGATATACCTATTAATATTTTTAAGCCCCACAATTCAAAATGAAATTATCAGAAACTAAAAAAACTCCGTTTATGCGATTATTTTGGATACAATTCGAGACATAGCTAAATCTGACAACTTTCTGTAGTTTTTGGAAAAGGGTCCCGCCACAAACACTGACAAGGGGCCCCTTTGGGGCTAGGCTACGCCACTGTGTATAGGTGTGAAGAGATGTAACAATAGCATATAGGCTTTTGCAGTGTATTGGCGTATCTGCGTATGAGATTTTTTTCGGAGAATATGTAGATTATTTAGCGTCTTCATTTTTTTATAATTAAAAGGAACGGGCCCCTGGGCGCCCGCCCCAAGCGCCCAGTGGATAAACCGGCACTGAAATTAAGTTATATTAATACATATGTGGCAACACCGCTTCGGAATCGATCGTCTCTCTTCCCGAGAAATTCCCAATTCTGAAAATTCTCGATCGTCTGCCTACAACCTGCATATCCTCTCTCCTCTCTCCCTCTCCTCAGTTCTGACCAGTCACCACGTCAGTCGAGTCAGTTCAGTCAGTCCTACTGTAACTGTTAAATTTATTGTGAATGTGTATGTTCTAGCAAAGAATATATACTCTCCTAGATGAAGATTTTATATGGAACAGATTATGGTCACGATTCGTCTCTTCAAAGCAGACTTGTTGACGAGGGATGTTGCGGCCGCAGCCCGGGCGGTGGTGAGATCGCGTAAGCTCCGTAGTCGTTGTCAGGTCTATGCACCTACTCAGTGGGAACACAAAATCCTATGCTAAAACGTTACAGGGCAGTATCCTTCAACCCACGTCTACATTCTTTGGTTCTAGTTTGCGTGTTGCAGTTCACGGTACTAAAATATCCCAAAATCAAATCATAAATACATTTTTAACTGGACATAAGCGAGCATTAGGTACCAGTGAAGCCTCAACAAGTGCACAGGCGAGAGTGGTTCCAAAAATAAAATCAAGGAAGTATTCTCAAGAATACTTAAATTTTGGATTTACGTTTACTGAAGTAAATAAAGAAGAAAGGCCTCTATGTATCATTTGCTCAAAAATTTTAGCAGCCGAAAGCATGAAACCTAATAAACTAAAAAGGCATTTGGAAACGCTTAATAGTGAGTTCATTAAACAGCCCCGAGTATTCTTGGAGTTAAAATTAAAATCACATGAAAAGCAAAAATCATTTTTAATAAAAACTTTGACTGTGGATGAAAAAGCTTTACGACTCTTACAAAGTCTCATATCAAATAGCCAGATCTAAAAAGCCTCACACTATTGGTGAAGAGCTTATTTTGCCAACTGCAATTCAAATTGTAGAAACTATGTTTGCCAAAAAATTGGAGTCTATACCTCTTTCAAATGATACTGTTGCCCGTCGAATTGGTGATATAGCTAAATATGTACAAGATCAGCTAGTCGGGAAGTTGCGTAACAAGCTGTTTTCGATTCAGCTTGATGAGGCAACAGATAGCAATAAAGATGCTCATTTTATTGCCTACGTTCGATTTTGTGATGGCATGTCAGTAGTATAAGAACTACTTTTCTGCAAACCAATAGAATTGAGAGCAACGTCGCTTGCATTATTTGCTATCTTAAATGATTATATAAATGAAGCAAAAATAAAGTGGAGGAATTGCTTCGGAATATGCACTGATGGGAAAATTTCAAAGTCTACAAGCGCTTGTGAAACAAAAGTCTCCAATGTGTATATGGACACACTGTATGATCCACAGAGAAGCCCTGGCTTCCAAAGAAATGTCTCCTGGTCCGAATATTGTGCTAACTACAGTTGTAACAGTAGTTAATTACATAATAATGAGGCCTTTGAAAACTAGAATCTTTTCTGCACTTTGTAAAGACATGGGTGCATTACATTCGGCATTATTATTTTATTGTGAGGCAAGATGGTTATCACGTGGGAAATTTTTACAACGTGTTTTTGAATTAAGACATGAAATCGCCATTTTTCTAAAGGAAGAAAAGGGAATGGAAGCCGAGATGTTTCGCGATGGTTTATTTTTGATGAAATTGAGCTAGTTGATTGACATATTTGAGAAACTAAATATTTTAAACCTACAGCTTCAAGGAGCCAATACACATATATTGGATACGAATGATAAAGTTAACGCTTTCTGTAGAAAATTGGAATTATGGAGAAGAAATTTAAAGCAAAAAAATCTAGAAATGTTTGCAAATGTGGATGGATGTTTTAAAACTTTAAGTTTGAAGAACAACACGTGAAAGTGGTTTTTGTAACCATTGAAAATCATTCAGCAATGCTGACAAAAAAATTTAAAAGATATTTTTTTTTGCCGACGACCAATTAGGGGAAGGGAGGGCAAGACGGAAGGCTTAACTTTATAATGTGTAAA
The DNA here is from genome assembly GCF_917563875.1 of Diabrotica virgifera virgifera. Classification (NCBI taxonomy): domain Eukaryota; kingdom Metazoa; phylum Arthropoda; class Insecta; order Coleoptera; family Chrysomelidae; genus Diabrotica; species Diabrotica virgifera. The sequence continues at coordinate 185,639,680 of NC_065443.1, read as the reverse complement.
AAAATAAAACAACGTAATACAAAACTTTCATTTTAATCATTCTTGAAAGAGACCTTATGCAGTTACAAAAGTCAGCCATTAAATATTATTAATAATAAGTAGAATTTTCTTTATGAGTAATTAAAAAATAATGTCAAAAATTCCATCTTGCCCTTATCCTGAGGGCAGGATGGAAAGCTTGTTCGGGCAAGATGGAATGTAGAGGAAAGCACTACATTTTACAGTTTACACACATAAAACTGCCCTCTTCTGTGTCGGTACACAATTCGTGTGCCCAACCATTACATACAGGACATTGTACCCAGTCCTCTGTGGGCGGTTCCACAAAACGTTCACCACATACACATAACACATCCTTTTGCGAAGACTGTTCTAAATGTTGTACAGTATTTTTAACTTTTTCTATTTTTGTCCCTTTTCCTTTACCTTTTCTTTTATTCTCGCAGGTTCCTATTTCCTTGCTTTTATTTTTGCCCAACTATTATCTTCCAACTTGCCATAAGTTTCAATTCTCCATCTTGCCCATATGCCCCTTTCTAATAATAATATCAATATTTTAAAAATGCTTTATTATTTCTCTTATTTAAATATTAATTCAGATAACCTGTACCTAATAGATACTTTGTATAAATGCATAATAATAATATTATACACCTTGTTTAAATATTCGAATCACAAAAATTCAATAATTGCGTAATATTTAACTGCGAAAATAAGAAGGAAGCGTGTAGACTCATTAGCTGACCTGAACTGACTCTGACTGAGCCGTCGTTTGTAAATGGAAGAGGTTCGCCTGCATCTGTGTGAGTGTGGATCCCGGCGCTTCATTGCGCAGTTCGGGTTTTATAGGTAATTTCCATCTTGCCCTATCCTTCCATCTTGCCTTCCTGTCCCCTAATACGTAGTTATGAGTGGGTCAGGAATCCGTTTCAAATTACACCCGAAGGGCTCTCTACTGCTGAAGAGGAAACCTTCATAGACTTCACAGCAAATTCCTAAATCAAGAAACAGTTTAATAAAAAAATCCCTCTTTGAATTTTGGTCAGGGGTAAATGACGAGTTTTCTACACTAAAAACCTAAGCGTTCCGTATACTATTACCTTTTTCAACATCCTACCTTTGCGAAACAGGATTTTCCGCGATGTCTGCTTTGAGGACCAAATATAGATCACAGCTAAATATAGAAAAAGAACTGAGAGCGTCTATTACTAATATTAGGCCCTGTTTCGATAAACTTTGCTAAACAGGCCCAAGGAAGTCACTAATTAACATTAAACTTGTTGATATACAGTGATAAGCGCGCTAATAACCGGCAAAATAGCACAAAAGATAGAAGACGTGTATTAAATTGTGAGATAAAAATAAATGAAACTAGTCGACTTGGGAAATTTAGCGATATTAACCAATAAAGTTACATTATATTGATTGTTTCTCACTTTTACACGTATCAGAGGAGTATGTCAACTAAAACTGTCACAAAACTGTCAACTAAAACTGTGACAGTGGTAGGTTCCAAATTCGTGCGATACGTCTACAGGTGGGAAACAATCAATATAATGTAAATTTATAGGTTAATGTCGCTAAATTTGCCAACTCGATTAGTTTCATTTCTTTTTGTCTCACAACTTAATACGTTTTCCATCTTTTGTGCTATTTGGTCGGTTATTAGCTCGCTCATCACTGTATAATTAATTTAGTATTCAGTGCTATTTATAACTATAGCTCCTTATAAGTGTTCATGTGTATTTTATTTTTCAGTTTGTCAGAATTTTGTTTTGCTTTTATTTTAGTAAATAATTAGTCAATATTGTTGGTGTTTTTTTCTTTGATATGCTCATGCCCCCCCCCCTCCTATTACTAGAAGCGCGTCACCCTAGGGGGCGCGCCACACAGATTTAGAATCACTGGCTCAAGGAATAAAAATTCAAACTAAAGAGGATATGGAGGATAACAGGAATATTTAAAAAAATTCTAAAAAACATCAGAAATTGCCTAAAAGTTGTTTTTATTATTAATATTTAAGGTATTAGGTTAGGTTAGGTGATAATTTATACTGTCTGTATGACGCGCCACTGCATGCACATTTACTTTACCTTTTAATAATAATTGTCCCTACTCATTTGAATCCCTATCCCTATCAGTCTCCGTTGCTCTGATTGCTCCGAAATTAAATTATGCCGATTTTCCGAGTTTCGGGTTAAAGTAGATAAGGTGTCTAATTTGAAATTTAGATGTGATGTTACAATTACATTAAAAAAGCTTTTACTAATATTAAAAAGAAACATTTCTTTTGATGTCTTTCTTTTGGAACATTTATGAAATACTTTAATTATCTGTCTGGTTCCTAATATATTGGTCTTGTGTCAAATTAAATCTACAAACATTTTGTAAAAGCATCAACGCAGGATTATTTTCAATTTAACGTCAGTTATTCGTATTAACGCCATAATAATAAATAAAAAAACATAAAAACCTAACCCATATTCAATTAAGAAATTGATAACAAATAATTGTTAGGACTAAAAATCATTTTTTTACCAATATATTTGGATATTATTGGGACTGTGCAAGTTCGGCAAATCGACATCTGATTTCTACGCTCAGCAACGCACTTTATTCGCACTTTTAATTATATTGACCAATTATATTAGTCCTGGTTACTGGATAATTGTCAAGGCCATAGTCCAAAAAAATAATGAGAAGAAAAAATAAGATTCAGGTTATGTTATTAAAACGTAAACAATTGTATGTAGTAAATAAAATTAGTTATTAAAATGCAGTACTTCAAGCAAAATACATTTCATTAAATTTTCCTTTATATAATAATCGCATATCATATCAATATTGTAAAGCATTATATAATGTTTCTTCTTCAATGACAGTAGGTATGAAATATACGTCAATTTGACAATTTCAATTGACAATATGAATTATTTAAGAAAGTTGCAATATTTCTCCGCTATTCTCGCACGATCGTTTCTCGTATCCCCTCCAAGTACTTGCACACCGCGAATAGAGTAATGAGAAAATTAATATACATAATAGGAAATAAAAATAAACAGGACATTATACACACCAGTATTATGTTGACTTTTAATGCTGCACATTGGCAATGTGCTTTTAAAAGTTAGGCTAGATTGACATATCAACTTTTGGCATAACGCATCAGATATATTATAACAACAAGGAGAGGTTAACGCGAGTTAATAGATATCGGCATATATTATCTTGCAATAAGTATGAAAAACAAAATATGAATAAGATGGAATGCAACCATAGACACGTGTTTCTGACTTATTAGTCGTCATCAGTATGGTATAGCCAAACAGGAGCAATGCAACCAATTTGTAACAATTTGCAACAACTAACACATCCACGGAGGAAGCTTCATCTACCTGAGGCAAGGAATGCCAAACAAAAAGGAGAGGTTAACGCGAGTTAATAGATATCGGCATGGCTCGCAACAAGTATGAAAAACAAAATATGCATAAGATGGAATGCAACCATAGACACGTGTTTCTGACTTGTTAGTCGTCATCGGTATGGTATAGCCAAACAGGAGCAATGCAACCAATTTGTGGTTGTAATGTTAGAAGACCTTCAGGATTTGAGAGCAACAACTAACACATCCAGGGAGGAAGCTACAGCTACCTGAGGCATGGAATGCCAAACGTTTAGAACGTTTGAGATAATCAAACAAAAAGGAGAGGTTAACGCGAGTTAATAGATATCGGCATGGCTCGCAATAAGTATGCAAAACAAAATATGCAGAAGACGGAATGCAACCATAGACACGTGTTTCTGACATATTAATCGTCATCAGTATGGTATAGCCAAACAGGAGCAATGCAACCAATTTGTGGTTGTAATGTTAGAAGACCCTCAGGATTCGAGAGCAACAACTAACACATCCACGGAGGAAGCTACAGCTACCTGAGGCAAGGAATGCCAAACGTTTAGAACGTTTCAAATAATCAAACAAAAAGGAGAGGTTAACGCGAGTTAATAGATATCGGCATGGCTCGCAATAAGTATGCAAAACAAAATATGCAGAAGATGGAATGCAACCATAGACACGTGTTTCTGACATATTAATCGTCATCAGTATGGTATAGCCGAACAGGAGCAATGCAACCAATTTGTGGTTGTAATGTTAGAAGACTCTCAGGATTCGAGAGCAACAACTAACACATCCACGGAGGAAACTACAGCTACCTGAAGCAAGGAATGTCAAACGTTTAGAACGTTTCAAATAGTCAAACAAAAAGGAGAGGTTAACGCGAGTTAATAGATATCGGCATGGCTCGCAATAAGTATGCAAAACAAAATATACAGAAGATGGAATGCAACCATAGACACGTGTTTCTGGCATATTAATCGTCATCAGTATGGTATAGCCAAACAGGAGCAATGCAACCAATTTGTGGTTGTAATGTTAGAAGACCCTCAGGATTCGAGAGCAACAACTATCACATCCACGGAGAAAGCTACAGCTACCTGAGGCAAGAAATGACAAACGTTTAGAACGTTTCAAACAATTAAACAACAAGGAGAGGTTAACGCGAGTTAATAGATATCGGCATGGCTCGCAATAAGTATGAAAAACAAAATATTGCGAGCCATGCCGATATTTATTAACTCGCGTTAACCTCTCCTTGTTGTTTGATTGTTTGAAACGTTCTAAACGTTTGGCATTTCTTGCCTCAGGTAGCTGTAGCTTCCTTGGTGGATGTGTTAGTTGTTGCTCTCGAATCCTGAGGGTCTTCTAACATTAAAACCACAAATTGTTTGCATTGCTCCTGTTTGGCTATACCATACTGATAACGACTAATAAGTCAGAAACACGTGTCTATGGTTGCATTCCGTCTTATTATTTTTTTATATATGTTTATTAGGCAATCTGTTATAACATATAACAATAGGCACATTTTATCTGAGAAATACTGACATCAAGAGATTTTGACCAGCGCCACACATCTCTATAGAGATAATATTAAATTACTGTATTACATATATTAACTTAGCTACTGTAACAATATTAATGTCTGTGCGGTAAATCTAATGGTGTCTGTCTCTTTAATCGTTTTGTTTCCTGACTGTTGTCTAACAAATTAATTGCAAGCATATTCGCGTGGCTTTCAAGACGTACGATGTATTTTGCACTTAACTCCACTCTTACTTCACTGACGGTTTTCGTTTCCAAATCATTGTAAATATCCCTGTTAGTAACAAACCACGGAGCATCGATTATTGAACGTAACACCTTGGACTGGAATCTCTCAATTATGGATACATTCGACTTGGATGCTGTTCCCCAGAGCTGCAGACCATAATATGCCCAGACTGATTGAATATTGTGTTGTAGACTAGCAGTTTATTTCTTGTCGTGAGCTTAGACTTACGCCCTAGAAGCCAATAATGCTTACTAAATTTTATGCCCAGTTGTTTCCGTTTGTTCCATATATGGGTTTTCCAGGTTAATCCCCTGTCCAAGTGCATGCCCAGATGTTTTACAGAGGTAACTGAGGGAATTACCTTATTGTTTATTGTTACTGTAGGTGATTCACCGTGACATTGTTGATATTTTTTGGCTCTGGGTCTTCCCATGGCCTTATCGGCATTACACCCTTCATGATGTATTCCGGGGTCTCTTTTGTTACTGTACTCGGAATGCTATTTAGATATATTTCTATTTCCGCCATTTTCCTGTCCCAGCGTCGATGTTGACCATCCGTTGCAATGCGAAGAAATTTCGTCACTGCCTGTATAAATCGCTCTGAAGGATTACTTTGGGGATGCCTGATGCTGACAAAACTTATCTCTATTCCCCGTTCTCGAAGTTGTCTCTTGAAACGATCATTTCGGAAATACGTTGCATTGTCTAGCAGAATCTTTCTTGGTGTTCCTACTGTGGCTATGAAATTGTCGATTTTTCTTAATATTTCTTCCCCCTTTGTGGTGCGGCAACTGTATAATTTTACGTATTTTGAAAACACATCCACCATCACCAGAATATGTTTGTTTCTTTTAGTGGTCATAATTAGATCGCTTAACATATATATTGCTACAATGTCCAATTTGTTCCGGGATACAATATTTTTTGCAATATTTTCATTTTTGAAATTCCTACTCTTATATTTTTTCTTAGCCTGTCGGATCTGTTTCGGTTTTCTCGATATCCTTGTTCATTTTGCCTACCATTATTTCTGTTTTCTTGATTTGTGCGAGTGGTGTTTCTATTCTGGTTTTCTCGATTTCTGTCCTCATTCCATTGCCTATTTCTTTGTTCATAATTTCCTCTTCCGTTGTCTCTATTTTCGTTTTCCCTCCTGGGATTAAAATCTCGTCTTGTATAGTCCCTCCTATAATTTTGTCTTCTATCTCTGTAATCCTGTGCTTCTCGGTGTCTGTAATCTTCTTGCGATTTTCTTGATTTTCTTTCTCTTAGACGCGATTCTCTTATTTGTAGGAATTGGCACAAATTATCTGTCTTTGTACGTCTTTACGAAGGGTGGGATTCGAATCCCCGAAATGGTGGATGTGTGAATTGTTCGTAAGGGGATTTTTCCACATTCTCTATTTCATCTGTTTGATTTCGTACGAGTGGTCGTTAAACCATTAACCTTGGATCTTTTGATCACTGAGTGTGTTTCAAAGATCTACATCTTATGTTTTTAAACATATATTTTACTTACTTTAAGTAATTAGGGAATTAAAACATGAGACTGTCATTGTCGGATTTGCCGTAGATTTACGCTCCTTTTATGTCTAGGTCTCGAATGTTGTTTTTTGATTGGAATGTGTCTAAAGATATTCAACCTCTCATCTTTACTGATGAGCCCAGAGAGGTTGAAGAGGGCGAAACACATTTCTAAGAACTGGTGTTTAAATCTCTGATTCTATTCGAAAAATTTTTCCCAGCCCGAAATGGTGGATGTGTGAATTGTTCATAAGGGGATTTTTCCACATTCTCTATTTCATCTGTTTGATTTCGTACGAGTGGTCGTTAAACCATTAACCTTGGATCTTTTGATCACTGAGTGTGTCTGAAAGATCTACATCTTATGTTTTTAAATATATATATATATATATATATATATATATATATATATATATATATATATATATGTATATATATATATACATTAGTCTATAAATATATTTTTCTTTTGATATACTTAACTAAAACAATGCCTGAATTTGTATACTTATTTAAAATTCTGTTTATTGTGGAAAAACGTCCCACAAGCAGATATCTGACACATTTTTGTTCTGCATAAATTCTCTTGGGTGTAGAAATTTTATGAATTCTGAAAGCGTCGCCAGGCAATATCCATGGAAAAGAATAATTCTTTTATTCTAAAATTTACATATACATGTTACTTTACTTTTCTCGAAACTCCTTCTGCCTTGTTGGTTTTATAAATAAACAAGGTCACCAGGAGGTTTATAAAGTTGCAAATGGATTCGAGAAAAATAAAAATTAAATTTTTGAGACAGATATTAACACAGATTTGATTTGAACAGGTATTAACACAGATATTTAATTGCACACCTCCTATTATAGAAAGTAGGTAAAAACGAACGAATTGATATTATAATACAACAGACGAGTACAGGGGAAAACAAGGAACGTCACTTTTTCATGAATTTTGGCTCTTCTCGTCATGTAACAAAAACTGAGGACTGACCTAGCGATCCAGGACAATAACCGGGAATGTCAATCTATATAAAGTTTTTTACATGCAAAGAACGATGATTGTCCGCCCACACGTTACCGAAAAAAACAAGGTATCCGACGTGTAGCTGTCAGCAGTGAATGGCGATTGTTTCGTTTTATCTAAAACAATTTGTGGTCCAGTGGAACGAGATTATTTTGATAGCTGGCCATATGGATACGAATTGCTAGAATTGTTCTTTTTATTTATAGTCATGATAATAAAATGCCATAGTAGCGAATAGCTCTTTCCCAATCGAGTTCTTCAGATCTGTCTCCTACTATCTGTACACGTCCTTTTAACTACTTTGTATGCACTTTCAATTATTTTCGAACGTCTTTGTTTTTGATTATCTTATGGTGTTTTTCGCTAATCGTCGCAGCCTTTTATATCCCTCTTTATCTTCTTCCAGCTCCGTTCCAGTGTATTTTTTACATGCTATTTTCTTTTTCATCACTGTTGCCTTGACTTCATTGTTCCACCGTCTCCTCCTTTTATGGTGTTTGTTATGTTTTCTGATTCCACATATTTCTATTGCTGTAGACTTTATGACTACTTTTAAGGCGTTTCATCTTTCCTACAATGCCCATGCCACTTTTTGGTTTTCTATTTGTCTTAATCTTCCATTTGTTTCTTTTTTGTAATGTTGTCGGACCTGTTATAATTTGAGCTTATTTACTTTTATTCTTTGGTAATGTTCTCTTTCCACCTCCTTTATTTTTCCTCCTAGAGTTTTGCAGTAACCATCCTGTGCTGTGTATCTAGTTCCGGTTCCTTTTCTGTTAAGACGTTATATATTGTATCTTCTAGGTTTCTCGTATAAACTATGTAATCAATCAAACTTTTCGCACTTCACTTTTTCACAAAGAACGTACCTATATTTATCTTCCACATTTTGGTTTGTAAATGTGTTTCCTATTAGTAGGTCATTTGCTTGGCAGAACTCTAGCATTTTCATACCATTCCTGTTCAAATTTTCCACTCCGTATTTTCCAATGAATCCTAATCGTTGACATCTTTGCCCACTGTTGGATTTTAATCTCCTAAAATTATGATTTTCTCTCTCGATTCTTTTATTTTTTCTAGTGCTTAATCAACGAAAATAAGACGAAATATATGTATATGAGCCGCAATAACCAAAGCAGACAGAAAACCAAAGAGACCGAATCGGTCAGAATATCAACATCGCTGGCTTTAACTTTAAGCGCGTTAGAGAATTGAAGTATCTTGGAACAACAATAACTGAAGACAAAAACGGATCACAAGAAATAAACAATGTCGGTCATGACGGTCCAGTTAGCTGGGGCGCAGTCGATCGACAAGTTTAGTGGATTTGCGATTTGCGGTCGCTGGTTCGAGCCTCAGCTAGGTCATGAAATTTATAAAAGGCCAACGCCGTAGTATAAAACTCAATAGAGTCTACGGCTTGGTCTGAATAAACTGGCGTCGGATCGGCCTATGGAGTTGCGGCTTGGTGATACTCCTCCATAGATCCCTACCGAAGGGCGTTGACGCCTAAGAACGGTGTTATCTAAGAAATAAACAATAGGATACAGGTCGGCAACAGATGTCTTTTTGCCCTCCAAAACCTTATAAAATCGAAACAACTAACAAGACGTACGAAGATACAAGTTTATAAAACAATCATACGACTTGTTATGATGTATGGAAGCGAAACGTGGACGATAACAAATGCAAACGAAAAAAGACTACGTGTTTGGGAAGGAGAAATTCTAATGAAGATCTTTGGGCCTGTGCTGGATGAAGCATCAGGGCAATGTAGGATAAGCATTAACAAAGAGCTGGCAGAACTTTACCCAGACGCAAACATCATAAAAGAAATAAAGTCCAGAAGATTCCAATTGGTAGGACACCTTAAAAGACGATTCTGACCAAAGAACAGTAAGGCTGGTGTGAGAGAAAATCCCAACTGGAAGAAGACCACGCGGACGTCCTCGACTCCGGTCGCGAGATAATATAGCAGGAGACCTAAAAGCTCTGGGCGTGGAGAATTGGATATAGGTTGCTCAAGACAGAGAACAGTGGAGGCATGTTGTCGAGTCAGCTTTATGTTTTAATGATCTTTATAGACGTGTCTGGGGCTTTTGACAATCTTTGGTGGCCGTCATTCTTTGAAAGACTTCGAAGAATGAGATGTCCAAAGAATCTGTACGGAAGTCTCAGAAACTACTGTCAAGACCGTTATGCAAGCCTAAGCTGTCCAACAGGAAAAAGACAAAACATATCACAAAAGGATGTCCACAAGGATCAGTATGTGGACCTATGTTCTGGGATGTAATGCTAGAGGAACTGTTGGAACAATTGACTATAGATCCTGAAGTGCTTGGAAGCATAGCATATGCAGATGATTTGTTGTTGATCATAGATGCAAACTCAAGAAGAGAAATTAGAAAATAAATCAAATGAAGTATTAATAAGAGTAAATGATTGAATGAATAAAGTAAAATTAACAATATCAGATTCAAAAACAACATATAGTTTAATAAAAAGAAATTTAGAAAGAGTTCCAATTATAAAAATTAGAGCTAAAACAATAAAAAGAAAAATGGAAACAAGATATTTAGGTATTATAATAGACGAACAAAAATTATTTACAAAACACATGAGTTGTGTCTGTGAAAAGGCAACAAAGATCATGCATAGCATTGCTAGTCTAGCACAGAAGGAATATAGAATTTCGTTCCGACAGATGAGAATATACCTAAGTACAATACTTGCATCAATTGTAGGGTACGGTTCAAGTGTATGGGCACATAGATTAATAAATAAAAAAAATGCCGAAAAATTAAATAGAGCTCAGAGAGGATTTCTTGTAAGAATGACGAGAGCATTTGGAACAACTGCAACACAGGCACTCACAGTTTTAACTGGAGTAATGCCAATGAATTTAGAAACACAAAAAAGAGCATGTTATTATTGGCTAAAAAAAGAAAAATATGAAAAAATAATACAAATAATAGGATTAGATATAAGAAATGAATGGGAAAATTCAACAAAATCTAGACGTTTATACAATTTTATACCAATATTAGAAAACATTCCAAATTATTTTAATCCAAAACAAGGTTTAGTACACTTTTTAACAGGGCATGGACCGTACCCAACATATTTGGAAAGATTTAACTTAAAAGATGATGCATATTGTGAATGTGGAGAACTAGGTACACCAGAACATATAGTGTTACAATGTGAAAATACTATAGAAAATGAAGAACATAAAGAAATGAGAAGAAGATTAGAAAGAATTGAAATAAGAGATATATTACAAAATGAAGAATATTTTGGAATATTAAACAATCTAACAGAAATAATATCTAAAAAACAACAAGAAATCTATAATAATAGAAGAAGACAACAAATAATCCAACCCTGATGAAGTTGAGTAAGATAAAGTTAAAATAAATAAAATAAAGTATAAATTCAAAAATAGATATTTTCATAATAATAATTCAATATAAAATAAATAAATAAAAATAATAATTCAATAAATAATTCATTAAATTAAAAAAAATATATATTGTTTATTTAAATTTGTTAAATGTATTTGTTAAATGTAATTAATAGATTATGGCAAATTAGGTAATAAATTGTAAAAATAGATTTAGTAGTTTAGTAAAAAATGTAAAATATATAAAAAATATCTGTAATCCCATCAGGAAAAAACGACCTGGATTAGTCACTAGAGGCCAGGTCATATGTATAAACAATAAATAAATAAATAAATAAAAATAAAATGTCGAGTCAGCTAAAACCCACGAAGGGTTGTAACGCCACGGAGTAAGACCATTCGACATCCCCTCTAATGTCTTATTCAGCGCAGCCGGGGTCTCAGTTTCTGAGTCTCCAAATTTCTAAAGTGAAAATCGACCCGGTTCACCCCGTAAGCGTGGTAAGGTTGATAATTTTTGTAATAATATTATTTTGTATGTGTTTGCAAAATAATTATTGGGAAACAAGCGTTGTTTATCTCATTTTATTACTGACCGACAAATAAAATGAAACGATTATCCATAAATTATTATAAAAGCATCCTTTGTTATTGGTAGCAATAATCTTTTATATTATTGATTGCAGTTAATCGTGTTTTACCATTTTGGTAACATAAAAAATGTACTTTGAACAACAATAACAAAAATAAAACGAATTCTTAGATAATTATATATTGCTGTTTTCTGCCAATACAATTAACAACTTAACCTCGCCGCGAGCTAAAAAAAACTTACAATATCTTCGCAGACTTAACAGAGATTTGTGTGTGTGTTTTGTGTTTTATTGGCATTGGTTTTCACAACCAACTGGCCAGTCAATTTCATAATGATTTTTTAGACTATAACTTATCACTAACTCAGGGGAGTAATGTGTAGTGTGTGTGTTGAGTAAGTGTCTTGTTACTTTGCAAAGTCGACGTCATTGTCTTTGCAAAGAGACGCTAATTGTATCCGAACGTCAGCGGTTCCTCCGGTGAGTACCGATCCACAAGGACAGAAACTATTTTCATTTATTAGTTTATAATAAACGAAAAATTTCTGACACTGGTGAGATTCGAACTCACGACCATTCGGACCTTTCGATCCAAAGGTAGGCGCTGAGCCACAGAGGGGGATTAAGACAGATTTAAAAAGTAAAAATATTTTAATTGGACAAAAATTAAAAACAATAATTTTTGTTTCATAATGTGGAAACTTTTTTATGGCTTTCAGATCTGAAAACGTATTCAAGTTGTATACATTAACCAAAGCAATATACAGGTTGTTTCATTGGGAAACGGAAATACTTTAATGGTGAATAGAGGTCACCGAGGCGGTTCTAGATATACTTACATTTTTTGCCCTACCAACTTTTATAACCGAGTTACAGGGTGTTTTATCGATTTTGCTCATTTTTTTTCTAAGCCATAACTTTAGAACCACCATGTATATTTTGTTCATATTTGGTACACATATGTCTCATTCAAAACCCAAACGACCGACATACTATAATCACTGAAAATATCCAGGTCCGGATTAACAAAAAATTATAAAGTAATTGTGTCCTTAAAACAACATCCTGTATATTAAAATTTTGAGAATCTGTTTGCATATTTGAAAAGAGCACAAACATCTAAGGTTATTGGTTCGCTTAAATATTTCGGCCAGACAATTTTTTGACTTGAATTTTGAAACTATATTGATTTTTTTAAGAACTCTGACGTTAACCTTTAACTACACGCGCTGGCGTATTTTGTACGCCAGATATAAGAATTCTACTGCAAATATATTTAAAAATTTAATTTTTGACCTTGTTTATCTCTCTAACCTATCAGTGGAATGTGCTTTACAATTTGGTTTTAGTTTCGTTATAATCGGCGTTCTGGGAAGATCGTTATTTACAGTTTATTATTTGTTGTTCCCGGTGGTGGACAATATACGCCACGATTATATTAATATAAGTACATATTTCAATTTTTTTTTTTAGTCGTTATGGCATAAAATATATTTTTCTTTATAAACAATACTTTTTCTCCTGTAAAAAAATCACATTTCAAAAAATGTTTTATTAGTAATTTTATTTATCATGGAATCCAGTTATTCCATGATTCCAGTTATAAATCCCAATTGGCTTACTGAGAAGGAACTCCAAGTATTCACTGATGCCGAATAAGGTTTATAACAAACAACTAATTTTATTTTTTCCAAAAAAAATAGACAAATCCGCTGTTTTTAAGTGTATTTTCTTGTGGCGTATAAAGTGCGCCACGCGTGTAGTTATGTTATAACTTGATGCGCGGGTAGTTAAAGGTTAAAAAGCAGGTATTAACTTTTAATTATAAATTATTAAAGTTAGTGAATAAATACTTATTTACCACATTGGAATGACCCAGTTACTAATGACAAGAAAAATCCAGGTCCGGATTAACAAAAAAAATATAAAGTAATTTTGACGTTGAACCAACACCCAGTATATTGAAATTTTGAAAATTTGTCTGCGCATTTTAAAAGAGCATAAAAAACTATGATTAAAGGTTAATTTTAATTTTTTGCGCAGATGGTTTAATTACACCAATTTTTAAATTACATTAAAATTTTAAAGAACTCTGAGATTAAAAACCAGGTATTATTAACTTTTAATAATTTAATTTTAATGAATCAATACTTATTTTAAAAATACTTAATACTTATTTACTACGCTGGCTTCATGGATTCTCTTGGATTTTAATGATATGCTGATGCACATCATTAAAAATTAGAATTGCGTGAATTGGGATATTTTAATGATTTAGTAAAGAATTAAAAAACAGCTATATCTAATAAAAAAATATTCGTTTAAACAATTTAACATAAATTAAAACTATTTGAACTGTAACAGTTGCTCAAAATGCCCGCCATTTTGATCGATGCATTTCCTTAAAAGATTTCGAATCGATTTTCTAATTACATTGGGATTGTTCTAAATTTTTCTGGCAGCTTCCTGTCACCTTTACAGAATTAATCAATATGATTCAAAAATGAATAACGATTTTCAATTTCATTGCAACACAAAACTACAGCCGCATCATTATTCCAGTTCAATCAGAGAGTGCAGCAAGCACCTCTACCGGTTTCGAAACTTATTAGTCTCTCATCAGGAGGCACATATTATTATGCTGCTCTCTCTGACCCAACTAGGACAAACCCCATCGTGCAGTCACGGATTGCAACGAACGAAATGCCAAGGATGCCCTAGCGGCAACTGCTAGCAAAAATCTAAGTTTTCAATCTAATAGCACATAAAACAACATCCAAAAATGTTATTCTACACCCTACCAAACTGAAAACAATGGGAACCTTCTCTGGTAACACCTCCGAGGTTTCTACAATTTGCAAGCCATAACGGATGTTGAGACTAAGGAAGATGAGGGAATTTTACAATTTATAATTCACGTCCCATCTGCTCAGCGCGGTAAAGTTCCAACGAGAATGGTTCCCTTCGTACCCCAATCAGAGTAAACATGTAAATCAAAAATGAATAACCATTTTCAATTTCGTTTCAAAACGAAACTTCAGCCGCATCATTATTCCAGTTCAATCAGAGAGTGCAGCAAGCACCTCTACCGGTTTCGAAACTTATTAGTCTCTTATCAGAAGGCACATATACTGCTCTCTCTGACCAAACTAGGACAAAACCCTATCCTATTCTGTTAATTATACGCAATAAAAGAAAATGAGCCTAAAAATAAATTAATGTCCGACTGGTATATTATTTGACATATAATGACTAGATTTCAAAGTCAGTTAAATATGATATATTTCCCTAGGGCGTGATGTTTTAAAATAACACCCTAGGGTATTACATTTACTTCATCCAGCCTCAAAAGTCCACTGCTGAACATAGGCCTCCTCCCCTCGTCTCCAACCCCATCTATCCTGCGCCGCTCTCATCCAGTTTTTATTTATCTTTATTAAGTCGTCAGTCCATATTGTAGGCGGTCGACCGATGCCTCTCTTGTCTTCTCTTGGCCTCCATTCAAATAACCTCTTTGTCCATCGCCCATCTGTCATTCTGGCTATGTATCCTGCCCATCTCCACTTCAACCTGGCTATCCTTTCGATGACGTCAGTTACCTTTGTTCTTCTCCTGATTTCTTCGTTTCTGATTTTGTCTCGCAAATGTTTTAATTCTAACATTGACCGCTCCATTCTTCTCTGCGTGACTCTTAGTTTGGTAGTCGAGGCTTTAGTTAAGGTAAGTGTTTCTGATCAAATACCTTTCTCTGTAGGCATGTGGTCAACTCCATTTAAAAGTTTCTCTTAGTTTTCCAAATGCTGCCCACCCAAGGCCGATTCTTCGCTTCAGTTCATGAGTCTGGTTATCCCTGCCAATCGTAATTTAATGTCCCAGATATTTATATCTATCTACGAGTTCTATTTCTTTCCCACCAATACTGATGTTCTGGTTGGGTACCAAATTTGTCATTATTTTTGTTTTCGAGAGGTTTAAACCTACATTTTCTGTAGCCATAACGAGTTCCTGTACCATCTCTCTTGCCATACCTAGATCCTCAGCTACTATGACTATATCATCGACGAAACGTAACTTGTTTAGGTATTCTCCATCTATTTTTATTCCCTTTGTCATCGAATCCAAACTCTTGAAAGCATTTTCTAAGACCGTATTAAAAAGTTTAGGTGACATTGGGTCTCCTTTTCTAACCCCCCTTCTATTTTTATGCGATATCTGTTAGTATGTAATTTGACGGTGCTTGTTGCCTGTAAGCAGTGCTATTTTTGTAACAATATAGGTTCCGGTAAGCAATGTTCCGGGGGTCTGGGGAGTGTTCATAAAAGGGTCCGTACCCGGGAAAAATTTTTA
This sequence comes from Diabrotica virgifera virgifera, assembly GCF_917563875.1. Lineage (NCBI taxonomy): Eukaryota > Metazoa > Arthropoda > Insecta > Coleoptera > Chrysomelidae > Diabrotica > Diabrotica virgifera. The sequence goes on along the minus strand of NC_065443.1, from coordinate 185,623,613 downwards.
AATTTATCCTCAATAAGGTCGTTTTAAAGCTATTTGTGAGCAAGGAAAAAATTCAGGAATTTGTCTATAATTTTGTTGTTTTTTCTTATTTTTTGTCCCAAGAGATACCGGTACGGCGTACCGGCGCTATCGTCATAAAAACAGCACTGCCTGTAAGTATATTTTGTATAATAATTTTGTATACCTATAATCTAGCCTGCATTCTTTAAGCGCCTGTAATATGTTGTTCAAAGCTCAACTGTGTCAAAGGCTTTGTAAAAATCGATGAAAACCAGAACTAGGGGTTTATGGCATTCCACTACTTTCTCAATTAGGGTTTTTATACTTTGTAGATGGTCATTTGTTCCGTAACTTTTTCGGAATCCTGCCTGTTCTCTTGGTTGATAAGTCTCTAACTTTCTTTCCATTCTCTTAACTATTATTCGCGTAAATAACTTATATACATAAATGGCTGAGGAGGCTAATCGGTCTGTAATTCCCTAAATTGGCTTTGTCTCCTGCTTTGTGTAATAGAATCGTAGTAGCGTTGTTCCAGTCTGTTGGAATATTGACGTTGTGAAGGCAGATATTGAAAAGTAGTTTAATTTTTTCATTTAGTATACTTTCTCCAATTTTTAGTACTTCTGATACTATTCCATCTTCGCCTGGGGTTCGATTATTTTTTATTTTCTTCAGAGCCTTTTTGATTTCTGATTTGGTTATATTGGGCATTAAATCTGATCCTTGATTTAATACCCCAGTTTTTACTGTAATTGGAAATTGCGTATTGTCATCTTTTTTCTTGATTTATATAACTCTGTGTAGAACTCTTCGACTATTGTTAATATTTCATCTCTGTAGTTTCTTCTCCAGTTATGTTTCTTAGTTTGTTGATTTCTATTTTTTCTTTTTGTACGCTTCTCTTCAAAACTTTCATGTTCTTATTTTGCTCTGTTGCTTGTTTTGTTTTTTTCTACATTGTAGTTCCTTTTCTTTTCTTATTGCCTTTGTGATCGTCTTATTTTTTTGATTTAGCGCTTCTTTGCTGGAACTATTATCTCCCTTCATCTGTCGTCTTAGTTCTATAAGGGTTTTAGTAGGTTGACTTAGTTTTTCATCTTTTTGGTTTGTTGGACAATATTTAGTTTGAGCCTTTTGTATTGTGGTGATTATTTGTTCCTTCAATATATTAATGTCTGTTGTTGTTGTGTCTTTCAATGTATTATTAATATATTTATCGAACTCCTGAATATTAGTTGGTTTTGACCATTTCTTTGGGTGTTTCTAATTTATCACTTTGAGTCTTTCCTTTTCAATCGATATCGTTATTTTAGCTCCTACTAACCTGTGATCACCGCTTGTACTGAACTGGTTTAACACATTTACGTCTTTAAATATTTATTTTTTGTTTGTTAATAAATAGTCGATTTCGTTCCTTCGTTTTCCATCAGGACTTTCCCAGGTCCATCTTCTGTGTTATTACTTTTTAAAAAAGCTGTTCATTTGATAGAGATTGTTTTCCAAAAGGAAAGTTACCAGTTGATTGCCTCTACCATTTGTGCCTTCACTTCCAAAATTTCCCAATATTATTTCAGAGGGGTCTTCCTTGGTACCTATTTTGGCGTTGAAATAACCGCCTGTTATTAAGAAATAGCAATGGTTTTCCTTGATTGTACAGGATATTTGGTCGTAGAATATTTGGACTTCTTCGTCTGAATGGCCTGTAGTAGGTGCTTACACTTGGAATGAACTTCAGGATATATCTTGTAACCTCGGATGGAGACACTGCGAACAGCAGCTAGATGGTTGGTGGAAAGCGAGTCGTGGGTTCTAAACTAGCTTTTGGAACGTGGAATGGGGCCAATAGACGAAATAGGTAAAGATAAGACAAGAGGAGGTAGATTAGAGAAGAGAGAGAAACAGATAAAAAGATAGATAGGTAAAAATACCAAAGATAAGGGAAGATAGAAAGAGGGCGCCACTTAACTTTTTGGGGTTACAAGGGGAAAATTAAGAAACCTTGGAAACGGAAACAGGCAAGGAAAGATAATTAGGTTCTGAGACCAAATACAAGAAAAGATATGACCAGTTAATTAGTAAAAGAAATAAATGTTGTCAACACACTATATAAAGAAATAATAAATATATTCGGTGACAGTCGTTCACCTACTTACCTATAAAACTTACTCTGCGAGATCTTTCTCCTGGTCGAAGATAATATAGTGATAGTTATGTTACTTAGCAGATATTCAGAGGTAATCTGTTATCAGGAAACTTATTAGGAGTAGATAAATAAAAATCGTAAAATAAACAAAAAACAATATATTGAACAAATGGTTCACCCAAAGGGTGAATCCCAAAGAAACAACAAGAAATAAAGAGGAAACTATATACATAAATAACAACTGCCCAACTATTAATGTGTGGTTGGGTATAGGTAGAAATAAACAATAAATATGATAAAGGAAGTACAAGTATCATATGGTAAAATCATGCACAATTAAAAACACAGTAAAGAGAGCCTGGTTATTAATTAAACAAATCAAATCAAGCATCTATCATGAAACAATCTCTCTTTACTGTTTTAGGGCTTATCTGGAGATAACTGATATGGTAAATATAATGATGGATAGAAAATATAAAGAACAAATATATAATAAAATTAAAGGCAAAGCATACAAAGTTAACAAAAGTTTATAGTTCAAAATTCAAAAACCACCCCGCACTCGGTTTTATAAAAAATAGCCAATCACACAGCTTTTAATTAAATAGTTCATGTTTGTAATTAATGTTTTTTAATGAAAAGCTATTATTTAATGAATAAAAAGTTCTATTAATGAAATCGCTGTCCTATAGTGAACTATATTACATCGGTGATTAGCCTTAACCATAGATGAAGGAAGGTTTGAGGTAGATAGCCCTTAGATTAGGTCTACTTTGGAGACAATTGGATGTTTGTTTAATTAAGACACAGTAACTCTGAAGATGTTGCTTCTTAAATTGCACTGAATCTACTTTTACTTTAACTAGTAATCAAGCACTGAAGTTACTTATATGGTAATTTGAATCTAATCGGATGTTAGATCCAAATACAGATACGAGAAGCGAGTGAATACCACTCAGATAAGATAAATTGTAGATAAGGTATTAGATACTAGACAGACGTCTGCAATCCCAAGATACTCCGCCACGAAGTCCTTTCCTAATCGCAATCTTTGCAATGCCTTTCCTCTAAAAAAAAGTGGGGGTATGTCCCCTCTCAAAAAAATTGCATTTCTCAAAAAGAACCGACCTATTTGCGTTTGTAAGTAAAGTAACGGTATTTTAGTTGTAAAGTGTTCAAAAAATAGACCCTTTGAAATAGGGTATCGCTTCAAACAGACCGCAAGAGAAAAACAACAAACCTAACGGGATGTTAGTAGGCTGGTAAAAGGTTTTTAACACGATACCGGTACAGAACTTTTATTACTTTATTTCCAAACGTTATAAAAACGGGACTAGTTTTATGATGCGAATACTCGTAGTTTAAAATTGCCTTTATGCAGAAAAATTCTAACAATACTATTTTGTTAGGGTCTCTATAACTTTTACCGCTAATTCTATAGTTAAGATAATAAAATTAGCCAAGGGTAGCTATTTACGGAAACGGCCGTAGGCCTACCCGTAATGAGTGCTAGTGGGCTTAAAATTTAATCCAACAGGTATATTATTTACTAATCCTAATTATTAAAAAATGTTACAATCTGGTGCTCATTTTGATGTTTAAGTAAAACCACCCTTGTTGATATTTGGTTTATTGACACAATTCTGTTCGCATTTCTTTTCTGAATAAAGAAGCTGACACCTCCGACTGTCGATTCCTCTTCTCCTTTGTAGTACCACAGATGGCCTGATGGGAGTGAGATAAGATTCTCCCCCTTTTTTTAACTGCGCTGATACCCACAATATCCCAATTCACCTTTCAAAGTTCTTCCTCCATTTCTTCGAATCTTTCTTCGGTAGAGAGTGACCGAGCATTATATATTATGACGATGTTGAGGTTTATATTTTTGACGCACTTTGAATGGGGTTGGTTTACACTGGTCGGGTTTTTGGCATTTAAACACCGTGCTTGCCTTGCATGTTGGTGAGTATTCATATTTATTCACACGAGTAGCTGGGGACCGTTATCGATTCCTGTAGAGCCCCGCGTACAAGAACAAGGCTAATTTTCAATGGGATTTCGCCCGGTGTCCCAAGGGCATCGTTAGCGGCCGCGTGACGTGCGACCATTCAGTTTTTAGCACGATAGCTTCTACCTTAACTTGCTGATTTTTTGCATCTGGTTTTCTCCATATTTTTTTGGGTAAGATGGGGAGGGAAAAAAGGTGTATATGGGAAAAATATGTAGTAGAAAGAAATAACTCGTCTGCCTTCGGAAACCTAATCGCCATTCGGGGTCGGAAAAAAACAAGAGTTAGCCAAGAGAGGCTGATAGAAAATATTAAAGACATTTTATTCAAGACAAGTTGAGAAAGAGTAAAATGTGAACACCCTTATGATCCGCCAGGTGCATTTTATAAGCGTATGAGTATTGGTACACTTTGTGTTCCCGCTTATACTTCGGGGTGTTGACTACAGACTGTATGGCTCGTCCAGCATGGAGGATAAGGTTCACGTCATTTTTACAATGTAGACACCCTAAACTCCATGGCCTGGCTACAAGATTAAATAACTAGTGAAATACTGTCAAGTTGACAAATAACAACCTAAGTAAAACTATGGTTACTACAGTTACGTTACGACTATTTCTGGTAAATTTAGTTACTTGAAAACTAATTACATAATTCAAAATTCATTCAAATTTTTTGCATATAAATAATATTTAGTCGGACATTAAACGTTGAAGGCACCACGGGTATTATGGATAATAACGCTTTCGGTCAACGTATATCCCTCGGGCCAAATACCCTCAGTACCTTTGACCTCAAGCGTTATTATCCATATAATACCCTTGGTACCTTAATAACTATATTAACTTAAGCAAGATATTTAGTGGCACAAAGGCGCATGGAAAGATCGATTCTCGGCGTGACAAAAGAAAACAAAATAAGGAACCAAGACCTGAGGAAAAGAACAGGTGTCACTGATGTCGTCGAACGTATAGCCAGGCTGAAATGGAATTGGGCAGGTCACATAGCGAGACTGAAAGACTCAAGATAGACCAGAAAACTAATTGACTGGCGCCCAAGAGAAGACAAACGCAGCAGAGGACGACCACCAACACGCTGGATCTTCTTCTCTTCTTTAAGTGCCATCTCCGCGGCGGAGGTCGGCAATCATCATAGCTATTCGTATTTTAGAGAGGGCTGCTCTGAAAAGTTCATTTGATGTACATCCGTACCACTCTCTCAGGTTGCGCAGCCATGATATTCTGCGTCGCCCTATGCTTCTCTTTCCTTGAATCTTTCCCTGCATAATCAATTGGAGCAAGCTGTATCTCTCTCCACGTGAAATATGTCCCGAGATATTCCAATTTTCTTGTTTTGATGGTATTTAGGATTTCCATTTCTTTATTCATCCTTCTCAGAACCTCTTTGTTTGTAACGTGTTCTGTCCACGATATTTTCAGAATTCTTCTGTACACCCACAGCTCGAATGATTCTAGTTTTTTCATTGATGCAGCATTCAAGGTCCAAGCTTCCATTCCATAAAACAGAGTCGAGAAAACGTAGCACCTAGCCAACCTAACTCTTAGCTCCAACTTCAAATCTCTTGTGCAGAGGATGGACGCTGGATGGACGATATTAAACGGATATCCAAGAAATAGCAACAAGACGCACATAACCGTGGAGAGTGGCGAAAAATGGGAGAGAAATATGTCCAGCAGTGGACAGAAGAAGTTGCATGATGATGATGATGAAGATATTTAGCAAAAATAACGTAATAATAACTACACTAAATTGGTGATGCGCTAAAACCTTTAGGTAGATATAATTATTAATTTTGGATTTTGGAAATATTCCATGTTCAATACATACTTACTTGTTTCATATTTGGCTTCTTGGATCTTGTCGTAAGTAACATATTAAATATGGCGCCAAATACAAATATACTCGAATCATAGTAGCCGAAGATATCTGCAACTTTTTGGTGTTTATCATGGATTTAGCTTGATTCATCCAGTCAAAAAATGTTGTAGTATCCACTACTAAGAACGGATTTTTCTTTCCAGCATGAGCAATTATTTCAATGAGGTCTTTTGGTATAAGCGGCTTGGCATGCTTCTTTCCCTTTTCTATAATAGCAAAATCACGATCACACGCGAGAAAGGTATATCCTTTCACAGGAAATTTATGAGTAATTTCTGAAAAGAAACCTTTTGCAATCAAAACGAGATACATAACAAGTAAAGCCTGGTTCTAATTTTGACCACCACAATTATCTGACCAGAGGATTAGTTTCTGCTTATTTGTAGTCAATCCAATTTCTCTACTGGTAAAAAATCTGTACAGACAAGAAGCTATCTCGTTAGACCCCCTTTTCCCGATAGTTTCATTCCAGAAAAACATGATGCCCCTTCCTTCGTCTTCTAAATGAATACCCATATTAACACAGGCAAGCTGACGGCTGTAGTACATTTGAGTATGAGTTAATGTTGGAAGATACATCTATTGCTGGAGATCAAATTGAACCATTCTAATATCTGAGTTATTTTCTCTGGATTCTATACCATCTTTACTCATTTGTTGTCTTGCTAGCTCAGCTTGTCTGTGGTGAATTTCTAGTTTTTGCTTACCATCAGTTTTTATTTCTTCTGTTGGAGCTGTGTCTATTTGGCCTTTAAGCGAGTCGCATGTTGGGCATGTGCCAACTCGTGGGGGCTTAAAAGAAAGATTAAACTCTGTCAAAAATATGTCATTAAACCACTGTCTAGATACTGGTGGCTCGGTAGAATCAGCACAGTACTTCTCCAAAAATCCTTTGTACAACTTTACTACATTAAGCTCTGTCGGGAGATATTTTCGATTTGGAGCGTCACTTCTACCGTAGTGACTTTCTTGCGCTGGAATTGACGATATATAATTAATGATCTTTTCTTTCCATTCAGGCTCGCGTCTTTGTCTTTTACCGCCCCGTTTAGCTTTCAATCTTTCGTCGTCACAACCAATTTTCTCGGCTAGAATCTGCACACGTCGTCCACTTACACCAAAAGTCTCACAAAATGTCTTCTTGCAAACCTGAAAAAATTTGAATTAACTTCTGCTTACAGAACACAATTTATTAAATAGAGCTTCAAAAGAAAGCTATTCAATTTAACATACCTGAACTTCAGACATGCCCCGAATTATTAGAATATATTTGTATGTCCGTTGTCGCCGGCTTTGGGTTGCATCATCGTAACTACCATGTCTCCTTCTATTTACTAAGCAGACCCGAATGAGGTTTTTTAGGTATATTTGCTGTTCATTATAATTCCCCATATCCCAAAAGTTACGGAAAAGCTTCTTACGGCAATTTAATGTTATGCACGTACATGAGAACTGGCATTTGCAGGACACCTTAAACGAAAATAATAATTAAGAAATGGTTACCCTAAAGTCCAAATAAATCATATTTGCTTCGAGTGTTACTAAATAAAAAATACTTTAAGTAAAAAACATAGCAGAAACAAAACAAAGATATAGCGTTTATTATTGTTTTTTAAATGGTACTTTATTATCACAACAAAAATATTTTTATCAGAACTTACCTCCTTTGGCTCAGTTTTTTCACCTACTTCATTATTTTTGGTATTTATATACGTAAGTCCTCTGTTTTTACTGTCTTTCCTAATAGTTTTTTTTCCATTTCAATGTATTCAAAACACGTTTTTTTGACGCTACAGTCACACACTCAAGTACTTTGTCTGCCATTTTGCGTAGACTGATCGTAGCAACCAGTAGCAACTGTGCAACAACTGATAAGGCACATACAACGTTATGACCTTCTCTTTCCCAGTATTCAAGGTGGGGGCATCGGAGAGCTTTGATTTCAAGAGTGCAGCTAAAGGTCGGCATATACAACGTTTTTATCATATAAAACGTATTTCAGCTCGAGTGGCACTTACAACGTTATGGTTTGGCACCCCTCATTTTTCATTGTTTACTATGTGAATGACCAGGAGATGATGTAAATGTAATAAGATTTTTGTAATAATATACGTTTTGAAATTAGATATTATATAGATCAAGCAAGTGTGATTAACTGATGAGATTTACTTACCGGTCTGACTATGCGGAGAGCACTAAAATGTCTCTACATAGGATATAATGAGCCGTGAAGTTCTCATCTCAGATACGGCGCGACTCAATGCCATATAGGGAATACTTATATAGAACAATATAAGAACTTTTAATGAGGTATAATCCAATGAAAACCTGCGATCAACTAAGAATATGACGTAGGGGCAGAGCCCACGTCATAACCTGTAGATTTTTCGATTAAACATGACTGACATGACACACAAAAACTCAGAAACTGACACATACATATAAAAGATATACCATCATGCACATCTAGGCTATGCTCAATTAGAAACATACCAGACAGTTCCAGCACAACTGGCTTATTATAGATGATATTGTGCCCTTAGGATGTATGATACAGCGGGAAAAGTGCTGCTTATGCACCAGAGAGCTGCTGAAGTCTGGGGAATTATAGCCATGGCACGTTTTAGGTGCAATGTGTTTTGGTTGCAAAAATACAAAAAGATAACACAAAAGGGGAAAATTCTAGGTAAACAAATAATATGTTTTTAAAAGAAAAATAAGCAAAATCTTATACATATTATAATCATATATGTAAATGGCTTTACTATTTTTAGATATTTCTTGTTTCCATTACAACAATAAGTTTGACTGGTTGAGGCATGGAAAAATGTACCTAAATAAAAATCAAAAGGCTGTCGAACAAACCATATCGCCATAATTATCGCCATCGTGGTTAACATTGAAACATATTGTAAATCTTTCTATTTTTGAGATTTCCTTCAAGCACTGGAACTTACACGATATCTAGTTAAGCTATATTATTTGCATATAAGGCTGTGGTCTCCCATAAATACCTTAGATTGCATACAGCGTCAAGCCAGATGTTGCATACAGCGTTTGTTGGTCACCGGCAACATCCGCTATTGTGTTGTTATGAGTCGAATGCGATCTATCAATTTGTTTTGAGTTGAAATGCCACAGACAATTAATGTATTAATTAATATAGTTGATAAAAATATAGTATTTTTAAAAACTTCCTGGCATATTAAGTATTTCACTTATTTTTGAAAAATACTGATATGTGTTGTAAACACTTGTTGATGACAAATGAATGAATGAAATAAAGAAAAGGATTTTAAAAACGTGTAAAATAGTTTACACACTTTTAAAATCGTTTTCTTTTTACACTCGGTCATCTCACTTATTCTTTCCCAACGTTTGTATTTTTCAATATTGTTTTTACACTTTTTATGGCTGGCATTTGATCCGTTTTTTTTGTCCAACTCAATTAACAACTCGTCTTTTTCTCTTTTGTAAATTCGACACCCCCATCGAACAAGGTTGTAACTCATTTTTAGCGATTTTACAGGAGAGGCAAACAACGAAAACAAGAATTTTAAAAAATTTGTAGTGAAATGATTAGACCCTTTTACACTAACGTGATATAATATTTATAACATAATAAGGGATTACTGTGAGATGTATGCTTTGTAATTTTATTAGCTATTGAGAATCTTCAGTTTGATTGAGATACAACCTTGAGATTAAACATGAGTATTCGTAGAAAAAGGTTGTAACTCGCCTAACAACCATTTTACACTCTCCGTGTTAATTATTTTTCCCTCACAAGAAAACATTGAAAAACGTTTGTTTTTCTATACTTCCACAGAATTTATTACAACTATGTTATTACTACAGCTGTTTCGGCAAAGTGCCTTTCTCATAGCTGTAGTAATAACATAGTTGTAATAAATTCTGTGGAAGTATAGAAAAACAAACGTTTTTCAGTGTTTTATTGTGAGATAAAATGAACTTCCATCAAGTAACGGTCGAATCCATCAATTATTATTTTTCCCGTTTAGGTAACTATTAAAAGGTTGTATGTTTTGAGTTATTTGCAATATAGCTAGGAGAAAATTAGTTTTTATGGTATATTTAAACAAAATGTCAACTGACAGTTTACACAATTTTAATTGGAAATTATAAATTTTACAATAACAATAATATTCAACACAACTTCTATCAATATTAAAAAATCATGGTATAAAATATCTCAAATTTTTCTCATTTTTATTGCGTATCTGTAAATATTTAATTTTAAACCATTTTACTTTATTACCTTACTCTTTTACTATTAATATCTACTTCAAAATTAACATGTGTGCCCTTAAATGGGTTAAAATTTAGAATTTGCTTCTGATTTATTTCATTTACGGATTTAGACTTGCCTGATGCTTTGGCATATCGTATCATGGTTATTAGACTAAGAGCCGCTATAGGTGAAATTTCTTAATCATTTAAGGCACGATGGGACCCTATAACTTAAATAGTAGAACCTAAAAGAAAAGGTTTGAACACTGTGCCGTCACTTTTCAGTGGCACATGCGTCGACAGTGGCGCATTAAACTTTCCACTTATGGACAGGATAAATAAATTAAAAGTTATCCTCCATTACTAACAGAATTCAATTTTTTTTATTTTTTTAAGTTCTATGTGATTAACACATAAGATTCAGCGTAATTTTAACCCACCACCCCCTTCTCCCTGCCCCCACCATCAAAAACTTTATTTTTCGATTTTATTTTTTTTTTGTTGGGATGCAATCAATTTTAAAATTTCAAAAAATTCACACGCATAGTTAAGGCTTTTATAAAACACGTCTATTTTATATAGACCTGTCGGTTGAGTGTACATAACCTCAAAAAATTTAAACAAATATTTTTTTGGAAAAAAGTATATAACTTTTTTTTGGGAATAGCTGCCGATCTAATTTTTTCCTAATCTTGTGTATTTTATCAAACACTATATTTACCTTTTTTTTTAGATTTTTTTGTAACGATGGTCACCTTCAAAAATCCAAAAAACTGTTTTTAAGGGGGTTTTGGGGGGTTTGAACGCGTTTCTCCCATTTTAAAATATTCTAAAGGACTCAGTTACTTTAAGTTACATATAACCTATAAAATTGAAATTGATTTGATATATTATGAAGTCTATAAAATAGGGAAAACCCCCAAAACCCCCTTAAAACACAGTTTTTTGGATTTTTGAAGGTGACCGGCATTGCAGAAAAACCTAAAAAAAAATAAAAATATAGTGTTTGATAAAATACATAAGATTAAGAAAAAAATAGATCTGCAGCTATCCCCAAAAAAAAGTTATATACTTTTTTCCAAAAAAAAATTGTTTAAATTTTTTGAGGTTATGTACACTCAACCTACAGATCTATAAAAAATAGACGTGTTTTATAAAAGCCTTAACTATTCGTGTAAATTTTTTGAAATTTTAAAATTGATTGCATCCCAACAAAAAAAAAATAAAATCGAAAAATAAAGTTTTTGATGGTGGGGGCAGGGAGAAGGGGGTGGTGGGTTAAAATTACGATGAATCTTATGTGTTAATCACATGTAACTTAAAAACGTAAAAAAAATTGAATTCTGTTAGTAAGGGAGGGTAACTTTTAATTTATTTATCCCGTCCATAAGTGGAAAGTTTGATGCGCCACTGTCGACGCATGTGCCACTGAAAAGTGACGGCACAGTGTTTAAACCTTTTCTTTTAGGTTCTACTATTTAAGTTATAGGGTCCCATCGTGCCTAAAATGATTAAGAAATTTCACCTATAGCGGCTCTTAGTCTATATCCATTGGTGTGGAGCATATACGACTCAATATTTTTTCTGTTTTTCTCTAAGGGCATGCATTGAATCACCCTCGTTTTGTGAATGTGCTATTTCTAAAAATACATGTGTAATGTTAATATTAAACTTTTTCACTACATAGAAGTACGTAGCAAACACTATTCGATACTTATTTTGTCCACCGCATCTACCAAAAAGGAAAAAAACTCCGTAAATCCGTTTTTACTTTTATTTCGATAATTTGACTTATGCGGTGCACCATATGTTTGAATACGTTATAAATTAAACATACGTGCCACAAAGTTGTAACTCATTTAAAAACCTTGTTAATCGTCAAGTATAAAGAAAGTAAATATTTTACATAGGGAGTATCCAGTGTTACTGCCTTCTTCAAGCCAAAAAGGAGTAAAATGGCATACGTAACTTAAAATACAGCTTCTTATTAGCCAAACTATTGAGAATTAAACTATGTCGTTTATATTGACGTGTGCGCAATTTTTTGCTGAATTCGCCTGTGTTGAAATCTAAAAAAAGATGTAACTTGAGTTACAACCTTGTTCGATGGGGGTGTCGAATTAATTTATTCATTTCGCCATGTTAAAACCATAGATATATTAACAAGTAGACTCAGTAACTGCTGTAAAACGTGGGATCAACATGATTACCTCGCCGAGGTAATTTTGTTTGTTTTGATACGAAGTAGGAGATATCCATTACGAACTTGACACGATCGAAGATCGTTTTGTTCGTATATGCGTCATTGGTCGTGTTTGTGTTGTTTTGTCATTGTTCACGTAAAAATCAAATTTTATTTTAAATTTTTGGGAGTAATTTACTTAATATAGGTATTAGTAAAATGCCTTTTAATGGTGTCATTTGTGGTCGAAGAAGTTTGACAACTCTTTTCAAGTAAGTTATTTTTGAAATGTATATTGTTAGGCTATATCAATGTAAACATATTATTAGTAAACACCAGTCGATAGATCTTGCGGACACCCGATTATCGATTATGCATACGGTATAGCCGAGTTCTCAGTCCAGGTGTTTAATGTCAGTGGTTAAAACGCATACCAGCCGTACTTAGCAATGCTCGAAAATAACTAAAGACGCAATAAACATTTCAAGTAGTTCTACGCATCGTTCGACCTACGATAGAGATCACATATATTTATTATTTCTTGTATTAAGCACACAGACGTGACCTACTGCGTGACGGTGTAGGCAGCCTACGGCTTCTATTTGTGACCACCGCATCTAAGTCACGTGTACAGCATTTCATGTGGCGTTCGGCATACGATAACAACAGACCGCAACTATTACAGTAGAATGCGCTTATTAGAATACCGCTTAAAGGAATGTCCCGCTTTAAGGAATAGAAATGTGAGATCCCGAAAGGTTTCTAGTAGCCACCAATGATCGGTTATTAGAATATCCCGGTTATAGAAATACGCACGAAGTCTATCCCAATAAGCGGGTTCGACTATATACAGACTCGACTTGCGACGTGACGCTATACGCAGCCTATGGCGTCTATTGGAGATCACCGACCAAGTATTTAAAGGAAAAGTGTACGTACGTACTTATACAGTGAGGACGTTTGAGTGGGAATAAATTCATTATCTCGAGAAAGGGCAAATTTGGAGAGAAATCCTGAGACAGGTCGATTTTTAATTTTAAATTATGACTTTTTAGCATATATATCTTACTAATGACGTCATCATCTAGGCGTGATGACGTAATCGATGATTTTTTAAATGAGAGTAGGGGTCGTGTGATAGCTCATTTGAAAGGTTATTCAATTCTCTATTCAGTAATATAATTACATAACATAATTATTTATACAGGGTGTCCAAAAATGTTTTTCAATTAAATTAATGGAGACAAAAAGAAGAATGTATGTAATTTATTTGTTTGAAAATACATTTGAGTGCTGTCAGAAAACAGAAAAAAATGTTTATTTGACAAAAAATAAACATTGTTTTTCGCTTAAATTCAATGTTAAAACTGCCACCCACATGTCTATTAGCAGTTTGAACATTGAATTTAAGCGGAATACAATGTTTATTTATGAAATAAACACTATTACCTGTGTTTCTGACAGCAGTAAAATGTATGTTCAATTAAATAAACTGCTTACATTCTTCTTTTTGTGTAAATTAATTTAATAAAAAAAATTGTTTTTGTACACACCCTATAAATAATTATGTTAGTGTTTATATTATTGAATAGAGAATTAAATAACCTTTCAAATGAGCTGTCACACAACCCCTACTCTCATTTAAAAAAATCATCGATTAGTTCATCACGCTCAGATGGATGACGTTACTAGTATAATATATTATATGTCAAAAAGTCATAATTTTAAAATAAAAATCGACCTGTCTCAGGATTTCTTTCCAAATTCGCCCATTCTCGAGATAATGATTTTATTCCAACTCAACTCACTGTATAGTAAGCCATGCGAGAGCATTACTAATATCGGTTAATTATTATGTGTAATTAATTTTATATTTTACATTAAATAAATCCTCTAAAGTCTCTTGTAAATTTCTAAGACATTACGTGCGATGTTTTTTATTATCATAGTCACGTGTATTTTAACAGCCCTCATTAACGACATTACGTTACACGTGATTTTGAGGTATGCGAAATCAAATCTCACATACAGTGTAGTTAAATGTGCAAAAAAATATGATGCATATATAAATAAATAAAACTTTTAAATTTTTTTACAAAAATCAAAGTAAATATGAAACCAAAGAGAAATTATTTTAAAGATATGCATAAATTGATACAGTAATGAAGCTGGAGTTAAAGAATTATTTTGTACAGGTCTCATACATAACCCGAAAATTCCTTATAATACTGACTCCAATAAATGAGCCAATAAATAAATCAAAAATATTAATAATATGCACACATGTAAAAATTACAAATTTTACTATTCCATAAGAATTTAAGACAAAACATTTGGATTTGATGATTTAAAAAATAAATGTCGAATACATAAAATTAGGTAGGTATAATAATTGATGAACATGTCATAATAAAATTTAGTCATTTCTCTAAAATTGACGTGTCAGGTCAGGTTCAGTATAGTAGTTTATGTTTTTGAGGTCGTTGAATACGAATATGAAGTTTATGTTTATCTAAAATTAGTGAAATATGTTCAAAAGTCAAATTATATGCAAAAATGCGAAAAATCAATTTAGATGATTTTTCAACTTTAAAATTTTACTGTATCATCTTTGAAGTATTTAGATAACAAAGAAATTTGTCCTAAATGTTTAAAAAAAAGTTATGTGACTTTATAGACGAGTGGCACTCCCCAAAAAATCGGTTATTTCTCGAGATACTAGGGTGCGGCGAATGGCTTATTTTGGTCAGACTTTATGTTTTTGATGGTGCTAAAAACAAAAATGAGGTTTATTTTGAATTTTAAGTGGGGAAACATTGTCAAAATCGCAATTTTACCCTAAGAATGAAAAAAAATGAAATCACGTTTTTTTTGCCTTCAACTCGCTACAACTCAGATGGGATCTGTTTCAATCTGCCAGTCTTATCATAATAAAAGTTATGAATTGTTTAAAGTAAAAGGTGAAGATTCCTAAATTTCAAAGTTTATTCGCAAAAGTAAGTGACAAAATTTGAAATTTAGCTTTTTAATCAAGTTTATGTTAAATCATAGAGTACAAAGAACAAAATGTTTAAAAGAAAAAAAATGGTGCAACTTTTTATTTTAAGAAAAAAGTGATTTCATTTTTTTATTTTTAGTGTAAAATTGCGATTTTGACAATGTTCCACCACTTAAAATTCAAAATAAACCTCATTTTCGTTTTCAGCACCATTAAAAACATAAATTATGACCAAAATTAGCCATTTACCGCACCGTGGTCAGTATCTCGAGAAATAAGCGTTTTTTGGGGTGGGGGAGTGCCACTCGTCTATAAAGTCACATAACTTTTTTCCTATGGCATATTTTGACTTGAAATTTTCCACAAAACTTCTTCAAGACCTATGTTTAATGTTGTGTAGGTTAAAATTATAAACTAAAAAGTTTGTCACTCAACTTTTTTAAGTGCACAGGAAACTAACGAAATCTGACAAGAAAATGTTTAAAAATTAACAACTTCTCTTTTAATTCTATTAACCCGGGAGTAGTCGCGCTCACTTCTGTAACGTGAATAGTCGCGTGTTAGATTCTATGTCAAAAGAGGAATTTAAATACGAATTTACAACAAATTTTTATTTTATAGTATTTTTATTTACTTGTTATATTAGAAATATTATTTGTAACAATTTTTAAAGCTAATTGGCTCTACCCATAGCCATAAATTCCACAAAAAGAAGAAGAAGAAGAAAACAAAATTAATTAAAAAAAATGAAAAAAATATCCCACGTATTACTACACCCTTCCTCGAGGCACTTACGAAAATTTTTCAAAATTTCAAAATTTTTGATCAAGTTATCGCGAAAAAGGATAAAATGTGAGATTTTATCTAACGGCGCGACTACTCGCGGGTTAAACATTTCGGACAAAAAATGGCATTGTTATCTAAATACTTCAAAGATGATACAGTAAAATTTTCAAAAGGAAATATTTACAGCGACCGAAAATACTGAGAGTTAAATTTGAAAAATCATCATAATTGATTTTTCTCGCATTATTGCTTAAACATGTTCCACCAATTCTAGATAAAAATAAACTTCATATTCGGATTCAGCAACATCTAAAACATAAAGAATGACCAAAATTTGCCATTCACCTATCATGGTCGCTTTTTCGGTTTCTAAGACTCAAATTAGGGGTGTGCCGCTCGACTATAGGTACTTATATTTTTTCCTTTACCGTTTCAGTATACAGCCAGACATGTTTCCCTACGCGTGGTAAATGTTAGGTGTAGCGACTTGTTTTCATTTATTTTGACTATCCATTTTGTCATTGATTGTTGAATTTTATTTAGGCTATTTTATAAGATTTCGGAGGCTCTTTTGGGATTTCTGTTCGATGATAACGTCGTATCATCCGCAAATGTGGCTGTAGTGATATGTGTATCTGTCGATAGGTCAGCAGTGAATATAAGGTATACTATAGATCCTAGTACACTTACTTGGGGCACCCCAGCGAGAAATGGTTGTATGTTTGTGTATTCCTTCTCATACTTTACATGGAAGTTTCTGTTGGTGATGTAGGACTTTAAGAGTATATAGTAATTTGTAGGTAAATTCTGTTTTAGTTTACATATGCCAGACTTTATCAAATGCCTGACTTACGTCCAGAAATACCGCCGAGCAGTACCTATTATTTTCAAAGTCCTCGTTGGTTCACTCTACAATTATATGTACCTGTTGTATTGTTGAATGTTATTTTATAAACTCAAATTGGTGTAGTGGTATTATTTTTTTGTTTTCTAGTATAGGCGTTACCTTAGTAAGTGTCAGCTTTTCAAAAACTTTTGATACCACTGGAAGAAGACTAATAGGACGATAGGACTGTACACTTTCTGGTTCTTTTCCTGGCTTCAATATCATTTTTATTTGTGGTAGTTTCCATTGTGTTTAGAAATTACCTAATCTAATTATAGAGTTAAATAACTGTATCGAAAATTGGAAGCCTTTCTCTGGGAGTTGCTGAAGAGTTTTTCCCGTAATCAGGTCGTATTCTGGAGCCTTGTTTGGATCGATGTTGTGTTGTATAATATTTTTTACCTCATTTTTTGTGGATTTTTTTTTCAGAAAGTTCCAGTAATAAGGTTTTGCGAGTATTGAAATATTTAATGTAGCATTAGAAAAAGTCGTACGAGACGCTAATATAGATAGCAGGGGAACAATATTCAATAGATCTGTCCAAATTCTAGCATATGCAGACGACGTGGACATTATAACAAGAACCAGAGCGAGAACTGCGGAAATCCTAACCGAGCTAGTAGCAGCAGCAGAACAAATGGGGTTACATATAAATCGAAATAAAACAAAATTCATGACGACTAACACAAACACAAGAGCTGGAAATATTGACGCAGATCTAATCATCAATGACCAAAACTTCGAAGCGGTCAAAGAGTTCATATATCTAGGGACATCGGTTAACCCCAATAATAACACATCAGAGGAAATAAAAAGACGAATAATAATTGCAAACAGGTGTTATCATAGTCTATCAAAGTACTTAGCTAACAAACGTCTGTCTCAAAAAACTCGTATAAGGCTGTATAGAACATTGATAGTCCCCGTTCTCACATATGGATCAGAGGCATGGACGCTAACTAAAACAGATGAATCCGCTCTGTCGATTTTTGAAAGAAAGGTGCTACGTAAGATATTCGGAGCGGTCTGTGAGAACGGAATATGGAGGCGTAGATATAACTTTGAACTGCAGAATATCTACAAGCATACGTTTGGTGGAAAAGATATTATCACTATAATTAAGCGAAACCGCCTGCAGTGGGCAGGACATGTAGCCCGGGCCCCTGAATCGAACATGATAAAAAAGATTCTAACAGCGCAACCCGTGGGAATGAGAAGACGGGGTAGACCAAAGCTGAGGTGGATGGACGGGGTAACACAGGATGCCGAGAAGATCGGAGTCGGCAACTGGAAAATGCAAGCAAGGGACAGAACAGAATGGCGTAGAAAGCTTGAGAAGGTCGAGGCCCTCTAAGGGCTGTAGCACCAAGATGATGATGATGAGTATTGAAATAATTTCTTCTTCAGTTTGTGGTGAGTAATTTCCGTCATTTGGTGTAAAAACTTTTTTAAGGTGTGTCGCAAATGTTTTGGCTTTTTCTAGTGGACTTTTCGCCCATTGTCCTGTTCGTGTTCTTACTGGTGGGATTTTATAGTTCTGCCTTCGTAAAGTCCTTGTAGCCATAACGAGTAGTCAGTGGCTTGAGTTGCATCTAGTTTCTGTAAGTATTCCTGAAAACTTGCATTTTTTTTTCTGCTATTAACAATTTTTTAGGTCTTTATGCTTCATTGAGTTCTTTTTTACTCTGAGGTGATCTTGATAATTGCCATTGTTTTCTGAGTCTTCTTTTTAGTTTTTGTTCATATTTCGATTTGTAGGCAATGTGTTAAAATGTTCTATTGCGTGTTCGATTTGTTTATTCGTCTTTAGTGGGATGTCTCAATTGATCTGATTATTTACTTGATATCGAAAATAACTCCAATTTGTTTTGTTGTTTTGTAATATACAGCTCCTTTCTATTTTTGTTATATTTTTGTTTACAGTTATGATAACAGGTGAATGGTCAGACGATAAATTTTAACAAGACTTTGGTTTAAAGTATTTTTCGTTTATTCCTCTCACTATAGCAAAATCGAGAAAATTTGTAATTTTCCCAGGGTCTGTAGGGCAGTATGTTGGCTCCCTTGTGGTTACTAGGTTTAGCTTATCTATTAGTATTTCTTTTTGTTATTTTTTTTTACTAGAAGTCTAGAGCCCAATATTAGATGTTTTAAATTGTAGTCTCCGCCACAAATAAACTTAAGTCTAAGTTTATCAAAAAAGGTTTTAAATTCTGGTTGTTTAACTGAATGTTTTGGTGGACAATATATAGCTGAAAAAGTTATAGGTTCTGTCCAGTCTTCTACAACCACATTTGTAGCCTGAATATGTGCTTTTTGATAGTGAGGTGTCTGGTAATGTTTGATGTTGTTTCTTATAATGATTGCTGTCCCACCATGTGCAGTTCCATCTAATGATGAATATTTGACATATAAGTTGTAGGGTTTTTCCATCTATATTGTTGTTATCAAATAAGTACTATTTACCAAAATAAATTCATAAAATTCGTGCTAAAATCACCGTAAAAATTTGACACTACCTCCCAGACTATTATATTATGCGCCTTAAAAACTTCCTGAAATCGATTTGACTGCTCTTTCAACTGCGTACCGCATAGCATTTCCAATATATCCTTAGAAAATTACTTGTAACAGATTAAACTGTTTTAATGTGTAGATTAATTGCTTATCTACAGCATTGCAACTAAAATGTAATTAAACAGTTTTATTGCCAAACAATGCATCGGTTTAGTTGAGTAACTTCCATACAGTATTTATGCTAAATTAAATCTGTTCGTGCCACCGCTCTCTGAAACCACTTCGAATTGCTTGACAATTTTGGGTTTAATGAGGAAGAAATTTCACTAGAGCGTTTTAATGTTTTGTGGACGAAAAGTTTCAAGTAACAAAGGTTTACATCAAAATAGGGAGGACTGAAGTTGTATTTTACGTAATTGTTTATAGAATCGAGTTTATTTTTGTTCAATAATTTATTTATTACGTTAGTATCAAGTTGAGTGACAGTATTTGAAATTTAGCTTTTTTAATCACATTTCTCTTAAAATATAGAGTACAAAGAAGTTTTCTGAAAAGCTTTAGATCAAAATGTTTTATATAAAAAACAAAAATATTTTATAGAAAAAAAAAATGGTGCAAGTTTTAATATCGACGTTATAGATCCCCAAAATAACACTTATTTTTCGAGATACTGACCATGGGTGGTGAATGGCTAATTTTGGTCTTACTTTATGTTTTTGATGGCGCTGAAAACGAAAATAAAGTTTATTTTGAATTTTAGGTGCGGGAAAATTGTCAAAATCGCAATTTTACCCTAAAAATAAAAAGAAATCACGTTTGTCTTAAAATTAAAAGTTGCACCAATTTTTTCTATAACACGTTTAGATCTAATACTCCCCACAAAACTTTTTTGAATTATATGTTTTAACATAAATATGATCAAAAAAAAAATTTCAAATTTTGTCACTTAACTTTTGCGATTTAACTTCGTAAATCACGAATCTGCACCTCTCATTTTGAAAAATTTATTACTTTTATCAGAATAACACTGAAAGCCTACAACAGGTTTCATAGTCTTCACAAAGGTGAGAAATGTATGGTATAAAAATTTTAGAAAAAATATTAATATGGAGCAGAGTTATAGCGACTTAAACGCAAAAAACGTGATTTCATTTTCTTTTTAATTTTTAGGTTAAAATTGCGATTTTGACAATGTTCCCCCACATACAATTTAACATAGACCTCATTTTCGTTTTCAGCACCGTCCAAAACATAAAGTAAGACCAAAATTAGTCATTCACCGCCGATGATCAGTATCTCGAAAAATAAGTGTTATTTTGGGGATGTATAACGTCGATATTAAAAGTTGCACTATTTAGTTTCTATAAAATATCTTAATCTAAAGCTTTCCAAAAAACTTCTTTGTATTCTATGGTTTAACATAACTGTGATTAAAAAGCTACATTTCAAATTTCGTTCCTCAACTTTTGCGATTAAACTTTGCAATTCAGGATCTGCACCTTCAACTTTAAACAATTCATAACTTTTATTAGGATAAGACTAAAAGCTTGAAAGAGATTTGTCTTTAAAAAGGTGAGCAATATATGCTCTACAAAACTAAGAAAAAGTATTAAAATGGAACAGAGTTGTATCGAGTTAAACGCAAAATAACGTGATTTCATTTTTATTTTACTTTTAAAGTAAAAATGCGATTTTGACAATATTCCCCCATTTAAAATTCAAAATAAATTTCATTTTTGTTTTCAGCACCATTAAAAACATAAATTAAGACCAAAATTAACCATTCACCATCCATGGTCAGTGTCTCGAAAAATAAGCGTTATTTTGGGGATTTACATATACTTAATGTCGAGATTAAAAGTTGCACCATTTCTTTTCTATAAAACATTTTGATCTAAACCTTTCCCGAAAACTTCTTTGTACTCTTGTTTCAACACAGATTAAAAAGGTAAATTTTAAATTTCGTCACTCAACTTTTGCGATTAAACTTTGTAATTCACGAATCTGCACCTTTTACTTAAAAAAATGCATAACCTGTAACAGAATTAGACTGAAAGCTTAGAACAGATACCGTTGCCTTCTGAAAGGTAAGAGCTATATACTGCAATAATCTTGTGTAAAAAACGTGATTTTATTTTACTTTCTTTTTAGGGTAAAATTGAGATTTTGACAATGTTCCCCCACGTAGGAAATTCAAAGTAAACCGTATTTTTGTTTTCAGCACCGTCAAAAACATAAAGTATGACTAAAAGTAGCCATTCACCTGACCGTGGTCAGTACCAGGTCATTTTAGGGGTGCCTGCCGCTCGCCAAGTTATTGATATTTTAGTACATACCCTTTGGGGGTAGATATACTAGATTTATCGTAAAAATGCTTACGGGCTGGGCGTGTTTTAACTATAATATACATTGTATATCTTGACAGTATAGGTACTTGTTTTAACGAAATACAGTGAAGCCAAGATAACAAAGTTGAGAGGATACAGTTAAAATAGAAGAAAAAATTTGGTTGATTTCACGTAATAAGGTTATCTTTCTTTCATGGTTTGTCATAATCCTTAATGCTCTACAGGGCGTCGAACACTAAGGTTATCAAAGAAGTAAAGAAACAAATTGAAAAAAAGTTTCAGAGTGCAGGTTGATTAACAAACTCCATTCAAAAAACTATTATTAAGTCATTCTTAACAATGACGCTCGA
Organism: Diabrotica virgifera virgifera; assembly: GCF_917563875.1. Taxonomy (NCBI): domain Eukaryota; kingdom Metazoa; phylum Arthropoda; class Insecta; order Coleoptera; family Chrysomelidae; genus Diabrotica; species Diabrotica virgifera. The sequence goes on along the minus strand of NC_065443.1, from coordinate 185,601,245 downwards.
AATGTGTTCCCGTCCCCAGGTTATGAAAAGTCGAAAAGTTATTAAATTTCTGGATGAAAACAACCTCATTGCTAAGTTTATTACGGCGTTCTATAATATAGAAGCTTTTAAAAAATTCTGATCAAATGATTTATACCAAAACTGTTTTTCTAAAACCAAAAAGCCGGTTCCGACGCATCAAATTGAATTCAGAAATCTTCTTATCAATTTTATAATTACCTACTCAAATGTACCTACAACAATATTTGTATTATGAATGTGGCAGAATGGTTTATTATATGAACTTAAAGCTTTTATGTTCAATATGAATTCACAAATTTTACCATTTAATATACCTGAAAAATCATATAGGATCAAACGGGATGGCATTTATTCAGACTTACCGAAAATTGGAAAAGGTTTTTTATAAGTAGTTTTTTGGGGAAGATGCTTTCGGATTATTTCAACGTCGATTGCATCTTTAACCCTGTTTCAGGCAACTAGTGTGCACGATGTACACTAGTTCATGGGGTCCACGGCTTTACGTGCCCTCTGAGGCACTGTGATGCCTTGTATCATTTTTAGACTTTAGATTTAGACTCGAGATTTATCATTAGACTAGATATCATTGCTAGTACTTAGAATCGAACTTATGCTCACAATTTGGGTCTAGGACGTTTCATCGCCGCCGTTTCGATGCCGCCAGTTCGATGCTGATGCCGGCCGATTCATCGCCAGTCAATTAATCGCTATCTGATATATTTCCGAATTTTCGACAGTTACAATTATTATTTATTTTTAGCATTAATTAGGAATTCTAGAAAATGCGAGATATGACGGCGATGAAATGGACTGGCGATGAACCGGCGGCATCGAAACGGCGGCGATGAACCGGCGGCGATGAAACGTCCCATTCCGCACAATTTATTATGGAGCCATTAACAGGAGAGCTTTACTGTTAAACCGGGAGATATTAACAGAACTTCAACCACGATTTTCTAAGTCCTGCCCTTTGCAATACTGGAAGGTTAGAAAAGGTACTTACAATTTATGGAAAAATTCACGGATTTCCTGTGACATTTTCCTGTGAAATTTAGATTTTCCACGAGGAAAAAAATGGGGAGTTGCGATGAATTTCTGAGTCCTGCCATATTCATAGAATGACAGGATACTATCACTCCTGCCAACTTAATAAATTAAACATAATTATTTGAAAATGATCGAAAAAATGTTGGTATGACGTGCCATTTGACTGTGGAAAAATTTCACCCTGGTTACGTGATTTTCTGAGTCATAAAATAAATTTTATTATAAAATAAATAATTTAAGTAGACATTATTCAAAAGGGCAGGATGTTTAGTTACACCTTTTATACTAAACATAGTTAAAAAATGTGTAAGGAAATTCGTGGAAAGTTACACGATTTTCTGAGTCATGCCATTTTGGACATATCTCAAGAATGTTAATATAAAGCTATTTACAAAGAGGCAGGATGGTTGGGTAGTTATTTCGTATATAAAAATAAAATTTTAAGTCAGTAAAATTATTGCAGGTTGTTTTACAAACATATTCATATCACCACAATTTTCTGAGTCATCATATGTCAGATATGCTTAAAAACACTAATCTGAAACTGTTTACTTCGTGGCAGGATAACCGAAAAGATATTTAATACATAAAAATTAATTGTTATATCGTTAAAAGGATCGTACGGTATTAAATATTATCTTCCTGAGTAATGTCTCGGATTTTTACACACCTTTCAAATCTAATACCAAACTGTAACATATTTATTTTAGGCGATTAGATCATATTTGTATCTAAGTAAACGTAATAAAAGTAATAGGAAGAAAATCAATAATTTTACAATTAATTGGTTATAGTAGGGATTGTACCTATTATACTGGGTGTCCAGAAACTCTTCTAACAGTCGAATCCTGGAGATTCCTTAGATAATTTTAAGAAAATTTAACTCAATTCACCTCGTCCGAAAATGCTTCCCAAGGAAGCTAGAGCTCTTTAAAGATGGCGTATTCTAATTAGTTTTTTTTTTAATAGCTCCAGAACACTTCTATTTAGAAAAACTAAAACTGGTACACCTATTTATCTTCCAGAGATAAATCGATTCCATCATTTGTCAATTTTTAGTACCGGCCATAGGCGTCCGTTTAGGGTAGGGAAACGGATATTTTATCCCATAAATTTTCTGTGTCTAACTTTTAAGCATTTTTGACACTGGATTATTAAACTGTGGGGTATTCTTGTAATAAAAAGTACTCTTGCTTTAAGTCGGTAGGATACGCCGTGTTTTAGAAATTGAATCTATTTGAACAATTTTTCGGTTTTTGAATTTGAAAAAAAAAATAATAAAAAAAAACTATTTAGAGAAACTATTTAGAAAAACGAAAACTGGTACGTTTATTTCTCTTCCAGAGATGAATATTTTATCAATTGTGAATTTCTAGCATAGGTCATAGGCGTCCGTCTTGGGTAGATCAACGAAATCTCATAACTTACTTTAATTTTTAAGCATTTTTGACAGTAGAGTATTAAATTATGAGGTATTCTAGTACTAAAAGTTACTCTTGCTTTAAGTCGGTAAATACACCGTTTTTTTTTATTTTTTCAAATTTTTCTTAAATTCAAAATACGAAAAATTTTGAAATTGATTTTTCTAGAAAACGGTGCATCCTACCGACTTACAGCAAGAGTACCGTTTAGTACTAGAATACCTCACAATTTATTAATACAGTGTCAAAAATGCTTAAAAGTTAAAGACAATAAAGTTATGCGATAAAATATCCGTTGCCCTACCCAAAACGGACTCCTATGACCGGTACTAGAGATTCGCAATTGATGGAATCGATTTATATCTGGAAGATAAAAAGACGGACCAGTTTTTGTGTATCGAAATGGAAGCGTTCTGGAGATAAAAAAATCTAATTACAAGGCGCCATCTTCAAAGAGCTCTAGCTCCCTTAGGAAACATTTTTGGATTATGTGAATTGTGTTAAATTGTCCTAAAATTATCTTAGGACTCTTAAAATTATATACAGGGTGTTCCATTAAAAAAACATAAGTTTGTGTAACCCTGTCAATACGGGTAGCCCTGTATATTAGAAAATATTTTTAAATTATGATCCTCTCTTTGCCCCACGTTTTACCTAAATAACTTTTTTTCGTATCTCTTACGACAAAGGAGTAATTGGACTTTGTCACACTAATGCCCCACCCTGTATACGAAATAACTATAAAACCATCCTGCCTCTTTGTAAATAGACTTATATTAAGATTCTTGAAACATATGCAAAATGGCATGACTCAGAACATCGTGGAATTTTTCACGAATTTTCTTACCAATCTAGGACTCCTGCCGTCTTACAAGAACCGTGTAACCTTCCTGCCGAGTACCGAAAAAGTATTGATTGTATTTGAGTATTATAACTTTTTAAAGGCAGGACTCAGAAAATCGCGGAATCAAGGTAAAAATTTTGCGCATAATTTTCCAAGGGACAAGTATACTTACACAGTAGGAGACGTCATGCCAACATGTTTTTTGATCATTTTGAAATAAATATGTTAAATTTATTTAGTTGGCAGGACCCAGAAAATCATGAAAATTTAATTATTTTCCTTATATGTTTGTATACATATATACTCCGTTAGCCCGTTTGCAACCCTCCTGCCCAAAAAATTTTCTTCATAAAATCCATAGTATCCTTTCATTCTACGGATATGGCAGTTCTCAGAAATTCATCGCAAAACCCTATTTTTATTTTTTGGGAAAATCTAATTTTTACAGGAAAATGTCACAGGAAATTTGTGGATATTTCCACAAATTGTAAGTACCTTGTCTACCCTTCCACTATTGCAAAGGGCAGGACTTAGAAAATCGTGGCTGAACTTCTTTATAATATATCCCGGTCTATGCCTCCATTGCATGTGTTTGTCTTTTTAAAGACACAAAAATCACATGCTATCATTTTCTGTCCAGGTCAACTGTCTTCCAGAAAGTCGACTCAGGAATGTAACTCAAAAATATTGACGAGAATACGTTAGAGTCGTCTATTTTAAAAGTATAACAATTTATGTCTGAATAGTAAAACACAGGCATAAAAAAGTAACAAAAAGGAAATTTGTTTAATTTATTCATGTTTGTATTTCTAGAACGATTCCCGAAGTACAAATTGGAACGCCAAAATAAACTTATTTTAAAGTAAAAGTTTGGCTTATTTCCAATAAAAACAGTACCTAAATATTATTAAGATGCTACAAGGAAATAGCTTGAGAACATGAATTAGTGAAGAAGATTTAAATTCTTGGTTTGAAGAGACCGAAGAAAGGAGGCGAATTGTGACAGATGAATAAATATGCGAAATATTACAAGAAAAAGAAGAAAGCAGAAAGCCTAGTAGAAATATTGGAGCTACCAACTACCTACTACAACTGTAAAGGAAAACCAAATAAAGCATTTTAGTCCAGGGCGGATCTGTTTTGAGATGGACGTTGAGAGGTGACTCAAATTTTTTTGCAGAAATTGCTTGAAAATAAATCAAATAATAATATTTGAGTTATCCTCCCTCTCAAAAAGGTCCGGAACATTGTTTAAATAATCAAAATGTCAAGAATTGAAGGAAAAATTCGATTTTTTTCTTCGTTTTTTGATTATAACTTTAAAAGTATTCATTTCCGAGAAAAGTTGTACTGACATAAAAGTTGCGTAACTAAATTTACTACAATATAGAATTGGTTAAAAATTTAAAAAATAGTCACCCTAGTTGCAAAATAGCAATAATTGCGAAAAAACCATACAAAAACAAGTATTCGCATTTTACGTTTTTCAACCATTTGTGTTGCACTTAGGACCTTCATATTTCACCCAGAAGAACTTTATAATACAGTAAAACAATACTGTAAATTTCATTAAGATCGGTTCAATAGATTTTGCAAAATAAATTTTGCAATACAGCTTTCGCAAAAAAAATTCATTTTTTCAAAATGTGACAGAACTGAAAATAAAGCAGATAACAAGTTGAATTTTTTTTTGCTTATAGAAGTGTACTGTATCTTTCATTTGCAATTTTCAAAATTAAAATCGATTAATTACCACGGCGTCAGAAAATTTTTGAAATAAACAATAATTTTTGGTGCTACGCGCAGGACAGCGGTATTCGATTCACACAGGTTGATTTCCACCTAAATTTCTTCCAATCTTTATCTAATATATTATTTTCTTACTCTATATTTTGTTGTATTTTAATTTTTTAATTCCACAAAAATCAAACTAATTTTATTTTTGTTTGTGAAATATTGTTTAAAAAATTGCATATGTTTAAAAATAATAAACTTTTATTATTTAAGTTAAAATATATGAACAAAGAAAGTTTTTGCTAATAAAAGTGTTATTTCAAAGGATAGAGTATGTGTTTTTATTTTGCAATAAACAAATGTATTTATTAATATCGAAATGTCATAAAAATTAAAATGTATCAATCATTATCAAAGGTCATTGGAATGCCCAATCAGAGCCACCTATCCGCTGTCCTGCGCGTAGCACCAATAATTAATGTTTATTTAAAAAAATTCCTGACGCCGTGGTGTTAAGCTATTTTAATTTTGCAAAATTGCAGATGAAAGGTACAGTACACTTCTATATGCAAAAAAAATTTCAACTTGCTATCTGCTTTATTTTCAGTCTTGTAACATTTTGAAAAAATGAATTTTTTTTACGAAAGCTGGATTGCAAAATTTATTTTGCAAAATCTATTAAACCGATCTTAATGAAATGTAGAGTGTTGTTTTACTGTATCATAAAAATTTTCAGGGTGAAATATGAAGGTCCTAAGTGTAGCATAAATGGTTGAAAAATGTAAAATGCGAATACTTGTTTTTGTATGTTTTTTTCACAATTATTGCTATTTTGCAACAAGGGTGACTATTTCTTAAATTTTTAACCAATTCTATATTGTAGGAAATTTAATTACGCAACTTTTATGTTAGTACAACTTTTCTCGGAAATGAATACTTTTAAAGTTATAATCAAAAAACCAAGAAAAAAATCAAAATTTTCCTTAATTTTTTAACATTTTGATTATTTAAACAATGTTCCGGACCTTTTTGAGAGGGAGGATAACTCAAATATTATTATTTGATTTATTTTCAAGCAATTTCTGCAAAAAAATTTGAGTCACCTCTCAACGTCCAAATGTACTAATATTTTTACAGATCCGCCCTGGTCTATTTAAATGTTTCAATACCAGCATAACTGGGTTGAAGTAAATGGCGTATTTACTAAATATATTATAATTCTTATAAATAAAATCAGCAATTTTCTATATATTTTTATATTTTCTATTCGTATTCTCCTATTAAGTAACATAGGTCCATTTTCCGTTGGAATTTACCACGCTGAACAGACGGGGTTGTGAATTGAAAATTGTAGAATTCCCTCGTGTCTTCTTTGCTTCAGTATACATCTGGCTTGCAATTTTTAGAAGCCGTGGAGGTGTTACCAGGAAAATGGTCCGATAAGTGTTCCAATTCGATATTATTTTAAATATTTTATTGAGTTGAAAGCTTTGACTCAACAATCTAATCTTCGTCGATTTGTACGGATGTAGAATGGAGGATGAATTCAAAACCTCCGTTTGAATACTGTTTATTAAACCCCCAGCTAACCGGGAGAATAAATTGCAATAGCTATGTTAACTCTAACAAAGTTTGAATGCTAATTGCCTACCCCTCATTCTGTAACGTGGTTTTATTCAAAAGATATTTGGGTCAACTTTTATTAATGACAGTATCTTGTCTAAGATATATCTAAGTAAAGCGATATATGGTTGGATTCTAATAATTGCTAGGTATAGCTTACAAATTAGGAAATCTTTAAATATTTAAAAAATGAAGGGAGATCAGTATTAAAAACCCTAATAGAGATTGAAAGCTAATTAAATTTTCCACAAGACGGACTAATAAAATACAGGGCGTTTTATTTAAAATAAGTACGTTATTACAGTTTGCATTTGTTACTAGAACAATCTAATACTTTGACCACCCTGTACAAACTTTTGTTACAATAAACATTTGTTTATATATGCTCAATAGTCTATTATTAAGATCCAAGAAAAAAATTGTCACCAATTCTTAGATTGGTAGATATTAATTTTTTTCTAAAACCTTACATTTTTATAAAAATCAAAAAAAGGCAATTCAAAAATGTCATCCGGTATAGGGTGTTCCACAAGAAAAAATATAACTTTGATATACCTACCACTCTTTTTTGAAGTACTCTCTATAATTCACATTATTTTATATTGTAGTGTTAATGGCCCCGTATATTTCTTTGAAGATTTTTTTCTACGACCGTTTAATAACATGCTTATTATTCACTGTTTTTGAATAGATAATGACACCGATTATTTTACCCGTGAGTAATAGTTCATTACTCACGGGTCATTACTCACGGGCTGAAGTTAGGTTCAAGTGGCGAATGTCACTTTTAATATTAGTCTTATATAAACTGTAAATTAAATTACTTAAACTTGTTTATTTAATTCAATAATTAATTATTGTAATTTATATCAATAATTAACTTTAAAAATGTTTTAAATGATTTTTAACTATAACAATGGGTCAGTATATTTTTTACTTTCATCATTACAAATTTTGATGTTTATCATTTTTAATAACAGTGACATTAGCGTATTTTCTGTGTTTATTGGAATTTATAACTTATATTGTGTTTTTCTACAACCGCTATTCAAAATCCAATGTTCTGTACAGTTTTATGTTAACAAACTTGATATTTTCTCACAGTATAAGATATATGACATTAGTGTGCAGAAAAGTGACGTTTATGTGCCGAAAAGTTCTTTTCTGCACAGTTGACTACCTCATTCTGAGTAACGGTATATTCTGTTTATATTCTTGGTTAAAGTTTAGACAAATATATAACCTATAAGACAATTATTATATTTAACTATAGAATAGAAATTAAATTATGGATGTTACAACTGTTTTATTTTACAATTTTATTCTTAATAAACATTTTAAAATTATCAAATAACCAATAAGGATTTATCAACCGCAGCAATATACGTCGAATGAAGTAGGTTTGGTGAAACTCCGTGCGTGACTGCATAAATATAACGTCAAATGTGACACTATTGTGTAATAATTTTTTAAAATAATTTAAATTTAAACAAATTAAGGCAGTGCATTAATTTTTCAACTGATTTCTGTGCAATTTGTTTAGGTATAAGGAATTTAAATTGATTAGTATTAATTTTTTTTCTTTTATTTATGGCCTTGGCATAGCCAATTAGCCAGTCTAGTTTGGTATTAACGCAATTTCACAAGTTAAATTACAATATATTACACATTTTCATATATCATATAATATACAGACATACACATATATACATTTTTATTTATTTATTATATATATATTTTTTTGTTTATTATTTTTTTTTTTTTATTTTTTTATATCTATAAATATGTTTATACTAAAACTAAAGAAGGAACATTTTAGGGAAACATGGAAGAAAACTGGGTAACATAACTTCTCGTCCAGGGGCCCGTCAGGACATTTTTATAGTAGACGTATCCAAATTAGGCCACGGTTAGGGGGGTAAGAAAACATTAGGTAAAAAACAAAGGTTGTCGGGATAATACTAAAGCCTAATATTTGTTGACAGGTTATATTTTAAATTTACATCTCTTGGTGTGTTCATATAAAGATTTTAACATTTCTATATTTTTATGAAATATTATTAAATTTAGATTTATTGAAAGTAAACATTTATTTTTACATAGATCTACATATAACTGTGATGTACTATTCTCTTTCTGGTTACATTCTAAGATGATGTGATCTAGACTGCCAAGCTCTCAACATATGCAATTTGGCGATTCTATTAAACCCATTCTATGTAGGTAGGAAGGTATTAGTATTAATTAAATAATATAATTCAATATTATAATATATTTAGAATTAATGAATTAAATACAGTTTAAAACATATCACACATTATTAAAATTAATCTTCGTTTGGAAATTGTGATTTTTATTCCATTAAATTTTTTTTATCCAATAAATGTATTGAAGTTATCATTAAAAAGCAATTAAAACGTGTGTTAGGTATCTTGGGTCCAGATAAAAGAGGAAGTAATGTTCCGCCCAATAGAATTGGAGACCAAGCAGTTCAGCTTATTAAAGGGCATATAAATTCTTATCCATTGTACGAGTCACATTATAGCAGAAGACATACTACCAAAATGTATTTACCATCAGGTCTTTCAATATCAATTATCTGTGACATGCAAAAGATTGAAAATCCTGTATCATACTCTTTTTTTTTGGAAATGTATTCCGTACAATGGGTTTATTATTTAAGAAGCCCTCTTTATCAGAAAATGATAAAGAAAAATGCAGTGAGCCGAAAAGAGTATATAGCTTTGATCTTCAGCACTGCCTTCCTACTCCTTATCTAAAGACCAATATTGTATTTTATAAGCGGCTGCTATGGACATTTAATCTAACAGTGTATGACTGCTACAGTAAAAAAAGCTATATGCTATATATGGCACGAAGTAGAGGGAGGCCGGGAGCAAGTTAAATAGCTTCCTGCCTTTATCATCTTTTAGTGTCATTGCCATCCCATGTCACAAAGGTGATTTTTTATTCAGACACATGTGGTGGTCAAAATAAAAATAGCCACGTAGCTATAATGTTATTTGTATCACCAGAATTCGACCTGACTTACAAATTAATCAAAAATTTCTAATTCCGGGACACGCACACATGGAATGCGATTCAATTCGTTCCCAAATTGAATGGAAAAAGAAAAAAAACATGTCCATTCATTTGCCCAGCAATTGGTATAATCTTGTCAGATCGACAAGTCCAACTATCACTGTTTTTGTTATGAAGAATGATATGTTTCTGGATTTTGCAGATTTGTATAAAGGTCCACTCCAATTACGAAAAGTAAATACAGCTGGTTCCAAATTTATTTGACACGATGTCAAATGGTTTCGTATTAGCGGACAACACGATTCAGGTGTACTAAAGTATAAAACAAAATTAGATAAGGGAGAAACGTTCCAATCAATTTCATTCTCTCGCAGGGAAAAGTCTGATGATCTTTTACTACCAAAAAATGCTATAGAACTAGACTTGCTATCAGCCAAAAAAAAAAAAGAGATCTCATTAGCATACTTCATCTCATTGAAACAGATAGCCATGATTTTTTTAAAACTTTGCCTTCCAATGCCAATGCTAATAATGGGGATCCTGACTTAGAGGAGCACCAAGATACTTAAATTATAAATAATTGGGATACAAATCTTACTGATATTTGATTTTAACTTGGAAATTAATTTGTGCAAAAATGTTTAGCTTTTCAAGAATTAACGTTTTCAGATATTAAATTTATGGATTACTTATTTGGTGTCGTGACCTGTCAAAATAGCCCGATCAAAACAGCCCCGTCAAAAAAGCCCCGTCAAAATAGCCCTGACACAAAATAGCCTCGACAAAATAGCCCGCAAACAAAATATCCCCGACAAAATAGATCGCATACAAAATAGCCCCAGTCAAAACAGCCCCGGCTAAAACAGCCTCTTAGAAAACACCTCTAATAAAAAGTTTTACCTTTTAACGGAGTACCATTAATTTCAAATTACTATTCTAATTGGGAAATAAGCCACAATTTACTTTAAAAAAATTATTTTATTAACGTTTCCACTTCCACTTCGGAGGTCGTTGTCAAAATACAATCGGTATATTAATAAATTAAACAAAAATGATGTTGCGTAGTAAAAAAAAATCTTCTAATAATTAAATTTAATCTGACTCATTCATATCGGCCATTCAGACGTACAGTATGGTGCAAATGGAAGCAATAAATTAGTTATTTCGCAAACCCGCGACGTTAAGGAAAAATGCTGAAATGGATCGATTTTTATTTTTAAATTACGATATTCTGTTATATATGTCATACTAGTAACGTCATCCATCTGTGCGTGATGACGTAATCGACGATTTTTTTTAAATGAGAATAGGGGTCGTGTGCTAGCTCATTTAAAAGGTTATTTAATTCTCTATTTAGTAATATAAACAATTACATAATTATTTATACAAGGTGTCAAAAAACTTTTTTTTAATTTAAATTATTTGACAAAAAAAGAACAATGTTTGTAATTTATTTAATTTAAAATGCATTTTACTGTTGCCCGAAAACAGAAAAACATGTTTATATCACAAATAAACATTGATTTTCGCTTAAATTAAATGTTCAAACTTTCAAGAGGCAGAGAAGACAGGACTCGAGTTCTCTGAAAAGACCATTTTTATTTAATGTGGTTAAGATTTAGTTAGGATGTGAATAGAGGATAATTATCATTTCCGAAATTTGTAAGGTATTATTTCATGATGACTTCTGAAGGGAGCTTTTTTGTCGGGGCTATTTGGTTGGGGCTATTTTGTCGGTGCTATTTTGTCGGCGGGCTATTATTCCGCGGCTATTTTGTCTGCAGGCTATTTTGTCGAAGCTATTTTGTGTGCGGGATATTATGTCTGGGCTATTTTGTCGGTGCTTTTTTGACGGGTCTATTTTGACGGGGTACCATTTTGTTTGTACCTAGATTGTCCTATATTGTAATTGTTTGCTCAAAATAAACATATAAAGATAGTGAGTTAAGTACAATATAACGATATCGACCCAATTTTTAATAAGGTAAAAGGGGATATGTCAAATATTTTTCAAAATATAAAAAAAATATTATATTTTAAATAGCGGGCGTCCACTTATATTTTCCCCCATTTTAACTGCCTATAACTTCTAAACGGCTCAAGATAGAAATGTGCGGTTTTCGCTGAAATGTTTTATTTTAGTAAAAGTTTTGTCTGAATGGATTGAATTTTTTATATGACTTTCACATACGAAAAAAAAATGGCGGATTTTTGGAATAAACGTTGTTGCCTTTTTTGTAATGGAACACCCAGTATATTTTTTTGCAAATTGAAAGAAATTTCATTCACCTATCCAGAGATATAAAGTTTTTTAAAATCGGTTGTCAAATCACTGAGTAATTAATTTTTAAAATGAGAGGTGCAACGTGGATATCACATACCTAAACAACATAACTACATAAGCAAATTGATATTATGTCATGTGATTTCTACATTGCATCTCTCATTTTAAAAATTAATTGCTCACTCATTTGACAACCGATTTTAAAAAATTTTACTTCGCTGGATAGATAAATGACCATTTTTTCAAGTTACAAAAAAAATATACTGGGTGTTTTAATAAAAAAAGTCAACAACGGTTTTTTTTCAAAAATCCGCCATTTTTTATTTAAAAGCGATATAAACTTATTTACCTAAAAACTTGAAAAAACGCTCATTTACCTATCCAGCGATATAATTTTTTTTTAAATCAGTTGTCAAGTGAGTGAGCAATTAATTTTTAAAATGAGAGATGCAATGTGAAAATCACATAACATAATATCAATTTGCTTAGTTATGTTATTTAGGTATGTGATATACACGTTGCACCTCTCATTTTAAAAATTAATTACTCAGTGATTTGAGAACCGATTATGAAAAACTTTATATCGCTGGATAGGTGAATTACCTTTCTTTCAATTGACAGAAAAATATACTGGGTATATTCTTCTATTAAACTTATACTTCTATTAAAAAGAAGTCAACAATATTTTTTTCAAAAATCCGCCATTTTTTATTTCGTATTTGAAAGCGATATTAAAAATTCAATCCATTCAGACAAAACTTTTACTAAAATAAAACATTTCAGCGAAAACCGCATATTTCTATCTTGAGCCGTTTAGAAGTTATAGGCAGTTAAAATGGGGGAAAATATAAGTGGACACCCGGTATATAAAGTCTCTATATAAAGTCTCTATTTTTTTGCCATACGGCCGCGGCTGATGGGATAATTAGATTGAAAAATCTAATTGCTCTACTGAAAAATTGACGTTTCACACTCGTTCCCTTTTTCCCTAACACCACAAAATTTAATATCAAGTCGTTTTCCGTATAGAGATCGAGGATAATAAGATGAACCACACTGTATATTCTTCATATTTAGGTTTTCGTCAGTGCGTTTCCACATAAAGATAACTTAAAATTTAGATAAAATCATTAATTACATATTTGAGTATCATTCGCTAGAAAAATTTTATCTAATCTATTAATTTTGATAATAATAATCTCATTGTTACAGCTGTTTGCCGGTATTGTTTTTCAAGTTTAGAGAATTTATACTGAATCAATCATAAAATTAAAAATAATAATCTTTCGTAGACGCAACGACTTTTTATTGATTACAAGTATTTTATTGTTTTGCCAAATTAATTTTTACCCAAAATTCAAATCATTATTTTTGTAGAAATCAATGCAAATTTTATTTGCTCCTGACTTAGTATCTAAGGAATAATATAAAAAATATTGCAAACATGCAAATATAAAAGACACGGTTTAATGTAAATGAAAATCTGTCTACCATTTTATGTTCTGTAACTGGATAAAAATGCTAATATTTATATAATATGTACATCGATTATTTATTTAAATTTTAGCTAAGAAGTTCAGGACCGAAAAATATTCCATAATCTTTTTGGAGTATTATGTCAGGGTGAAAATAATAATTAATACGTAAAAGTCTATTTGGAAAAGTTCTCCGCCGCTCTCCGATACCTAATCGTCACTGCCTTCTGTCTCTCCATTAACTCTCAAGAAAGTCCCTCTTCTCTTAATGCCTACTGATGTGATATTTTTACTGAACAGTAGAAAACTACTGATGAACTTTACTATAACTGTAACATATTCTATGACTGTTCGTTTAAATTGTTTTATTTCAAAGTACATACATTATACAGGGTGTCCCGAAAAGATTGGTCATAAATTATACCACACATTCTGGGGTTAAAAATAGTTCGATTGAACCTAACTTACCTTAGTACAAATGTGCTCATAAAAAAAGTTATAGCCCTTTAAAGTTACAAAACGAAAATCGATTTTTTCAATATTTCTAAAGCTATTAGAGATTTTTTATTGAAAATGGACATGTATCATTCTTCTGGCAGGAACATCTTAAAACAAAATTATAGTGAACTTTGTCCACCACATAAAAATTTTATGGGGTTTTGTTCCTTTAACCCCCCCCCCCCCCCAACTTCTGCGTACGTTTCAATTAAATCATTATTGTGGTACCATAAGTTAAACACAACGTTTTTAAAACCTTTTTGCCTCTTAGTATTTTTTAGATAATCCAGTTTTTATCGAGATGCGGCTTCTTTTGTAATATATTTACATAAAAATTTTATGGGGGTTTTGTTCCTTTAAAGCCCCCAAATGTTTGTGTACGTTCCAATTAAACTATTATTGCGGAACCAATAGTTAAACATAGTATTTTTAAAACTTTTTTGCTTCTTAGTCTTTTTTTGACAAGTCACTTTTTATCGAGATGTGGCTTCCTTTTTCAAAATATACCTAAAAATGCAAATTATAAATAAATTTTCAGTTTATTAACAGGTTTGTACTAGTGCGGCAGATTCGTGCAAATATTATAAGAATTGTGCATTGAATGATAGAAGCATATAAGTTGGACCACATATACTACACATATAAAGGTTCAAATTTAGAGGGGAGGCCATCTCAGATTTTGCCTTTTACAAAAATGGCGAGGATTCAAAATGTCGACTATACATATGTGACTAATAGCACGATAACTTTTGAACGAGACTTCAGATTTCAACCAAATTTGGTATATAGGTTCTTTTTTTATGTATAAGATCCAGGTCTTGAACTGGAAGAATCGGTTTACCAGAAGTTGTGTTTTTCCTGGTTTTTATGTAAAAATATGTTGTTTGTTTATCAATTCTTTCACCCTGTATGTATTAATTTTTCAAATAGTTAATATGGCCATTAAAAAGAGTGTAAAAATATTTTTTAGGAAATATCTCTAACTTTTTATTTATGTTAATTACCATTTAATAAATGCAAAACGTATCTTCACATGTACCTATATGCGGCAGATTCGTGCAAATATCATAAGAATGTTCCTTTTACAAAAATGGCGGGCATTCAAAATGGCGACTATACATATGTGACTAATAGCACGATAACTTTTGAACAAGATGTCAGATTTCAACCAAATTTGGTATATGGGTTCTTTTTTTTGATAAATAATATCGAGGTCTTGAACCGGAAGAATTGGTTTACCAAAATTTGTGTTTTTACTGTTTTTTTTTATGTAAAAATATGTTGTTTCTTTTTCAATTTTTTTACCCTGTATATATTAATTTTTCAAAAAGGTAATACCGGCGTTGAGAAAAACGTAAAAATATTTTTTAGGAAATATTTTGAACTCTTTAGTTATATTAATTACCATTTAATAAAATGCATAACGTATCTTTACATGTAGGTTTGTAGGTACCTATGTGCGGCAGATTCGTGCAAATAATAATATAAGAATTATTGTGTATTTAATGGTAGAAGCATATAATTTGGACCATACATACTACACATACAAAGATTGAAATTTAGATATGAGGCCATCTCAGATTTAGTCTTTTACAAAAATGGCGGGCATTCAAAATGAATCTGCCGCCCATAGGTTCATGTGAACATACGTTATGCATTTATTAAATTGTAATTAACACAACTGAAAAGTTCAAAATATTTCCTAAAAAATATATTTACACTCTTATCAATGGCGGTATCACCTTTTTGAAAAATTTATATACAGGGTGTTTCATTAATAATTGTTCATATAGTAACTGGAGAAACCTTAGCACAAAATACGAAGATTTAACCTAAAACACTTAAATAAAATGTGGTTCCTTACTAAGTTACAGGGTGTTTTATCTAAAAATTTAAAAACTATTTTTGCTCAGCATTTTAAAACTATTCGACGTATCCTTTTCATGCTTGGTAGGAAGTATAGGTACTGTACAAACTGCTAAATTATGTTAAAAAAACGTTTCTGGCTGTTTCCAGAGGCGTACGACGGGGAAAGTGAATGGTTGACCCTTTCCAAATTCTACGCCACTGGCGGAATTGCTATTTTAGTTTAATTTTTGGATTCTCCAATATTTTCTATAAAAATAATATCCTCTTCATTCGTAACGATAAAGTCATTAGTTTTCGAGATCTTTGAAGTTAAAAATGAAACGACACGGTTATTTTGATTAATGTAGTGTATCCCTTCATTTTTAATTTCAAATATCTCGAAAACTAATCATTTTATCGTTACAAATGAAGAGTATATTATTTACGTAAAAAGTGTTGGAAAATCAAAAAATTACACTAAAATAGAAATTTCGTCAGTGGCGTAAAATTTGGGAAGGGTCAACCAGCCACTATCCCCTGTCGTACGCCTCTGGTAGTAGCTAGAAACGTTTATTTATCTAAATTTAGTAGGGCGTACAGTGCCGACACTTTCTGCTAAGTATGATAAGAATATGCCAAATAGCTTTAAAGTACTGGCTACAAATAATTTTTAAATTTTAATCATATGAATCATAATATCATAAATAATCAAAATAACTGTGCCGTTTCATATTTAACTTCAAATATCTCGAAAACTAATGACTTTATCGTTACCAATTAAGAGTATATTATTTACGTAGAAAGTATTGGTGAATCTAAAAATGGCACTAAAATAGTAATTCCTCCAGTGGCGTAGAATTTGAGAAGGGTCAACCATTCACTATCCCCTGTCGTACGCCTCTGGTAGTAGCTAGAAACGTTTGTGTATCATAATTTAGTAGGGTGTATAGTAATCACACTTTCTGCCAAATATGAAAAGGATATGTCGAATAGTTTTCAAATGCTGAGCAAAAATAGTTTTTAAATTTTTAGATAAAACACCCTGTAACTCAGTAAGGAACCACATTTTATTTAAGTGTTTTAGGTTAAATCTTCGTATTTTGAGCTAAGGTTTCTCCAGTTACTATATGGACAATTATTAATGAAACACCCTGTATACAGGGTGAAACGATTGAAAAAGAAACAACATATTTTTACATTAAAAAACAGTAAAAACACAAATTCTGGTAAACCGATTCTTCCGGTTCAAGACTTCGATATCATTCATCGAAAAAAGAACTTATATACCAAATTTGGTTGAAATCTGACATCTCTTTCAAAAGTTATCGTGCTATAAGTCACATATGTATAGTCGCCATTTTGAATGCCCATTTTCGTAAAAGGAACAAAAACTAAGATGGCCTCGTATCTAAATTTGAACCTTTATATGTGTAGTATATGTGGTCCGAATTATATGCTTCTACCATTAAATGCACAATAATTCTTATAATATTTGCACGAATCTGCCGCATATAGGTACATGTGAAAATACGTTTTGCATTTACTAAATGATAATTAACATAACTAAAAAGTTAAAAATATTTCCTAAAAAATATTTTTATGCTCTTTTCAATGGTGGTATTAACTTTTTGAAAAATTAATACATACAGGGTGAAAGAATTGAAGAAAAAAACAGCATATTTTTACATAAAAACCAGGAAAAACACAACTTCTGGTAAACCGATTCTTCCGGTTCAAGACCTCAATCTTATTCATCAAAAAAAGAACCTATGTACCAAATTTGCTTGAAATCTGTAGTCTCGTTCAAAAGTTATGGTGCTATTAATCACATATGTATAGTCGCCATTTTGAATCAACGCCATTTTTGTAAAAGGCAAAATCTGAGATGGCTTCCCATCTAAATTTGAATCTTTATTTATGTACTATATGTGGTCCAAATTATATACTTCTACCATTAAATGCACAATTGTTTCACATGTCGGCTGCACTATACATAATATACTCGTACTTAACCATATACACATATGTGGTGGATTTGACAAATATTCAAAATATGTCGATAAACACTGGCTTATCGAAAAAGTACTAAGAGGCAAAAAAGTTTTAAAAACATTGTGTTTAACTAATGGTGCCACAGTAATAATTTAATTGGAACGTACACAAAAGTTTGGGGGGGTTTAAAGGAACAAAACCCCCATAAAATTTTTATGGCGTGCACAAATTTTTATTTAATTTTTTTTAAGATGTTGCTGCGATAAGAATGCCACATGTCCATGTTCAATAAAGAATCTCTAAGAGTTTTCGATATATGAAAAACAATCGATTTTCATTTTGTAAGTTCAAAGGGCTGTAACTTTTTTTGTGTGCACTATTGTATATAGGTAAGTGAGGTTCAATCAACCTATTTTTGACCCCAGAATCTGTGGTATAATTTATGACCAATCTTTTCGGGACACCCTGTATTATAATCATTATATTGTTTTTTTACAATGAGCTGGTTTCCAAGCCTAATTTGGAAGGTCTCGGGTTCAAATCTTACCAGCCAAAGAATTTTTCTATCACAACACATTCTCATGTAATTTGGGTCGGTAGGTACTCCCTAGAGACGCTGGATGTAATAAGACAGTAAAGCCAACTTTGAATAATGACAAAGCATTTATAAAGGGTGATTCAGTGAAACGGTACGATTTGACAACGCTGCTGACGATAAAATAGAGGAGCCGCGGGCTTGCGACGTAAACGTGAATCTAGAGAGTGGGAAGTTTAGTTCTCATGGAGGCGTGGTCTTGTGAACAACGCGCATTTGCTGTGAAAGCTTATTACAAAAATGGTGAAAGTTTTGTTCGTGTACAACGACCATTTCGTTTACACTAGCATTTGCCGCCCCATTCACAAAACTTGGGTTAGGAACTTACTTTGAAAGTAGTGGTTCAACATCACAAACAAGAGCTGGCAGTGTCAGAACTGCTCGCACACCACAGGATATTGAAGCGGTGCCAAATTCATTACACGCGAAGATCCCTGCGCCGACTCGCATGTAATGAATTTGGCACCGCTTCAATGTTCTGTGGTGTGCGAGCAGTTCTGACACTGTCACTCTTTTCTGTGATATTGAACCACTACTTTCAAAGTTCCTAAACCAAGTCTTAATAGCCATGTTAGACGGAACTGCAGCGCGGGGCGGCAAATGGTAGTGTAAACAAAATGCTCGTTGTACACGCACAAAACTTTCACCATTTTTGTAATAAGCTTTCACAGCAAATGCGCGTTGTTCACAAGACCACGCCTCCATGATAACTTGATAACTAAGCTTTCCACTTCCCAGATTCACAACGTTTACGTCGCAAGCCCGCGGCTCCTCTATTTTATCGTCATCAGCGTTGTCAAATCGTACCCTTTCACTGAATCACCTTGTATAATCCATGCTACACTTATATTTTTTTCTTCTTCCTACTTCGTAAATATTCTCAATGCCTGTTTTACTTTGCTTTTAGCCTTAATTGACGTTATCTGACCATCTTGTCCTCGGTCGTCCCAATGATCTTCTTCCATATGGCGATTTGTTTCTTGCTATTCGTACTATTCTATTTTCTGTCATTCTTTGTATGTGTTGATTCCATTCTATTTTTCTTCTTTTGGTCCACATGTCTATTTCTTCTATACCACATCTCGCTCGTATTTCTTTACTTCTTACTCTGTCTTCTAGACTTTGTTTTGTTATTTTTCGTAAGACTTTCATTTCTGCTGTTTCCAGCAGTCTTTGTGTCTTCGCCGTATCTGCTCTTGTTTCCGCTGTGTACGTCATTATCGGTTTTGTTGTTGATTTATATATTATGTATCCTGGTTTGGGTTTCCGTTGTGAGGTATTTGTTTCTCCAGATTGTGTTGTTGGGACATACTGCTGCTCTGTTCCACATGTTTACTTGTTTTTATACTTCTTCTTCCACTTTTTCGTAGCTTAACAGTTTTAAACCCAAGTATTCTCGTTCCATCACTTGTTCTATTATTTTGTAATTTACGACCAGTTTACATCGTCTCGGTCCCGCTGATATCACTATCGATTTAGTTTTCTCTGTTGAAAACACTCTGTTGTATATAAGCCCCGTGTCTTCGAATTCTTTAAATTCTTAAAATTTATTTTTCTTGTTCTAATGATACCATTTAATCCTTTCTGCGTCGGATTGTTTATTTTAATTTTAGTACTAATTTCTATCATTTCATCAATAGCAGCTCTTAATCTATGAAATTTAGATATACCTTTTCTCCAGTTTCAGTGTTCTTTCTATAATTCTTTTTGTTATGTGTTTATTTCCATTTGTTTGTTTTTCTACCATAAAATTAGCTTCTTCTTCTATTATACTTTTTATTATCTTCCGAAGTCTTTGTTCCGCTAGTAGGTACCTATTGTATCTATAATCTCACAGACATCGTAGGTCACCGCATATAAAAATAGAACTCTGTAATTATCACGTTTACATTGGTCTTCATTTCTTATATGAGAGTAATCAGTGTATTTTTCCATTCTATTGGAATCTGTCTAGTTTTTTATGCCTTCGATATAATTACATTAGCAATTCTTTTCTCCTCCTCCCGCCACTTTACCATTTCTGGTTCTATCCCATCAGAACTGGCATATTTTATTTCTTTTAATGCATTTTCCAGGTCTTCCATATTATCTCTCCAGATACTTGGTCTTCTTTTTTTCTTCAGTTAGCATTGCTTTTTAATGACAGATATTAATGTTATTTCCAAATATTTATTGCCGGGATAGAAGAAGTTTTGAAGCAGAATTTGATATTAATATTGAAACCAGATACTTTCAATATTAAGTGATAAGTGACCTCATTTACCGATTAGAGTGCTGTTATTTGACAAAACAAAAATAGTTGAGTCTAACATTTTAAGTGACCTGACTGACCTGACTTGTCAGAGACCTGACAACTTGTTCCTGATAACTCCTAACCTCACCTAATATAAATAATACCGTTAATAGATAAATATACAAGATATATTTACTATTAAATAATATTAATAACTAATTATTATTATTAATATATAGTAGATATACCTTGTATATTTATCTATATTATTTATATTATATGTTATACGGTATTATTTATATTATTTTAAAGTGCGCATGCGATTTTCTGACAATTTATGACTGACTAGTCGCAGACAGTCTTTGCGAACGCAGTTTTTATAAGTCATACATATTTTTGATATCTGCATAAATTTGACGTGTTTGGAAAAATACAGCATATGGAGAAAAACGAATTAAAATGGTAAATAGTTATTTAAATCTAAAACGTTTCTTGTTAAAAATTCTTGAAAATTCTTTCTTGTACATCGTTAATCTGCGACTATTACAATTTATAAGACAGCAGACATTTTAATTTTTATTATAATGGTGGATTCTGTATCTGAGACTTTTCAGTTCATTTAAGAGATGTCGCTCAATTTCGTCCCAATGCGGATTTCAAATGATCTTTGAAATTTCACTTAAATAGATGGGCTGGCTCGTTTTTGCTTCATAGGTGTGCACGCTCACTCTGCTGAGGAAGCCTCTAAGGCAGAAACAGCTGTCCAGGGATTGTGCATCCCTCTGAATCGAAAGCAAGCAAAAACCGTCTTTTAGTTTTCTATCTTTACTCAGATTTGAGTACTAGGAAGTTTCTTTCAGTCGTTTTCCTAGACGAATGAAAACGGAATGTGACTGCATATAGTAAAGTCCTTTTGTTTTCTATATTCGTCGTCTGCTGTCTTATAAATTGTAAAAGTGTCAGATTAAGGATGTACCAGAAAGAATTTCCAACAAGAAAACTTTCAGATATAAATAACTATTTACCATTTTAATTTTTATTATAATGATGAATTCTGTATCTGAGACTTTTCAGTTCACCCATTTAAATTTATATTTAAAAAGCGCACATTTATATATAAAAATCGACGGATCTTAGCGTTTTTTATAATTGTTTAAAACAAGGACAGAAATAATTTTATTCCATAAGTTCCTTTAACCTTATATAAATACTGCTAAAATATAAAAAAACCTCAATATGTTATTGACTTACTAATCGTGGTATTTTCTTATTTTGATATGGTTACTCATATTAAAAGAGGGATTGAATAGAAAAATTTATAAGATAAAAAGGTTTCTTAGTCAAATAAAAAAATAGTGTTAAATACATTTGTGGACAATTCCAAAATTATTAATAATTAAAATAAACACCAGAAAAACATCGCTTCTTAATGATAGTAAAGAACTATCTATGTTCCGCTGTACCTAATGTTCTGCATCAAATTTGGATTTCCCTCGTTTTCACGTTAAGGTAATAGTACACTTTAGAAGACCAAAAATAAGCATTTTTTCAAGATTTTTTTTCTCAGAAACTTTAATAATAATGAACATAAAACTTTTTCATATTATTAGGTTTATTCTAGCAAACAGTCAAACTAGTCAGAAACCGTCAGCAAACAGTTGGTCAGTGAGAGCATATAATACAGTCACCAGTGCTATCCCCTCTACTCGCGCTGGTCCACTATTCGCTGATGGTTTCAAACCGTTTGAAACTGATGCTAGAACAAACCTATTATCTAACTCTTAGGCAGGCCGCACATCAAAGAAACATGAAACGTAAATCACGTTTCATGGAAATAAAATACTTCTAAATAAATAAACGTCCCGCCATTTATGAAACTTTCCGAAAATAAAAATGTTTTATGAGCATGAATCACACTCGTTTCATTGGTAGGCGGATTATCATAAAGATTTGTTTAGCCGTGTTTTATTTTTATGAAACGTGTTTTACATTTCATGTTTCATGTTTTACGTTTCATGTTTCGTTGGTGTGCGGCTTGCCTTAGAGAGTATAACAAATATATCTTTTTTATTTATGCACGTACACTAATATTGTAGAGGGCGCCAAAGTCGATGCCTCGAAAAAAAGTAGTTCCAATGGCGGACAGTTAATCTCAGGATTGGGATCTCTGAAACAAAAAAATCGTACGGCATTTGAAAAAGGAAGGCTTCTTACGAGACAATTTACTACTATTAGTGAAAAATTCCGCAAAAAAAGATTTTACGGAAATTTGAAAAAATTTTGTGAAAAAATCGCCCGTTTTTCTTCAGTTTTTCTTGGTTAAAAAATATTTATTTTTTATTTTTTGGCCAAATTGTGGTAAATTGTCACGTAAGAAACCTTCCTTTTTCAAATTCAGTACAATTTTCTTCTTTCAGATATCCCAATCCTGACATTAACTGTCCGCCATCATTTTTCGAGGCCTCGACTTTTGCGCCCTCTACAATATTAGTGTACGTGCATCAATGAAAAAAGATATATTTTTTGTACTCTCTAAGAGTTATATCTTAATATGTAGAAAGTTTTATGTTCATTTTTAATAAAGGTTCTGAGAAAAAAATTCTTTAAAAAAATTATTATCTTTCGTCTTCTAAAGTGTAAAAAATAGACTTTTTTCTAATATGTACAAAACATGTTTTCCTTTACTCAAGTTAGATTTTAAAGTTATACAAATAGCAAGTATTAATCACAAAATGTATTAACCTAGCACAATAACAAATTCTAAATTATCGTTTGGTCTACTGGTTACAAAATTACTTAATGTAGCGAATCATTTAAATGCATATTAAAAATTTAATTCTGATTAACCGATATAAATGTGTTGGTGTACAAAAACTGATGGGTTTATTTTTTTTTTTTATTACCTTGAACATTCTCATTACATGAATGCACAATCTGAATCTGAGTAGTTATAAGTTTTTTACGAAACGAAAAAATTCAGTGGAGAGATTTTTCTAGTTTTTCACAAGACCGTCATATTTATTTGTCTATTTACTTGAATAACTTGAAAATTATTCTTTATGCATTTGACATTACTTGAAAAATACTTTCCTCGGCAACCGAGCAGAGTAAAATTAGCAGAGCCCAGTAGCATCATTCTCTCTTGTCGAATCCAATATTATTCGAAAGATCGCTCCAGCTTATACTTCATTAACTCTATCCCATACTTAACAGATGTCTAAACTATGTCAAATAAAATCACTACGCGAGATTTTCAATCGGTGTTTGATAAAATTGCTGTTACTTATAAGATAATTTCCCTAATAATAGCAGGTACTGTAACGGGTAGCCCATTCAGGACGACAGACTTAGTAAAACACAGGTTAAAAATAAAGTAAATATATTTAAGATAATTATATACAGTTTAAAACAAATAAAATAAAATATAATCCTATCTTCTGCAAAGGAAAAATAACATTATGCTTATTACTGTCAATCGAATATAATAGAAATATTAAAACGATACAATACACAACACAATATATTAGATATAAAATAACTATCTCGCTACGTGGAATCAACATATCTACATATTCAGACCCAGACATCGCATTTCAGTTCAATGCGATAACATTGAACAGTGACACACAGTCACCCGTCCATCGTTACTACCGCTCACTGCGGTAACGGTTACGGTGGAACGCCACGTCAATACTGTGGCGTCTACCTAGGCATAGTACCACCTTAAATCCGGTGCATCTCTGCCATCGAGCTATTGCTAATTCAATTCGTTAGCAATAACTGATTTTATGATTCTCCTGGCTCGTCTTAAATATGCTCTCGATGCCACTTCTCCTTCAATTTCGCCCAGCGATGATACGAGGAGGGGATGCGTCAACTCGGATACTCCTACTGTCGTCTCTGTTCGACCGTCTCATCGCCCGCTGTGGCGTCATATCATTACACACCCTTCTCTTTGGAAAAAAAAATGTAGCATACATTTTTTTTGTGCCGTGTATGCTACACGGCTTGGAATCATCAACGGTGTGGTCTTCGTTGGTTCTTCCTTACTTCGTAAACTGGTCCTGGATGGCTGTCAAGAAGCTGCTTCCCTCTGTAGATCTTGGGCGTGGTCCCCTCAAATCCATTGGGACAGTGTGTCAGGGCTTTTCTACAGCGAATGGTTACATTCTTTCTGCTGGCTGCATTTGCGACGGTTTACTCTTAAGGCATATTCTTTTTGTCGGTTCCCTCTTCGCAAACTGGTCTGTGATGATTGTCAAGAAGATGTTTCCCTCTGTAGATCTAGGGCGTGGTCCCCTCAAATCCATTGGGACAATTTTCCCAAGGCTTTTCTACAGCAGATGGTCACATTCTTCTTGCTGGCTTCATCTTCGACAGTTGAAGGTATTTTCTTACACGTCGTGGTCCCATCAACTAGGTCGATTTGTGAATTGGTCTCGAATGACTGGCTAGAAGGTGCTTCCTTCTGTACCTCTTGGGCGTGATCCCCTCAACTCCATTGGGACAATGTGCCAAGGCTTTTTTACAGTAGATGGTGGCAACCTTCCTGCTTGTTACATCGGCGACGTTTATTTTCGGTTCCGATCATTCTCGGTTCGGTTCATTTTCGGTGTCTTAAGAATCTGAAAACAAATAAACTTAATCATCTTTGAACGCGTTCTATATATATCCACGACTTGGACCTATTACTTAGTCTGTGTCTTTGCCCGTTGTCAATTTGTGACGTTTACTTGTATGATGTCTTATTTTTGCTCGGGTGCCAATTTGTAACGGGTAGCTCTTTCAAGACGACAGACTCAGTAAAACACAGGTTAAAACAAAGTAAATATATTTAAGATTATTTCATTCATAGGAGATTCTGAACAATAGAAAGCTACAGAAATAAAAATTAAACTGACAGTTTTTGATAATATCCCGTCGTCAAGTATATTACGTCAGATGCCCTTCGTTGCTACGAAAAAATACATTCAGTGACATTAATGACAATTATTGTTTTAAAATTTATAAAAGTGATGACTTTCAACCGTCAAATATTTATAACAACTGTGGGTTTAATTGTACTAATTTGTACTTACATAAATAAATTGCAATAAAATTTTGGTTTTGAACAGTTTTATTCATGAAATACTCGCAACAAATTGCACTTAATCTCTAAAATTATTATCGAATTTTTGCCCTCGTGACACTTTGACATAATTTCACTCCCCTTCGGGTCGTGAAATTAAAACTGTCAAAGTGTCACTCGGGAAAAATTCGATAATTTTAGAGCTCTTGTGCAATTACTACTGATAATTATATACAGTTTATAATAAATAAAATAAAATATAATTCTATATTCTGCAAAGGAAAAATATCATTATGATTATTACTGTCATTCGAATATAATAGAAATATTAAAACGATACAATACAGCACACATTATATACAGGGTGGTGAATTGGAAAACGGGCCATAGGAAAATCAATGTAAAATTCTAAACTGTTGAATTCCTGCTTCCCTTATTATTCTACATCAAAAGACATGAGAAACTATTTGTAGAGGATTGAAATCTTTATTGAAAACAATTGTTAAAATTGTTCTACGAATTAAACACATTCCAAAATGTTGTAAAATATAATAAATTTTATCAAAGTATTTGCCAAATTTAGGCTACACACAGTGCAAGAATGTGTATAAGGTTGCCTTCGGTCACAATGAAATTATTATATTAACAATATTTTGAACTGTCAGTATTTTTATTTTATTGTTTAAAAAACAATAAAGTCGAAAAGATGTCCTCAGTTGAGGAGAAAGTAGTAATAATAAAGATGTTTTATTCAGTCAATAGTTTGCGTACTGTCAGAAATAGTAACGTGTGGCCTTTTACGCACTTACTTAGGTATGGCAAATGTATTCTATTTTTCAAAATTTTAAACTCTGTTTAAATCGTAGAACAATTTTAACTTTTGTTTTTAATACAGATTTTAATCCTCTACAAATAGTTTCTCATGACTTTTGATGTAAAATAATTAGGGAAGCAGGAATTCAACAATTTAGAATTTTACATTGAGTTTCCTATGGCCCGTTTTCCAATTCACCACCCGGTATATATATATATATATATATATATATATATATATATATATATATATACAATAACTATCTCGCTACGCGGAATCAACATATCTACCATCTGCCATCGAGCTATTGCTGATTCAATTCGTTAGCAATAACTGATTGTATGATTCTCCTGGCTCGTCTTAAATATGCTCTCTATGCCACTTCTCCTTCAATTTCGCCCAGCGATGATATGAAGAGAGGATGCGTCAACTCGGATACTGCTACTGTCGTCTCTGGTCGACCGGCCCATCGCCCGCTGTATAGTCATATCATTACAGTACAACAAAACGAAGAAAGTAAAACAGACAAGTAGCGTTATTGATGTGAGGACTAAAACATTATTGATACCAAAACGTATGTAATAATGGCTAGGGTTACTATCACGGCATAATAAGTATTTGGTTTTTGTTTACTCTCAAAGCTAACAATCGCTGATTTTCCATGTACCTACCGATGTACCTATCCTCAATATATTATTGGCTCACTAAAAGTGGTATTTCCTTTTTTAATATGGGTAACCAGATTCTACTTGTTGTATTCTGTCCAGGTATTTTCGACGCAATAGGTTTCATTTAACAAAATTAGAGTCTTCTTTGACTTTTCTCTTGTTACCATCTCTTTCTTTCACGACTAAATTGAAATCTTTCCATTGAATTGATTCATTCATTCATTCACAAGGTATTTTATGCCTTGCATTTTTTATTAATAAAATTTTATATTTTGTTCTTTCTTGTTCATTATTACATTTAGTTTCTGATAAAATAAATCTCTATGTGTTTGCTGTTTTGAATTTTGTTGAAATGTTTAAAATAACACACACATTGATATCTATTTTATTTAAAACTAAACCTACCAATAAACACAAGAAAGAATAAAGAATTGCATTTATAAAATACCTTGTGAATGCGAACATTTTTATTTAGGTAGGTAAAACATTAAGACGAAGTGAAGAATTTGATAGATTCTAAGATTGAAGCGAATCTAATAAGTCATTCGTGTTTTAAAATAGCATAACTAAAAAATTAAAGTGATGTGGTAGTACATACTAAGAATAAACTTAATGTAAGGCCAAATACTTACCATGTCGGGATGAGTATCATAAGATTTTTTCCGGGTTTTTTCCTCATGATTAATTTATTATGGGATCACTAACAAGAGGATTGTCATAATTGCATGTGCTTGTCTTTCTAAAGACAAATCACATGCTGATTTTTCTGGCGGGTACTCTTAAGTTCAAGTTAGTTGCATGTAATCGAATATCTTTTAATACAGCCGTCCTAGGAACGTAACTTAAAAGTATTGACAATTTCAAACAAAAACAAAATTTGTTTAATTTATTATTGATTTGTATTTTGAGAACGATTTCCGAAGTGGAATTTGAAATAACAGGTAAACTTATTTTAAAGTAAAACTATGGCTTATTCCCAATAAAAATAGTAAAATTTACTTTAGATTACTTTAGAATACTTTACATCACTATTGTGGTATATAAATCTGAATTATGTGATTAAATTTGTAATATTTATATTTTATTATTACTATTTTATTGTATTTTAATTATTGACATACGTATTATGTATATTGGAATATATTATACTATAAACTTGTAATCTTATTGGGCAGCAGCCTGTTGAAAATAAATAAATAAATATATAAATAAACATCTTTGTCGAATCTTGTTTCTGATAAAATTTAAAATTAATCGGCACTTGGTTTGTTTATTTCTACTGCATCTTGAAAGCGAACCTAGTGTAGGTAGATTATTTCAGGATCACATTTGTTTGTTTCTTGTGATCAAACATTCATTGTAGGTCATATATTTTTACATGGTGATTGGATTAAGTCAGGTGAAACACATATTGGAAAAATATTTTTGAAAGCTCTGGAATTTTTAGCTTTACCAATCACTAACAAATCCAATTTGTGTGGTATGCATAATAATTTCTCACCCAATATACATAGTTCAGAGACGGGATATAAAATAGCTTGTAGATCTGCACATGTTGTCGTCACTCTCTAATACTTTGAAAGTTAATTTTGCCAGATTAGAGAGATTAAATTATATTTTTATTATTCTCTCGGTCTTTAGCGAAAGGCCACACGGGCGCTAATTTGCGGCGCTGTAAGAGCAGTAAACATTGGTTGACTAACTCCTCCACCAATTGTAGATGAAATAGGAGTTAGTCAACCAATGTCTCGACAGGTTTACTGCTCTTACTGCGCCGTAAATTATCGCCCGTGCGGCCGCAGCAACATCGAACGGGCCCATCTTTGGCGTCGTATCGCAAACGAATGGACCTGGTCCAAATTTGTAGCTCATCTCGCCACAACAACTACCAAAACGTTGTATTTACACCTCACGACACGCGCAGTAATTCCGCAGCATAATTCTTACCGTATGATGGAGTCAGCGTTAGTGGCGATTTGCCGCTTGAGAGTAGTACATATTTGCATATATGTGTATGAGTTTTATTGTGTTTGGGTGTTTATGCATTCGTGTGTGTATGTCATATTTAATCTACAAATCTACAATTATTATTAACAGAACTGCAGTCCCTATGTCATGGTCTCAGTTGATTTGAATGAGCGCAGACTCAGTCTTCGTACTCTCAATTTGTTTTCCAGTTCCATGATAATACTTTGCTCGGACAAACTAAAAACATAATTGGAAAAATAATAAGCTATTTACTGATTATTAAAATACCAACACAAAAAGAAAAACCATAACTAAAATCATCAGATGGCATCAAGTAAAATATTAGATTAAGATAGACTTAAATTTGTAAAAACTGAAATAGTTTTGTACACACTTATGACAACAGGTAAATAGGGAGAAGTGTATTTTTGAAGTGTGTAAAATAAATAATTCCTAGCTGAGCGCTTTCGGCTTACAAAGCCATCTTCAGAGCTATGCTACAATAAAAAGGTCTCTAATGAATAATTGATTTTAGAATTCAAAGTTTAACTTACGTCAAAAGGTTCAAAATACCACTATGAAGAGAGATGGATCCCATGTATGATATAAAATGCTTCTATTTCTTATGCAGTCTTTTTATTTTATGGAAAAAACCTTGTCTGACTGTTGAAAAAATGCTCTTAGAGGTCGGAAAAGTTAAAACATCTATCACAAGCACAAAGGACTTTCACACGAAAAATTACATTACATATAACGAATATTTGATCATGGTAAGGTCAAGAAACCTTACCATCTGAAGTCTACGGTGTCAGCATGTAGAATGGCGGCATGTGGCATGGAGGCTTTTAATGACAGCCGACATAGACAACGGTGTGCTCGTTAAGGTGCTTTCACTTTTTCTCATATCAAGTGACAGTTGACATATGGCATTTTTGTAATCGAATTGTACATAATGAAATTAAAACTTCACCATCAAGCTTCTTTACATCCTGTACTAATTTTGAAAAAGATTTGAGTTCAGTTTTTGAAGGATAACTTGTCAACAGATTTATCTTGGATCTTAAGTCTCTTCTCAATATGTATTTCATTATAATTTTTAAAAACTAGAGTTATTTAACTACAGACTTTGTTGAAAAGTTGTTCAATTCGATTACAAAAATGCCATATGTCAACTGTCACTTGATATGAGAAAAAGTGAAAGCACCTTAACGAGCACACCGTTGTCTATGTCGGCTGTCATTAAAAGCCTCCATGCCACATGCCGCCATTCTACATGCTGACACCGTAGACTTCAGTTGGTAAGGTTTCTTGACCTTACCATGATCAAATATTCGTTACATGTAATGTAATTTTTCGTGTGAAAATCTTCTGTGCTTGTGATAGATGTTTTAACTTTTCCGACCTCTAAAATAAAAACATAGTTGAGCATTTTTTCAACAGTCAGACAAGGTTTTTTTTTATAAAAAAACTGTATAAGAAATAGAAGCATTTTATATCATACATGGGATCCATCTCTCTTCATAGTGGTATTTTGAACCTTTTGACGTAAGTTAAACTTTGAATTCTAAAATCAATTATTCATTAGAGACCCTTTTATTGTAGCATAGCTCTGGAGATGGCTTTGTAAGCCGAAAGCGCTCAGCTAAGAATTATTTATTTTACACACTTCAAAAATACACTTCTCCCTATTTACCTGTAGACTTAAATTGTCCAAGGTAGAGAAAAGTGGAGTATGAAACAAATGTTATTGCACAAGATGGATACTTATTGCAGATAAGATAGGTTCAATAATAGTATTACAGTGGAACCTCGATAACTCGGATTAAGCGGGACCACGGCCGATCCGGGTTAGCCGGAGAATATGGTAAAAATTAATAAAATATGGTATACTTACAGATAAACTCTGTTATAATTGAAATACACACAATACGGTCACAATCGAAACGATGTTATGTTATTTAAGAACAGTGAGTGGAGACTAAGACCATTGTTTAAAAAATAATTTTGTTAAATAGTCTTTTAGTCTTTTTAAAGCAATGCTAAGACAGCTTGAAATAAATAAAGAAATAACAGGTGCCTGTTGTTTCCGTTAATCCGAGCCAATGAACGTCGCTCTGCCGCCGTCTGCCATGAGTCATTTTTACTATCGTATAGTTCAAATTACACAAATACCCATTATCTCTAAAATATTATATTACATACATTTTTATTGTTGCAATATTTGTCTGATGAAAATCGTCCGGGTTAGCCGGACTTCCGGGTTATCGGGGGACGGCTTAGCGGGGTTCCACTGTATTTGGGTTAATTCTTATTTCAGTACTTCAGAATACCGATTATTCCAATCTAATAAAAGATTATTAATGATTTAATAATAACAAATAATATATTACAACATAATATAACATAACAATAAACTATATTTTTATGCTTGTTGAATACAAGGTACACATTTGTGAAAATTTATTTGGAACGCAAATGTTCGCAAGATGAACGCAAAAAAATATTTCTTCTAAAAATAATAGCAAGGCGGCAAAATAATTTGTTATTTTGAGTGACGGATGTCACTAATAATTGGAGAATCTTTTTATAGAAATTTTATTTAGAACATAAACATCGCAAATATTTTACGCTGTTTTAGTAGATAAAATATTCGAACATACTTGTAAGCATATTTTTTTATATAGGTACAGTTATGAGCGCGCTGATAACCGGCAAAATTAGGCATAAGATGGAAATCATAATACGTTGTGGAATAAAAAGATATGAAACTAGTAGAGGTGGGAAATTATCGGTAAAAACCTATAAATTACATTACCACTATCGATACAATTGATCCCAAACCTTTTTTAGTGCGTCATTAATTTTGACGTCATATAAGATTTTAAGAAGGTCATGAATCACTGCATGACATTTTAGTTAAATCTGACAGTTGTCAGAATATTTATATTTATGTTTATACATGTACCTATAAATATCAATATTTATATAAATATTTGCCAGAATATTAATATTTAAAATATTTTAAGGAACAAATAGATAAATATAAAGTACAATTTCACTATACAATGTCGCAATATACCTATGACATCAAATATTTATATTTGCGTCGTTGACAAATTTCTAACCTAGAATTATGATACTTGTCATTTTATCCGTTAACATGATAGTTAACATGAAAGTAATGTCACGATAGATTACTTTTGTTTCAAATTATCTTTATCCGCATCATGGATTGGTTATCCATTTAGAGTATTGTGATTGTCAACCAATTATACATCTATAGGGCCTTCCATCGATTGTCATTTGTTTCGAGCTTCTATCGTATGTTGTATAATCTGTGTATATTATTGTCTGTATGACAGATTCTTGAAACAAATGACTGTGAATTAAAAGCCCTATAAGTATAAGTCGCTTGACTATGGAAATACACTTCAACGAATACATAATTTTCAAATTTCTATGCACAATAATCACGAAAGTACGTTTTTTTCTGTCACTTCGTGCTTAACCTTCGTCGGGCGGAATAGGTACAATTGTAACTTTTGAGTTTTCAAGTTGTGATAACATTTTGTTAAAGAGATAGGGACTTGAAATTTTGTGACATCTCTACATTTGTCCAATAGATTACGTCAGCCAAATATAACAAAGAAATCTTTATTCAGTTCCCAGCAGGGGGCTTCAATTGTTCCTACCCCCATAAACGACGGCATAGGTACATTTGTACCTTGTATTTTTTTTTAAATAAATGTTATAAAATATATATGTTTTGTATTTAAATGATAGTTTATTTGAACCAAAATACAAAAATGAATGTTAGTGTGGATTTTCGCAACATATACATGTCGTTTTAGACAAAGAATGTATGTCGCACATGGGTAGAAAACATACTACACCACTTTTTCTAGGTTTTAGGTTGTTTTTTTTTTCGTTCGTTTTGACAAACATGGCAACTTCCGGCTATTGGAGTATATCCACGAATGCTGTGAGATACTTGAGGAAGAGTACCTATCTACAGCAAGACAAATATCTTTAGAAAGATCCTTCAAAAACTTCTTGCGTTGGTCCTTTGTTTTTTGAAATGGACTGTGCTCTCGATCTCGATATAATGTTGGATGCTAGGCCAGTGACGTCAATCATATTATAAAAAAAGGCCAAGAGCCAAAGCAGTGTTAGAAGTTTGACCGTATACTCACCCAGCATTTTATCCATGGTATCAACATCTCTTTAGTTTTACTCTAATACTCAATCATTTCCGGCTACTTGTCCTGTTATATGCAATGCATGGAGGAGAGTAACACTACTGCTTTGTTTTTTTTTAGCAAATAAGGGCATTCATTTGTGGAAAAATTTTATTTTTTCTTCCTTGCTTGCATATTGATAAGTAGAAATCTCTTATTTTTTCTAATTGAGCCCATTAACCTTATGTGATATGAATTCTAGACTTTAGCTAGTTCAAAACTGTTAAACAGTTATCGGTGTTAATATTTCGCCCAGAACCTTTTAGAAGAAGTGACCAGATCCAAAACTGTTCTTTCGCCAACATTAAATGGCCGGGAACCATTTGCTGGTTTTCAAATATAAAGATGAATTTGTATGGGATTTGATGGATTACAAACCCAAAATACCATGTATAGTGGGTTTGTGAGATATATATTGTGTAAATTGTGTGCGGCCTCTTAAACGGAAAAAGTTGTTCATATATGGTTATGCATCTTGATGGTTTATAGTCTTGGTGCACATTTTTATTCAGCATTGTCCAGGCATCTCGTATGAGTGCAGCCTTATCGGCTTTTTTTGCGTTATTGGCGGGTATTTTCGTTGTCAAATCTTATAAATCTTAGCATGAGAAACGATCACGAGACATTGCTGCACGTATTAGTGGCAGAGACTCCATATTCCACATCTCTCACAAGTTTTCTTTGTTGATTCTATTCTATGCATACCTCTGTTGTCGGCATTTCGGTAAACTAAATTTAGAATCATTATTAGGTACTCATGATAATTTTCAAGTATACACGTATTGACAAAAACCAAATAACTAAATGTGAATGAAATCTATTATGTTTCCAATTAAAATACAATACAATGCTACTCTTCCTAGAATTTGTTTACGACCACTATTTCCAAGTTTATTGTTGCAGTAATTTCAATAATTTACGATAGATAACAGGGGTCACTTAAAAGCGGCTTCTAATATTTGTTTGTAAATCTGTACAAGAACAGATTGTCGAATATTATTATATTTATTTATTGCAATATTAAACAATGTTTAACCAGTTATGCTAGTAATAAATAATAATATCTCAAAAATAACAAAGACTTCCCTTTAGATTAAGGAATTTTTTAGAAATATATAACAGGTACAATTGTACCTATGCCGTCTGTTACCGGTGTAAAATTATACTGCTCGAGTATAAAGGTTAATGCGTTAGAGCGAATTCGACAAACTATGACACACTGAAAAAACGGGTTTGGGATGCTCTGTAGTTTTCATCTTTAAATGTTAGTTTAAAAGCTAGTTGACTTCAGTCATAATTGTACGTATGACGTTCTTCCTAACCTAGTTTTATTAGGTTATGTATGTCTTCCGTTTCTTCTTCTTTAGTTAATTGGCCTCCACCTACTTGGATATTTAAAGAGATCATTCAATTTACTGTCTATTTTATATTTAATTGGCGCCCAGTCAAGTGGTTTCGATATACATACTTACTTATTTGGAAATGTTTTCTTTAAACAAAGTTTAGAACCTGATATTTCTTGTAAGTGTTTTACTATCTTAGTAGTGATTTTAAAAAAGAGGCTATCCTGAGCTAGATTGCTTTAGATCAGCTAATTTTAGTTGAGTTTTCGATGATTGTATTTTTTTTATAAACAAAGAGATTAACTATGTTAGTAAAGAATGGTCAAAAATAGTAAATTATAGGCTCACTCCAGTAACACTTTCATCTGATCAGTATTGACCAATAAGCAATTTTTCTCTAACCTAAACTAATACTAAGAAATTTAAAACAATGGAACGACTCCCTAGTATCGCTTGGTCGCTAAAAGTTCATTAGATACAGAAAACGTGTATAACGTGCACTACACTATACTCTGTTTTCAACTTGTCAGTTAATAAACTTCAACTTTTTATTTAACTTTAAAAGGCTTGTTCCTTTTGATTTTTCTAACCAGATCTGTGTTGTTATGAAGCTAGAAGCTGGTTGCTAAGCAGTCCTATGAAGATCCCTGAAGTAGCAATGCGCATTAACAATGCTTATAAGAACATTATTTTGATATCTGTTGATAACTAAATTATTATTCTTACAGGCATAACTCTCAACTCCATAGTTGAATGGCAATACACCTTTGATTGCCTGTTTATACAAGAGTATTTTATTGTAGATAGACGGGGTGGATTATGTTCTAAATACCTTATATATTTTTAAAAGCTTAAAAGCATGACATTAAGACAGGATATATTATAGGAAAAAAAAATTTTATACCTTTTACAAAGGATTTCTTTCCAATTTTGTGATTGATGGTATACAGCCAACTACAGGAAAACTTTTTCTTTTCCTTGTGGATATTATAGGAAGTCTAGGGATGGCACCAATTAATGCTAAAATGAGGTAGCATAGGTGCAGTGGCGTAGCTGACAGGCCCGCAAGGCAGGGGGCCGTACGTTAGGAGGGTCTTCAAGCCTAATACTTACTTTCTTTAAATTTGGGACCAAAACGTATCTTCCTATCAAAATAGGGAATTTGGAGGGGAGTAATGAAACGGGCAATTGACGTAACTCTTACTCTTTCCGGGTGCAATTTATCGTTTCTTGGACATGTTGGTAGTTTAGATGAAAGTGAATTCCAAAAAAAGTAATTTTTTGTCGGTGGTTCTTTTACTAGCGAAATATGATCCAGTTTACCTAAATTAATCGATAAAAACAATAACTTAAAAACAAATTACTTGGGCCCCTAAATACAAAACGAAGTTATAAATTTGCAAGCTCAAGAAACTGCAAATAAATTGATTAATTTAATTAAAAAAGTTGTTTTTATTCAATAATTTTTGATACCACTCAAGATGTTTCAAAACACTATCAGCTTAGTTTATTTTTCGGTATGTAAAAATAACTTGCGATGAAAATAATTTACCTTCCAAAGCAGAAGTTTTTGAAGTTTTTTGGGATTTATTCGCATATTAGACCAAAATGCAGAGGGTTTTATAAATCAAATTTTAAAATTTATACAATCAAAGTACCTTTTCGTACACAACTGCAGAGAAAAGGGGTATAATGGGGCAAGCGTTATGAGTGGTGTATATTCAGGCGTACAAAGGAGTGTAACTAGGCTTACCATACGTCCCGGTTTGACCGAAACGGTCCCGATTTTAGATCCCAATCCCAGCCAATTTGCATTAGCATCCCGGTCAAACTTGAACAACACCGACACCCCGGCCATTGATCAAGGACCATCTAAAGTGGTCGAAGCACAAAGTTAGCGCAAGTGCCATTGTAATATCATCTACCATAACATTGTGTTTTAAAAATGTGGAACCCGCAGAAAATGAACTTTCTACTGATGCTAAAAAAGCTACTTTTGCATTCCATACAGCAATACACGATGTATGTTTTAAAAATCTGATTGCTCCTCTAAATTAATATCCAAGCTGTTTGAGCCCAAGGCTGCGCGTACCAAGTGCGAAGCGATCATCACGGGAGTGATCGCACCGATGCGATGGCAAGAGATGAACTACACAACGAGCTAAAAGAATGCAATTTTATGAGAAATTCAACAGATACATCAAACATACTTGTTGGTAAATTGGCACCAATAGTTGTTATGTAGCTATTTTGTACCTATTTTGTACCTGAGAGAGGTATCTCTGTAAACCTGCTCGATTTTCGATATGTCGCCGGAGAAACGTCTGAAATCTTGGCAAATCACATAATATCGATAATAACAAAATACGAAATAGAACAAAATCGAGAAAATTTGCTTATGCAGACGACCTGGCCATTGGCTTCCAAGATAATAATAAGGAAGCTGGAGAACAAGCTCTAAACGAGGACCTAACTACACTTAGTAACTACTTTAAGAACTGGCGCTTACGTCCTAACACAAGCAAAACTGAAACCTGTCTCTTTCACCTGTCGAATCAACTTGCGGGCGATACCCTCAATGTAACTCTAAATGATGCAGCTATTAAACATAACAACAACTCCAAATATCTAGGCGTCACACTTGATAGAACACTCACCTTCAAAAGCCATCTTACAAACGCAGCCGGTAAACTGAGAACAAGAAACAATATAATAACAAAACTTGCTGGAACAACTTGGGGTGCTTCTGCAGATACTCTTCGGACCTCTGCTCTAGCTTTGGTTTTTTAAGTGGCAGAATATTGTGCACCAGTATGGTTAAATAGTGCACATACAAACAAAATCGATGTCCAACTTAATCAAACCATGAGAATAATCACTGGAACAATAAAATCAACCCCAGTGAGATGGCTGTCTACTTTGAGCAATATTGCTACACCAGATCTACGCCGTACAGCAGCATTAGTGAGAGAGTATCAGAAAATTGGAGCCAACATACAATTACCAATCCATCAAGACATACCAGACATCTCAAAAGAGCACCAGCGACTGAGGTCTAGAAATTCTCCAATCAGAACTGCCCGAACAATTGGTGATTCCTATGATATACAAGGGCAATGGTCCACAAGATGGATGCCAACAATAGCAGCAGACTATAATCAGATATCCACCCCAACCCAGGGTTTCATCGAATCGGGTCTGCCCCGGCCCACCTGGGCGAGGCTTAATCGCATACGTACCGGACATGGTAAATGTGCTGATTCTCTGTTCAAATGGGGTCGTGCAGAGAGTCCTCGGTGCGATTGTGGATCGCCTAGACAGACCATAAATCATTGTGTTTTAGATTGCCTAAATCGTGCCTACCGTGGAAACCTCCAGGACTTTGTGGAATGCTCCCCAGATGCAATTGAATGGCTATGTAAATTGGACATTAATATTTAGATTCATTCATTATGTTTTAGTGTTTGAATAATATATATTATATTTGTGTATTTATCGTACTGAGAAAGTCCACACGCTAAATAAATAAAATAACGAAATAGAAAACAAGATGGCTGCTCTCTGTGGTTATAACTGTAATACGAATTTCGGAGGGGTAAACAGGCGAGGCACCAAAGTCTATTCCAGACTGTTGCAGCGCACACATCGTTCACAACACAATCCAACATCCAACATGTAGTATGTAGTTGATGGTCTTCCTGCCGAAATAGACGCTATCGTTGTAAAAATATACAAATATATTTGTATATTTATTGTACGCGTTACAATATTAAAAGAGTTTTGTGTGACAATCGAGTACAAAAAATTAGTGAAACATGGAAATACAAGACTTATATCTATTATTACCAGCTGTGGAAAGGATCCTGCAGGTATGCAGCAGTTCTTCATAACAGAAATTGGAGCACTTTACTTTTGGTTTAAGCTCGGACAGTTAAATGTACTTGATGAGTGTACACAAAACTTTATGAGTGAGGTTCATGCTTTTTATGAGCGCTACATTTCATTTATAATTCTGGGAAAAGAGCTTCGACGGAGACGAAGATTTTGAGTGGACCTGCTTTTGAAATGAGCTTAACTGGAGTGAAATCGAAAAATCAGCAGAAAATATAAATAATATTCAAAAACCTCAACCGAAAACCCAAATAATTATTAATGAGCTATTTGATAAGGTGTTATTGGCAAAAGGCTTCTTCCAAAATTCTAATGAAGGTACTCCGAGAAATGGGTCCAGCTATTCACCGATTTTCACAAACAGCAAACTGAAGTGGCAAATTTAAAAAATAATGTGGTTTGCTATGTGTCTATCGGGTAGGTACTTCAGCACCACTCGAAATAGTTTTTTCACAGCTGAAAAAAATGTGGTCTGAAGATCGGAGGATGAAGGAAGAATGAGTTGTGGTCCGTACAAACTGAACTTGAACATGACATGCAGTGAATTTTATGACAAAATTAAGCACGACAAAAATATTCTGAAGAAACACTTATAGTGAAAAATATTAAGTAAGCGTGAGCGAATAATAAAACTGCAAATTTTTAGTGATGTAGGTATTAATTTATTGTACTTTATCTCTTTATCTTTTTAATAAAAATATATTCATATTTTTTGTTAATATGTTTTCACTTCTAAATAATTTTAATTGCATTCCAAAGATGAAACACACAAATTAAGCAAATAACAAAATGAAAATGAGCCTCTTCCTCTTCTGCATCCCGGTTTGGCTCTTCGTAATTATGGTAAGCCTACGCATAACTGACATTGAAAAAACAGCTTCCTATTTTCATTGTGCATCCCATAATCTAAACCTAGTGTTGAATGATGCCTTTGCTGGTGTACAGGAGTTGGTTTTTTTATGGTATAATGAAGAGATTATATATATTTTTTTAGTGCAAGTATTAAAAGATAAGATCTACTATGTATTATTACGACTTTGGATTCATCACGTTTGTCAACACTTAAAAGGTTAAGTGAAACCCTATGGTCATCCAGGCACGATGCTGTTATGACTTTGCGTCGAGCTTTCCGACAAGTAAGGAAATCTTTAAATAATGCTCTAATAATAATACATTATGAGCATATGAAAAATTTTGAATTTGTCGTTAACATTACTGTTTAATCTAAAATAATTAACTTTATTAATGCAACATAAACATTTTTGCAATCTGAAACGGCAGAGTTAACGGTCGCCCTTCAACTTTTTAAAAAACTCGTGATAATCTTCGAGAAATGAGAAATTCGTTTTTCTAAACTTTAGCAGAAGCAGCAGGAATAGCAGAATAGTGGGTTATTATGGAATTTAAAAATGAACGGACAAAACGTATAAAAAATTTTACAATGAGCTCAGCTGCGACGAAAAAATAACTTGTAGAAAAAACAGTTGAAGTTAATGTTTCCAATAGAAATTTAGATATAATATTTCAACAACTAACTAATAGGTTTGTCGGATTAACCCATTAACCGCCAAGCAAAGAAATACTGCAATAATATGTAATATATTTGATTAACTAGAGTAAAATAAACTTAAACATTCGTAAAAAAATTATTTTACACTTTGATAATGGCAGGTGTCACAACAACAAAATGGTTCGTTTTCGAACCTTTGGCGGAAATGAGATATAAAAATTGAAATACACAATTTTATTTTTTGTGAAAAGTCTCAAAACATTTAGAGTGTAAATGGACCTGGAAGTTTTGATAAACAAAAATAGTATGGTTAGAACATTGCCTACACCCTCTTCAGCTTCTTTCTCAAAAACGAAGTCGAACGGCCCTCTATCTTTTTTAGAAATTATTTTAGATATTTCCAGTTTACACTTTCCAATCCCGTATCTTGCACTGTACCAGTTGCATAAATTCGACAAATCGACAAATTGTCTACAACACTACTACTACATTGTTTGATTTGCTTGTCTGGATAATGATCAGAAGAAATGCGTTCAATGTGCTTCCCCGTTTAGGATTTTGTCCTC
This sequence comes from Diabrotica virgifera virgifera, assembly GCF_917563875.1. Classification (NCBI taxonomy): domain Eukaryota; kingdom Metazoa; phylum Arthropoda; class Insecta; order Coleoptera; family Chrysomelidae; genus Diabrotica; species Diabrotica virgifera. The sequence continues at coordinate 185,560,522 of NC_065443.1, read as the reverse complement.
TTCAGGGTTTGTGGTGAATGTTTAGAGTTGGCAGCAAAAGCAAACAGTCCGAAAAACACACTGGGGCAAGCGCCGTGTCCTGGTGTTCTTGGATCCTTGGTTATGCCGGACGGTGGTGTCCAGAAGGCTAAGAAGTCAACAGAGAAGAAAGTTTGATGGATTGTTGTTGGTTCCATAGACATTTACGTGTACTGTCCGTGCTTTGCTCTCGACCAGTCTCCCTAGAAACCATTGTACAACGACAGGCGAACCTGCGTCCCTCGTCGGCGGTCAGGAGGTGGCTTTGAGCGCAGCGTGGACAGTGAGCGTTCGAGTGGAGAAAATAGTTGCGGCTATTTTCTTGGGACGAACAGGTATAATTGTGCAATGAAGTTGGGAAACCGCAAAAAACCAACTTCTCCCTGTTCGGGGTAGGGAAGAGGAAATGTTAGAGGTGGGTACGGTAGGCTAACGGGGTAGCCTCGAGGATGTTTTCGTACTCCACCGGGAGTTCGTCAATGCATGTTTGCATTAGAGCGGACGGTACATGAATCTTTTTGCGTTTGGGCTTTCGGTGGAGTACGTGGCCGGAAGATGAACAGGAACATTTGAGAGATTCTTGGGTGTCGGAAGGGGGGCCGTTGATTACTTTGATTGTGAAGTTCCTGTTCAGAGAGTTTATTCTCTCGGTGATTTTGGGGATGTTCGAGATGTTATGGATTTCGTTTGAGGGATATCGCCAGTGCTCATAGTTACATCTACGCAAGACTCTGCGCTCTGTCCTCAACAACCTCTCTTGTTTTTGTCTTGAGCAAAGAGAGTAGATACATGATTTGTACTCCATGACGGGTCGAATAAAGGTCTTGTAAGTGTGAATGAGAGTCTTCTTGTGTGTCTTGTCTACAACACTACACAGCCTCCCTTATGTAGCCCCCTCCCCCACCCTAGATTATAACAAAACTGCATACCAGAATACCCGTCTTTCTAAAGGTACGTATCCACTACGTTCGTAATATTGGACCACCGATGCACTGCCGCACGGTCGTTGGCGCACTCTTGCACGGTCCGGGAGCGCCAACCATCCAATATGTTCACGAACCTCTTGCACTCCGCGCTCCCTGCAACTGCTCCCAACTACATGCATGCGCTCCTCTACATATAAACCGCCACCTATTGGACCGTTGAGGAGGAGCGCACACTGTTGCATGGTCCGAGAGCGCCAACCATCCACTATGTTCACGAACTTCTTGCGCTCCGCGCTCCCTGCAACTGCTCCAATCGATACGGTATGCGCTCCCTTACATATAAATTGTCCACAGATTGGAGCGCCGAGGCAGAGTGCGCACAAGTGCACAGTCCGGGAGCGCCAAACCTGACCACTATGTGGAGCAGTTGCAGGAGCTCGGAGCGCAAGCACAGTGGATACGTGTTTTTACACATAATAAAGAAATATCCCAACAAATTACTGCCTGTGCATCACCTTGAACTTATTCCTGATCAGGCAGGATTATATGTCGACTTCCGCCAATGGTTCGTTATCGAACCATTATTTTCAAACATGAGATTTGATGACTCAGAAATTATCTTTTTTGTATTTTTATAACAATTGGTGTACAAATAGGTTAAAAAAATAATGTTTTAATTTATTTGACCATAAAAGTGTTATGCCAATAAAATTACTACAGTAAAAATAAAGTTGTGTCGAAGGATTGAAAATGTCGGACATTTAGAAAATATTTTTGTGATGAAAGCACGAGTTTGGAAATTAAACAAAATTAAATTTAGTTACACTTATATCTTGTGGTTGCTTAAAAAAAAACAAAGATATAAAAAAAAATTAACGAATTGTCAAAAAAAATTCTATAAAAAAATGGTGCGTTTTCGCACCTTTGGCGCTAAATGGGTTAAGAGACATGTACAATTTGGACAACAGGTTTTCATGTCTATTGAAAAAAAATCTACACTAACTGATAAAAACTTATTAAAGAATTGAAAAATTGGCATGTACACATACTTTATTATACTGTTATTAGTTGTCGTTATGTTTTAAATTAGGGGGCCCACAAAAATTTTCGCGGGAGGGCCACTCAATCTTCAGCTACGCCAGTGCATAGGTGAAGATGATTAGGGCGTGTTCAAAGTCGAAGTGACAATAACCCAATACGAAAAATTGCTGATTTGCAATTTTCTGGAAGAAGTAGAAGAGGAAGACAAAAGAAGTCCCTTTAGAAGACGCTTAGGCAGGACATGTCGGTACAATAAATATTGGTATGACCCAATATAGAAATTTATAGAATTAACTATTTACTGCAACCGACCCCGTATAGAGCTAAATGAAAAAATAATTATAACGAATACTTTTGGTATACTTTTTAACAATTAAAGACGAGAATTCACTGGTAAAATGTGATTTCGAAATTAGACAAAAATGTTAATTTGTGCTTAGTGAATATTTTGTTTATCCTTTAACTTCCAATAGCTATGATGGTAACCAACGTTCTAAAAGGACATGGTACATGAAGAAGAAGAATGAGAGGTCTCAAATATAGGTTACTACAAAATATTATGCAAGGAAAAATAGCAGGCAAACGCAGTCCAGAATGAAGAAGAACCTCATGGTTGAAGAATTTGCGAGACTGGTATGGTGTTGATACAAGCATGCTATTTAGGGTAGCAGTGAATAAAATTAGGGTAGCTATGATGGTAACCAACGTTCTGAAAGGACATGGTACATGATGAAAAAGAATTTAACTTCCGCATTTTTTTCGGTACCTACTATGTATCCTCTATAATCGGCTGGATCACCTTCTCCAGAGTGAACATATTTTGGCTGAACATAGGCTGACCATTTGTTGCTTTGTGGTATCTACAAGTCTTAATATTCTAATAGAACAATTTGAATTTGAACACATAATATGTCAAAAATCTACAGATGTAATATAGATGTTGTTGGGTATTATATTCCAGATGTAATATTTATAATAACTATAATTGCTCTTATATCTTGCTCGAATTTCAACACACACTATTGGTAGATTCCAGTAAGAAGTAACGAATGTCGAGCTGCTTGTTAGAACTGCTAGAAGTAATTATATTCCTTCTAGCAGGTCCTGTTAGAACCTGCAGGCTTAAGCGGTATTAGCAATCCTCTTAGAATTGCTAAGACGACGCGTGAATGCTTAAAACTGAGTAACGTTAATATGGATGAAAGTATGGATGGAAAATCAGGTATTGAAATATGTAAGAGAACTAATGGTATACTTCAACATTTGTAACAATTACGATGGCAGATTTTTGAAAAAAGTACCGAAAATTTACGGGAATATTTCCAGGTGTCAAATGGGAGACGTATTCAACACACTGCGGGCGGACTATTGGGGATAAAAATGGGTATTGAAGATAAAAAGCTATTGTCGATAAAAGTTGTTAAACTATTAACGTTCAAATTATAATAGTATTTTTAACATAATACATAAAGTTATTATATATTTAAACCAAATTATTTCCTATATTTTATTATGTTAAAAGTTTTAGTTAAAAGTAGGTACTTATGTAAGACAAACCACACTTTAATGATAACTCCTGTAACTTAAATAATTTAAAATACTTATAATATAATGTCTACCTTTGAAAGCTTGCAAGGCGACTGAAACGTTTTATTTCTTTGAATAAATTTGGCAAACCAGATTTTTTTACGACCAATAAAAGTTCTTTATAGAATAATAAATCTATTGGATCCTGCCATAAATTGTTATACAACCAATTAATCCACAAACGAATTGCTAAACCTGTATTTCTAATTATAAAAATTACTTTTATTTGCCATGATTTATATTTTATCTTTTAGCGATATATATAATCACCTAATGATTTATTTTTCGAAATCGTAGAACCGTTCAAGGAGTACAACTTACTACTACAAACGTTATGAATGTGTTTAAAAAACTCACCGCCGCCGCGAAGATCAATTCCTTGTTTCTTGTATAATACGACATTGTCGAGTAACAGTCGATACAATTCGCATGATTAAGTAATGTGGTTATCAGTTTTAAAAAATCAATAAAGTGAAAGATATGTCCAAAGACTCTCGATATACGCCAGTGAATACAAATCCAGATAAGTAAGTTTTGAATGATTTTTAAGTTATAATAAAAGTTTACCAAGAATGATCGTTTAGAGTCATGTTTAGACATAATATAATTAGTAATTACCATAGTAATTGTTGAAGTTTAAATCTTTAGTGGTGGAGCAAAAGTAGAAAATTTAGTTAATTTTTTGTTTTCAGTAATTTTATCAGTGTGACAGCTGCAAGAAAATAAGTAAAATTTAAAAATAAATTTGGAATATTTTAACCGTTTTATCTTAGCAACAGTGATAAACGTTGAGACAATAATTGGTATATTGGTAACTCAATGACATGCTTAAATAAAAATACAGAAATTTTACAAAATTCGCATATTGACTGTTTTCTCGAGGAAGTGAAGTTTATATTTTTCCTAATTATGTCGTAATACTGCCTTAAAATATTGTAAAAATTTGTCTTCTACGGAAAAACTTTTAGCTAAAAGTATTTTTAGATATAATTATTATTTTTGGATTTTAAAAATCTAAATGCATTATACAAAATGTATGGGCAATACTTATTTTATTTTTTCTCCTGCAATCATTTTCCAAAAAGACTATTTTCAAATAGTGAGCTGTTATTGTAATCAATAGTATTGTAGAATCGCCAAAGAACTGTTGGTTTAGCAACAGCTAACTATTTTAAAACACTTTTTTGAAAAAGATTTTGAATGGAAATCGAAACGTTAAATAAAACTTATAAAGTCGCTCATCCGGAAGAAAAGTGCAACAACTCAAAAAACAACATTTTTCAGGAGAGACAAAAATAGATTTTTTAGACCTTAATGTAACTGTCAGTTTTAAACGGTAACTGCTAAAAAATTTAAATTAAAAACGAAGAATGTGGCCAAGTAAATGTTTCTAATGATGTAATAAATATAAAACCCAAAAAAAAATTTAACAAAGAAAAAGATCAAAATTTTGAGAATGTCCCTTTTTTATTTTAAAATAGGGGTCATATTCCATCGAAACGCCGAAAAATACCTAAGACACTTCTCAAAATGCAACGGTTTTCACGATAAATAACGATACTTTTACTTAGAACGTTTGAGTATAACTCAAAAGTGTCATTGTTCCAGAATAAAAGTATCCATTTTAGCGTCAAAGTAATAATGACACTTCCACCATATTTCGAAGTAGGAAGTAAACATCTATGTGACATTTTTCCTAGTAAAAGTTTAGGATATTTAGAGTCAATTAACCAGATAACTGGAATTATGCATTTTTTGAGCTGTGCCACTTTTCTTCCGAATGAGCGAAGTGTAATTTTCATTACACTCAACTGTGAATTATTTATACTCATAATATGTTACCGGCCAAATCCGATTTCAGGACAAACTAGTTGATCCTGATATAAAGACACACACTCCAGGACAAACTATAATTTATACCAGTAAATAAACATTATACCTAATTAACTATTTATATGGGAAATAAGCCACAATTAAATTAAAAAAAAAATTATTAACGTTTCGACGCCCAAATCGGGTGTCGTTGTCAAAATACAAAATACTACGTAAAATACTGTCGAAACGTTAATAAAATTATTTTTTTCAATTTAATTGTGGCTTATTTCCCATATAAATAGTTAATCATAAAAATGCCACAAGGAAATAGCTTCAGAACAACATTATACCTAATATACTTACAAAGGTATAATAATATACCTACAAAAATACTCTATATCTAATTGGAAAAATAATCATTTCTATTAAAACGATAATGATTAGTTGTTCAAAATAATGGATAATTGGTAATACAAATAATTATATTATAAGAAATAATAAGTGTTTTTTATAAAAGCAATAATTGTACCTAAAAAATTATTATTTTTCCATGGAGTTCTTTGGCGGCACTTAGAATTTTAATTTAATGTTTGATGCCAACTTTGTAAAAACTTTCATCATGGATCTTAAGAAAACCTCCAATGTTTCTGAGATCACCTCTCCTTTGTCAACATCTGGAATTGGTATACCTAGTCAAATTATCTCCGCTATTGGCTGGTAAATGAAACTTGTTAAAGTTGCTTTCATTTTTCTGCCTGTTTCACACTATTATCAGCTGAACTTTTTCTAGCTTTCTGAATGTTATTTTCAGTTAAAGAGATTTTTCCTTCGTTAATAGCTTCTTTAACGTTATCATCAATAATATCGACTCTTCGTTTAAAATACCCCTAGCAACAAAAAGTGTTCCCAAACAGATGCAAGTAAAACAAGACAATGATGCTCCGCAATTCTAAGTGTTGCCAAAGCACTCCATGGAAAAATAAATGATATTTTTTATAAGTGAGGTGTGGATTTTATAAAAACACATACTATTTCCTTTAATATGATTGTTTATATTATCAATTATCCATTATTTTGAACGACTATCATCATCGTTTTAATAAAAAATGATTATTTTTCCAATTAGAGAGCAATTTATTCAGTTTATCTACTTATTTTGGCTTTGTAGGTATACTATAATGTTTATTTATGCTGGTATATATAGTTTGTCCTAGCGTGTGCGTATTTATGTCAGAATCAACTAGTTTGGTTTATCCTACCAGGCTTAGGACAAACTAGTTTATCCTCTCGTGTTCAGGACAAACTAGTTTGGCCTAATGTTGTTCTAAAGCTATTTCCTTGCGACATTTTTATAATTATTAACTATTTAGATGGGAAATAAGCCAAAATTAAATTTAAAAAATAATTGTATTAAAATTTCGACGCCAAAATCGGGTGTCGTTGTTAAAATAAAAAATACTACTAAATTAAACAGAAATGTTGTTACTTAGTAAAAAATTCTTCTAATAATTTATTTAATCTGACTCATTTATATCGGCAACTCAGACATGTGTTATACATTTTAAAGTAGAAGACTTTAAAATGATATTGCCAATATTTATGAGTTGAGTTCCTGGGAATATAGTTGCTCAGAAACGTATGGAATGATGACCCTTCATCATTTTATATATTTCCATTTAAATTCACATTCACTTTAGGAGTATTAGCCAATAATTTTGCTTATTTGTATTTATATTTGTACTCGATTATTCAACATCATTTTATTTAATAATGCTATGGCTTTTCATTTCCTCAGGTAGCCTTACCTCCTTGGCAGTGTTAGTTGTAGCCTTGCGATATGCGGGTCTTCTAACAATATGACCAAAAATGATAACATTGCTCCTGTAGTGATCCTTTTACAAGTTAACATACAACTTTTTTAACTTGCTACACTATACTGATAAGGTCCAATTAGGCCGAAACCCGGGTATATAGTTGCTTTCACAAATGTATGGAATGATGACCCTTCATTATTTTATATATTTCCATTTAAATTCACATTCACTTTACGAGTAGTAGCCAATAATTTTGCTTATTTCTATTTATATTTTTACTCGATTATTCAACATCATTTTATTTAATAATATTATGGCTTTTCATTTCCTCAGGTAGCCTTACCTCCTTGGCAGTGTTAGTTGTAGCCTTGCGATATGCGGGTCTTCTAACAATATGACCAAAAATGGTAACATTGCTCCTGTAGTGATCCTTTTACAAGTTAAGATACAACTTTTTTAACTTGCTACACTATACTGATGAGGTCCAATTAGGCCGAAATCCGGGTATATAGTTGCTCAGAAATGTATGGAATGATGACCCTTCATCATTTTATATATTTCCATTTAAATTCACATTCACTTTACGAGTATTAGCTAATAATTTTGCTTATTTGTATTTATATTTGTACTCGATTATTCAACATTATTTTATTTAATAATGTTATGGCTTTTCATTTCCTCAGGTAGCCTTACCTCCTTGGCAGTGTTAGTTGTAGCCTTGCGATATGCGGGTCTTCTAACAATATGACCAAAAATGGTATCATTGCTTATGTAGTGATCCTTTTAGTAGGATCTATATACATACTACTATCAATGGAGCGTCCATACATTGTCTTTTTACCATCATAAGAGCGTCCGGGTACATCCGGGCGTTTGTATCCGGACGCTTTAATTTTTTCTTTGCTGAAAGTGCCTAAAATATCATCTATAACTACCCGACCAAATTTTAGAGGGACGCCTTATGATGGTAATTTTGCAAAAACATATACGATAAATGTATAATTTAGTTTGAGAGTTTGGCGTTGAAAGCGCGCTTATCGAGCTTTGCGTATACTTTTCAGAGTATATTATCGTCGTTTCTATCGCGTTTAGAGCGTCCTCAGAGTATATTATCGTCATTTCTATCGCGTTTAGAGCGTCCGAAGTATTAGCAACGGTGGATTTGATATATTATATGCCTAATACATTAAATTTTAATATCTTCTTGTATTCTCGACATCAAAAAGAAAAATTTGCTTCCCAATTTTAGACTCCTTCAGTCTGACCATGTCAGTTATTAAAATTTGTAACTAAAACAAACGTTGGCCAAATTACTTTTTTACAGTAGAAATGTACAGTACAGATGTCCAATATGAATGTACAGCTACTAGCAAGCTTATAAATCAAATAGGTTTTGCAACAGAAAAGGCTATTAAGCAAGGAGACACCATGTCTCCTAAACTGTTCACCGCTTTATTGCAAAGTGCTTTGAGAAACAATATTTGGGAAAATATTGAAGTCAATATAAATGTGGAGTTTCTGAGCAATTTGAGATTTGTAGTATGTCGTCTTTCTTGCATACCGGGTAGACTATGCATGCCAACCTCATCAAGACCTTCAGTCTTGTGGTCTTAAAACTTCTTCTAATGCCGCTACAACCCTTTGTGAGCCTGGACCTGCATAACAATGTTTTCCCATTCTGGAATACTGCCCAGTCGGATACTTTCCTTCGCCACTATTTTAAAGCTAACTTTTTTAAAACACAACACATGACCAACCTTGTACTAACCAAAAACGTGTTAACATATGGTACGCAAATTTACTATATCTCGATCTATAAGTATATCGGCTATGATATTAGATTAAGAAGAGACAACCAAACAACAGAGTTTAATAGGAGAACAGAATTAGCATGGGCAGCTAAGTTAAAGAAGTCTTTAGATCAGATATTCCCTTGCGCTTGAAGAGGAAGTTCTAACTTTTGGAGCAGAAACACTGACCCTTACTGGAAAAGTAATAAACATAATACAAGTAGAATACAAAGCAATGGAGACTTCAATTGTGAAAATATCCCAGAGGGAGTTCCAAATCAAATAGTTAGGAGAAAAACTGGTGTTACGGGCGCAGATAAAAGACTTACATCGGTGAAATGGAACTGGGGAGGCCATATTATGTTGCTACGCTCGGAGATGGAAGATTTGTCAAAAAAATTTTAGAATAGAGACCTAGATATAATGCTTATCGTAATCGTGAACGTACCCAAACAAGATAGTTGGACGATATCAAGCGCTTCTTCTTTGTGTGCCGTGCTTGTTTTAAGGCGTTGTCTATCGTCGTAGTAACAAGCTGATGCAAGCAAATGTAATTTTCTCGGTTGGCAGCTATATGAAACAATTGCTCGATCGTTTGACCTGTCCATTGTCTAATGTTACACAGTCAGGACAGTTGTTATCTTCCAACCAACGATTTCCTTCGATTTTGCACTGAATGATCAACCAGAGTAAGCCGTATTTAGGTCCTCTTATTATATATGACCGAAGTATTGAACTTTTCTCATTTTTATCATGTTGATCGATTCTTGCTCTTTGTGCATGTTCTCTAGCACACGTTCGTTAGATATGTGTGCTGTCCACGGAGTTCTGAGCATGCGACGGTGACACCTAAACTCGACCGCTTCTATATTGTTAAGATTCTTTATTTTTGTTGTCCAAGTTTCACAACCATAGAACAAAGCGGAGAACAAAACAAGCGCATTCAGTACAATTAGATACAAGTTTCTTAATATCTGAAACAGACGAATTATTTACGGGAGGCCTATGTTCAACAGAGGACTCAAAACGACTGATGATGATAATCATGCTGTTAAGAGAACCCACTTTGGATACTAGAGCCACACACGCAAAATTCTCTGAAAATGAATGTATGGGCAGGGATTATTAATGACAGAATCATTGGCTCTGTTTTCTAGTAGCATTTGAAAAAACAGCTGTTTGTTAAATCTACAATTATCTCTTGTATTTTGTGTAGGTTATATCATTAATTTGAATTTATTTAATATTGTTGAAGTTTTTGGTTGCACCCTGTATAGTACTTTTCGTTCACAAAGTTTGCTGCGTAGAAAGATCTTCTGTGGTTGTTTAGTTTTTGTTATTTTTTGAAAACCTCTTTGGAGACACCTGAGTAAATAGAAGGTTTGTTGACTTGGCAATTCCGTCGTACCTTCTTTCCCTTAATTGGTTGTTTTTGAGTAATGGCGCGAACCATGAATTATTTGATTGGATGCAGAGTTCATAAAACAGCGTTTTGGACTGAAGACGTGAGCTTCGGGTCGATACGCGAAGAGATATGTGTTTGGAGGAGGTTAGTTGCGTTCTAAGACCTGACCAACAAGCAACTCAAAATAAGAGTAACACGAGATAATGGCCGGCGCTCTCCGGGGCCGCGGCCAACCGGCAAGTAAAGTAATGGAAATAATCAAGTAACGAAGAGAGTTAGAAAATGTTAGAGTCCGCTTTATTTTGCGTTTTGTCTACTTTATTTAATGGATTTGGAAAGTAGTGAAATTCTGACGACGAAGCGCAAATGAATGGTTGGAGTCTAATGTTAGAAAATATGGATATATGGTTTAAGCTGTTTTATATGGTTGCCGGTCAGTTCCATAATCATCTCCCTTTGGCATTCAGGATTCCCGCAATACTGCCTTCCCCCTGTTTAGAGTCCCGTGTGAAGATGTCTGTTTAGTTTTGGTGTGTGACAAATTATTTCGTAAGAAGGTAACGTTTTATAAATAATAATAATACAGTGAAATGGTCTTTCCAGTTAAAATTTCTTGTATCATAGTGAATTTTATTGCTTTCATTATGACTATAAAAGTATTTTTCTACGACCGTTTAATAACATGATCATTATTCGCTATTTTTTCATAGATAATAGCACCGATTAGTGTACCCGTGAGTAATAATTCATTACTCACGGGCTGAAGTTACTCACGGGTCATTACTCACGGGCTGAAGTTAGATTCAAGTGACGCATGCCACATTTAATATTAATCGTATATAAACTGCAAATAAAATTACTTAAACTTTTTTATTTAATACAATAATTATTGTAATTTATATCAATAATTAACTTCGAAAAATTTTTAAAGGAATTTTAACTGTATCAATGTCAGTATATATTTTTTACGTTTATATCTTGTTTACTAAAAATTTTGACGTTTATCATTTATTTTAGTGACAGTGACATTAGCTCATTTTGTTTATGTTAATTGGAATTTTTAACTAATATTGTGTTTATTTTTCAAGTTATACTGTGTTAAATATGTTATAACATATTATGTATAGTTATATTAGTATATTATATATAGTTAAATATAATTATACATTATAATTATTGAAATACGTCCTCCGACAATAGCCGTTTCCTATTTATTAGATTAATTGACAGTAGGTACAAATTTAAGCTTATAATTTTTCGGAAACGAATAGAACTTATATTGACTATTTCTAGTTGTATTTTTACAATAAATAATAATTTGGTAATAGTAGGCAACCAATTATTCAGCCACGTACTAGGGGTAAATAACGTTTAGGTATTCTTGTAAATTATTATAATTTAAATCTCGAGTAGTTGATTATTAAATTTTTTACTAATTAAAATAAAAAAGGTCGTAGAAAAAGTATAGTATTCTACTCGCATGTAATGGCTATTACTCACTCTGATGAATTACGACACTCGCCTACGGCTCGTGTCGCAAACTTCATCATCGTGAGTAATAGCCATCATTACATGCTCGTTGAATAATATACTATTAGAATGTTATTCTTTGTTGTATTTTATTAGCTGTCTGGATAATTTGTTTAAAAATAATAAATTCTTATGTAAAAATTAAATAATATGAAGTGTCAACTGACAGCTTGATGTTCTTGAAAGTAGGTCATGTACAAGGTTAAGTCAAAAGAATTTTGGTAAATATTGATAAAGTTAAATGTTGTTTTAAAACTATTGATAAATTAATATGTTTTTTGGCATAACGGCCACAAAATGGCTACCTGTCATTTGTCAATTTAATTCTGTATTATTTAAATGAAAAAAATACAAAATAAATTATCAATCGAAGTAGCACAGAAAACGACAATAAGTATCGTTCCCATACGACCAGATTGACAATAGGTGGAATACTTTCTTTGATTACAACCTCCTGAGATTTTCAAAATTATAAATCATACAGGATGCCGAGGAAATTAAGATGAGATAATTATAAATAATTCACAACCCATCTGCTCAGCGTGGTAAAAATTCAAACAATAAAGATTTCTTAGTACTCAACAAAAGAGTAAATGAATTAAAAATGTATAAACATTTTCAATTTCTTTGCAACACGAAAATGCAGCAGCTGCATAATACTCTGGTTAAATCGGAGAGTGCAGGAAGAATCTATACCGGTTTCTGAGGGTTACTGATGAGGAGGAAAAACCTCCGAAGGTTTTTCGGAGTTTTTTCGGAGGTTTTTCCTCCTCATCAGTAACCCTCAGAAACCGGTATAGACTCTTCCTGCACTCTCTGATTTAACCAGAGTATTATGCAGCTGCTGCATTTTCGTGTTGCAAAGAAATTGAAAATGTTTATACATTTTTAATTCATTTACTCTTTTGTTGAGTACTAAGGAATCTTTCTTGTTGGAACTTTTACCACGCTGAGCAGATTGGTTGTGAATTATTTAAAATTTTCTCATCCTAATTTCCTCGGAATCCTGTATGATTTATAATTTTGAAAATCTCAGGAGGTTGTAATCAAAGAAAGTATTCCACCTATTGTCAATCTGGTCGTATGGGAACGATATTTATTTCCTTTTGTGTGCTACTTCGGCTCATAACTTATTTTGTCATTCGGTAGATGGCTCTAGTGCATCCGTGACATTTCTTTCTTTGCAATTCGGAAAGGCCCAAAGTATGATGCCTGGGGAAATCGGAGAGAAGAGGATATGGGACTATTGATGAGGAGGAAAAAACCTACGAAACCGGTATAGACTCTTCCTGCACTCTCCGATTTAACAAAAGTATTATGAAGCTGCTGCATTTTCGTGTTGAAAAAAAATGAAAATGTTTATACATTTTTGAAAAAAATACAACTACCTTTACTCAAATTCTCAAAAATTCAACGCTACTTTTACTCAACTAAAATCAAAAAATTTCTACCACTTCACTTGGGATAGTTAACTTTTACCTTGATATTTCTGACTATTTTTCTATTACAAATGACATCTAAAATAGGGGACGTTGGCCGAATTCTCTCATTCTTCTAGCTTTTCAAGAAAAAGGGATGTCCATATTACCATTAAAACACAGATGTGTCAAGAGGGGGTGCCAACCCCTCATTGTCAAGCGAAATTAGTGTTCTTTGACCTGTTCTAAATTTTAAATACGACACCGTTGCGATATCTTTAATTTTTCATACTATCATATTACATACAGTTACATTTTAAAAAATAGTTTTGAAATAACAGAAAAGAAACGTTTTGAAAAGTAAACAGTAAAAGATTAGTGTAAATATTGGACACAAAAACCTCAAAAGATGATAAATGGTTTTAAATCAAAGTTAATTAAAATTGTTTTAAAAAATAAGATAAACTGATAAATAAAAAAGATAAATGAGGATAAGATGTATGATGTAAGATATTACTAATAATTGTACAATCTTAAGTTTTGATTCCAGCTAAACTTAAAAACAACTTTTCCCAAAAACAGCGTCATGTCTATAATTATTTTCTTTTCTATAAGCGTTGATTAATACAAATACAAGTAAACTGGTATAATATATTTATCAATCACCGCTATAAGTCTCTCTTTATATTATAAACGTTCTTGTACAATATATAGGGTGAGGCAGATAACTGGCCTATTAGAAATATCTCGAGAACTAAAGAAAACAGAATCATGAAAATTGGAATAAAGGGGTTTTGAAGGATGATCTATTAAATGAAAATATTTTCATCTCTTTGCAACTTCCGGTTATACCGGAAGTTGCTTATAACTTCGCTTTTTTTTTAATGGGACACCCTGTATATTTCTATATTTTTGGATTCTCTTCGATGTCTTCTTTCTTAAAATATGAGGTTTTGTAATATTTTACAGGGTATTTTAAAAGATAATTACGTCTATTTATTATTTTCGTAGCAACATTCACACCCTGTAGAATTGTAGTAGTTTGACATCTAAAACTCTACTTACGTTCAAATGATTTTTAATATACTCTACTATTGTTAAGAACCATTAGTATAGCTAGATTTTTAATTTTACTATACAGGGTTGGTCGAAACTCGGAATGAGTATTTTCTGAGTTTTCTTAAATAGAACACCCTCTATTTTTGTATTGTAATGAAATGATATTTTCCACCTACCTCTACCGAAAGTATACTTTTCCGGACCTGATTGTAGGGAGCAAAGTTGTACTTTTCCTCCCTAGGGAGGAAAATATTTTTCCTCCCTAGGGAGGAAAAGTAAAAGTGACGTCATGGTATTTCATTCATGTAATATAACTTATTGACGCCCTGTACAATATCTATTTTCTATTACGTAAGTATCTATACATTTTAACGTTTATTTAAAAACACTCTGTATTTTGTAGAATGGTAAAAAACACTAAATTGTTATTCTGATTTAACAATGTTTACATTAATAATTTGACTTATATTTGACAGTTGACAGTTATATTGTACCTACTTGCTAGTTTTAGTTCTAATAAATTTTGTTGGTTAGTTACATAAATAAATTAAGTAAAAATGATAAAATGACTTGTTATTTGAGGAAGGTGGAAAAACCATATGTATAACATGGGAGTAAAGTGCCTTTTCCTCCCTTGAATGATTACTGCCCTCCGCTACGCGTCGGGCAGTAAACTTCATTCTCGGGAGGAAAAGAAGCACTTTCCTCCCTTGTTATACAAATAGCTATTTATAGAACTTTTTTATTTCTTAAGCATTCCCTATACCTAACTGCTCTAATTTGTGGGTTCTTGGTGATTCAAGCTAAACATTAATTGCACCAAAAAATACGTAAAATTTTATTAGGTTGGCCGTGAAAATACTCAATCCCAAATATTTTTTCAGAAATAAATACATATTAATCCAGAGTGATCCTTAAAATTACCAATAATGGTTTAGCTATCAAAATACCTACGTAGTTAAGACTGTTGGTGCGATTAACAATTAAGCACAAATTAAAGCAGTTAGGTATAGGGAATGCTTAAGAAATAAAAAAGTACCATAAAATATCATTTCATTACAATACTAAAATATAGGGTGTTCCATTTAAGAAAACTCAGAAAATACTCATTCCGAGATTCGACCAACCCTGTATACTAAAATTAAAAATTTAGCTATACTAATGATTCTTAACAATAGTAGAGTATATTAAAAATCATTTGAACGTAAGTAGAGTTTTAGATGTCAAACTACTACGATTCTACAGGGTGTTAATTTTGCTACGAAATTAATAAAAAAATGTAATTATCTTTTAAAATACCCTGTATAATATTACAAAACCTCATATTTTAAGAAAGGAGACATCGAAGAGAATCCAAAAACGTAAGAATATACAGGGTGTCCCATTAAAAAAACGAAGTTATAAGCAACTTCCGGTATAACCGGAAGTTGCAAAGAGATGAAAATATTTTAATTTAATAGAGCATCCTTCAAAACCCCTTTATTCCAATTTTCATGATTCTGTTGCCTTTAGCTCTCGAGATATTTCTAATAGGCCCTTTATTTGCCTCACCCTGTATTCTTGTACATTATAATATTGATTGAAATACAGTCGAACCCGCTTATTGGAATAGCCTTTGTACCAGGCAAAAATATTCTTATAACCGGGATATTCTAATAACCGATCATTGGTGGCTAGTCGAAAAAAGTGTACCGAATATACGTAATAATATTATTTACATACTATGCCAATGTGTAGTTTTACATACTATGCCAATATGTAGTTTTGCATACTATGCCAATATGTCGTATATCATACATACATATATGTACCTACATAATCAGTATATGTAAATGGTTTTAGGTCTTTTTACGTCAATAATACAGTAGTGTAACTACTACTTATCTATGTATGTATTAAATACCAAATTACATTATATTATGTATGTGAATGAATACAGTAGCAGTAGGTAATTAATATAAAATGTATGCAATATGTAGATATGTAAATATTTTCTTATTATAATGCATATAACAAAATTACTTATTTTTTCTTGAGAAATTATCGGTAATTATAGCTTTTTTGGTGTTAATCCCTGTGGTCATCCTTAATCCATTGGTTGAATCGAACTTTTATTGGCGGCAAGAAATGGATGAATTTAACAAAGCCATAATTCACATCTTGCATACAAGTAGGTAAATACTCTCTGGGTGAATTCTAAATAAACTGCTTCTAACAATTTTATAGCAGGCAACAGTGCCTTTGTGTAGACAAATAAAAATTACTTTATGACCCATGCATTTGTCGGCTAAATATCGAATTGGTACTCGTAACAAAGTAATAAATATTTATTACCCTAATAATATCTAATCCAGCAGTACAGGCCCTTGACGACTGACCATAATACCAAACATAATTTAAATTTTTAGTAAATTGTAAAAAAATATTCGTTGACCTACAAAATATGCTAATAAGCGGTATTATCTAATTAGAACCTATTCCAATAAAAGGATAAATTTATTAAGGAGTAAATGCAAACGTTTCGGGAACTCGAATTTATATTCCATAAACCGGGATATTCCTATAACAGGGATTCTAATAAGCGGGTTCGACTGTAGTACAAGAAATATACAAAAAAAGTTTGGCAACACTGTAACTGGCAAACATTCAGCATTCAGAATCTAAATTTCGGATGCCAAATCAATTTTAAGGTTAGGTTTGATGCGTACTCGTACATGTCTAAATTAAATATACAATTCCCTAAATAAACACCACCGACCACAGAGTAAAAATTAAGCAGATGCAAAAGGTAAAAATACTATAAATAATGATCAATAAGTAGTAATAAATTATTTTTAGTAGATATAAAATATAAACGTCAAAACAAAATAAAATGCGCTTGCGTCAAGCACAATTCCGATTATTGAAATCTATTTTCGACAGGGTAAATGGTGTCGAAGTCATTTCTATTCACTATTCCGATTGTAGAGATTCCGAGGTAGTTGTGGAATACCGATTTTGACTATTTCTATTCGACTTGGTCACTTCTATTCGATTTTCCTGACTTCTATCATCGAAATGAGTTACAGAATAGGCATGTTACATAATATGTCGTGTCTAGAATAAAACAAAGTGCAAACAAATTTTTCATTAGTTTTTAAAGTTTAATTACAAGCAAAACGATTGATTACAGTGGCGTTTCTCCTGATAAAAAAATATCAACTTTTTTTTCCTTCTGTGCTTTTACTGTGGCTTTCAGTAGGTAGGTTTTAATAATTTGACAAAGGTCATTTTCTATTTTATCTAGTATACTTTATTTGCTTTTGTTGCTATTTTTAATTGAATTAAATTTAAAATGTTACATAGTGTAAATACAATTTATAGTCGCTATTATTACTTTATAAATTATTATAGTGTCTCATTAAATTGACTTACGTTTATCTTTTACACAAATTAAATCAAAGTCACATGCAGTAGGTCAAAGAATATATTGACACCCATATAGAACAACAGCTTGAACATGTTAACAAGCACAAAAACCTTGCTTTGTTAATGAATAATAAAATGAAGTATGATTACAAATAAGCAAATGAAGTATATGAACAATAAAAAATTAAACTTTTATGTATCTTTGGTTATTATTCGATTATTTAACACTTTTTTCAGAAAATCGGTCAGGAACATTTTTGACAACATTTTGAAAGAAACGTTCGATATTTCCTTATAGTAGGGGAGCAAAGTATGCTAAATGTGCAGTCACTCGAGCGCTATGGGTACCTATTGGATTGTGATTATTAGATCCTCAAACCAAAGAAAGTTGTTGGGGACTTCCAACAATTGTTTTTTTTTTCAATTATAGCACCATCTGTCCAGAATTCGAAAAAATGTTTCGAGTAAAAGTTGCTTATTTTTACGTAAAGAATCCAAATCTGTAATAAAAATTTGGGGCTCCTATTTAAGATTTTAAAGTAACTCCCTACCCCACATCCTTTGGAGGTCGTGTTTGGTATCATTCGATAGATTTTTCAAAAATATTGAATAAGTGCATTTTGCAGTTTTTCGATATGATGTTTATTTTGCGAAATATCGCGGGAGTTGTATATAATAATTTAAAATTACACCCACCCCTCTACGTGGGTCATGTTTGGTATCATTCGATAGATTTTTGAAAAATATTGAAAACGTAGTTTTAGTTTTTTGATCTGACGTTCATTTTGCAAAATATACGCTTTTTTTTTAACTTTTTGAGTCGCCCATTTCCTTACGCCCCGCTTAAATCGTCAGATTTTTGCAACATATACTCTTTTTCATGTACTTAACTTACCTTATCTTAATCCGACAATTTCAAGCATTTTTAAGGATAGATTTTTTTTTCGGGCCCCCCTTAACGAGCTCCCCTGTGTTAAGAGCCAATATATGGTAGAGGTACATCTGCAGGGTACCAGGTTTCTCCCTTATGATAATCTGACGCGCTCGCGAGTAACTGAAAAAATCCCCGCTTGGGCTCCCCTACCATTATATTTAGCCGTTGCCTGGAAACGAAAAATAACTGTACCTACTTACGGAAATGTTATTTCCTTACTGTAAGGAACTATTTTTTGCTTACAGCAGATTCAGAACAAATTTATTAAACTGTCAAAAATAAGAAAATGCGTCAAATTTGACAATTCCACATTTTTGTTTCTCTAGTTACAAAACCTATATTTGGTGGCATGACGAATTTTTTTAATCAAAATAATAATATGTCTATTTGACAATTTTAACATGTTTATTTTAATATAATAATTTAAATGTTCAAGTTTCGAAAAAATAATATATATGTATACCTTGTAGGAAAAGCCATATTCCCGGACTCTGCATTGCCTTGGCTCGGCTTGCGCCTCCACAGCAATCTTTACATCGGCCGCGAATGTTAAGCTTTTCCTACTAGGTACACGTACTATTCTTTAACTCAGCTAGCAAGATAACGTTACATTTATATCGTTTTTAGGTTTTTTGTATTGTTACGTAACATCTATCAAAAAATGACGTTACTGATACGAAATTTTACTACGTATATTATACGTATGGATTTATTCGTTTCTGAAACGTGGCTCTTTGGTAGGTTTTAATACGTATGAATTTATTCGTCTTTAACACGTGGTTTTTTGGTAGGTATAGACAGGTATATATCTCGTTTGAGAGTGCAGCGAAATCGCGTATTTATTTCGAACCGTTCATTAATACCAAACCTTATATTTCCGTGATTAAAATCGTGTTTGTTTTTATGGAGTTATGTCAAAAAAATCGAATTATTATTGTTGTGTGCCTCAGTGTGATTCTTGGATAAAGCGTACCTAATAGTAATTTATCGTTTCATTCTTTCCCCAAATAGGATAAACAAAATAGAATTCTATTCAATGACAGTTTAGTTGAAAAACGAAATGTATGGAAATATCTTCTAAAAATGGGGAAGCAGCCTAGTCCTTAAATGAAAGTGTGCAGTTTACACTTTACGAATGAAGATTACTTAAAGGGTATGTTTATGTATTGTATTATAAAGTAACTATTAATAATTGTGTCTCTCTCTGTCTCTTACATAAAAGTCAAATATTTATAATAACTGTTTATTTCAAATATTAAATAAATGTGTCAGCATCATGTATGTGGTTTTATTTACACAATAATTTTAAGTCATATTTATAAATATTATTTATACCAAAAATTCTCCTAAAAAGTGACGCATTTGTGACGTTAAAACGGTTACGTAGAAATAACGTAAAATTGTTAAGTAACATCGCTGTGACTTTTATACGTATATTTTAGGTAAAATTTGATGTAACTTTTGACGTAACTTCACCCAAAATGTTGACGTTTATTGGACGTTATATATACGAACATTGTTAGCTGGGAAGTTACATATATCACATGTAACTTTTCCTATTCCTAAAAGAAACAAAATAGAATAGAATGGCCTATTCACTTAGTTCTCATATCTTCATCTTCTTATCAAAAATTGTTTAATATATAGTTTGACATACTAATCTTGGTATCAGTAAGCTCTAATCTACCTAAAAGAGGGGAAATATATTAACAAGTAATTTAACTGGGTAGGTCCTAGGTTTTCACCCAATGTAACCGCAAGTAGAACCCGTGTAGTTGTTCCATTATAATTTTTTCACAAACGTCATGATTCATTTGCAAACAAGTTAAATCCAAACATTAAGAGCATACAGTAGCGCGTCATCAATATAACTTTGGCAGATAGTATCGTACCTTCTTTCGTAAGGTCTGCTAAACTTTGGCAATAGTGGTAATCTTTGGCATTATCTAAGATCAATATTTTGACAATTATACTCATAGGCGCGCTAAATGGAAGTAACAGAAAACAATATTGTTATTAGTAAATAAATATTTATAAAAATAAACCAAAATGGGTGAAAATTTTATGGTAATATAGGTATTTGCACGAAATAATAATAATAAATAATCATTTCGTTGTGAAGCGAAACAAGAGCCGTACATATAACTAAAACGCACAATTAACAATAATCTATTTTTTCAAATAGGCCAACAACTTGGTTCTATTACACAAAACTATAAATAAACACTACTTTCCTATGAAACAACAATAACGAATTCTTAAAATAATACACTACTGCACTGAACATATATCGATAAAAATAACAGAACAGATAAGAGAAAATCTGACGCAGGTTTGTCAAAATGACAGTGACAATTTCTCTATGTTGCCTAATTAGTTATTAGTTAAAATATGTTCGATTTTTTGTTAGAAATAAAAAGTTTTAGTAGGTCCAAAATGACACAAAATCTAGACATGGGATAGAAAAGTTTATTTGAAGAAAGTGTATTTTTTGTTCTTCTTAATTAGGGTACAGGCTCGTTTTTTAATATTGTATTTAATTACCGAGTAATTTCCACATACTAATATATTTCTCAAATTGGACTCTGTACCGATATTCTTAATTATATTAAGATTATGTGTGCCAAATATATCGACAAAATATTTAAAATTACAGCCGCAATCCTGGACCGCGTTTGTTGCTACCTGTTGATCGCTACTGTAGCCTCTTAAAACGTACGTCGATATGTAATAAATATCATTGATATGTACTAACTGTCAATGTAATAATTAGGAAATGGCTATTTATATTTAATTTATATTTAACTATGTTATAAAGCTGCATACTCACTGGTAAATTTTTACGTGCTTATTGAACTAATGGTTTTTGAATGAACTTGCGTCGCAAATTTAACTGCTCGAGCATTGAAAATTTGTTTATCGTTCGTTCGGTTGTTCGGTATGCCAAGCCAATCCTATAATCTTCGTTCAAAACCAACAAATGATGGAGCGTGTGCGTTGTGTGCGCCAGAAATTCTTGCGTCCGATTTATGCGATGAACTCATCCACATTAGCACAATTTACCCCTAGAACGCAAATAATTGCGAGGGACCGCTGGTTTAACATATTTTTACCTGTGAGGACGCGGTTTAATACATTTAACACACTATAAATTTATAAAATAAACACAATATTATACTAAAGTTATAAATTCCAATAAAGACAAAAAATGCGATAAAGGGAAACAAAAAAATAAATAGAGTCGGACAAACAAAAGGGGAATACCGGGGAGCTTCTTAAAATAGATTGAACACGACTTCTACAGAACTGATGCCATGTTTTCTGTACTACATGAGGTTTATCAAGCACTGAACAATAATCTTCACACTGACACCGTTTTTTGTGACTACACCAAAGCTTTTGATTGTGTAAATCACAACATTTTGATAAAAAAAACTAAATTTCTACGGAATTCGAGGTATTTCTTTAAATTGGTTCCAATCTTACTTGGATGATAGGAAACAACTGGTTAGAGCAAATGATACAGACTCTAGTCTCAAAAACATTGTATGTGGGGTACCGAAAGGATCAGTATTGGGTCCTCTACTTTTCCTTATCTTTATTAATGACATCACTAGTTTAAAAATCGATGGAAAAATCTTTCTTTTTGCTGATGATACCAGTATCACTTGGAGCAACTCAAATATTGCAACTCTTCATGCTACTATAACTTCTGATCTACTTACAATAAAAACCTGGTCTGACTCTAATTTACTCTCGTTTAATGTAGATAAAATAGTCTCAAAAACATTGTATGTGGGGTACCGAAAGGATCAGTATTGGGTCCTCTACTTTTCCTTATCTTTATTAATGACATCACTAGTTTAAAAATCGATGGAAAAATCTTTATTTTTGCTGATGATACCAGTATCACTTGGAGCAACTCAAATATTGCAACTCTTCATGCTACTATAACTTCTGATCTACTTACAATAAAAACCTGGTCTGACTCTAATTTACTCTCGTTTAATGTAGATAAAACAGTAGCATTATCTTATAAAGGAGCTCGTCAACCCTTACCTCTTAATAACAGCCAGATCAGTACTGTTGATTCTGCAAAATTTCTTGGTATTTTTTAAACAGCAACCTTAAATGGTCCCTCCATATTAATTTGTTAAGGAAGAAACTATCTTCAGCTTGCTATGCTATAAGATCTATTTCGAATGAACTCAATTTAGCATCTTCCAAAATAACATATTTTTCTTTGTTCGAGTCACATCTTCGTTATGGTCTTCCTTTTTGGGGTTCTGGTACAGCTGCCCAATTCGATGTTATTTTCAAATTACAAAAAAGAGCAATAAGATATCTGTTTGGCCTCAGAAGAACACATTGTAGAAGTTATTTCAAAGATCACAGAATTTTAACCCTTCCATCTTTATATATTTTAGAAACTGTTTGCTTAATTCGTAAACATCTACATGACTTTCCACTAAGACCTAATCATGACTATTTACTTCACGAGAAATTCTACCTTTGACGTCTATTTACCGACCCCGTCATCTGAGTTAGTAAAGAAATCTATATTATATTCCGCAAAAAAACTTTACAACCATCTCCCTCTAGAACTTAAATCTGCAGCATCTTTCCCCAAATTCCGTAAACTGACAAAATCTACCTATCCGAAAGACCATATTATGCAGTAGAAGATTTTCTTAATCAATAACTAAGAAATTACAGTAACCTTTGCACTAGCAGTATTTTTATTATTATTTTTCATCTATATTTGGGGTTATATGCAGCAGCTTAACTTTTAAACTTAATTACTAGGTAGACTATGCAATTTGCAATTTATTTAAATTTTTAAATTTTGCAAATGATTAACTGTTTAACTTCATTATTATTATTATTATTATTTTAATTTATACTGACGATTTATGTAATTTTAGTAAATTGAATTGTTATTATTTTGTTTTCTTGACTTTTTGTAAGCTTTGTCGATAAAATTGTACGATTTTTCATGACAATAAAGCATATTTCTATATATATATATATATATATATATATATATATATATATATATATATATATATATATATATATATATATCGGTTTTAAAACGTTCTCCTACGTCTTCCGATACCTAGTCGCCATTCACTTCGGTCCATCCAAAGGTCTTCATCCAATTCTTTTTCTCTCATTTCTCGATTTATGCCTTCTCTCCAACTAAGGCGGGGTCTTCCTCTTTTTCGTCTACCATGAGGGGTCCACGTTAGGATTTGTCTCGGGAGTCATTCTTCGGACATTCTTTGTACATGTCCATACCATCTAAGCTGTTTGGTGCTAATGTCATCTACTATTGTGTGTTTCACATTCATTATTTCCCTAATTCTGTTGTTGGTTACCCTTTCTAATCTTGATTTTCCTGCTGAGCGCCTCCAGAAATCCATTTATGTTGCTTCAAGTTTTCTCTTGTATCTTTCTTTAATTTGCCATACTTCACTGCTGTAAGTGATTATACTCTTAACAATTGTATTGTATATCCTATGTTTGTTGTTGTTTGATATTGACTGGTCCCACAGGATGCTATTAAGAAGGGTAATTGCTTTTCTTCCCTGGTTGTTTCTTTCTTCTATCGTCCGGTCTACGTTTCCTTCTTGTGTGATGGTCATACCCAGGTATTTATATGCGTCGCAATGTTGAATAATTTCGCCATTCCCCAGTGTAAGGTCCTGCTGTGTCCCACCGATACACATATATTCGGTCTTCTTTATGTTTATTTCCAAACCACCTTTTTTGTACTCCTCTAGTAATTTCCTTGTCATATATTCAATATCATCGTAGTCTTGCGCTAGTACAAGTTGGTCGTCTGCAAATGACAAAGTGTATATTGTATTGTTGTTGATCGGTAATCCCATGTTTCTGCATTTGCGTTTCCAAAGTTTTAGAGTTTGCTCGAGGTAGATCTTAAATAATGTCGGTGAAAGGCAGCACCCTTGTTTTAGGCCTTTGCTAATTTGGAATCCTCTCGATAGCCTACTTCCAACTTTCACCCTTGCTGCAGTTTTGGTATACAATTGTTTCGTCGCTGTTATTAAATTTGCGCTTATATTGGTTTTCTCTAATGCTTCCCATAGTTTGTTTTGTGGAATGCTATCATACGCTTTTCTTAAGTCCACATATAACAGATGCACCTCCTGGTTGACGGCCAGTTTCTTCTCAATAATCTGTGTAATACAAAACAGATGGTCAACCGTTGATCTCTCTGCCCTGAATCCTGCCTGTTCTTCAGCTTCTATATCTTTATATTCGTTTTCGATTTTATTTTTAATCAGTTTTTCGTATATTCGGCTGATCGAGTTCGTTACAGCGATACCTCTGTAGTTGTCACATTGATCCCGTCTGCCTTTTTTATGTATGGTGGATATCCATGATGTCTTCCATTCTTCTGAGATTTCCGCTCCGTTGATGCATCTTTGAAAGAGTTTAGCCAGGTTTTCATATAATTTTGTTGTGCCATATTTTATTAGTTCAGCTGGTATGTTCCTTGGTCCTGGTGCTTTGTTATTTTTTAAAGACTTACATACTTCTTCTACTTCTTTTGTTGTTACTCGTAATGGTGAGGCTAAGATATTTACATTGCTGGTATCACTGTTATTTAAAAATTCCTCTCTGTCCTCATTTAGGAGTTTTTCAAAATATTCGTCCCATTGATCCGGTGTGATTGCTGATATTATATCTCTTTTTTTTTTCCTGTCGTAGCGATTTTAATACTTTCCAACTTTCTGTACTTCTCCGTCCTTCTAAATGTGTGTTAATCATGTTACACTTTTGCTCCCAAGCCTCATTCTTCTTTTGGCATATCATTTTTCGCACTTTAGCTTGGACCCTCTTGTATTCTACCTTATCGGCGTCGGTCCTTGTGTTCAAATTTTTTTTATATATTTATATATTTCTATTCTATTCTATTATAAGTGAAAGGCAGAATTTACAAAACAGTCATCACACCAATAATGACATACGCGGCAAAAACACGACCTGATACAGAAAGAACAAAAATAATGCTAGAAACAGCACAGATGAAAACACTTAGAAAAATCGATAGTAAGACACTATGTAATAGAGCTACAAATACAGATATATGACGGAGATGGAAGGTGGATAACATTAATAACTGGGTAATAAACAGAAGAGTAGAATGAAATAACCACATAAGCCAAATGACAACAAATAGAGTAGTGAGGGCAGCGAGAGACGGTTTCCCAATAGGAAGACGATCAGTGGGAAGACCACGAAAACGATGGAATGACAACTTACTTGAGGCACATTGAGAAACAGACAGAGTCATGTTACAGCAGAAGAAGAGGAAGAATAATCAGATGGTAATTATTGTCAAAAACTCGCAAAGTGAATGTGAATATATAAAAGTAAATATACGGAATGTTGGAGGGCAACTGTATACCTATACGTATTTCGGACTTATTGGCCCACTCATCAGTATAGTGTAGCCAAGTAAGAAAAGGAGTATGTTAACTTGGGAAAGGATCACTAGAGGAGTAATGTTACCATTTTTGGTCATATTGTTAGAAGACCCCGTCATGTAGTATAAATTTAGATAAGGACAATAATTATTACATATTGTCAAAAACTCGCAAAGTGAATGTGAATATATAAAAGTAAATATGGAATGGTGGAGGGCAACTGTATATACGTATTTCGGACTTATTAGCCCACTCATCTGTATAGTTTAGTCAAGTTAGAAAAGGTGTATGTTAACTTGGGAAAGGATCAGTAGAGGAGCAATGTTACCATTTTTGGTCATATTGTTAGAAGACCCTGTCATCTAAGGGCTAAAACTAACACTGCCAAGGAGGTAAGGCTACTTGAGGAAATGGATCGCCATAACGTTATTGAATAAATGATGTTGAGTAAGCTTATAGTGTAGCCTTACCTCCTTGGTAGTGTTAGTTGTAGCCCTTAGATGACAGGATCTTCTAACAATATGACAAAAAATGGTAACATTGCTCCTGCAGTAATCCTTTCCCAAGTTGACATTCTTCTTCTTAAAGTTCCCTTTCCTATCGGAGGTTGGATACCATAATGGATATGGTCACTTTGTTGGCTGCTGCTCTGAACAGTTGTAATGAACTACAGTTAAACCATTCTCTAAGGCAGGGGTCACCAAATTGGTTTCCCTGAGGGTCCGTTTCTAAAACCTATGACACTTCCGGGGTCCGGATTTATGCTGCCTGTGTCTGACTGTTCTGATTCGGTTTCTTTGTGGATTCTTGTTAA
This sequence comes from Diabrotica virgifera virgifera, assembly GCF_917563875.1. NCBI lineage: Eukaryota > Metazoa > Arthropoda > Insecta > Coleoptera > Chrysomelidae > Diabrotica > Diabrotica virgifera. The sequence goes on along the minus strand of NC_065443.1, from coordinate 185,533,506 downwards.
AAAATATCCCCTATAAACAAATCAGCAGGGTGCCGGGCGAAATTTTTGGGCAGAAATTATTTAATATTTTTTGTAACAAATTTAAAACATCACCTTTTTTGCCCGCGAAAATATTATTTTGAGCATTTTTGGGTCATCTTAAATAAAAAAGATCTCTCATTTTATTAAAACTTAAGAGTTTTCAAGCATCGCAAATGCATATTTTCGCATTTTTCAGATTTTAAATCGCTTAAAACTCGAAAACTATCAACTTTTCAGAAATATGACAAGAGAACTTTATCGTTTATAATTACCCAACAAACCTAAAAATACATTTTTCGAGGCAAAAGAGTAATTTTGAATTTGCTTAAAAAATTGTTTCACCCGGCACCCTTCTGATTTGTTTAAAGGGGACATTTTTGAACAGGAATCCGCAAAGAAATCGAGTCAGAAACATTTTTCATACGAAAGTGGCATCATACATGGACTAATATGGAAACGAAAACTAATAATATCTGATTGTTTTTTGGTTACTGTATACTTTTCTATAAGTTTTCCTGGTACAATACATAAAATATAAATTCATTGTGTATTGTTTTGATGTTATTATCAGTATATTTTGAAAACAGCTGTATTGTAAATTGTTACTGCGAATATTTTAAAAATTAGGAATTTATATTTTGAATGCTAATGTTTTTCTAAATAATCATAGTACAAAATGCTAATTAACAAGTTATCTTTTCTACATTAATTTCAATGCAAGGTGTTTGTTAACTTATTAAATCTGAAAATTATTTTAATTAAATGCACATCTGAAAAGTACTCCTACTTAACATATAGTAGAGAGAAAATGAATATAAAGAAATGCACATGACAATTTTATATTTTACAGCTTACTTAATTTCAAAATTAATAATTAGTAAGTATAACAATAAGGGGGAAAACTCTTTACAAAATTAAATTTTCAGAGAGAAAAATTACATTTTTTTATGTACAACCTGTCTGATGTTTGGAGTGAGTTTAGTGCAACTGAGTCTCATTACGGAGTTCATCTGTTCATTAGGGAGTTCACCAGATATTCATTTGTTAAGTGAGATCTCTACCGATTTTTAATAAAGTTCATTTTTGATAAAGCGGCTTCTCACACATAAGTTGAGCCAAACATAGTACACAATTTCATGGCCAAACATTTTCAAAATTGCCAAACATATCCTGAATTTATTGACGGTCCGCACAAGAATAGCTCACGGTCCGGATACGGACCGCGGTCTGCTAATCAGTGACCCCTGCTCTAAGGTTCCTCAGCCAGGAGATGCGTCTTCTTCCTATGCTTCTTCTTCCTTGGATCCTTCCTTGCATAATAATTCTCAGCAACTCATATTTTTCTCCTCTGGTAATGTGACCCAAATATTGCAGTTTTCTAGTTTTTATACTGTTCATAATTTCTAACTCCTTATTTAAACGTCGTAGCACTTCAACATTGGTAATCCTTTGAACCCACTGAATTTTCAGTATTCTTCTGTAACACCACATTTCGAACGCTTCTATTTTTCTTATATGTTGTCTCTTCAATGTCCAAGCTTCCATTCCGTATAGTAGTATAGAAAATATGTAGCATCCTAGAGCCTTAATTCTGAGAGGCAACTGAAGGTTTTTGTTTGTAAGCAGTGTCTTCATTTTTATAAATGCTTGCCTTGCAGTTTCAATTCGGACTTTAATTTCTTTGCTTTGGTCATTTTTGTCATCAACCCAGGTTCCCAGATATTTGTATGTTTTTATTTTTTCTATTTGGGTTTGCTCTATCATTAACCTTTCATTTCCATGTTGTGTTTTTGAGACAATCATAAATTTAGTTTTTTTCTTGTTTATTTTTAGTCCGTATCAAATGCAATAATCGTTAATAATTCTATTGAGCAATTCTTGTAGTGATTCCAGGGTATCTGCAATTATAACGGTGTCATCAGCGAATCTTATGTTATTTACTATTCTTCCGTTTATAGAGATTCCATCACTTAGCTCCGCTATCGCTTCCTGAAATATCGCTTCACTGTACACGTTAGACAGTAGCGGCGACAGAACAAACCATGTCTTACTCATCTCTTTACATCAATATTCTCGGATTCTCGTTCTTCTATCTTTATGTTGGTCTTTTGATTCCAATACAGATTGATGATAATTCGTAAATCTCGTCTGTCTATATCACTGTTTTTAAATAATTCTATTAGTTTTTCATGTCGGACCCTTTCGAACGCTTTTTAGAAGTCGATGAAACAGGAATAAATATCCAGGTTCATATCTAAGCATCTTTGAGAGAGGACATTAAACGCAAACAATGCCTCTCTTGTTCCAAGTCCTTTGTGGAACCCAAATTGGGTATCATCCATATCATCTAGCTATCTGTATAATCTTCCATGAATCACCTTTAGAAATATTTTAAGGGGATGCCTTATTAGTGATATTGTCCTATAGGCCGAACAATCTTTGGCATATATTGTTTTTGGTATTGTTATAAGGGTGGACATCAACCATACCTGAGGGATTTTTCCGGTTTTATATACTTCATTAAACAGATCCAGTAGTACAGGTAGACTTTCATCGTCTAGACATTTCAGCAATTCCGCAGGTATTTCGTCTGGACCTACAATTTTTCCGTTTTTTGCATTTGGTATTGCTTGTTCGATTTCCTCCATTATGATCTCTGGTCCCGTTTCGCTGTCGATGTCTTCCGGTGCTTGCCTATTATCCTCAAACAGATCTGTTATGTATGTCTTCCACTTTTTTAATTTCTCTTTGACCTCTATCATAATTTTTCCATTTATGTCTTTAAGAAGGCCATCTTTTTTTTGCTGTGTATTTGTGATTTCCTTAATTTTCTTATGTATGTTAAAGCTATTATACTTTTTAGAATATTCTTCTATTTTACTGCATTGATTTGCCAGCCAGAAGGATTTGGCCTCTTTTATTTTCTTTCCTATTAATCTCTGTATTTCCTTGTATTCTGCCTTACTCTTGCCTTTATGTTTCCTGCTTTTCTCCATTAGCTCTAGGATTTCTGAATCCATCTTTGGTTTTTCTTATTTTTGTCTGTAATATCTTCTTTCCTGCCTCTAATAATGTTTCTTGTATCATGTTCCATTTGTCATTAACATCTGTTGTTTTTATCACGTCTTGTTTGATTTGCTTTAAGTTATCATTTATTTCTTGTTTTAAACTCTGACGTATAGGTTCTTCTTTTATCTTTGAGACATCAAATCGTGGTATATTTGTTTGTTTTGGATCTTTTTCAATTTTATCTTCATTGCGCCTACTAATGGTTTATGATCTGAATTTATGTCAGCTTCGGACAGTGGCGGCTGGTCAGAGGAGGCAAGGGAGGCTTAGCCTCCCCATACATTTTTTACACATGCTACACTGTTTTGTTTTCTTTGCTATTTTGCTTCACGTTAAAGAAATCGGAAAAAGTTATTTGAACAAGTTGTTCCAAATAATGTTCTAACCCCACATACCAAATTTCATCACAAAATTCGCACTTTTAGTTTTTTCATTATTTGTAGTCAGGATCTTAAAACTGGAGAGGAGGCTGCTGGCCGGAAAATCTCACTTGCTAACGCTCCGCGCAGCCCAGCAGCGGTTACGGTATCCTACCTCTACGGAGACCCGGTCTCCTTAGAGCTGCATTATAGTTTAACGCACACGCTGCCCGGAGATTGGCAGCAGCGGCTGTTCGGCCAGCAGCCTCCTCTGCAATTTTAGGATCCTGACTATAAATAACGAAAAAAACTGAAAGTGCGAATTTTGTAATGAAGTTTGGTATGTGAGGTTAGAATAATATTTGGAACAACTGGTTCAAATAACTTTTTCAAATATCTGTCATGCAAAGCAAAATATCAGTAATTTACCGTATTTTGGATTCGCAGTAGGCCGCTTTTAGAATTAAAAAAAAAATTCAGTTGAGTATATTAAAAAATGTGAACCTTCAACCTGTATGGACTGCAAAAGTTCAAATCTGTATTTATTTTGATATGCATAATATCTACTTAAAGAGATAGAATTGTTAACAAATAAACGACACAAACTTTGGTAATAGGTACACTTTTACAATTTGATCAACTATTTTTAAAATGATATGATATTATGAAATTATGAATTATTATGATATTATAAAATGTAAATAAAAAATGGTCAAAAAAATGGGGCGTTAAATTAGATTTTCTGACAGAATTTTTTTGCTAGTGCAAATTTATCTAGATATTTTACAGTTAGGTATAGCCTCCCCTATTGTAAAAATCACGAGCCGCCACTGCCTTCGGGGTATGTTCTCATAGACTTTATAGTGTTTTTATATATGGATTTGATTAAAATGTAATCTATCTGGTTTCTTACAATGTGATCTTCCGAATCTACCGGTGATATCCAGGTATAAAGTCTTCTAGGTAATTTAAATAATGTATTCATTACTACCAGCTCCTCGCTTTGGCAGAATTCGACAAGTCTGTCCCCCTTCATTTCTTTCTCCCAAGCCAATTTCTCCGACACATCCATCCACTTTTCCTTTTCCAATCTTGGCGTTGAAATCTCCCATCACCAACAATATGTCATATTTTTTTGTGAATTTTATGATTTCGTTCAACTGCATGTAGAAACTTTCTATATCGGCCTCATCTTTGTCGGCAGTAAGTGCATATATTTGGACAACGTTTATCTTTTTAGAGAATGTTTGTAACTGAATTATCATCAATCTTTCTGAGTAGGGGGTAAAACCAACGACATATTTATTTGTCTCTTTGTCTACAAGTCTGGAAACTCCATTTCGATGTCTTGGATCATTGTTCCAACATAATACATCATGCCGTTGTTTGTGGTTAGTTTTCCTGAATCGGGCCATTGAACATTACTGATACCGAATATATTTATCTTAATGGGATCCATTTCAGCTGTTCGGTTATCGAGCTTACCTGGTTGATATAAACTCTTCACGTTCCATGTGGCCAGTCTTAGGGTTCTTCCTTTTTCTATTTTTTCTAAACCAAGGGTTTTCTTGGTTTCCTTCTGATTATGAGGGTTTCGTTTGCTGACGACCGGAGAGACCTCATATTCTTCAAGTGTACCGCTCCTGCCGGATCTTGGTTTCCGACTTCCATGATCATTAAGGTGTCTTTGAGCTTTTTCAAATGCCATTATGATTGTCTAGGAATGCCATTTTAAACCTTTAATACAGTGGTTTTCCGTTCCCTTCCATATCCTTATGCCGTTGACCACTTCATTGGTTCATCCGCCTTTAGGGCAAATTTCTTGACACTAGGACAAAAGAGTGCCCTACCATTTACCAACTCATCCTCCCAAAGCCGTTGGTTTGGTTAGTAAGGGGGGATTACTTTTACCGGCCATCATTCGGTGAATATATGTAGTAGAAAGAAATATAGTGACCCGTCTGTCCTCAGAAACCTAATAGTCATTCGGGGTCGGAAGAAACAAGAGTTAGCCAAGAGAGGCTGATAGGAAAGATTAAAGACATTTCACTTAAGGCTAGTTGAAAATGAGTAAAATGTGAAGGCCCTTACGATCCGCCAGGTGCGTTTCATAAGCGTATGAGTATTGCTACACTTTTTATTCCCGCTCATACTTCGGGTGTCATACTCTAACTGTTCAAATTGTTCCATAAGGAACCCTTCTGGTGTTCTATAGCAAACAGAAAATGTCAATGTTGCGTCAATGAAAAAAAAATTTGTGTTATCCAGGAGGTATCTGTTTTGTTTTTTGAATTATCCGAATATCTCTTTTATTGCAAGAGCTGTAAATAAAAACTTGCTTTGAAGGTTTATTTCATTAAAATTATCAAGCGCACTAAAATTAACAAAACAAAACAAAACAAAATTAACAACAAAACAAAACAATTCAATAGCGAGTATATCCACCTCTTGCAGCAACGACTGCTCGCAATCTGTTTGGCATCGAATAAAGATGTGTTATCCTTGTCTGGTGAATAGCCCGATATTCCTCTACGAGAGCCATAACTGTACCAAATTTTCTGAAGGCCTAGGATGATGGCGAATAGCTTTTTTTTTAATTCATCGCATGAATGCTCAATAGGATTGAGATCTGGGCTGCATGCGGGCCATTCTAATCTTATCAATCCAACCTCTATTTTATGAGTCAATCAGTGTTTTTATTTACAAAAAAATGGTACAGCTCTTACAAGAAAAGAGATATTTGGATAATTTAAAAAACAAAATTTTAGTAATGCCACTAGGATAGTATGACAGGACTATGAAACAAAATCAGCTCTTCCATTTTTCCACAGAGTTCTTTAAAGTTAGGAGAAAATACAACGCTTCCATTCACCCCTGTATAATGCCATGCAAGCAAATTTTTTTTGTTAACGGAATAATACCAAACGATATCAATACATGTACATACCTACAAACTGGTGCAATAATCTTGAAAATTGGAGTACAAATAATAAAGTTATAAATTGTCAAACTTAATCAAAAATTTTGGGTGGCGGAATTTTGTGCCGGTGAGTGTATATTCACCTTCACTTTGCGAGTTTTTCCAAGAATTTTCCTTATCTATATTTATATACAGTGATGAGCACGCTCATAACCGGCAGAATAGCTCAAAAGATAGAAAATATAATACATTGCGAAACAAAAAGAGATGAAACTAGTGGAGGTGGAAATTATCGTTATAAACGTATTAATTAACATTACATTACATATAGTTTCCCACCTTTAGCCGTCTGTGACAGAAGTATTTTATAAAATTCTACTGTCACAGTGGCAGTTGTCATACTCAACCTGATACGTCTGAAGGTGGGAAACTATGTAATGTAATGATATTTTAGACGTTTATAACGATAATTGCCACCTCCACTAGTTTCATCTCTTTCTGTTTCGCAATGTATTATGTTTTCCATCTTTTGAGCTATTTTGCCGGTTATTAGCGCGCTCATCACTGTATACATATATTTACAGAGAGTGTCAAAATTATGAAATAAATTCATTTTACAAAATGGACGATTTTGGAGAAAAATCCCGAAACAGGTCAATTTTAATTTTTATATTACAATTTTTTGGCACATATTTCATACTAGTGATGTCATCCATCTGAGCGTGATGACGTAATCGACGATTTTTTTTAATATGAATAGGGGATATGTGGTAGCTCATTTGAAAAGCTGTTCAATTCACTATTCAGTAATATAAACAATAACATCATTATCTATACAGGGTGACCAAAAAGAATAACTTTTGAAATAAATTAATCGACGCAAATAAAAGAAGTTATGTAATCCATTTAACTCAAAATTCGAGATACTGCTGTCTTAAAATAAACATTTCTTTTTGCTTAAATCTAATTTTAAAAAGCCTCCCACATGCCTCTTGGGAGTTGAACATAAGATTTAAGCAAAAGAAATAATTATTTGCCAAACAAACATTTTTTTATATTTCCTGACTACAATACAATGTATTTTGAATTAAATAAATTACATAAATTCTTCTTCTGGAGTCAATTAATTTAATTAATTATTTAATTTAATAAAAATTATTTTTTGGCCACCCTGTATAAATAATGATGTTACTGTTTATATTAATGAATAGAAAATTGATCACCCTTTCAAATGAGCTACCACAGGACACCTATTCCTATTTAAAAAAATCATCGGTTACGTCATCACGCCCAGATGGATGACGTCACTAGTATGAAATACATACTTACCAAAATATTGTAATTTAAAAATAAAAGTCGACCTGCTTCGGGATTTTTCTCCATCTGCTCTAGAGAGAGTGAATTTATTCTATAACTTTGCCCCCTCTGTATATACGTATATACACATACAGTACGCTGGAATAAGTGTTACCCCCCTTATTAACTTATTTATTTTTAACACTTAAGCAAAACGCTCGGATAGGTCGATTTTTAAAATAATCGTGGTATATAATAGCGTTTCGAGCGTCAATGTTTCGAAATTAACGCGATACCTTTTCAGCTGACAGGCTTTGATTTTTTTTAATGGGACAGTACATCATGTGACACCTTATTTAAAAGATTTTGAAATACTTATTACAAAAATGTATAATACTATCAAATAATATATAGCTCCCGCAGTGCGGGCTGTGCTGAGGTCGCGTAAACTCCGTAGTGGATGTCAGGTCTATGCACCTCCATGGCACCTACTCAATTGGAACGCAAAATCTTATGCTAAGAGGTTACAGGGTCGTATCTATTTAGAAGAGTATATATTCGTTGATACTATAGTCATTTTTGGGAGCAAAGGCGCAAAATTTCGGTCGAATTCTTTTTAAACGCATTCATTTTTTCGAATCCTGAGAAACCTAATAAAAATTTTTGAAAAATTTAAACGCAGAGTAAAAGATTGCATTATGACGAAGGGCTAAGAGTTCCTTAGAATAAACAGAATGTTTTTTGAATGATTGTATTTGAAATTAAAAATCACACTCAATTTTCTTTTTTTTTTTTTTCTCCTCTGTGAAGGGTTGTGAACTTATTAAAATAAACATTATAGAAGTTTTCAGGAAGTTTCGACCCTTGGTGATGTATTCTTTCATTCTGCGTTTAAATTTTTTAAGAATACTTATTAGTTTTCTAAGGATTCGAAAAAAATGAAAGCATTTAAACATAATTCGACCGAAATTTTGTGGCTACGCTCTAAAAAAGGATTAAAGTATTATACATTTTTGTAATTAGTATTTCAGAAGCTTTTGAATGAGGTATCACATGATATACTTTGCCTTTAAAATAATCAAAGTTATGGCTGTCACCTGAAGAGGGATTGCGTAAAGTTCTAAACATGGATAATATAATAAACTACGATTATTTTAAAAATTGGCCTGTCCGAGCTTTTTGCTTTTGTGCTAAAAATAAATAAGTTAATGGGGAGGGGTAAGACTTACTCCAGTGCACTCTATAACACCCCACACAGCAACTGTTATAATCTTATTCTAATATTAAATCATTGGCTGATAATTCTTCCATTTTCTCTTTCAGAAATCCAACATGGTGGAAGCGACGTACAAGTATGGAGAGGTGTCTAACCTTATCAACGGGTATTGCCCTTCTTATTGGAATCTCCTTACTCATAGCACTTGCCACAGTATTATATAGCAGAGATCAACATGTTAGTAGTGAGTAGATTTTTATTTCCTTAGATCAGTTGCAATAATGTTATTTATAGGTAAAAAAATACGACCAAAATGACTTTCCGATTTCCACTCCAGAAATTTGTAGTTGGTTCAGTCGTGGTGACGTTTCCGTATGTATTCAAAGAAAATTGAATAAACATCGAAAACATTTTGTTAGACATTTAGTAAAAACGTTCGGCAGATTAGTGCAACATTATCAGAATTGTGCATTTAATGATTGAAGCATATAATTTGGACCTCATATAAAGGTTCAAATTTAGATATGAGACCATCTCAGATTTTGCCTTTTACAAAAATGGCGGCATTCAAAATGAGGACTATACATAATATGTGACTAATAGCACGATAACTTTTGAACGAAAATCCGATTTCAACTAAATTTGGTGTATAGTTTTTTTTAATGTGTAAGATCGAGGTCTTAAAGTGGAAGAATCGGTTTACCAGAAGTTGTGTTTTCCTGGTTTTTTGTGTAAAAATATGTAGTTTTTATAAATTCTTTCACCCTGTATATATTAATTTTTCAAAAAGGTAATATCGCCATTAAAAAAAGCGTAAAAATATTTTTTAGAAAATAGTTTGAACTTTTTAGTTATGTTAATTACCATTTAATAAATGCATAACGTATCTTCACATGTACCTAAGTGCGGCAGATTCTGGCAAATATTATAAGAATTATTGTGCATTTAACGGTAGAAACATATAATTTTGACCACATATACTACAGGAACAAAGCTTCAAATTTAAATATGAGGCCATCTCAGATTTTGCCTTTTACAAAAATCGCGGGCATTCAAATTGACGACTATACACATGTGCCTAATAGCACGATAACTTTAAAATGAAAAGTCTGATTTCAACAAAATTTGGTATATAGGTTCTTTTTTGATTTATAAGATCGAGGTCGTGAACCGGAAGAATCGGTTTACCAGAAGTTGTGTTTTTGCTGGTTTTTATATAAAAATATATTATTTTTTTCAATTTTTGCACCATGTATGTATATATTAATTTTTCAAAAAGGTAATACCGCCATTGAAAAGATCGTAAACACATTTTTTAGGAAATATTTTGACCTTTTTAGTTTTGTTAATTACCATTTAATAAATGCATAACGTATCTGTACATAATATATTCTGATAAGAAAATTTTTTTGTAAAACTACACAATTTAAAGTAAAGTTGGGTAAATGTGCAATGGAAATTATAAATTATTATAGGTCGATGTGCGGGTCTATCGTTATTGAAAGAAGTAATTTAATCATAATATATCTATTCATTATACTCTAATTATTACAACAAATTGGACAGAGAGATCATCATCATCATCATATCATACATCTCCAAGTGGAGCAAAGGGCACCTTGCGGTGTTTCAAGTAGCATGAGGAATGATGGTGAGGTTGCTAGTCCCACGCATCATCTGTTGAGTTCCGTCCAATTTTGTTTACTAGTTTTCTCCATTCTCTTCTGTTTTTTTTTTTTTTTTTTTTTTTTGCTATCTTTTTTGCATCGTTCCATGTTAAATTATACAATGACAATTATACAATGGACAGAGAGATACAATGTATAAAGATAAAATTCAAAGCAATAATGTTATTTGAAACAAATATCGCCACAATATTGTCGATTGCTCTACATTTCTGGCTAAACAGGTGTTCTCGCGTATCATTCACTGCTACTTATGACTGCTAGTACAATATGATAGTATATGTATAACAATGCAAACCTCTCCAATAATTGCAGCAGATCTTGTAAAATTATTATATTATTATACAGGTCATGAAACAATAAATCATTCATATATAAAAGTATTCTAATGCCGCCATTTCGAATGTCCACCATTACCGGTATAGGCAAAATCCAAGATGATTTCATATCCATAATCAAAGCTCTACATTTGATTTGTAGGATATGTGGTTAAAATTGTATGCTTCTATCATTAAATGCACAATAATTCTTATAATATTTGCACGAATCTGTCTCACATAGGAGGTATATTATAAATTTACGCTATGCATTTTAATTGGAAAAAAAAAAACAACATATTATGTTTATATAAAAAACCAGGAAAAACACAACTTTTGCTAAACCGATTCTTCCGGTTCAAGACCTCGATCTTATAAATAAAAAAAGAACCTATATTATACCAATTTTGTTGAAATCGGACTTTTCGTTTTAACCTTCCGTGACTAACATTCGGTCTGTGAGACTTTAGAGTTTTTACGATTATATCCAAATTGTTCGTTATGTATCTTCGCCGCCATCAGTAGCTGCCTGATTCAGGTGCCTCTTTTTAGTGTTGAAGTTTGCGTCTTCAGTCTCAAGTCATTAAGCAATTATCGGTAAATTTTGTCTCAGAGACCGATGTTGAATGTGACATATTCGATGAAAAAAATATGTATATTAACAAAAGACCGTGCAAACAAGTATTGATAATTTAGTAACCCCATTGCCAGGAGTAAAATGTGAAGCTAGGTACAAAAAAACAGCAGTGGAAAAATTGAGCTTGTTTTTCACAAATGAGATGTTATAGAGGGTGTTTCATTAATAATTCTCCATATAGTAACTGGAGAAACCTTAGCACAAAATACGAAGATTTAACCTAAAACACTTAAATAAAATGTGGTTCCTTACTGAGTTACGTTTTATCTAAAAATTTAAAAATTATTTTTGCTCAGCATTTTAAAACTATTCGACGTATCCTTTTTGCTCAAATCCTACGCTACTAGAGGAATTACTATTTTAGTGCCATTTTTAGATTCTTCAATACTTTCTACGTAAATAATATACTCTTCATTGGTAACGATAAAGTCATTAGTTTTCGAGATATTTGAAGTTAAATATGAAACGGCACAGTTATTTTGATTAATTCTGTATGATTCATATAATTAAAATTTAAAAATTATTTGTATCCAGTACTTTAAAACTATTTGGCATATCCTTATCATACTTGGCAGAAAGTGTAGGTACTGTACACCCTACTAAATTAAGGTAAATAAACGTTTCTAGCTACTACCAGAGGCGTATGACAGAGGATAGTGGCTAATTGACCCCTCCCAAATTCTACGCCACTGACGAAATTGCTATTTTAGTGTAGTTTTTTGATTTTGCAATACTTTTTATGTAAATAATATCTCTTCATTCGTAACGATAAAATTATTAGTTTTCGAGATAATTTAAATTAAAAATGAAGCGACACAATACATTAATCAAAATAACCATGTCGTTTCATTTTTAACTTCAAAGATCTCGAAAACTAACGACTTTATCGTTACGAATGAAGAGTATATTATTTTCATATAAAGTATTGGAGAATCCAAAAATTGAACTAAAATAGCAATTCCACCAGTGACGTAGAATTTGTAAAGGGCCAACCATTCACTTTCCCCCGTCATCGTACCCCTCTGGAAAGATCCAGAAACGTTTGTTTAACATAATTTAGTAGTTTGTGTAGTACCTATACTTCCTGCCAAGTATGATAATGATATGTCGAATAGTTTTAAAATGCTGAGCAAAAATAGTTTTTAAATTTTTAGATAAACACCCTGTAACTCAGTAAGGAACCACATTTTATTTAAGTGCTTTAGGTTAAATCTTATGATATGCAATATGATAATATCAGCAGAAAATACCAAATGTATGACAATATCTAAATACCCACTACGATGGAAAATCGAAATTGATGGGAAAATAGTAAAGCAGGAAGAAAGGTTTAGATATCTGGGAATAGATATAACCAGTTACAGAGATGTTGAGGAGGAAGTACGACAACAAAGCTTAAAAGCAAGTAAAGCGGCGGGATCTCTTAATGACACAATCTGGAAGAACAAACACCTAAGACAAGATACAAAAGCAAGAATCTATAAAGCAGCAATTAGACCTATATTAACATACACGGCGGAGACAAAACCTGACACATCTAAAACGAGCCGACTACTAGAAACAACAGAGATAAAAATACTCCGACGAATATCATGGAAAAGTCTGTTGGATAGGGAGAGAAGCGAAAAGATAAGAAGATCATGCAATATAGAAGACATAAATGGATGGGTGAAAAAACGGAAACAGAAGTGAAACGAACACATTAGTAGAATGGTAGAGGATAGGATAGTATGAATAGCACGAGATAAGTCACCAAATTGATGAAGAAGTATTGGCAGACCAAGAAAAAGATGGTGCGATAACTTAAACAATTTAGGAGGCTAATATTGAAGAAGAAACAGGCTTTAAAGCCTACATACAAGAAGGAAGAAGAAGAAGAAGGTTAAATCTTCGTATTTTGTGCTAAGGTTTCTCCAGTTACTATACCGTGTATAATTATTTTTATTTTCTTTGGAATTTTGCTAATGTTTAAGAGGCTTAATAAAATAAAGGTAGGTATCATTATTGTTTAATTTCACCCCTTCAAGGAGTAAACACAACCCTACGTTTGAAAGTGTGTTAATGGACACATTTTTTTATGTCGGTCATTGACACCGATGTTAGCTTTAATGTTCAGAAAACCTATGTTAGTTGCGGAAGGTTAAAGTTATCGTGCTATTAGGCACATATATATAGTCGCCATTTTGAATGCCCGCTATTTTTCTAAATGGCAAAATCTGAGATGGCCTCATATTTAAATTTGAACCTTTATATGTATAGTATATTTGCTCCACATTATATGCTTTTACCATTAAATGCAGAATAATTCTTATAATATTTGCACGAATCTGCCGCATATAAGTACATGTGAAGGTAGGTTATGCATTTATTAAATGGTAATTAACATAACTATAAAGTTTAAAATATTTCCTAAAAAAATATTTTTACGCTATTTTCAATGACGGTATTACTTTTTTGACAAATTAATGTATACAAGGTGAAAGAATTGAAAAAACAATAACATATTTTTACATAAAAATCCAAGAAAAACAAAACTTCTGGTAAACCTATTCTTCTGGTTCCAGATCACCTCGATCTTACACATCAAAAAGATAATCTATATACCAAATTTGGTTGAAATCGGACTTTTCGTTCAAAAGTTATCGTGCTATTAGTCACATATGTCGCCATTTTTGTAAAAGGCAAAATCTTAGATGGCCTCATATCGAAATTTGAACCTTTATATTGTGTGTAGTGGTAGGGGAGCAAAGTATGCTAAATGTGCAGTCACTCGAGCGCTTTGGGGACCTATTGGGTTGTGATTATTAAGTCCTAAAACCAAAAAAAGTTAAGTAAAATTTTCCATTTTAGCGGGCGCTTGCCATTTTTTAATTTAATTTTCCATTTCCATTAATCGTTTTTTCCGAATATAGCGCCATCTATCCATAATTCGAAAAAATGTTGGGAATAAAAGTTGCTTATTTTTATGCAGAGAATTCAAATCTGCAATAAAAAATGGGGGCTCCTATTTAAGATTTTAAAGTAACCCCCCACCCCACCTCCGTGGCGGGTCGCGTTTGGTACCATTCGATATATTTTTCAAAAATATTAATTAAGTGTATTTTGCAGTTTTTCGATCTGATGTTTATTTTGCTAAATATCGCGGGATTTGTATTTAAAATTTACCCCCCACCCCTCTCTGCGAGGGGTCGTGTTTGGTGTCTATCGATAGATTTTTAAAAAATATTAAACGTGTAGTTTTTAGTTTTTCGATATGACGTTCATTTCGCGAAATATTCGCCTTTTTCTTGTGAAACTTTGTGACTCACCAATTCCCTTACGCCCCGCTCAAATCGTCAGATTTTTTAAATATACACTGTTTTGCATGTACTTAACTTACCTTATCTTAATCTGACAATTTCGAGTATTTTTAAGGATAGATTTTTTTTTTCGGGCCCCCCTAAACGAACTCCCCTGTGTTAAGAGTCAATATATGGCAGAGGTACATCTACTGGGTACCATGTTTCTCCCCATATGATAATCTGACGCGCTCGAGTAACTGCAAAAATCCCCGCTTGGGCTCCCCTACAATAGTATATGTGGTCTAAATTATATGCTTCTATCATTAAATGCACATTTGTTTCACATATCGGCTGCACTATTAAAAATATTTTAACATTTATCAATTTGTAATCCATTTTTATAACAATGTTTGTATAGTTTTTATTTTAATTTATTTTTACTGCTTTTACCAGGACAAAATTTCCTTTTTACGTCAGTCTTTTAACAACTATAGAATAGAATAGATATATGCTTTATTGTCACTGAAAATTTTTACAAGTTTATGGACAAAGCTTACATACAGTAAAGAAAATAATATCAACAACAAATCACAAATGCAATTTACTAAAATTAGATAAATCGTCAACATACAGTATATAAGATATAAAAGCAAAGACAAAGACAATAATTAATTGTAAAATTTATATAAATTGCAAATTGAACATAACCAAAATAAAATACTAATAAGATTAAGCTGCTGCATATGAAACCCAATTTTCTTAGTTATTCATTAACAAATTCTCCTATTGAATAGTATGGTCTTTTATATAAATAGGTTTTTGTCATTTTACAGAACTTTGGGAAAGATGTTGCAGATTTAAGTTGTAAAGTTGATCGAATCCAAAGACTTGAGAAGACCGATTGTTCTTATACACGTGCCTGAGACCGGCATAAGCGAAAATGTGTGCAGGAGTCGCTTGAGCAAACAGAATGCAGGGCTCGATGCCACAGACGACACTGAAAAGCCAGAAGGTCGAGGGGCAGGGAGAAATCCTTGCGTACTCGATCGACAGGGTCTCCCTTATGGCTTTGAAGCAGACCCAACTCAAGGCCTTTTGTAGGATGGGAAGGGTAGCATTTAAGACCGTGAGGGAGACAGATGGAGATGGCAAAGGTGAGAGTGATCCAAGCCAACCTTCAGCACAGTAAGGCAGCTTCGGTAGAACTTGCTGTGGCTAGGGAAAGATTTGATGTTGCTCTCATCCAAGAACTCTCTGTAAACCAGGATAAAATAAAAGGTTTCTCAGGGATGAGCGGAGAACTGTTTACATTAGATCCGCTGAAGTACCAAGAACCTGCATAATAGCTAAAAGCAACACCTGGGGGAGCACCGAAAACAACGAAAGAGGTGAGCACTGACTACAATTTATTATGGAATATCATTTAGACATACTAAATGTAGGCAACAAACCTAGCTTTGTGACTGCAAATAGGAAGGAGGTTATCGATATAACGATGGCGACTGAATTTCTAAGCAGCATCGTTAGGAACTGACATGTGTCTGATGAGGCGAGTTTCTCAGACCACAGACATATAAACTTTGAAATAACGGGCTATGAGCACGAAACAGAGACTTATCGAAACCCCAGGAAAACTGATTGGGAAGCGTATCAAGAAGACCTGACATATATTTTTGGTGAGGCTATAAAGAACACAATAGAGCTAGATATGGCTACTGAACAATTTCAGCATATAGTCATAGCAGCATATAAAGATAACTGTCCCGTAACAGCAAGTAGCTCCAACAGGAAAGTGCTCTGGTCGAATGATGAACTTGCTAAAGAAGGAGAGATTCGAGAAAAGAATTCAATTTTGCAAAAAGATCAGGCGAGTATAGCGAATATCGCAAAGCTCTGACTAAATATTACAAAGCCCTAAGGAAAGCCAAAAGATAATCATGGAGGAAGCACTGCGAGGAGATAGAACAGACTGCAGAAGCGGCTGGACTTCAAAAAGTTCTCTCAAAAGAACCTAATAGCAAATATCGCCACGCTCCAGATGGAGTCAGGCGACTACACACAGACGAGTGAAAAGATGCTGAGTGAACAATGTTCAATGTTCACTTCCCTGGGTCTGTAACCAGAATGATGACACCAGAAGTTCTACAGCAAGAAGGACCAGTTACCATGAAATATGGAAATATGGGGAAAATTGGGGAAGCTGAAGAGCAGCAAAAGAGATGGTGACATCAGACAAAATAAAATGGGCAGTAAGTTCATTTAAACCATATAAATCACCGGAAACGGACAGGATTTATTCTGTATTTTTGCAAAAAGCTACAGAAGCAATGTACAAGCAAATGTGTACAATACTTCGTGCAACTATTGCGCTGGAGTATGTACCAGTTGCTTGGGGGTCGACAAGAGTAGCATTCATACCAAAGCCTGGTAAGGGTGGACATATTATGACTTCAAAGTCCTGTGTTAATATATATAGTTAATGTTAATAATAGACCAATAAGTCTGATGTCCTTTGTACTAAAGACGTTGGAAAAACTGATAGATATACATATTAGGGATGTAATATTGGTTGAAAGACCAATATGCATACAGGCCACGTGTAGCAACAGAAACAGCACTGCACCATCTAGTACAGAGGGTGGAGTATGTTCTGGAAAACAAAGAGGTGATGTTGGGAGCCTTTCTCGACATAAATGAAGCCTTAAACAACACCTCATTCGATGCCATCACAAAGGCCATCCGTGTGAAAGGAGTGGATGGATGATAATAAACAATATTTTAAATCTAAGACTTTTCGTTGAGAAACTGCTTTCTGGAAGCATCCTAAATCCCCGACTTTTACCATTTATACGCACAGAAACGACGAATATAAACTTATAGCCATAGGCATTCGCGAACCGGTCAACTTATGGATATATTCGTATACAACGAATAGACCACTTTTTGTGTCTATTAATAATATTTCATCGGAAATCTACTATAGTAATTTAGGAATACCCCAGGGTGGAATATTAGGTGAACTACTTTTTTTACTTTATATAAATGATATGCCTGAATATATCTCAGAAAAACACATATTCATGTATGCAGATGATACCACCATACTTGTCTCAGCGAAATCCTTCGAGTTATCACATTCTAAGGTCAAGAATGTAATCTTATCATTTAAAAACTGGTGCTACCGGAATAATTTGGTAATAAATATAGATAAGACAGTATGTATTCAGTTTTCTTATGGTGAAAGAAAAATAAGTACTTCTGCGTTCGAAATTACAGACAACGTGATTATTAAATCAGTTGATAATACTAAGTTTCTTGGCACGATTGTGGACAATACTTTAAATTTTCGTGAACACGTAAACAATACCTGTCTAAAATTGAATCGAGCATATTTCGCGATATTGTCGTTAAAGGACGAAGTTACTGTAAATGCGTTAGTTACACTATACTATTCCCAAGTGTATTCCATAATTAATTAGTCAAAACATTATTGTTTGGGGACAGGCATCGGAAAGTTTGAGAGTATTTGTCCTACAAAAACGAATAATTCGAACAATATTTGGTTTACGCTTTAGAGACAGTTGTCGACAGTGTTTTAAAAATAATATCATTCTTACGCTTGCTTCAATATATAGTATGTCCCTGTAAGTTGTATCCATATGGAAAACTTTTTTATTATTAAATTTACAAAAAAACTAATTCTTCATAAAAAGCTCTGCATGGTCCAAAACCTAAGATTTAACCATCAAATATCAAATTTTTTTAATATTATACGAGGTATGTCAAAAAGTTTGAATTTCACTCAAGAGTAAAGTAGCTTTATTTTTACCAATATTGAGAATTGCTATTATGAAAAGTTGTTTGGAATTAAAAACTATATTCTAGTATGCAATAACGTCCTTCTAATTGAATTTTTTTTTAAATTATGGATAACTAACATTATTTTCAGTTATTTCAATTCAGATAACTCTTTTATTATTAATTTTACTAAAAAAAGTGATTCTTAATAAAAAGTTTTTCATAGTATAAAACCTAAAATACAACCATCCTATGTCAAATTTTATCAATTTTATACGAGATATGTCAAAAAATATGAATTTCGCTCAAGAGTAAAATACGTTTATTTTTCAAAATATTAAAAATTGTTATTATGAAAAGTTATTAAGAATTAAAAACTATGTTTCAGTATGTAATTACATCCTTCTAATTGAAATATTCTGAACTCTAAAGGTACTTTACTTTTGATCTAAATGTATCTTTCTTGACATACCTCGTATAAAATTGATAAAATTTGATATAAGATAGTTGTATTTTGGTTTTAGACCATTCAGAACTTTTTATTAAAGATCACTTTTTTTCGTAAAGTTGATAATAAATGAGTTATCAGAATTGAAATAACTGAAAATAATGTTAGTTATCCATAATGTTTCAAACATTTTTTTTTCAATTAGAAGGATGTAATGGCATATTAGGATATAGTTTTTAATTCCAAACAACTTTTCATAATAGAAATTTTCAATATTGTGAAAAATAAAGCTACTTTACTCTTGAGTGAAATTCAAACTTTTTGACATACCTCGTATAACATTTATAAAATTTGATATCTGATGGTTGAATCTTGGCTTTTGGATCATGCAGAGCTTTTTATGGAGAATAAGTTTTTTCGTAAAGTTAATAATAAAAAAGTTTTCCATATGGATACAACTTACAGGGACATACTGTATATCTATAAGTTTTTATCACGCACGTTCACTAAGTTAAACGATCTTGAAATAGCAAATGACTTACACGCATATTACACAAGAAATTCCGGGATAATATATCTTCCCCGTCATATTCATACTAATTTTAGAAAATCTCCTGAATATGCAGGCTCCCTACTTTTTAATACACCACCATCTAGTTTTAAAAATTTTAATTCACTAAGAACTTTCCAAAAAAACTTAAAGCAATTCTTAATAAGCCATGCCTTTTATTCAGTACGTGAATTTACAGAATGCTTAGCTCTAATTATTTAGAAGATGTCCAATGTCTGGGCCGAATTTTAATTTTTGTATTGACATGATTTATAGAATAATTGTTAGCAACTTATTATGTATTTGTCTTGTACTATATATTATTTTTGTTTGTAACTGTAGTGTTGTAATGTTTATTGTATTTTTTTGACATGCCCTATGCATACGTATATGTAACCAAGGGTTAATAAAATTATCTATCTATCTATATATCTATCTATCCATCTATTAGACTTGGGCATAATAGTTCATCAAGAGCGCTCAGTTTAGTTCAAATGTAAGAAGTGAACTAGTTCGATCTTTTAGTTCACTAGTTCATTAGCACAAAGAGTTACATGAGAACAGATGAGCAAAACGTAAGATTGATTTATCGTTTGTGCATAAATTTATTTTTGATACCGATTTTAATTTATAGTAACATTAAAAATATTTTATTACAAAATTTATTATTCTTTTTTTAAGGATGTGATCAAAATTCATTAATAAGAAAAAAAGGACAAATTAAATTGTATTTATTTAAAAAATGCTCGATGCTAACCCACGTCAACTCATCGTTCACCAGTCAATATTAGTTCATAGTTCTTTTCTTTAGTTCACGCTCTTCCTTCCTACCCGCTCAGCTCCACAGCTCAGATACTTCGTTCGTCGCGTCTCGACTCTGAAGATTGAACCGCTCGACCGCTCCTGACTGATAAACGAACGAAACACGAAGCTCCGGGCTTCAAGAAATAAATGACTCACTGAGCGACTGAGCGGTTTAAGCCAGCTCTGGCGAACTAGTTCATTTAGTTCACGTATCGGAGCCGGATCTTCGAACTAGTTCGCTCATGAACTACACAAGCCTACTATCTATCTATCTAGAAGAAAGCAGATAAAGGATACGGTCACGTATCTACTTTCTTTTCGTCTAGGAAAAGGACCGAAAGACAGTTTCGAGTACTCAAATCTGAGTAAAGATTAAAAATAGAAAGACAGTTTATTTGATTCAGAGTTGGAACACCATCTTAAAATAGCTATTTCTGCCTCTCAGGCTTTATCAATGGAGCTATGTAGTCACAACTCTGAATCAAATACTAACGAACTGCCTTATTTAAGGAAAATTACCGCGAACACAATAATTTCACTTTTGAGACGCAAATCAGCGATATCTCTCGTAAAACGAGGAAGACGAAAAGTCCTAGATACAAGCCATTTTAATAATGGTTGATATTCCTAATTTTCTGTATATCGAAGACAGGATAAGTCAAAACACAAGTACATTATTATCTCAGTAGTTTTAAATGGAACTGTCAGTAGTAATTGCACAAGAGCTCTAAAATTCTATATTAATTTTAGAGATCGAGTGCAATTTGTTGCGATTATTTCATGAATAAAACTGTTCAAAACCAAAATTTTATTGTAATTTATTTATGTAAGCACAAAATTCGTACAATTAAACACACAGTTGTTATAAATATTTTACGGTTGAAAGTCATCACTTTTATAATTTTTAAAACATTAATTGTCATTAATGTCACTGAATGTATTTTTTCGTAGCAACGAAAGGAATCTGACGTAATATACTTGACGACGGGAAATTGTCAAAAATTATCAATTTAATTTAGATTTCTGTAGCTTTCTAGTGGTCAGAATCTCCTATGAATGAAATAATCGTATGTATTTTATGTCACTGTCGAAAAGTATCATTACCGTACTTTAATTTTTGTATATAATTCTCTATGTATAAATTTGTTAGTTTTCGAGATATTTTCATTTTTCAGAGCAAATTATTAATAAGGTGTCTAAATTTTTCCAAATTGTAAGTAAGCGATGACTGAATTATCTAAAACTGACGGTTCACCATAATTGTTTGTGTATTGTGTTATTAAATGGTTAAGATGAATTTTACTGTTGATTAAATGGTGAATATGATCTGGGATTGCAATAAAATAAATGTAAATATGATCTGGGGGATTGCAATAAAAATGCGTTATAGGTCTGGATCCCGCGTGTGAAAAAAAGTTGATTAATAGCAAGCTGAAAATTTGTTAATAGCTTAAGGGTGTCTAGTCAGACAAACTTTGATATATGGGAACACTGGAACAGGGGAAGTTTTAATTGTAGAACAGGTTAAAAATTTGGAACGGTCAGACCACGAAAACGTCACATGTATTTTGTCCGACAGAACTTCCAATTGATTTGTTACCCTTTCATTAAACTCTCATGCAAAAATCAGACTGCTATTTATCACCTGTCATAATTGCTGTCATTTGACATGTTCTACGTGTTCCACTCATTATAATGACCATTTGTTGATAAATAGCAGCCTGATTTTTGCATGAGAGTTTAAAGAAAGGGTATCAAATCAATTGGAAGTTCTGTCGGACAAAATACATGTGACGTTTTCGTGGTCTAACCGTTGCAAATTTTTAACCTGTTCTACAATTAAAACTTCCCCTGTTCCAGTGTTCCCATATATCAAAGTTTGTCCGACTATACACCCTTAAGCTATTAACAAATTTTCAACTTGCTATTAATCAACTTTTTTTCATAAGGGGGGTATAGACCTATTATTATTAGTAAGAATGTATCATAAAAAAGAAGACGAAATTGGAAATAGGATAAAAGCAGCCACAAAAACATATCATTTCCTGTATAAAAACTTCTTAAATAAAAAGGAAATAACAAGGAAAATCAAAATGATAATATTTAAGACAATTTACGTACCTATCACTACATATGGAGCAGATAATTGGGTATTGAACGACAAACAGAAAGAGAGATTGCAAGCCGCGGATATGAGGTATTTAAGAAATGCCGTGGGAGCTAGGAGAACCGATAAAAGACGTAGCGAAGATATTAGAAGAGTATTAAAAGTAAAAACATTAAAGGAGAAAATTCATGAAAAGAAATTAAAATGGACTGGGCACTTTTTTAGAATGAACGACGGCAGACAGGTTAAAATGACATGGGAAGCGAGGTGAATAGGGAAAAATAGGAGAGGCCGACCAAGGAAAACGTGGAATACAAGTGTAAAGGACATATTGCAGAATAGAGGAAAATCGTGGCAGGAAGCCAAGGAATTAACTAGGGACCAAAAAATAGTGGCGAAAGTTCGCAGAGAATAACGAGTAAAGAAACACCTCGACACCTTCCGGTATAAGAGGATCATCGATTATGTATGTTATCATGAACGGTTCCCTCAAAGACGACAACCTACAACAGCAAGCTTTGAAAAATTAAAAATTGGTTTTTATCAGCAATGGTTCAGTTATGCATAAAAAACACGGACTAACAAAAAGTACTGTAACAGAGGAAATCGAAATAACTGTGTTGCTGGCAGTTACTGAAAATCAAGTTAATATAAGTATACGAAATATTTCCAAAGCAAACGAACTAATTTACTACTCTGTGCAAAGATTTATTGCAAAAAACTTTAACGCATTCAATTGTACCAAGAATTAATTCAGGAAGATTCTGAAAAGAGAATTTAATTTTGTGAATGGGACTTAGACAAAATAAAGTGACAGATAGATTTCTGCGATTATTACATTCATAGGAGATTTGACCAATAGAAAGCTACAGAAATAAAAATTAAACTGATTATTTTTTAATGATTTTAACTTCCAATCGTATAGTAAGATATTTGATCACGTGTTTAATTCTGTCCAATCAGATTAAAATTATACTGAGAATTATCTACTGTAGAAAATTACCGATAGAATTTTTTTAAGTAGATTGTTTCTGTTTAATGGCAACCAGTTTCCTAGTTTTCACAACTGTCACATTTAAGAAAATATCCATAATATACGTATTAAAAAATAATCTTACGAATATCATACGACAGTAAGAATAAATAAGCAAACAATGCTTCATTTTTACTCAAATTTGTTGTCATTGGGCAATAGCCACTCGAGCCCTGCGGGCTCTCGTGTCTATTGCCAGACAACAAATTTTCGGAAAACTGTCGCATTATTTTCAATTTATTCTCACTCTCTTGTGATATTATACCCGATAATTTTTGATAATATCCCGTCGTCAAGTATATTACGTCAGATGCCCTTCGTTGCTACGAAAAAATACATTCAGTGATATTAATGACAATTAATGTTTTAAAAATTATAAAAATGATGACTTTCAGCCGTCAAATATTTTTAACAACTGTGTGTTTAATTGTACTAATTTGTACTTACATAAATAAATTACAATAAAAGTTTGGTTTTGAAAAGTTTTATTCATGAAATAATCGCAACAAATTGCACTCGATCTCTAAAATTATTATCCCCTTACACTCCCCTTCGGGTCATGAAATTAAAACTGTCAAAGTGTCACTCGGGAAAAATTCGATAATTTTAGAGCTTTTGTGCAATTACTACTGATTATTGCATTCATAGGAGATTCTGACCAATAGAAAGCTACAGAAGTAAAAATTAAACTGATAATTTTTGATAATATCCCGTCGTCAAGTATATTACGTCAGATGCCCTTCGTTGCTATGAAAAAATACATTCAGTGACATTAATGACAATTATTATTTTAAAAGTTATAATAGTGATGACTTTCAACCGTCAAATATTTATAACAACTGTGTGTTTAATTGTACTAATTTGTACTTACATAAATAAATTACAATACAATTTTGGTTTTGAACAATTTTGGTTTTATTCATGAAATAATCGCAACAAATTGCAGTCGATTTCTAAAATAATTATCGAATTTTTGCCCTCGTGACACTTTGACATAATTTCACTCCCCTTCGGGTCGTGAAATTAAAACTGTCAAAGTGTCACTCGGGAAAAATTCGATAATTTTAGAGCTTTTGTGCAATTACTACTGATAATGTACTATTTGGAGATGAAGCCACGTTTCATAAAAACGGTTCAGTTAATAGGCATAACTTTATAGACACCTAAGGGGTAATTTGCTCTGAAAAATGAAAATATCTCGAAAACTAACAAATTTGGACATAAGGAATAACATATAAAAATTAAAGTACGGTAATGGTACTTTTCGATAGTGATATAAAATAGAGGGTATTTCATTAAAAATTTCTGAGAAAAGAATATATTTGCATTTTGACTCAAAATTAGCAATATCAACCATTCTTCAAAATTTTAACTATCAACAAATAAATATGGCACCAATAAACCATTGCTGTTGTGCTTATTTTTATTTATACAAGGAGCTGAACTTGTTAGGATTTTCATAGAAAATTGGTTATAACTTTGTAAATGTGCTGTATAACATAATAACAAACCTTTATATTTTTGTGATTGGGAAGTTAAGAAGATTTGGAATACAAAATAAAATATAGGGTGTTTCATTCAAAAACACATAAGTTTGGTCTGTTACTGTGTTATTGAACACCCTATAACATTCTAACTAATTTTTAATATGAATCTAAAAGTTGGCTACATTTTTTGTTTTTAATTTTTACTGTTATCTATTACTATAGCGGATCTGCTGAGCTATATCACACTAATCAATCACCCTGTAAACTCTCAAACTATGCATTTGATCATATAATGAACTTAGCAAAGTTGTTGTACATGAACCTGGAAACCTGTACCCTGAGTGGGTACGAACAACCTATAGTCCGTCCGCTATAACTTTTTCCATGCGGTACGATTCATTTTCAATCAAATTAAGTCAAAACATAAATTGAAACGAACGTCGATGTGTATATACATTTTGTATCCTGTATACTATATACTACACACATCGGCGTACGTTTCACTTTCTGTTTTGACTTAATTTGATTGAAAATGAATCGTACCGCATGGGAAAAGTTATAGTGGACGGACTATAAGTAATCATTATTTTTAGCATTCACCATCAAAAAGTACTGTTTATCAGAAAAAATTATACACATATAAAGTATTTTTGAGTATTTTTTGTTGGATTTCTGGTACTTTTTAGTTGTTTAACTTTTAAACATTATTTAGTTCTAATGGAGCCCAACCGGGGATTTTTGCAATTACTCGAGCGCGTCAGAAAATTATATGGGGAGAAACTTTGTACCCTGTAAATGTACCCCTACCATATACCGGATCTTAATTAATACAGGGGAGTTCGTTAAGGGGTTTGGAAAAAAAATATATCCTTAGACAAACTCAAAATCGTCAGATTAAGATAAGGCAAGTTAAGTACATGCAGAACAGTGTATATTTCAAAATCCTGACGGTTTGGGCGGGCCCAAGAAAATGGGTGAGTCACAAAGTGTCACAAGAAAAAAGCGAATATTTCGAGAAATAAACGTCAAATCAAAAAACTAACAAATATGTGTCCAATATTTTTCAAAAATCTATTGAATCATACTAAACACAACCACCCAAGGAGAGGGGTGGGGGGTTAATTTAAAATTTTAAATAGGAACCGCACGATATTTTGCGAAATGAACATCTGATCGAAAAACTGCAAATTATACGTATTCAATATTTTTGAAAAATCTATCAAATGGCTCCAAACACGACCCCCCCACGGGGGTAGGGTGGGGGGTTAATTTAAAATCTTAAAAATTAAATTAAAAAATGGAAAGTCCCCACCTAAATGAAAAACTTTACTTAACGCTCGAGTAATTGCAAATTTAGCATAATTTCCTCCCCTTCTATAACATATTTGTACATAAAGAACAGATTAATAAATAATGTGTATGAAATCCACTTTTAACGTTTCCTGTAACAAAATAAACAAGTTGCAACCATTAACAAATACTTTATAGTTAGAAAGTTGGTCAATGACTTTTTTTAAGCGCTTTTATTGTGACTAATGACCCAAGAACAAGTGATCAGTATTCAAACCGTGAAGCATTTCAATCAGAGTGTAGGTAGGCATGTCTTAACTGAATTTAAAATAGATATTGGCAATTTTATTTTTTAATATTCTAGTGTAATAGTCCAATTTGATAACCGTACTTGAAACATAATCAATTTTTTACGAAATATATACGTTCACAAAATATACGAAATATATACGTTTCTTGATAAAAATAATTACCTCAATAGATCTGAAAATGTTGAGTGATAAAAAATTGTGCACAAATGAACAAAACAATAATATACCTTTGTTTTAGTGATAGATAGTGTGACGCCTAGATATTTAAACTACATGACTTGTTATATTATTTGACCCTCCAGCTCTAATTTACGCCTTATTAGATTTGCTGTTATAACTATGCATTTAGATAGTCTTTTTTGAGCACATTAACATATTAAATTTTCTAGCGGTTATATAAAATTGATGCAGCATTCATTGTAAATCATCTTCACTTTGAGAGATCAGTATTGCGTCGTCTGCATAGCAGATTATTTTAAGTTGTTTTTCTCCCATTTGGTATCCTTTTTTATTTTTAACTTTATTATTATTTTATCCATAAAATCATCACTTCGAAAAATCGATGGTAAGTCACTATGTGATAGAGCTAGAAGTAAAAATATACGACAGAGATGCAAGTTGGACAACAATAATAACTGGGTGAAAAACAGAAGAGTAGAATGGAACGACCACATAAACCGAATGACAATAAATAGAGTAGTAAGGACGGCGACAGACAGTTCCCCGATAGCAAGACGATCATTGGAAGACCACGAAAAAGATGGAATGACAACTTACTGGAGTCACATTGAAAAACAGAGAGTCATGTCTACACAAAAAAAAGAAGAAGAAGTTTTAGTGATAATTTTATAAAAAAAAAGTCATGCAATATTGAAAAATACGTATCCAAATATCTAGAGACTGTAGGAAAAATATTTCAGACCAGATGATAGTTATTAGAGGATAACTAGGTAATAAATTACACCCCAATAAATCCGAAATGGTACGTGTAGAACCTAAACAAAACTTATAGTTCAAATAAAATTACAGTTTGTAGCATCTATATTCCTCCAAATTATAACCTATCTGAAGCTGATCTCGTGGACCTCATATACCAACTTTATTCACCTTTCCTTCTTGTTGAAGATTTCAATGCCCACAATACAATGTGGGGTTCTGAAAGAACCTTCGGCCGAGGAAAGACTGTCGAAAATGTTTTGAATATTACTGACACTTGTATGATGAATGACCATTCCAAAACTCATTTTAATATTTCTACTGGCACATTCTCCTCTAAAGATTTAAGTTTATGTCATCCAAGAATATATCCTAGTCTTACATGGAAAGTTGTTGACGATCTTTATGATAGTACCTTAATCATTTCCCTATTTCAAAATCTGAAAAATTAGAAAGATATTTCGACACCTCTAAAAAATGGAACATTTCTAATGCCAACTGGGATAGCTTTCGGATACATACTGAAAGCAAACTAAACCAGCTTGAATTATCAGAAGATGCCGATAAAAATATTACCGCTTTCAATAACTGTATAATCTCTGCTGCTGAAGTAAATATTGGACACACACCAATCTCTTTAACTCGTAAAGCAACACCTTGGTGGAACGAACAATGTTCTCTGGCAATACAACAAAGTAAGACAGCACTAAATAAATATCGCAGAGATAGCACTAAAGAAAATCTCATCAACTTAAAAAAACTGAGAGCTAAATCTAAGTATGTAATTAAACAAAGCAAAAAAGCCTTCTGGAAAAACCACATCTCATCCATCAATACTGACACTCCTTCTAGCCAAATTTGGAAGAAAATTAAACACATGTCAGGAAAGAAAACATATTCAAGAATTTCTGCCATATTCACTCAAAATAGCATAGTCACTGACAGTCAACAGATTGCTAACACTTTTGGGTGAAAATTTCCATAAAAAAAGAATAAACGCACATACTTCAAATTTTCAGCCTCCCATATCTACTAATCTAGAATCCAGTTTATCTGATTGCAAAAAATCCGATCTAGACTCTTTAAATCTGCCGATTATATTACAAGAATTATCAGACACATTGTACTGTTTTTGATCCAAATTCCTACAGTCCAATTGCTCTTATATGTACAATTTGCAAACTTATGGAGAAAATGATCAATAAATGACTTCTGTGGTACCTATAAAAATATAATATAGTAAATTTAGCACAATTAGGTTTTAGGTCACTTCGAAGCACAGCAGACAATCTAGCAGTTGAAAAAACATCAATCATTAACGCCTTCCACTGCAAGCAAGACATAATAGCTGTTTCGTTTAAAATCGAAAAGGCTTTTGATACCCTGTATAGGCCCCTTATTATAGCTAAAGTCAAGGGTACAATATATTTGGAAATATATTTTCATTTATTAATCAATTTGTAACAAACAGAACCTTTAACGTAAGAGAAAATGGCAAAATCTCCAGAACTTTCAAACAAACTAATG
Organism: Diabrotica virgifera virgifera; assembly: GCF_917563875.1. Classification (NCBI taxonomy): domain Eukaryota; kingdom Metazoa; phylum Arthropoda; class Insecta; order Coleoptera; family Chrysomelidae; genus Diabrotica; species Diabrotica virgifera. The sequence continues at coordinate 185,504,414 of NC_065443.1, read as the reverse complement.
GCGTTCCTCAAGGATCGGTATTGAGTCCTACACTTTCTATACTTGCTCTAAATAATATTTTTAAAAAAATTGAGCTTCCAGTCAAGTTCTCTCTCTACGCTGATGATTTAGTAATTTTCTGTCGAGGCAAAGACACAGTTGCCACTTGCAAAATGGCCCAGAATGCCAATGATCAATTGATTGAATTGTCTTTAATGAGTGGATTTAACTTTTTTGTTGAGAAGACAAAAATCATTAAGTTTTCCCGCAGGACAGCCAGTACTAGAAATCATAAAATATCCATAAATAGTACCGTACTACCTGTAGTAAAGAGTATACGGATCTTAGGACTCACGTTCGATAGCAAACTTAACTGGAAATGCCATTTAAAAGATCTCAAAACCAAGTGCATGACTAATCTAAATATACCAAAAACCCTGACCAATCATCATTGGGGCGCAGATGAAGACCTCTTCTTAAGATTTATAGATGTCTTATTCGTTGTAAAATAGACTACTGTAGTTTTATTTTTATCTCAGCTAGTCCATCTGATTTAAAACTTCTTAATTCTGTACACAACACTGCATTTCGAATTTGCCTTGGAGCCTTCAGGTCGAGCCCAGCAGAGAGTTTATATAGAGAAGCTAATGAACTTCCCCTCTGGTTACGGCGACGGCAACTCCTTTTGAAATATTCGTCTCGAATATCTGCTAATACTGAAAATCCAGCCCATAAATTACTAAAAAATGACCTTTTAAACTCGGCTTCTCCAATTAAACTTCAATATATGCCACAATATCTCTCACCACATCTGAATAACATCGATCTTTCAGTCACAACCGCAATATTCATCATCATCATCCAGCCTCAAAAGTCCACTGCTGAACATAGGCCTCCTCCCCTCGTTTCCAACCCCATCTATCCTGAGCCGCTCTCATCCAGTTTTTATTTACCTTTCTTAAGTCGTCAGTCCATCTTGTAGGCGGTCGACCGACGCTTCTCTTGTCCTCTCTTGGCCTCCATTCCAATAACCTCTTCGTCCATCGCCCATCTGTCATTCTGGCTATGTGTCCTGCCCATCTCCACTTCAACCTGGCTATCCTCTCGATGACGTCAGTCACCTTTGTTCTTCTCCTGATTTCTTCGTTTCTGATTTTGTCTCGCAGAGTTATTCCTAACATTGACCGCTCCATTCTTCTCTGCGTGACTCTTAGTTTGGTAGCCGAGGCTTTTGTTAATATTAATATCTTCTAAACCTCCCTGGAATAAATCGATAGCAAATTTTAATCTCACGTTAACTAATTATAAGCATCAAACAAATCCACAAGTTCTAAGGCATACCTCTAACGAATTAATTGCTAACAATAGATTCGACCAAATTCAATAGCTGTTGGATGTGCGGTAAACTCAAACACAGATCTAATCTCAAACACAGATCTAATCAAATCTTGCAATCTCCCGCTCTTTTGCTGCATACATACAGCCGAATTATTCTCTATCCTCCAAGCCGCAAACTCGCTATCTCCAGGACGTAAAAAAGTAGCAATTTGTACCGACTCTTTAGCGTCTATTTATTATCTAAAAAGTATGTGTACTTTACATCCGTTGGTCCAAGCTATCCAAAACTCTTTCGATAGTCTAATCTCACTGGGAGTATCCATAACCATGATCTGGATTCCGTCTCATGTGGGAATCCCTGGTAACGAACTCGCCGACCAGTTTGCTAAACAAGTCTCTTCTTCTAATAAGAAAACTGAAAACATACAATTACATACAGATCTACAGTCGTATTTAAAAAATACTATCCTAATGTCTTGGCAAGATCACTGGAACAAAATTCCTTCCAAGCTTCGTGATATCCATATATCTATAAAAAAACTTTTCGACCACTTAGAATAGGTCATTCAAGGTTGACTAATAAACATTTGATGACTTACCAAGATCCATCAACATGTACACACGGTGGTAACACTCTATCTGTTAAACATATACTCATATCATAGACTGTCCCTTTTTCTACAATAACAGAAAAAAGCATCATTTGAATCGTAACCTACAAAATATTCTCAGCTCGCCAGATCAATTTCAACACATTATTGACTACCTTTATAACACCAGGCTCTACCACGAAATCTAGAAGAAGATATATAGTTTAGGAATTTTGATTTGACATTAATAATTGTACCAATATTTATGTATTTAAAATGTTTTTCTATCTATTGTAATGTAATTGTATTGTGATGTAATTTTTCTTTTATTGTAATGTAATGTAATAAAATTGTACCTGTGTCAGTGACCTTTGTTGTCGAGACACGTTAAGCTAAAAAAAAAAAGAAACTCATAGTTTTCTTTATCCAGAAGATAAGATAGCAGAAAGTTTAAACAAAAATTTTATTGAAAAAATCCTTTGTAAAAGGTTTAAAAACTTTTATTAAAATCCCTTTAGTTATATCACAAATGCATATTAAAATTCCATAGGACGGATATCATTAACAAAGAATTATGCCCTTAGGTAAGGTATGAACCTTCCCATCACAGGGGATGTAAATTAAGTTGTTGTCTTTACATTACGACAATTTTAAAGACATAATATGCATTTGTAATATGACTATATACTTACTATTTAAAGGGTTCTCACCCTGATATTTCTTTGGTGGCTCAGCTAGCATTCAACCTGTTTATTATAACACTGATGATGATTTTGTAAGAAAATCGAAAAGGTTATGTTGTGGTGGACCCCTTAAAGGGATTTTAATAAAAGTTTTTATACATTTTACACAGGATTTTTTCAATAATATCTTTGTGATTGATGGTATCCAGCCAACTATGGGAAAATCCTTTCTTTTACTTGTAAAGTTTAAACAATTATAGAACATTTTTAAAAACTTTTTCCTCTAAGGAAGAATTTAGGACTTGAAATCGATGTCACTGAAATAAAATCAATATAAAATCAATCACGTATCTTACTTCACGTTATAATCAACAGTCGACAGACAAAACAAGTTAAAAACTCCATAATAAAATTTCCATAATCTATAGCTAATAATATCACTTGTAAATTTTTTTAAATCTGTACACTCTCTTATTTATACGAGATCATGTCCCTATCACTCAGATCGTGGTTCTCCATCCATTTCCATTTGGGGCTTCTAGCTTAATGTAGACCATGGCTAATAATTCTTCGCACTTGATCCATCCAGTGTTTAGGAGACCTTCTTCGTGGTCGTTTGTCATTACGTTTACTTTCGATGATCAGTTTATTCAGGATTTCTGTACTTACCGCTACCTGGCCGCAGTATCTGCAGTAAGACAGATTTATTTTTGTTGACAGTTTTGTGTTGACCTTTGCTGACGATATAATTGAAATGTTGGATGTTGGTTACATGTTGTGTATGATGTTAGCAATCGAAGCCCCCATTATTTTTATCTATTTTTCTTCGATTGACGGCCTTTAATATCCATATACCAGACATAATATACAATTACTGTAACGATTAATATTTCATGTTTTAAGTTTATTTTCTAGTAAGTTTTATAGTGGCCTTACATGCTACGGCCAATTTGAGTTTGATGTCTTCGTCGCAACCTCCTTTGTTCGTAATGACGACGGGATATTATTATGGAATGGGTATTATATTTGCTTATTCAAAGATTATATTCCCTGAGTATCGGATCCGGCTTGTTCATTATTTTTATTCAGCACCAGTTAGTTTTTGAGAGTGATAATAATAGGGCATAGCCCGCATAGCTCAGGTTCCTATTTTTTACCTCTATTCTTATTCCACCTCTTCATATTTCATATACCAGATTTTATTCCAACTGTTTTAGAAAGAACGTTCATCATCATCATCAGTAGCTCGACAATCCTTTTTGGATCCTGGCTTGTTCTAGGATTTTCCGCCATTCTGTTCTGTTCCTTGCTTTGTTCTTCCAATTATTAATCTCAAGTGTTTTCAGATCTTGTTCCATTTGTTCCATGTATCTAAGTTTGGGTCTTCCTTTTGATCTTCTCCCTACTGGTGTCTGCCTCATTATATGCTTTGGTGTTTCAGTCTCCAATATCCGTTCAACATGGCCCATCCAGCGCAGACGTCCGATCTTTATGGATGTTATGACGTCGGGTTCGTTGTAAGCTGCATATAGTTCAAAATTATATCGTCTGCACCATACGCCATTTTCATGTCTAAAGATTGTGCGTTCAAACGTACCTAATAAGTTCTCATCGCTTTTTGACAGTGTCCATGTCTCTGATCCATATATAAGGACCGGTTTTATCAGGGTTTTGTATATTTTGCATTTGGTTTTTCTCGTGATGTTGTTAGATTAGTCCATTATATGTTTTATTAGCAATGTGTATTGTAGCAAAACAATGAGTCACCGGCCGCAAGGCATAAGCCGAGAAAAGTCTAGATCGAAGCACGCTATACGTGGAACCGATGCGCGGTTGTTGGAAGGTCACACGATAGTCGGAGAGCTGGCTTAGCCCGGAATGATCGAGAATAACGACTAGGATATATAAGGCATAATTTTTGTGAATAGAGTTTAGTCTTAAGCTAAAGTTTGTAAAGTAAACTTGTATAAATAAATAATAAAGTCGTAAATAAATACCCGAACGCTCGTTATTGTTACAGTATTCTTCTCTTACCTTCTTCGCTGACATTGTTATCTACGGTAACTAGTGAACATAGATATGTAAAAATGTTTACGCTTTCGATGTTATAGTCTCCTATTGTCAGATTCTGTAGGTTTCTTTGGCCTGTCGATTTGCTGGCCTTCATGTATTTGGTTTTTATTTCATTAATATTTAGGCCACTGTTTTTTGCCGCTCGTTCTATCGCATTAAATGCATCTATCAGTTCTCTTTCGCTTCTAGCTATGATATCAACATCATCTGCAAGTGCCAATATTTGTAGATGAGAATTAGAAAGAACGTTAGTGAACTGAAATTTAACGAAACTGGTCTCTTATAGGTTTTTAACTAGAATTATTAGATATTTTGGAACCAACATATTTTCCAAGAACAACCATATGTAGCCTTCTTCGGTTAAGACAGTTAAACGCCTTATTTTAATCAACAATGCATAAATAACTTTTACCATTAAACTAGTCACAATTGATTGTAACGAAAATTACATTTTTAACTAATAGACCAGAGATATTTAAATACAGCACCTAGAGGCTTACAACTTTTTGAATTGTCAACACATACAGAAGTAAAAAACTTCGATTAAAATGTCATCCAAATGAATTTCAAAACGTTTTCGATCTAAATCAGATCATCTTCAGTGCCTAGAACTAAGTATTTCGGTAGATTGAAAGCAAAAGATTAAAATTGTGACTGGTAAAGAAAAATGTGGCAAATACTTACGGTGTGCTTAGTAGAAATGAAACTAGCACACTATTAAAAGTGGTAACATCGAGATATATGATTTATATAGTAATATTATAAAAAATATAGCGACTCCAAATCGATGTTACAAGATAATATATTATTAATACGGGTAACATGGTAACATGGTTCCCTGCTCGAATAGAAGGCGTGGTTCTTGCCAGTTCAATGGACACAGACCAACAAAGGTGTAGGAAGTAAAAATCTATTTATCAAGACAAAAGTGACATGACAAGACAAAAAGTCAATTTTTGTTTAAAACGTTAAAATGAGTGTAGTTTTGAATTTAGATTTTAGTTAAGCTGTAGTGGTTGTTAATATCTGTTTTAAAATGAAATTTAAATTATTTTTTCTACAACCGTGTTAAAAATGTTTTTAGCACTCCATACGAGCGTTAAAAATTCTACTTTAAGGCACTAGTGCTTTAAAAATTTTAAGGCCCTGCAGTTCGTATTGGCCGTATAGGCAATTTTGATGTAATGTCAAAAAAATATAAAAATGGAATGTCAGTCAAGTTCAAGTAAAAGTTTTTGTAGATATTGTCCTGTAATTACGTTTGTAGAAAAAATATTTTATGATATGCGTGTTAAAAAGTACATTTTTAAGGCGCTCGTGTGAATTGCACAACTCGCTTCGCTCATTCTGCAAACTTTCACATGCGTGCCTTAAACGTGTACTTTTAACACTTATATCATAAATAACTACTTTCTACAACCGTGTTAAAAATGCAATTTTTAGCACTCCATAGGAGCGTTAAAAATGCTACTTTAAAGCACTAGTGCTTTAAAATTTTTAAGGCACTGCAGTTAAAAGTGAATTGTCAAATTGTGAAACATCAAAATATTTATATTTCATTTATTAACATTAATATTAATAGTACAACTTGTGTAATTTGAAAAAGGTGGTTTAAAAGGTTTTTTAAAATTTAATTTAAACTGTATTATTGCATTTTTAACACGTTTGTAGAAAAAAACTATTAAGGTCATGGGTACATAATTCGCAAATATTTTACGGCT